>NC_064564.1:95606551-96806551 GCF_937001465.1 Orcinus orca
AGGACAGGGCAGGGCAGACACTCTGGCTCTAGCTAATCATTAACCCCTAGCTTGCAACAGGTACCTCTAGGCCACCTGCTTCTCAGGGATCTGTTCCAGGAACACACAGGGTAGGAGCCTCCGCATTTCCTCTTTGGAGGTTGCAGCCTCAGAGCCTAACGTAGGTCTCTTAGGTTCTGCCAATCCGTGTGCTCCAAAGGGAACCTCACTGACCTAAATGTTGTCTGCTCCAGAAGCCTTCCAGAGCTGGGATCCCTCAGCTTTTTGCTCCTCTCTCTCTCAAGCCAAGCTCACATGGCATTCATTTTGTGTCTGCCCCCCTATAAGGATGCCAAGGCCCTGAAAGCCGTTGTTGGCTTCAGTGTTGTGGTTTTAGGCCAAGCACAGGGCCTAGAAAAGCGAAGGCAGGAAATGCATGTTTAAGAAGAAATTGACAAATGACAAGCACACGTACGATCTTCCGGAGGCTGTGCTGGCTATGGACCGGTACTGGTCTGCGGGCTGTTAGGAACCGGGCCGCACAGCAGGAGGTAAGCAGCAGGCAAGCCAGTGCAGCCTCACCTGCCGCTCCCCATTGCTCCCAATCGCTCGCCTTACCACCTGAACCAACCCCTGACCCCAGTCCACGGAAAAACTGTCTTCCATGAAACCAGTCCCTGGTGCCACAAAGGTTGGGGACCGCTGCTTTAGAGTGATTAATGTCGGTACTCACTGCCCTGGTGGTGTTTGATGTCAGAGGGAGAATGGGGATGTGGGTTGGCCCCAACTGCAGGCATTTTGTGTTGGGCAAACAGGAACCTTTCCAGCGGAGCCGATGTTATCTTATCACACCTGTTAATTTTCATAGTTGGCATTGAGTATGTATAAAGAACTTTTCACATGAGACTCGAAGTGCTCTGACACCTGCTCTGTAACATTCTCTTGTGTTGTTAGCATCTATTTTTTATTTCCTTCCTAGAAGCAGAATCACAGCCTGCTTCTCAGCTTGAGCTCCTAGACTGTTGGCAGGACCCACAGCAGTGGCAGAGGAGGTCTTCGACCAGTTACTTCCACAATTTTCTGAAGTCTTGGTAGAAGACAGAGGCCATGCCGGTTGCGGTTGCTGGTGGGGAGTGTGGATCTGGGAGAGCCCAGTATGGGAGAGGCATCCTTTGCCTCTTCCTCTTTCCTCTCTTCCCCGCTGAGGAGACACTGTGGTTTTGAATCCCAGCTTGGTCACTCTCCAATTATTGACTTTGTGCAGAAAATTCTGACTGTGAGTTTCTGAAGCCTTAAAATGGGGGTAATAACAGTCATCCTTATAGGGTTGGGGAGAGGGTTTATCTATCAGCTCTGCAGTGTCTATTGATACTGCTACGTGCCTGCTATGTGCCAGGCACTGCCGTAAGTGATGGGAATACTTCAGGGAACACATGAAACAAAAATGTCTGCCCTCATGTTCCTTACATTCTAGAAGGGGGAGACAGGCAGGGAACAACACAATAAGTAAATTATATAGTATATTAGAAAGTGATAAGTGATGCTTAAGAAAATTACGGCAGCAGGGATGTGAGTACTGGGAAGAGGGGGTATGCAGTATTAAATAAAGTGGTCAGTGAGGCACGGGGCTCACCGAGATGACATTGCAGCAAAGACTTGAAGTTGGTAAGGAGGTGGAGAGCGTTCCAGGCAGAGGGAACAGCAAGTGCAGAAGCCTTGGGGCTGGAGTGCCCCTGAGTGTTTGTGGAACTGCAAGGAGGCTTACAACTGCATATGAACGTACAATTACCTAACCCCCCAAATTTTAAAGATAATTTAAAAGTTCAATTTAAAAACTCAGATCAATTAGGATATCCAAGTTCATGCAATAAAAGGGCCAGAGGCAAGGTAGTAAAGGGAGAGAAGTGAGACATGAGGTACAGGAGGTAGGGGGCAGAATGCATAGGAACTGCAAGTCATTTGAGCATTTTGTTCAGAAGAGAGAACTGATCTGACTTGAGATTTAAGAAGGCTCCTCTGATTGCTGCAGTGAAGGAGGCTGTAGGCTGACAAGTGAAGTAGCAAGGAGGCCACTTAGCCAGTGAGGGTTGGAAATGATCCGTGTAGAGAACATGGTACAGTGTTGAGAATGGAGCCTGGCAGGTGATGCGGTATCAGTAAATGTTAGTGTGACTATTCTACTGTTAATAAGAGACCACGTTACTATTCTATTGTTAATAAAAGACCACTACCTGGTGTACCTGGTCTCCATCCAGGTGATGAATACACTCCAGCACTGGCTCACCTTGGCCACGGAAACCTGATGTGCTCTTTAGAAGAACAGTCTCTTTTGCCAGTGGGGCAAAGTAATAAAATAAATCCATGATTTCTGTAGTTAGACAAGTCTATACTAGAATCCTGGCTCTAAAACTTTCTCTATGACCTTGGGAAAATTCTTTCACATCTTCTTGAGCTACAGTCTCCTCTCTGGCAAACTGAATAATAACAGTCCCCTCCATATAAGGTTATTGTGAGCACTTATTATAATGACACACATAAAGTGTCTGGCAATAGTATGCACTCAACATGCTAGTTTTATCCGCCACCCCTCATGCTCATTCAGGCTGAACTCACTTAGACTCTATATTTCTCTAAGTGGTGCTCATTTCTTTTAAGTATTTTCTGATTCAGAGTCCTTCGGAAATAAAAAGTCTTTAATGTTTACTAAACGTTCATGTTCGATAAAATAGTCTCTCTAATTTTAAAAGGACGAATGTTGGAGGTGTGTACTGATCACTCCTGGCCAAATGCCTGTGGGAAGCTTGTTTGTTCAGATTATAAGCCTGACCCAGCACCGAACTGAGTGCTGGGCACATATGAGGTGTGCAATAACTGTTTGTGAAATGAATGTGTCAGGCTATAATCAAGGGCCCCACTAGTCACGTAACTGATGGCATCTTACCCTAAGGATAGGCAAAAGGGAAGCTAAGGGATAATTAGAATAATCATACTTTGTACCCCTAGAAGTTTTCAATGTATTCATTAGATTGATTCTTACAGTTTTTTAAAAATTGGTCTTTTAAAATATGTTTCTACATGACACAATTTTAGACCCTCAACATGAGAGCATTGGATTTGGAGTCCAGAGCTCTGGGCTGCCACTGAGGCTTCTCTCTTGGTGCCTCTGCTGTGTGGCTTTAACATGTGACCTAGAGTGTCTGGAAAAATAATTAAAATATAAATGACCCTACATCACAGTGAAGCTGAGAATATCCCTGAAGCGAATGGTCTATGAAAGGCCTTCATGGATCCAACCCGGTGCGTATGCGTGGTTGAGGGGGGAGCACTGAAGCAAAAACCACTCTTCCCCTTTTCACTGTTTAACACTGAGGAGAAGCTGTGTGGGCAACACATAACTGTGGGACATATTTATTAGTTATAAATCATTTTCTTCATTTGATTGTTTCCTAGTATGAAAGAGATACATGCTTGTCATAACAAGACCAATGCGCGAAAGCTCTCTTTGCCCACCCTACTCTCTTTTCCCTGCCAGACAGCCAAGGTCAACAGACCAAGGTGAATCCTTCCATTCTTTTCTCTTTTCTCATTCACACACAAATATAAAGACACATATAGAGGGCTCTATTGTTTTCCTGAAATGGAATCATACTATGCTTGTTAGTATATATGTGAATATATATGCACATATACAGATAAGGGGTTTATTTCATTGGTAAACAAATGTGGGATCATATTATACACACTTATCTGTATCTGGCTTTCCTCACTCAATAAGACCTCTAGAAAAATCTCTTCCTAACTCAACTGGTATAGTTTGAATTTACTCTTTGCAATGACTGTTAGTTTATGGCTGAGAGAAACCATAATTTACTCAACCATTTCCCTATTCTTTTATTTTTGGGTATTCTTTTAGTTTCTAGTTGCGAGGCAAGTTACTTCGTTTCTTTGTGCCATTTCTTCTTCTACCTAATCCAGCTTAAAAGCTTTTGCACAGCAAAGGAAACCATCAACAAAATGAAAAGACAGCCTATGGAATGGGAGAAAATATTTGCAAATGATGCAACCAGCAAGGGGTTAATATCCAAAATATATACACAGCTCATACAACTAAATATCAAAAAAACAAACACCCCAATCAAAAAGTGGGCAGAAGACCTGAATAGACATTTTCCAAAGGAGACATACAGATGGCTAACAGGCATATGAAACGATGCTCAACATCATTAATTACTAGAGAAATGCTAATCAAAACCACAGTGAGGTATCACCTCATACATGTCAGAATGGCTATCATCAAAAAGTCTACAAATGTTGGAGACGGTGTGGAGAAAAGAGAACCCTCATACACTGTTGGTAGTAATGTAAATTGGTGCAGCCACTATGGAAAACAGTATGCTGGTTCCTTAAAAAAACTAAAAATTAGAAACACCATATGATTTACCAATTCCACTCCTGGGTATATACCTGGAAAAAACAAAAACTCTAATTTGAAAGGATGCATGTACTCCAGTGTTCATAGCAGCACTATTTACAATAGCCAAGACATGGAAGCAATCCAAGTGCCCATCAACAGATGATTGGCTTAAGATGTGAGATAGGTAGATAGATAGATAATGGAATATTACTCAGTCATAAAAAGAATATCACCATTTGCAGCAATGGGGATGGACCTAGAGAATATTATGCTTAGTGAAATGTCAGACAGAAAAAGACAAATACTATATGATATCACTTATATGTGGAATCTAAAAAATAATGCAAATGAATGTATATACAAAACAGAAACAGACTCACAGACATAGAAAACAACTGTATGGTTACCAAAAGGAAGAGGGAGTGGGAGAGGGATGAAAAAAGAAAAGAAACTTACAGTGTTTAATGGATAATAAACCCATTGTTAAAGCCCCCCAAAAGTGGGGTTACTAATAGAGCCTAAGGATTAAATAAGAAAATGCATGTAAAACACTCAGCAGAATTCTTGGCACATTCTAAGTATTTAATAAATATTAGCTAATATTATTGTTTTCCACAAAATTCTTTAATAGAGCCAGCGATCCCTTTTTTTTTTTAGATTCAAACATTGAAAGACCTTGATATTTTGGTTCTCTTAGAGTTCTCATACCCAATTACACGTTTCTCTTTTCTTATGTTTCCCCTATCCTTTCAATGGAACTCCACTGAAGTCTTTCTCTGTGGCTATTTTAATTGCCCCTTTTTCCTGTTATCTCGGCTTCTCCCTGGGGCATGGCAAATCTTCAGCTCAAAATTTCTATTTGTCCTTATTGAGTAAAGTTTGTCGGGGAGGAAGAGGCTTCCTGGGCAAGGCAGAGGCCAGGGGGCAGCCTCCCTTCTTAGTTGGAGGAAACATCTAAGGGTGTAGTCTACAGTCCAAATGGGCAGACTAGTCCAGGAGGGACGTTCAAGTCAACAAGTGGGGAAGGAGGGCTAAGGATGCTCAGGTACGATGCTTCATTGTGCTCAGTCACAAGAGCCCTTGGATCAGGCAATTACAGTATCAGCTGGAAGGTTCTTGGTCACAAACATTTGGCAAGCAGAACCCCATCCACCACTGGGGCTCTCTGGAACAAGTCTTTACCTCTGGCCTGAGCCAGGTAAATTGGAAAAATCCAGACACATAGACTCCATGGTAACAGTGAAATAGCATGCTTGGCAGGGAGACTGAGATAGAAACCCAGTCATGTGAACCAGACTAATGCACAAGGGCCGAGGCACAGGACAGGCAGGCACTGGACACAAGAGTACGTCACCTTCCCTAGGGTTCCCTGAGGCTGGATCCAAGGCTCTCGGGTGTTCTGGGCTGGGCTCAGAGACAGAAGGCAGAGGTCACTGTAGCTGGGTGGGTCTGGAGAAAGAGGAAATAGTGCCATTGTCTTAACCAAACAATCCACATGGCTGGCTGTCGCCAGGCTGTACCTTCCAGACGGGTAAAAAAATAATGATACCCAGTGTGACACTTGCTGTAATAGATGTAAGTGTAGGGATTGTGGTAGCACAGTGCAGAGTGTATACTAGGCCTTCAGCAAATGTTTGTGAATTGACTGCTGAATGAAGGTCTGTGCTTCAGAAACCAACAGGAGAGAGCCTTGCCTTTCCCTGGAGGAGTCAGGAAGTCTTCCAGAATAGTTAGGATGGAGAGGGTCTTAGGGCAAAGACGAAATAAAGGAAAGTTTCTGCAGAGCGGGCTGTGCCCCTGGGTAAGGAGATAAGAGGGAGTACGAGTGTCTGGAAAAAACCAGAAGTTTGATGTGGTTGGATCACTATGTGAATGAGACTGAGAGGAAGCAGGAGAGAGAGTTAGAGAAGTAGCTACGGTCCTGCTATAAAAGGCCTTAACTGACAAGCTAAGGAATGTGAATTTTAGAGCAAAGAAAATCACTGTCACCAAGAGAAGACAGTGAGAAAGTCAATGACATGGTCAAATACATCAAGCGTGTATTTCTGAGAAGCTAAGTATGAGTCAGATAGAGACCATATCAAATTATTTTTCTGTTCTGTTGTGGTACAATGTTTTTATCTTTATGGCTATTTGAATAAGTTTGACTCCTAACACTTTAGCATTTCATGTCTTGGTCCTTGCCACCCTCAAATACTACCAAAATAGTAGGGTGGTCATGACTTAGTACAAGAAGGCCTACCAATGAGGCCATCAGAAACTAAGAAAGGACTGAGCATCAGAAAGATTCAGAACACATCAATCAGGAGAGACGTAATACCACTCCTGGGGGCCCCTGAAAGGTTTAGCATTTTTATTGGTTATTTATACCCTGTGGCAAATGAATTTTCTGAGGGTCAGATTTGACAAGGTGGCAGGAGAATGCTAAGGATACTAGCTAGGGAATCAGAAAACTCGAGTTATCCTAATACAAATAACCCAAGAGTAACATGGGACTTGGGCCCCATGCATTGAGAGACAACATCCTGGGAAGTTTACTGAACCCAGAAGTTTCTGAAAAACGTGTAAGTTCTCCTCTTTTTTTCACCAGAGTTGGGAACTGGAATGCCACAACAGGACGGGTAGATCATGAGATGTCCAGCGCCACCCCCGGAGCTGGTGGTCCATCAGATGATATTTTGGCTACCGATTAGAGCTCACTTCTGCACATCAGGTAATACGGATACTTAATGGAGAAAGAACTATTCGGTCTTTTATATGCTAGGCTCATGGAGCTTTCATCTCCTCTTTCTGTTTTGTTTGATTATTTATTTGTATCTACTTTTGAAAGTAGTTCACTCTCACTATTTAAAAAGAGCACAACAGGGCTTCCCTGGCGGCGCAGCGGTTGAGAGTCCGCCTGCCGATGCAGGGGACACGGGTTCATGCCCCGGTCCGGGAAGATCCCACATGCCGCGGAGCGGCTGGGTGCGTGAGCCATGGCTGCTGAGCCTGCGCGTCCGGAGCCTGTGCTCCGCAATGGGAGAGGCCACGGCGGTGAGAGGGCTGCGTACGGCAAAAAAAAAAAAAAGCACAACAAAATGGAAAGTAATAAAAGCAGAAAGAAAAAGCACAGTTTTTTTTAACCTTCATACCAGAGACAACCGCTGCTGACATTTTGTAGTATTTTCTTCTCGCACATTTCCTATACAATTTTCCTGTAGTTGACCTTATAAAACTCCCATACTCCCAAGAGGACACCTAGAAAGGACAAGCTCAACATAAGCATAAAATATAGTAATGGCACATCTTTTAAAAACTTACGAAAATATAGGAATCAAGATAACAGTTGAGTTTAATAAAAATCAATAGAAACAATTACATTTGTTTTCCCTTTTTTATTGGCAGAAGCTAAGATTTATTTAGTGTTCATCGCCTTAGTCCTAGAAATAAAGCCCTGGGAAGTAGGCATTGCGTAGTCACTTTTCAGGTGAGGCTCAGTGAAATTAAGTGACTTACAGAGATCAGACAGCTGAGAAGGGGCCGGCCCGGATTTAGACCCAGGTCTGGCGGACTCCAGAGCCTGTGCGTTCCACCTCACCACTCCTGCCACTCTTTAAACACCGGGTGGCTGCTTTATACTTCTAGAGTTAAAAAAAAAATTCCTCTTAGGGGGACTTTTAAAATTAGCAAGTTCCATTAAGTTTTATTCTGAAATTCTATAATATATTTTAATAGTGGATGTTTATTATATTTGTGGCTGTCCCTCATCTTTTTTTAAAAATAGACTTTAATTTTTAGAGCAGTTTTAAGTTCACGGCGAAACTGATTAGAAGATACAGAGATTTCCCACATACCTCCTGCCCTGACACATGCACAGCCTCCTCCGTTATCAACATTCCCCACCAGAGTGGTACATTTGTTACAATTGGTGGACCTGCACTGACACATCATTACCATCCAAAGTCCAGAATTTACATTAGTGTTCAGTCTTGGTGTTGTACATTCTATGGGTTTGGACAAATGTATAATGACATGTAGCCATCATGATGGTACACAGCGTAGTTTCACTGCCCTAAAAGTATACTGTGCTCTGCCTATTCATCCCTCTGTTGTGGCCTCTCCCGTTGCGGAGCACAGGCTCCAGACGCGCAGGCTCAGCGGCCATGGCTCACGGGCCCAGCCGCTCCACGGCATGTGGGATCTTCCCAGACTGGGGCACAAACCCGTGTCCCCTGCATTGGCAGGCGGACTCTCAACCACTGCGCCACCAGGGAAGCCCCACATCATCTTGTGACTAGCCTTTCTCTGGGGGCATTCTCCTGATTCCCAGTGTAGTGATCAGAAATCACATTTTCAGGGGCCCTGGCAGCTAGGTCACAGTGTGTTCTTGGTTTCATCAGCTGGATACGTCCACACAGGGCTTCAGATTGGAAGTGAGCATTTTGAGGAAATGGAACCTTCCCAGGCATCCCGTGTACTCCCGTGAGTGGTGGCAGAGGTGCCAGGTTTTCAGGGGAGCCAGGGATTGCTCGGCTGAGTCGGCCTCAGGAATGCTGAGAGTGGAGGTTGCGATAAAGCTAAGGTCTTGGCATTTCCTCTTGGGCATTGGCAGTGGTGACAGTGAAGATCATCTACCCATCAGCCTTTCTATGGAGAGAGAGAGAGAGAGAGAGAGAGAGAGAGAGTGTGTGTGTGTGTGTGTGTGTGTGTGTGTTACAGCTTTATTGAGCTCTATTCACATACCATACAATTCACTCATTTAAAATGTACAATTCCATGTGTTGTTTTTAGTATATTCATAGAGTTATATATCCATCATTATAAGTTTTAGAACATTTTTACGAGCCCCCCCCAAAACTTCACACCTCTCAGCTGTCACCTCCCACTTTCCCATCCCCCCAGCCCTGAACAACTATGCATCAACTTTCTGTCTATTTGCCTACTCTGGACATTTCATATCAACGGAATCATGCAATATGTGGTCCTTTGTGACTGGCTTCTTTCACTTGGCATAAAGTTTTCAAGGTTCGTTGATGTTGTAGCCAGGATCAGTACTTCATTTCTTTTTGCTGCCAAACAATAATCTATCCTATTGTGGTTTTGAACACTGTTCCTGGAAGTACAGCCACGAATCTGTTTCTCTAGCTTTTCTAAGGATTCTTTGACATCCTTTTAAATATCTTTTAATAAATCCATTTTCTGCTTAAATTAGCCAGAGTGGATTCTGTTGTTTGCAACTAAGAACACTCACTGACACATTTGGGGTCTATTAAGATTGTGATTTAAAAGTTACTTAGACCAAGCCAACCATAAACTATATAGTCTCTAAGGGCCATTCAAGCTCTGGTGTTCTATGAGTCTATAAACTTGAGACCACATGAAATGGTAGCTGGCCTCTGAGAGCAGGCTCTCTTAAGACTGAACTTGGCTAGGACAAGAACTTCTCCTCCCTTTGTGCTGACTCCTTGCTGCCCACCTTCTTCCCTAGGAGATCCCAGTTCCCACTCATCTCCACACCTAGCTCCTCTACCTTTAGCCAGGGCTCTCTTCCAAGCCCCAGCCTCATATCTCCAACTCCTCAGCCTCTCTTGCCTTACTTCAAATCCCACTTGGCCAAGGCAGAACTCTTCACCTTTCCCTCCATACAGTTTCCTTTCTACCCTCTTCATTTTCTTTGGTGGTACCAGCCAGCATTCTCTTGGCCAAGGATTGAAATCTCACAGTCAGCTTTGTCTCTTCCTTTTTCTCTAGTAACTTGCTCTTTATGTCCCCAAATTACCAAGTCCTGCCTTTTCTTCCTGTGTGATAGGTTCCTTATATTCTTTCCTTTTTGTTCCCATTTAAACCACTGTTATATCCAGGCTTCCATTAGCTCACCCCAGATGCCTTAAAAGAACTTTCAAATGGGATTCTGCATCTAGTTTCTCTCTTTCTAATGCAGTGAGTGGACTCCAAACTTTAGATCATGTGCCCCATCAGTAAAAATTTTGATATCTTTCTGTCTCTCTTGCTCGGTCTCTCTCTCTCTATGAGACAGAGAGAGACAGAGAGAGAGAACATAAATATACTACTTTAAAAATACATTTGCCTTTAAAAACATATACACAAAAATACTTTTTACAAGGATGAGGTTTAGAAAATAGCAAGGAGCTGTTATAAACATTTTCTTCCCATGACACAATGGATAATCTTGCCCATCAGCTGCAAAGCCCGTTGCTCTCATTGGTTCCCTATGCTGGTGCCAGAGCGATCTTCACACTGCAGATCTGTCTAGGGTGGTTCCCTCTTCAAACCTTCCGAGGCTCCCTTCCGAGGTGAAATGAACTCCTAATCATCTGTTGCACTCCTTTCCCTCGTAGCCCCTTCTTCGGTTTTCGCTCAAGACAACTCTGCTCAGGCTGGTTGGTTGGTTTCTCTGCACAAGCCCAAGACAGTGCAGTCTCCAGGACCTCCTTCCTGCTCCTGCCAGCCCACCTCAGAGAGTCATCCCCATCCGTCCACACCCGAGCCTCACGCATCAGAACACACACCCCATATTGTGTCAAACGTCTGGTGAGCTTTAACAAAAATCTCTTAGATCTAGTTATTGAAACTTCCAATAATCAAATGACTTTGACATGCACACGACATTTACATTTCTTATCATCAGCCCCTTTCCCAAGGGAAAACTGAATTTCACAAAAGTTGAGGGACTTGCCCCAATTCACAAAGCCTAGCTAGATCTGCTATCCAGACTTGGCTGGTTCCAGAGCTCATGCTTCTCCCACCATCCACTGTTCCTCTGGTAGAATAAGAAACAAAAATGACTATTCAATTTAGTCCAGCCCCTGGGGCCTCTCCTCAACCCTGCACTAGTCACCAGCCAGAGCCCCTTTTCCCTTCAAATTCAAGCTTCCCAAGTGGGGATAAGACATTCACACTACCCACTTCACAGGGCTGCTGCCGGTATTAATGAGCTAATGTTTGCAAAATACTTTGAGCTTCAAGAAAAGGCAGGTGCCAAAGAACTACAAAGGGTTATTAAGACAGGTAGACTTTAAATCCCCTTAACAAGCTCCCTCCCCTCAGAGCTAATCTGCTGTGGATCCTCCTTTCCCTCCTAAAGCCCTGCATAGTTGCTCACCTCTGTGTCTTGAGGGTGAGAGTGATGTCTTCTCTGCTTTCTCCAACTTTCTTCGCTTATTAATCCTTGAGCCACAGGTATTTTAATATGGCAAGTGGAATCCTTCTAATGTTTAGAATCTTATCATGATGAGGGCCCTTCAAGAACACGTAGCCCATGCTTAGATCACGACAAAAGGCTCAAGGTGAAATGGGTGCCTGCCCAGAGATCATGGCAGGATCAGAGGCCGTGAGCCTTGAGTTACACGCAGCCCACGCACTCAGGAGCGAGATTGGAGAGGCCGCACCACCTGTCCCTCACTCCTTTCTCAACTCCATCAGTGGGAGCTGGGATTGGGTCTAGGCTGGCAGGGGCCCCAAAGACATTTAGCCAGTCCTAGCCCAAGTCTAGATCCCCAGATGGGGAAGAGCAGTGTGTTGGAGGGAGAGAGCACACACTGGATCTCACACACCCCTGAGTTCCTTCTCCAGCTCCTTCACTTTTTCACTGTGGAATGTTGGGATGGAATTGGTCGATGGGCTCTAATTTTCTGACCCCTGTTTTGAAGCACAAGCCTGAGCATGTCACTTCCATGCTCAGTGCCCTTCAATTGTCCTCCCATTGCCTGCAGGGATCAGAGCTTTGGCAATAGGGATGCCTGCCTCATCGCTTGCCTTTGGCATTTCTGCCAATCCCTGGTGATCCTTTGAACACGCATGTTTGCATGTTTCCCTCAGCCCTGCCTCTTGTCTTCTCACGTACAGCTCATTCTTTTCCTCAGAGCAAACTTCCTCATCTTATTGGCTTGGAGAACTCTTTAACTCAACCCGAAGTTCAAAAAGTTCCCTTCTTTGTTGACCTTTCTAGAGATTCCTCCACTTATAAGTTAATTCTGCAACATGCGTTGTGTGTCAGAATCCAGGGGAGCAGGGATGAGTGCGACCCGCCGCCCTCCCGGAGCAGATGTGTAACTAGGTGTCTGTAAGAGTGCTGTGACAGAGGAGAGGACAGAATGTGGGGAAAAACAGAGGGGCTGGGCCTAAGCTGAGTGTCAAGGAAAGCTCTCTGAAAGAGGTGGAGACTAAGCTGGAGTCTGAAAGGCATATAGGATTTAGCCAGACGGACAGAGGATGAGAAGTAGAGTGAATCAGACAAAGCCGGCAGCACACGTGTAGATGAAGGATTCTGGAAAGGTTTTTCAGTCTGTATGTCTCCCCCAACAGGATAACAATTCTTCCTTATTCACTAATGGAGAGACAGCACAGCTTAGGCCAGGGATCAACAAACTATGGCCCGACACCTGTTTTTGTACGGTTTGTGAGGTAGGAATGGTTTGACATTTTTTTAAATGGTTGAAAAAAACCCAACAAAATATTTTATGCACATAAACATTCTATAAAATTCAAATTTCAGGGTCCATAAAGATAGTTTTATTGGAACACAGCCATGCTTATTGGTTTTCGTACTGTCTATGGTTGCTTTCATGCTACAACAGCAGAGTTGAGTAGTTGCGACAGAGACCAGATGGCCCATGAAGCGAAAATATTTACTATCTAGCCCTTTACAGAAGATGTTTGTCGACTCCTGGCTTAGGCTGTGGAATCAGACTGCCTGGGCTCCAATCCTGACCCCTCTTCCTACTGCTTATGTGACACTGGGAAAAATTCTTAACCTCTTTGTGCCTCTGTTTCCTCATTGGAAGATTAAAAATATGGCTGTTATAAAACAACTGAGTTAACATGTTATTAAACATAAAATACTTAGAATACTGCCTTGCACGTAGTAAGCACTCAATAAATGTTAATTATTATCACCATTGTGGCTTCAGAACCCAGCAGTGGGCTTGGCACGCTCTATTATTACTCAAAGGACGTCTGTTGAACGAATGAGTGAGTAAGTGAATGGAGGTGTGCTCTGCCTCATCTGATTTGTGTAGCCTTATTCCACTTGCCTTTCCTCTTGCCAGCACCCACTGAGCATCTGCTAGCAATCTGGGTCTTGTGGCATTTTCCTTCTTGTGCTGTTAATTTTTAAATGAATTTTCAGGCTGTGGATGATGGAGGGAAGAGCAGAGGGTGTGGGGAGGGGACCCATGAAGTATGGACGCTGGAGCCATAATTGTGGGGTGTATGCATAAGAGATCGTGTTTCCAGAGAGTAAGGGCCCCTAACATAAACAATTTCTATAAGGAAAAGAAAAGAAATAACCATTTCTCGGATCCCCCATTGTGAGTCCCGTAGGGAAATGGTCCTCTTCAGCATCTGGAACTTGCTGCAGCCTCCTAGGGAAGCCAGCACCGGGACCACGGAACAGAAGGGCAGCATCGCTCATTTGTGAGCTGAATGCTTTTGTGGCTGCAAGGCTCTCTTGTGGTTTGGAATAAGGCTCCTGTCCTTGGCGGGTCACTTGTCCTTCAAAAACTAGCCCAGAATGCTTTGAACACCTCCAGTGAAGCTCAGAACTCTTCCTTCAGGGAAAGTTTTATCTTTAAATTGACTGGAACTCCAATGAATCTGAGCCAAGCGTTTTGGGTCATTGCAGACCCTACTTCTAACTGGTTTCATTTTCCACATTCACCCCAATATTACTTTGGGAGCTCCACAAAGGACAGAGTGTGTAGATTCATGTCTGCCTTATCTATGTGTTCATAAAAGTTACTAGCACGGACCAGAAGAGTAAGTGCCACCAAGTATGTGCTGAGCTGGAAAACACACACAGACACACACGCACACACACATACACATACACACGGACACACAGACAGACACACAGACACACACGCACACACACAGACACATACACACGGACACACAGACAGACACACAGACACAGACACACACGCACACAGACACACACACACATACACACGGACACACAGACAGACACACACAGACAGATACACAGACAGACACACACACAGACACACACGCACACACACAGACACACGGACACACAAACACAGACACACACACACAGACACACACGCACACAGACACACACGCACACAGACATACACATACACACAGACACACAGACAGACACACACACGCACACACACAGACACACGGACACACACACACACGCACACACACATACACATACACACGGACACACAGACAGACACACAGACACACAGACACACATGCACACACACATGCACACACACATACACATACACACGGACACACACACACAGACACACACAGACACACACGCACACACAGACACATACACACGGACACACAGACACAGACACACACAGACACACACGCACACAGACACACACAGACACACACGCACACACACATACACATACACACGGACACACAGACACAGACACACACACATACACATACACACAGACACACATACACATACACACACAGACACACACGCACACACACATACACATACACACGGACACACAGACACAGACATACAGACACACAGACACACAGACATACACGCACATACACAGACACACATACAGACACACACGCACACACACATACACACATACACACAGACACAGACACACATGCACACAGACACACACACAGCGCAGTTAAAGCATCCTTGTCAACGTACTGAATCCGCATAGGCTGAGCCCTGTCAAAGGAGAAACACCACAGCCTGTGGGCCAACTGGTGATCATACTGTGTTTACTTCCCTTGTTTTCAGCCCAACAGCCTATCCTGAGACAGGAAAGGATGCAGCGTGTGATTCTTACTCACTTACCTCCTGGTAAATCGAGAACTGGAATCTTGCTTCAATAGTAATTACTATGATTATAGTTCCCTGTGGAACTCGTAGGGCGAGCTCCAAACACACCTCCTCAAGCTTGTCAAATCATTGCATCGATTTGCTTATGAAAGGTAGTTCTAATCAAAAGGCGTAATTACAATATTAAGTACCAAGCCTTGGTGTGCAAACTCTTGAGTCATGAGATATTAAGCTTAATTCAACTCCACTGACGGAGGCGTGCAGCGTCATGCACTCAGCTTTCTGAGCTGTGGTGAGCCCAAGCTGAAAACTTCACCCCCGGAAAGTGGACAAATTACTTGGTCTATTAGACACTCAACTATCACACATTATACAAGCCAGTGCACCTGCCTTAGGGAGCTGTTTCTTCTCTGAAGTCCTAATACTTTAGGGGTTGCTGAACAAGATCCCACACTGCCTTCCAGCCTCTTTTGGGGCTGTAGCCACACTTAGACCCGGCTCTGCACCCAACACCATCTATTCACTCATTCATTCATTCAATATATGTTGAGATTCACAGTATGCCAGGTCCTGTGCTGGGCACTGTGGATGCTGAGATAAACAAAGAAGACATGCTCTGGGTCTTCAAGGAGCTGACCATTGGTTTGGGAGGTTAGGCTCATAAACAGGTGATTAACCTACAATGCAAAAGTGCAATAATTAAAAAAATTTTCAAGAAGAATAGAAAAAGGAATGCCTCCACCTGACTTGAAGAAGTCAGAGAAGGCTTCAAGAGGAGGTACCACCCCAGCTGATTCTAAAAATGAGTGAGTATGAGAGACTGTCCAGTGTCCCAAGCAGAGGGAATAGCACAGCCAAGGTGTGACAGAGTGAAAGAGCACTACATACAGCATTTCAGAAATTTTAAATAGTTCACTGCGATTTTTAAAAATAATATGCACACATACACGTACAAATAACACAAGTGCTTGGACAGAGGCTGTGACGAGGCCCAGGAGAGGAAAGCTAGTAATAGGACATCTGTCATATTAGTACCATCCAACCCCCTCCCCCCAGAAAGAGGGTCAGGAACCAAGTGCTGTATTTTGAGGAATCTACACAAACATATGGTGGCAGTCAAGCAGACTCCACAAACCCGAACCCCGACACACGTCACACACGTAGACACAATCACCTTGGCCCGCAAAGCACACAGGTCCTCCTGCTGGGTGTGGCAGCGACCAAATGAAGTGCATCCTTTTACACATACAGAAAATGACCCTTGTACCCTCAGGGATACACCCTCATCTCACAACCAAGTCTGATCTGGGGTTCATTAGCAGCAAGGGGAGTTTTCCCATACGATAAGTGGAGTGATCAATCATGCTAGTTGATAGATTGCCTAGCAGATAAGTGCTGCTTTTAATCACCTGTTTTCATTAACATTTGAATCATCCTTCAATTTGGCTAAGACACTAAAAAAAAAAAAAAAAAAAGATTCTAAAAACAAAGACAGCACACATTTGAACCCATTTAGTTTAGGACTTCTGTGTTTTTGTTTTTTGGGTTTTTTTTTGCGGTACACGGGCCTCTCACTGCTGTGGCCTCTCCTGTTGCGGAGCACAGGCTCCGGACGCGCAGGCTCAGCGGCCATGGCTCACGGGCCCAGCCACTCCGCAGCACGTGGGATCTTCCTGAACCGGGGCACGAGCCCGTGTCCCCTGCATCGGCAGGCAGACTCTCAACCACTGCGCCACCAGGGAAACCCTGGGATTTTTGGAAAGACTTAACTGATACACAGCGACATTTAGAAAGGAGACCTGCTGTGGATCCTTGCCTGAGTAGGTTCTGTGGCTAAGAAGGCCAAACACATGATGAGCCTGATCTTCTCTTCATCCGGTTAGCCTCACCATGTTGTTCCTTTGCTAGATTCCAAGAGAGAGGCTGGAGAGAAAGTATACTGTTGTGCACAAAGCCATCCACCTACATGAATAATCATTCTGAGCTTGAGGTCAATGGCCAAGATATTAGCCCCCAGCACAGGCCTAATGATTTGAGACAGAGATGTGGACCATCTGACTAGTTTTCAAGGCTCGAGACTTCCAAAGTAAAACTCGGTAGTCTTTTGCATCTTTGATGTTAGGAACAATTGGAGATGTTTTTGGTTTGATCAGATTGGAAGGATAAGAGTTCATTTCTTTAAGTTCTTCGAATGAGTAAATAATTGCCCAGAAATCTTTTTTTTTTTTTCACTTGAGACTTTCCTTTTGTTACCAAATGAACAAAGGCAATAATACTGGTGCTTTCATTACTTTCTAACATCATAAGCAATGCTAATATCTGTCCTTATTTAGAACCACTTCTATTCCTAGGCGATGTTAAAAAACTATGAACTTGCATCTGATTTTTCTCTATTTCAATTCAAAGTGAGTTGGAATATGAGGAGAATAAGTTCTTGCTCCTTCTGATTCAAGTTTAAAAACCTGACTAGTATAATTCCATCCTAGGAATGTTCCAGTACTGTCGAGCTTTTCCTTGGGAGGTTATCAGAGAGGCTTAGAGATTTGACAACAAGGTTACACTGGGTCACGTGTTCAGACCTTTCTGAAAGCAGATTTTCTGAGAGGCTGGGATCTCAGATTGGCCTGTCATTTCCGGGCTTTAATATATATATAGTATGGAAAGAGAAGTGGGAGGTTAGTCAAGTGACAATGTTTCTAGATTCAGGTCTGCTCCAGTTACGAACTCAGGGACCCTGGATAATTCATGTCTACTCTCTGGCCTTCAATTTCCTACTCTGTAAAGGAAAGGAGCTCTGCCTGATAGAAAACTCTCATAGTTATGACATCATAAGTTTAACAATATGGCCAACATTTACTTGAGCATCAATACTATGTTTGGGACACTGGGCTAAGTGTCACAAATAAAAAGATGAGTCATAAATGGTCTTATCTCCTGAGCTTTCTGGATCTAGAGGGAGAGGCAGATACAGTTAGCGTTGACATAATATGGATTTGAAATCTAGACAATCCATTAGTCTATGAAATGTTCCCATTATATCCATTTACATGGACAAAATGGCTTTTGAATCAGTGGAGTAAAGAGGTGTTCAGGAGGACAGCTGGAATGAAAGCTTAGGGAGAGATTGACTTATTGGGGGAAACTCATTCAGTTCTCAAAGTTGTTTTTATCCTCATGCAACAGTGTCTCCTGCGTAAAGGCAATGACAAGCTCTGGAGATGGAAGCTCCATAAACAAGCTGCTATTAATCATTATCATAATGATCTGAACCAACCTGCTGAGCCTTTGGATGTTTGCTCAACTCCAAGGATTAAGATGCAAATCTGGGTGTGATCTCAATCACCACTGCATTAGGATCTGTGGTCCATTCATCTCAGGCTACCAGTGAGCAGAGGTGACCTCAAATGAACACATGGCATTTCACCTTCCACCGCAGGGAGGGGACTCTATGCACCACTCCTGCCCCCTTGCCCTGGCTCCCACAAAACCTGGGGAGGGTTTTCTGGGTGGAATCCAGCCAGAATGGTATACTTTCCCTTCTATTCCAGAGTCATCAAAAAATATTTTCCTAGTGCCTCCCTTCAAGTTGAAACCCCAGTGGCCATGGGAACTTGCCAAACAAGATACTTTCCAAGAGGAACATCTCCACAACAAAATCTGTAAAAGACGAAAGAAAAGGGGGGAGGTACTCAAACATGAAAACGCCAGGCATGAACCCAAGATCTAAACACACGGCAAAAGGATGTCAGGTGATTGCTTCAGTCCTTCAGGAAAAGAGACCTGGGTTCGGGTCTTAGCCCTCCTCCTGCTTCATGTATGCCCAGATGGTGGGGCAGTCAGGACCACAGAATTTGGAAACAGGTGAATACCCAGGTTCTGTTACGTGCTCTCTGACCTGGCTCACATCACGTGACTTCTCCGTGCCACCTCTGTAAAACAAGAATGTTAATAGATACACCCTCTGTCGGGTGGTTGTGAGATAACAGTATTTCTGTAACCATTAAGTATAAATTGTAAGGAAGGTGTCTCACAGGTGGGAGCTGTCTGTGTGCTCAGAGCAAAGATAAAGGGAGCAAACGTATCACACTTATAAGCCTGTCACCTCTGCCCACTCTTCAGGCTCCCAGGAAGGTTCAGTAGGGTTTCCTCCTCCCCAGATTCGATCACCCAGCTCCACTTGCTCTGAGGATGTGACCATGCTAATGGGCTAGCCTGGGGGAAATGGTCTGGCTTAAGTTTCGGGCTCCTCGGGGTGGGTGATGATGTGAGAAGGTCAGATAGTTAACACTCCAAGGGTGTTTCCCAATGTAGATGCCTTGACATTTGCTATTTAGATCAAAGTATTTGTTTACCTCTATTGCTTCCCCATTAAAAGCTTCCCTGACTGCCCTGGCTTTCCTTTAGGTTAAACATCAGCCAGTCGTCAGTGGGCATCAGCGATTTTGCAAAGACTTCTGGAATAGTCACCCTTGTACCTACCCCACGATGATGTTTTCTTATGTCTGGCCTTTGTTTTTGAGGCAAGCTGAGAAACAAACCACTACAACAGAACAACCCTAAAACGGCTAACAGGGTAGCAGCCGACACAGTTTCATGAGAAAATGAGAGGAAATCATAAAGGCTATGCAAACCAAAGGTTAAAGGAATATTCTACCTCAGAATGTATAAGAAAGTTTTGTAAACTGTTGAGTGTCTGTCTGTGCAGGTAGATGTCGGGGTAGATATTGTTTTACCATTGTGACGTAGGCTCTTTGGGTCTCATGTTTCGGCAATCTGAATGAATGCACTGCGTGCGAAAACCCTGAAATTCTAATGAACAGCCTGATTGTAAGCTGTCTTGGAACTAATTGAAGGAAGATGACTCAGTTCGGATAAGCAAAAGGTATATCCCCAAGAAATTCTCTGTTTGCATCTATCCCACCCTTTTCCCAGGCCTAGTAGAGTACCTGACACAAAGTGGGCACGCTGTGAATTAAGAATTTATCTCATTCTGTCAGTTTGTTTAGGATACTTTGTGAAGAGCCTTCACATTATCTTATATTCCTCTACTCCCACTAACCATGCTTAGCCATCCTTTTTGCGATTCTTTCCAACAGAGCAACGCTATAGCTCACTTTTGAGAGAACATGGACTGTGCAGACTATGTTATGCTTGGTGGTTCCTTTAAGACCACCAAGGATTTATTCTGGCAGGCCTGTTCCCTTAAAGGATGTCTCCCTTTAAAACTCCCAGAATACAGAGTGTGCGTGTGTGAACATATGCTCAGGTCCCCACATTTTATGGAAATGACACTGAATCATTTTGCAACAAAGGAAGGGCTTTAGATGCTTTCTGGAGGTGTGGCCGAGCGGCAGGATCTGGGCAAACCAGTCAAATGGGTGTGCCCCTAAGCAGCCAATGGCCTACCCTGGAAGGAATTGGGTTCAAACTGTGATTATGGAAGATTCTAAGCATTCCTACCTATAATCCAGGGATGTTATATTCTTCATGACCATGTAAGGAGGTTCCTAACCAGTGGAGAGCTTGTTGCTCACCAGACTGAGAGCTACTCATACCTTTGCACTTGGAGTCTCTTGGCCAAAGAGCCCTTTACAGAACTTCCAGCCTAGTAATTTTGGGTCTTCTTTCCAAGGAGCCCTAAAGTTCCCCAAAGCTGCCTTTGTGTCAACTGCAAGGGCAGAGATGGAACTACATAAATTCTTGAAGTCCCTGCTGCACCTACAACAGTTCTGATTTTGTTCTCTTTCAGATCTTGGGATCCTTTTAATGATTTATTTCAAGAAAAGGAGTAGTTCTGCTTAAAAAATGCTTGAATAAAATTTCATTTTTTTTTTTGACATAGACAAACTAGGTCCAAGAGATGAACAGTGAAACTGATCGCTTCAAGGTCACCAAAGACTTCCGTGTTGCCAGATCCGATCCTCTTCCTAGCGGACCTCGTGGCAGCATTTGACCCAGTTTACCACTCCCTCCATTTTGAAAAGCTTTCTTCTCTTGGCTTCCATGACAACATACTCTTCTAGAATTTGCCCTTTGATACTGGCTTCTACCTCTTGGTCTCTTCTGTGGGCCTCCAATACTTCATTTCCAGATGCTGTTCTTTCCAGGACTCTGCTCGGGGACTATATCTCTTCTTCAACTGCATGTGCTTCCTGGGTGATCACACCTACTCCCATTGCTTTAAATGCTGTCTGAGTGCCACTGATGCCTACTTGCATATCTGCAGTCCAGACCTCTCCCACTGGACTCAAGCATTGTACATCCAACTTCTTGTCTTTTGCACTTGGACATCTGCTGGGCGTCTCAAACTTAACATTTTGAAGACCTCTTGAACCTCCCACCTCCAATGTACACCTTGTCCACCTGTCCTATCCAGTAACTGCAGCCTTCCATGTCACCTTGTATATGGACTAGAGTAGTATTCCTGGTTGTGGAATGTGTGGTCAACAGAATTGCCTCAAATCCTCTGGACAAAAACTTAGTAGCCATCCTGGATTCTTCTCTGTCTCTTGCTCCTACATTCAGTTGATCAGTATCAGGACTCTGGTTCATCAAATCCTTCTCCACAGATGCCATCTGAACTTATGCTATTTGTTTCTCACCTACAGTAATGGAACAGCCTCTTAACTAGTCTCATTGCCTCTTCTCATGCCTCTCCTTCCTTCATAATCCATTATCTCTACAATAGAATTTTCTAAAAGTGTAAATCAAACCATATTCCTCTCCTGCCCAATACATGTCAATAACCACCTGCTGCACTTAGTATAAAATCCTCATTCTTTCCTCTGGACTATAGGGTCCCTGCTTTCCTCAATGACCTCAGATGGTACAACTCTTATCCTCACTTCCCAAGTTCCAGGCACGAAGGCTTTCCTCTGATACCAGGAGCACTCCAAGCTCAGTTTCACATTGAACCCTTACAGTAGCTGCCCCTTATACCTGGAATGTTCTTCCCCTAAGTCTCAAGCTCAAGTCTAAACGTTATTGTTGACCTTCGGAGAAGCCCTCCTTGACTTACTTTTCAATTGTAGCCTTCCCAGACACTTTCTAACATGTTTTCTTGTTTCATTTCAATCATAGAACTTACAACTCTCCAACTTTTTTTCTTTCTCGTATTCATTGTTGAATGCACTTTGTCCCTCTAATCAAGGTCTATGAGAATAGAAACCTTGCCTATCTTGTGCAGTGCTTTCTCCCCAGCCCCTAGAATAGTGTCTGGCACCTGACTGATATTCAGCAAGAATATACTGAGTAAATGAATGAAGGTGACTTGTCCAAAGACACACAGCCCTAGTAGAAAAAAGACTCTCATCAGGCTTCTAGACCCCTACTTCACAGAGGGACTCATAAGATTAACTTCAAGCATCTCTGTTCAGGGTATTGTTTTATGTATTTACATAATGTTTTCTTTCCATAGAGTGAAAGAAAGAAAGAAAGAAACTTCCTTGAGTTATAATCTCTGGAGTCATGAGGGTATTTTACCGCCTAGAAAAGAATCAACTTATTCAATAAACATTTATTGAGAGGCTAGTACCTAGAATTGTTAGGCACGAAGAATAAAAGCATGAATAAGAAACAGTCCCCACCCTGTTCTCTAGACAGGGAGAGAGAGACACCTAAACAGATGATGACAGTCTTAAAATTTTAGTGGACACAATAATACTAGCTAATACTTACTGAGCACTTATTGTGAATGGGGTACTCTTCTGAATGTTTTAAGAGCTTAACACGTTTACTCTTCATAGCAATCCTATGTAGTATTCACTATTATTCCCTTTGTTTTGCAGCTGAAGAAATTGAGGCATAGATTAGGTAATTTGTCCAAGGTCAGAGAATGAGCATGTGTAGAGCCGGTTAATCTACTCTGGAGTGCATCCTGTTAGTCACTATGCTATACTGCCTCCCTCATAGAGCTGTGTGGAAAGTGATTGGAACATAGGGAATTATTCCCTCCATCCTTGGTGGAGGAAGGGAAATTCAGTGAAGGCTTTACTGTGGAAATGACATATGAGCTTGGATCTTAGGAAGAGGGGGATTCCCCTAAGGGAGAAGTTGTGGGAGCATGAAAGGTAAAGAGAACAGCTTGTGCAAAGCCACTGAGTTGTGAAAGGGCCTCTTTGTCTCAGAAACTGTGCAATTCAGTGTGGCTGGCACATTGTGAGTAGCAGGGAAGGGATGGGAGGTAAAACTGGAGAGAGATGCGGGGACCAGGATGCAAGGCTTCTTCTACTGAGGGTTAAGGAGAATGAGTTTTCCACCCAATGAGAGCAAGTGGAGACTTTTAAACCAGTGAATTACACATTCTAAACTTGCTTTACAAATGCCACGTCCTTCACGCAAAGGGTGGACAGGAGAAGGGGAAAAATTAGTAGAGACACTATCTAGGAAGTACTTGCAGTGGTGCAGACAGGAGATGCAGAGGGACTGCAGGGCATCGTGGCCCCTATCTCCTGCAGGTGAGCAAGGTGTGTCTGATGCTACACGTGGAAGGAGAGGAAGAGCGGCTGCTTGGGGCAAGCTAAGCATGTTTGCCTAAGGCGTGTCTGGGGCCATTTCTCCAGCAACCAGGGAGGTTAGCAAAGGCTCAGCTGCCCCACCCTCTGACTCCAGCCAGATGTTGCAAGGGCTCTGGGGACAGAGCCTCTTAGACACTGCTGTGGCTTCAGGCCTTGTTAGGAAAAGGCTGCTATCTTCTTGGTAGTGCCTGTGTCTCAGCCCAGGCGCAGAGTGAGGTCAATGCATTTTTCTCCTGCCTGCCTATCACTGTTCTTTCACAACAGGTTTGAAAAACATGCTGAGGTCACAGGAGAATGTGTTAACGTGTCTAGTGGATTATTATCATTCTGTCATTCCTGTAATTGGTTAGAGGGGATGAGTTCCTTTGGTATTTAGACAAGCAAGCATGGGAATTACCATTATCTCTCTCTACAGCTGATGCGTGGAAATGATCCGAGAAGCAAATATCGGTATCAACTGATATCTCATCAGTTGTCTTTTCATAAACTTCCCTTACCTCTCCTCACCTGAGGATTTCACAGACCCTTATCTACATCCCCATTGCCCTCATGGTAAAACATCTGAGGACAACATCGGAGAGTTTAGAGGAAAAATGGCTGAAGGGGATTTGCTCCCAGTATCCCTTGCTGGTTTTAAAGAAATTATATATTTTTTCTACTAAGCACCTGGAAGACTGGATATTAGCTCTATTTCAACTCTTGATCACAATGTCTAAAAATATAGTAGCTGCTGTTGATACAGTGATCATAGCAAAATCTCTCTGTCATTGACTTGGTTGTTTTTGTGCTTCAGTATATTGTGATTTTTATCTACATAAAACACGCTTGTAGATAGCTGCAAATGTTTTTAGACTTAGAGATATTCTACCAGCCTGGGGACTCCACTGATTTTGCCACGTTAGGAAAGGATGTGAGCTATGATGCTGGAGGATTCCAGTACATTGAAGGACTGTCACATAGATTAAATATGTTAAAAGGATTGTGGTTAGGATTGTTTAGGGCAGAACTTTTAAAAAGTGTGTTTGAAACACAAGTTATAGGAGTCATTTTAAGGAGAAAAAAATTCCATTATGTACTAACTTTGGGATGTGGTGGGTATTTTTTTGTCTTGGAGATTCATAATATAACGAAGAAACTGTGTTTTGTCCAATTTTGTTTAAACATAGCATTTGCTTATGCTTATAGAGACCATGGTGTGTGTGTGTGTGTGTGTGTGTGTGTGTGTGTGTATGTTTGTGAAGGAATTTGTAATGAATGATTTTCTAATGTTTCTAAAAAATGCAAGGCACATGACCACAGCCAATATTCTGTCCTAGGTGTGGATTTTCCATTCAGGTTCTACTGACATTAGCTCTTTTCTTAGAGATCTTTCCAAGCTTTGGGTGGTCGGTTGTAAGTTCACTTTCATGACTTTTTCCAGTCTCGGATCTCCCATACCACATATCACGTGTGTGGGAAGAATGTTCTAGGTTTTATTCTACCTCTTGTTCGCTTTCCACTTGCTAGTTACTTGGACTACACCATCAGCAGGTCCCCCTCACGCCACTTTCTCAGGCCATAATTAAGAAATTCAAACGCCAATTGCAAAGATTTTTCTCACATGCTTTTACCTTTTTTGAGCCAGTTGATAATTGTTTCAAAATCATTTCACTCTGGGAATGCCAACTTAAGGTTTCAGGATATTAAAATACCAAAGTTGTATTCCTAGTATCTCAACCACCACTTCTCTGCCTCTATACGTCCCCCTTTCTTTCTTCCTCATCCAAATAATAAACGAGCTGCTATCTATTAAACATCTACAATGCACTTTATATATTTTATCTCATTTGACCTTTATAATGGAGATTGGGAGCAGAAGCCCCATTTTACTGTTGAGAAACCAAGGCTCAGAGAGGTCAAGATACCTGCTTAAGGTCACACAACTAGTAAGTGGCAGGATAAGAAATTGCATTTGGATTTGTCACACTCCCAATTTTGTATCACTTTCTGTCCTCCTGTATCTCAAATTTGGTATGGGTACCCCTGGATGAGAGCACAGGTAAAACTATTAGCAGTCATGGGAAATCTGCTGGACCATCCACATTATACACTACCTAAACATTATGGGGAGGAAGTAAATATTTTAAAATATTCTCATGGTAAAACAAACTAGCTCATAATATGGGCCGGAATACATAGTTTCAAAAGAATTTTTAAAGATGGAACTGAAACTGCAATGAAATCTTGGGCTTTTTGAGGGAGCTTTGAGTCAAGTTCCTAGACTCCTAAGAATACCAGTTTGTTCTATATGGTTCTGTATACCATTAGGGTTACACCATGGAAAAGAAACTTTGCTTATACCTTGCTACTGCCCCTTGCAGAAAACATTATGTAAAGTTCTAAACTCAGTTCTTGTCTAATGTTTTTCTAAATTTTATTATAGTGGTTTCCTCCATTCACATGGTCCAATCTCTAGCTTCCAACCTCTCTTTTGACACATACCATTGATTTGCTTATTCATTAGTTCATGAGAACTTGACTGTGCACCTATTAATAACCTACAGGGTATCTCTACCTCCATGTGTGGTTAGAAACATCTAACAAAACACGTAAAAATGAAATTCCTTATTCACCCCTTCTAAAATGTTCCTTCTCAAAAAATTTTACTGTTCTTTTTCCAATCATTCATGCTTGAAACATGAAAATTCCCTTGGACTCCACGTTTGCCCTCATTATGACGTTTGTAGAGTTGGAAACGTCAGCTGTCACCCTCCTTTTCCTTTGTGGCTGCCCCAGGTCAGTCCCTTATTGGTCCTTGCTTAGATCAGTGGTTCCCAGATGGGCAATTTTGCCACCACCACCCCCCCCCGCCCCCCAGGGAACAGTTGGCAATGTCCAGAGACATTTGTTTGTCACAACTGGCATCTAGTGAGTAGAGGCCAGGGATGCTGCTAAACACCCTGTGATGTATAGGATAGCCCCCTACAACACTGAGCCCCCAAAGTCAAAAGTGTTGTGGTTGAGAAACCCTGGCCTGGTCCATGGGAAAATCTTGTTCACTGGGTTCCTCCTCTCCGCTTCTGCTTCATCTTCCATGCAGCTGCCACCTTAAGGTTTCTAAAGCATATATCTTCTGATGTCATTCCCCTGCTGACACCTTCAATGGTTCCTAGCAAACTTCTAAGCCTGTCATTCAAGATTCTCCAAAATAGTTCTAGTTTTAGTTCCCACTCCCTCCCTTCATGCCACACCATCATACCACACTTCTTACACCTGGTCTTCTCCCAGGCGGTATCCTCTACCCTTGAAGCCTTTATTGTTCTCTTCCTCACCCTCACCCCTCCTATCACTGTCTATCAAAACCCTGCCCCTCCCTCCAGCCCGACCTCAAAGGCTATCTTACTTTCTAAAGCCTTTCCTGATTCCCCCAAATGGCATTAACTCTTCCCAACTCTTCTCTCTATGGGCTGCCGTCATCGCCAAGTTGTATTCCCTTGAGGACAGCAGCTGCGCCTGGATGCTTACACTCAGATCCCCATGACACCGAGCCTCGGCTGGCACGTTTCAGAGTGGCCATTAAGAAGGGAGAATTGGGAGGAACGCGGAAGGAAGTGGGCATTCACACAAGGAGGGGCAGAGGGGAGCGTGCAGGAGCACAGGGGGTCTGATCACAGTGCTGAAAGCTGACGGCTCAGCTACATCTGCTTTTTGAACTTCCATCTTCCATCATGAGGTCACTGCAGCTGCCACAATTCACTCCTCTTCCCCCCCCTTCTTCCTTCTCTCCCTTCCTTCCTTTCTTTCTTTTAGAACATTCATTCTCAAAGAAAGGAGCAGTGATATTACTACCAAGGAGATAAAAATTAATTCTTTGAATATGAAAAAAAACCTTTAGCTATTACAATGGTGCGTGGCCCTCCAAAGTGCCACCCTACCCAGAGAAATCTTATTAATTTCTCTCGTTAGGGATAATTTACATTTTAATTTATGTTTTCTCTTTGCGGGGGGATGGGGTGGTGGCAATAATTTTATTTAAAGGTTGAGAAGCATTGTATTAGACGTATTAGAAACACTGTATAAGGTGAGGGGTATAAGCATGATGGGCCTACACACACATATGTTTTTAAAACCCATGGAAAATTTTTTAAAGGCTCAATTCTTTCATTTGTAAATAATTAGAGAAAATATAAAGTATTGCCACTTTGGTTGTGATTCACTCACATACTGCTTTCTCTGTTTTGTCAATAAGAAAAATGAGGCGCAGAGAAATGAGTGTATTCATTCATCAAGATCTCAGTGGAGGAGGGTCCTGTCTAGTGTGAGCCCGGCCCGTGTGCCAGCCATTCCTCCCGCGGGTCACATCTCGCCCTCTCTTCTGACCGTGTCCCCTCGCCGGCCCCGCCATGGTATTTCTCGATTTTTTGATGATGATGTGCAGCGGATGAACAAGCGGCAGCTCTATTATCAAGTCCTAAATTTTGGAAAGACTGTCTCCTCAGCACCAGTGCCCTGGAAGGGGTTAACGGTTATAACTGGAAGGGAAAGTCCAGTTGCCGTGGTGCTCGGCGGCAGCACGGAACGTGCATTTCACAGAGGAGATTTTCTCTTTCTAGCAAGTCGAGTTGAAGATCATCCCGTAGGAGTGGAAGAAATTGTTGTTTTTAGGATAGAAGGAAGAGAGGTTCCTACAGTTCACCGAGTCTTGAAGATTCATGAAAAGCAAAATGGACCTGTGAAGTTTCTGACCAAAGGAGGTAACACTGTGGTTGATGCCCGAGGCCTGTATAGACAAGGACGACATTGGCTAGAGAAGAACGATGTTGTGAGGACAGCGAGGGGATTTGTTCCTTACACTGGGGTTGGGACCATCCTCGTGAGTGACTATCCTAAGTTTCAGTGTGCTGTACTCTTCTTGCTGGGTTTATTTGTGCTGGTCCATCGTGAGTAAGAAGTCTGCCTTGCTGTTCCTGGAAGACGCTGTACTTTTTATTCCTGAATGTTTGGAGCAGATATCGATCTGTGGTTGGTGGAATGGAGAACACATGTTGGTGCTTCTTGGTAGCCCTGGTTTGCATTAAGTTTATGTTTCCACGCCAGAGTACGTGTGGGCGGGTGCATGTGCACCACAGTGTGCACTCGAGGGGACTTTCAATCACAGAATTCCATATGTTGTCATTGTCACACTTTCGCATTTTTGTACATCAGTGAATTTTTTCTATTAAAAAGTTGAGCCAAAAAAAAAAAGATCTCAGTGGAGTGCCTATAAATTCATAGGGTTTTCAAGGTTTAAGAGAACTAACTTGCGTAAAGTATTGATACTTAGGAGCAAGACACATGCTAGGCATCAGTAATATAGCCACTAGCATCAGCATCATTATTATTGTTTTTACTACATTCCAGGCTCTGAACTGAGGCGCTGGGAATAAGATGATGGTGGGGAAACAGACATAGTCTCCACCCTAATGTAGCTCACACTCTAGTGGGTGAGACAGAAAATCACCAAAGGATGTATAATTGCAAACTGCGGTGAGTGCAGGGGGAGCCGTGAGAACATATAACAGGAGGGACTGATTTAGTGGGGGGAGGAGGAATGAGGAAGGCTCCCGAGTGCAATGATAATGAACTGGGATCTGAAGAATGAGTTAAGTGGGTGAATGAGGATGTGAAAAGCACTCCCCTGGGAAGGACCAAAGTATATGGAGGCTTCTGCGAGGAGGGGAGCGTGGAGCGTTTGAAAGACAGAAACACCAGCGTGCCTGGAGCCTAGAAAGCAAGGCAGAAAGCGAGTCGGGATGAGTCTGCAGAGGCCTAGACCATGATAGGAGGTTTAGTTTTATCCGAAGATAAATGGAAGCTGTTGAAGGGTTTTAAGTCAAGGATTGATGTGCTATGACTTAGGTTGTTGTGGAGAAAATGGATTGGGAGAGGATGAATGGAGGGGGAGTGATCATTTAAGAGTTCTTGCAATAGTTCAGGTCTAAAGTGATAGCAGTGAAGATGGAAACAGGTATACAAATTTGAAGATACTTAGAAGGCAGAACCAGTAAGAATGGATTACATGTGGAGGGTGAGTGAGAGGGAGGGGTCTGGCTTAGGGAACTGCATGGACTGTGGTAACATGTCTGAGGCCACTAGTTAGTAAACAGCAGAGCCAGGCCTATAATCTAAGGCTTAGATCAATGTCCTAAAACATCGTAGCTGGTTCCCAGTGGCTGGGCTTCATTTACTTCTGCCCAAGTTCCTGTTGAAACATTGTACTCTGGGATACGAACCTCATAGAAAAGGTCTTCCGAAGTTGGAAGCATCTAACAACCTCGGATTGGATTTAGGGAAAGTGAATTAAAATTCCTGTAGCATGGGCAGGCCACTCAATATTGCTGAGCTGGCATCCTCATTCTGTTAAATACAGACGGTTAAAATACCCACTTCAAAAGGTAGTTCTGAGGTAGGGGTTAGAAGCAGTAGCGTCAGTCTACAATGGACACATCTGAACTTGGACCCTGGGCACCACGCTCCATCTTGCTCCTCAAGTCACAGCTGTGTCTTTTTCTTTGTAGGTTGTTCCTGTGACATGTGGGCCAAGAGGAACTTTGGGCTGGGTGTCTTTTTGTTCTGGTGTCCCAGGTGAAGTCAGCTGCATTTTCCTGCATGTTAAAGGCTTAGGAAATCTATCCCTCACCATCACCAGGTGGGCCACCAGAGTGTTCTCTGTGGTTGAGGTCTGAAATCAAAATGGTAAGTTAAGGGCCTAAGGCAGATGGTCTCGAAGTTTATAGTGCATAAAAGTCACCTTCACCTGTGATGGCTTTTTAAAATATAGATTCCTGGGTCCCACCACCCTAGCTATTCTAATTCAGAAAGCCAGGATGAAGCTGAGGAATCTGTATTTTCATAAGCTCCCAAGGGTGAATCTAAGCCTGGAAAGTTGTCCATTTGGTTGCGATTCTTTGAGGGAAGAAACTCTGTCAGCTTCACTAACCCAGGGCCCAGTGGGGTACTAAATAAACATTTGAGTTCAATTGAATAAACACTGAATTTTGTCAAATTGAATTACTGTGTTGTGGCCTTATTTTCCTTCCCATCGATCCCAAGTCAATTGCTGAGGAATCTGCTAAGATTTTAGGAACGATAAAGTTTAGAGAGAGGAGTGAGGTTCAGGAAAATGTGTGTGTGTGATATGAGGAGTTATAGCAACCCGCAAGTTACTACCAAGCAGGTTAAAAGGATGTGGGATTCTCATTGTTAAGGACCTGCTGCTGCTGGGACTCCATTTCATTCACCCAATATTTTTGTGAAGCTATATAATTAAAAGTAAATTAAGTCAGCCCCAGGCTGAACAAGGCACATTATCTCACCCCAAGGCATCCTCCCTGGAGCCAGGTGGCTAAATTCCAGGGGGCCCCTGTGCCCTGAAGGCAGCTGCTTGAGGGCTGTCCAGCTTCTTCTTGACCACGTAGGGTTTCATTCCCTTCCCTATGCCATCTCTTCCACAGCAGCCCATCCATACATTCCCCCCGCCCCCTGCCCTGTCAGTATTGAAATCTTTTATTGCTTGTGAGAATGAAATATTCCAAGACCTGGAGCAGAACATCCCTCCAAGCTTGCTCTTACTATCCCCACACACGTGGCCCCTGACCAGCTTTCCTGTATAAACTCATGTCCTGATACATATTTGAAAAGCAAAACTTAAATCATACACTTGGTAGACATATGATTTTAAAATACCATGAACAAGAGGATGTACTTGAGAGGACAAGGAAAACAATTCTAAGTAACTTATCTTTTACCTTTATCCCAAACAAGCTACCCACTAATGTTGCTTCTCATCACTTACTCCTTTATTCCCACAATCACTGTTCCACTTCTTTCTTCCAGACTGGTTCATGCTTTCTGAAGGAACCTGATTTTGCCTGTGACCTTTGATTGATCATGGGGTCAATGGTGGGTTATAGAAGGCCACCAGATGGACTGGAAGAAACTGAGAGCAGAAAGAACCACGTTTGAATCCTGGATCCTTTACGTGAGTGACTATGGATGAAATCTTCCACTTTAATAAATACCTGTGTTATGCTCCATGCTTTCCAGATGTGGAATGAACATTAGGGCAGAGAGAAGAGTTTAGAACTGAGTCTGTGACTCAGAGGGGGCTGGAGGCCTGTCTTTTTATTAGGGGAGACGCTATGAGCAGGAGGTAGGCTTGCTGGCTTAAAGGAGTTGTTTGCTAAGGTTTATTTTAGCATCAGAATTCCTGCTCTCCCTTTAAAAAAAATTTGTGTTTAAATAAATGTGTTTGTTAGTTTTTCTCCATTGTATTCTGAAACTTTAGAACATACCCCATTGTACATCTGAAAACTCTTTCTAGAGACATTTGTTGGGTGGGCAACTCACACACTCACACATATGTGGAAAGCCATTGCATACAGTTTACAGAGCAAGTTAACTGAAGGTGCACCAATGGTAACAATCTTTCCTAATATGATGCTTCCCCTGGCATATGAGAGAGACTTGGCTCCCCAAACTGAAAGTCACTCAGCAGAAATCTCCTGTTTTTCTAAATTGTGGTCAGTCTCTGGATGAATATAAAGCAGTTCTAAGATGCCATAGAGAGAAGTAAGAACAAGTTCATTTCCACTGACAACTTTTCTTGGAAGTACAGTCCACTTCCATCTCCTCCCCACCCCCAAATTTCCCTGTCTGAATCCAGCCCACGCTCAGAAAACGCCCTCTCCTCTGTAATGTACTTTAGAACATGAGTGCTTTAGGAAAGGAATGACCAATATCCCAAAGGTCCAGAGGTTCTATTTGCCAGAGAGGTTGGATTGAAGAACATTCTGGGCTCCACCCAACCCCACATGAGTAAGAAATGCAGTCTCATATAGGACAAAGGGAAGGCATCTTATCATATAGGATTTTACTGACTAGGAGTAAACTAACGATTTAACCCAGAGAGGGTGACCTGAGGAAAGAAACTACTACTCTATCAACCTGTAAGCCCCATTTCTAACATTCCAGCGCCAGCTATACTATCCAAACAACCAGATTCCTAAGAGCACTTGTTTGGCCTATAACATGAGTCATTTATTGAGAACCACTCTTGCCTTATGCTACGTTAGGCACAAAGAATTGTATCACCGTAGAATTGTATCAAGGTCTGGGACATAGTAACCATTTAAAAGTGGTATTGTTGTTGTTGTTATTGTTGTTGTTGTTAGTTGTTGTTCCTGGGCAAGTTTTCTGCCACGTACCAGTAGTGTTGACATTATTGATTATTGACTTTTTAGACCTTGCTTGTATTAGGTTCTCCTCCTACTTCTTTTTTTTTTTTTCTTTCTTTTTTTTTTTTTTGCGGTACGCAGGCCTCTCACTGCTGCGGCCTCTCCCGTTGCGGAGCACAGGCTCCGGACGCGCAGGCTCAGCGGCCATGGCTCACGGGCCCAGCCGCTCCGCGGCACGTGGGATCTTCCCAGACCGGGGCACGAACCCATGTCCCCTGCATCGGCAGGCGGACTCCCAACCACTGCGCCACCAGGGAAGCCCTCCTCCTACTTCTTGATCCAGGACTCCTTTCATTTGTTTTTATAATAGATATATATCTTTATCTATCTATCTATCTATCTATCTGACATCTCCCACATATTATTCCATTCTTTTCTCTCTGATTTTACTATGATGTAGTCTGGATTAGAGCAAAAGCTTCTTTAATCTCTCTCCCTCTAGTCCGTGAGCCCATAGAGGGCAGGGGCCAAGGATTACATCTTTCATATACCAAGTCTGATAGGAATTCCATAAATATTTTTTGAGGGCACATATGACCAATGAATTGATAAATGACTGAATAAACTAGCATGTTAGCCTTTCCACCACTAGTCTTTCTGTTTCTGGCTAGTCAGGCCCACTGCAAGCATACTGTCTTCTGAAAATTCCATCTTCATCTCGTTACTCCCTTGCTCAAAAATATAAGTGGCTCTCCACTATCCTTTCAGCCAGATTTGAAGCCGTTGCCACCCTGTTACCTTGCTCGATCTGATGTGCTGTCCCATGCCCTCTCCTACTCCTGTGTGCTTAAATCCAAGCGTCTGGCAGGTTGGGCTCCTCTCAGGCACTGGATCTCTGTATAGTCATTCTTTCCAGATCCTTGCTCATGACTTGGCCACCTTTCTCTTTGAATATCCAAACCTGACCCATCATTTAATGCCCACATCCTAGACCTTAGCGACAATTCAGCCCATAGAGACAGAGCCCCTACTCAGAACTTCCCATACCCACATGGTTTCTGCTTGGCTCCTTGCCGAATGCTACCCTGTATTACTATCTGACGCTCAATTTATAAGGTCCTGAGAGTAGGAGCCAGGCCTTATGCTTCTTTGGATCTGGACCATTTTTAGGGAATCTTGTCAAAGTGAACTCAGTGCAACATGAATTTTACAGAAGAGGATTCTCTGAAGTATAAAGCTGAGCTTGGTCCTTCTTGTTTCCATCTAACCACTAAGTTTACTCCTTTAGATATAGAGTGGATCAGTCAGTTCTTTGGGTCCCCAGTGTATATTGTATAACATGTATGTCCTAATAATGGTGACAAAATGGTAGCTAACATGTGTGAGTACACATATGTGTGAGTAACATATGTGTGCATATTTCAGTACTTAATACTCTCTGTGCAAGGCCCTGTGCCCAGTATCTTAATATTTTAATTTAATCATCAAATTCCTATGAAATAAGTTCTATTACCCTACTTTACAGATGAGGAAACAAATCAGAGCTTCAAATATCATCAAGCCCTGACTCAGTTTCATGCCCAGCGCTAGATTCTGGGGATGCAGGTATCAATCACGCACAGTCTCTACTCTCAAAGGGTTTAGAGACTAGGAGAAAAGAGGAAACGAATAATTATGTTTCAGTTCAATAAGTGCGGTATCTGAACTAGTATAAGCCTTTCCTCTGTCAGATGAAGGTGGTGACCAACCCTCTCCGATGTCCAAACAATGCCTTAAATTTCTTAATATCAGCATTTAACTTCTGCAGTCTTCCTCCTAATAACTTATACTCCCAGTTTAGTCATGAGAAGACATCAGTAAATTCCAAAAGAAGGATATTCTAGAATATACTTGAGCAGCACTCCTCTAAATTATCAAGGTCATCAAAAACAAGGAAAGCCTGTGGGATTGTCACAGTCAAGAGGAACTAAGGAGACATAACAACTAAAGGTGATGTGGTATCTCGGTTGGGGTCCTGGGGCAGAAGAAGGATATTATATAAAACCTAAGGAAATTTGAATAAAACATGGACTCTAGTTAATAATTATGTGCCAATATTAGTTTATTAGTTGTAACAAATATACCATACTAATAAAAGATGTTACTAATGGAAACTGACTATGGGGTATAAGGGAACTCTCTGTACTATCGTCTCATTTTTTTTTTTTTTTGTAAATCTAAAACTGTTCTAAAATATAAAGTCTACTAAAAAATAATAATGTTAACCCTTCAAATAAAGGTTGTGAGTGACTGTCAGGATAATGAGTCTAGGAAGGCAAGGAATCTGAGCAAAGGAGTCCATTTATGGTGGGAGGTAAAGAGGGGAAGATGGTGAGTTTGGTTTTGGAGCTATTGCCTCGGAGAGTCTGGCGGGAAGCCCAGGTGCCCAAGAGGCAGCTGAAGAGCTTGACTTGGAGTCTAGGGGAGTGGAAGAGGAAGCCCTGGGCTGAAGACACACACTTGGGAGTCATCATGCACACAGGTGAGAGTTGAAGCATTTGATATTCTAAACACCATTCTGGAGATCAGTAGCCCACGAGTCTGTTATTCCTGTGTGACGGATGAGCCAGAGGAGGCTGGGGGAGAGCCAGTTTGGTTATAACTACAGAGCGGCTGGAGCTTTCATCCTCAGGGGGAGCCAAAGCAGCCTAGTGGGCACAGATGCTGTGTTTTCCTTATTCCGGAAGGCAGTTTCCCGAGATAAACTCTGGATATGATCATTATATTGGTAAGTTGATCTAGCCTCAACTGCATAGACAGGGATCCCACAACACAATGCTTCCACGTTATTGAATACATTGGTTTTTCTTTTAAAAAAAAAAAAAGGAAAATTTTAATTCTTCCATTGCACGTTCAGGGTAATTATCTTAGTTGAAACTACTTTGATAACCATCTTTCTTGAGGACACAGCACCTCAGTAGTTTTAAAACCTAAGTTAATTAGATATCTGATGTTAACAAAAGCTTCCATTAAAAAAAAAAAAATCCTCAAGAGCTGCACCCCCCAGACTCTTGCTACAGCAGAAGAGTCTATGCTAAGTACAGTTTTTATCATCAAACTGGCACTTTTGTGTAGTTAATCATAGTTGTCTGCAGGCTCTGGGATGGAGAAGGTACACCCCCCAACTCTTACCCCCAAGGATGAAAGACTCGTCACTATGGTAAAATCCTTGTTTTTCACATGACAATCCTAGCGAGCTGGGTCTTACATACACTAAGATATTAACTTTGCTTATTGTCTAGTTTGTAGGGAAAGGATATTTCTTGGAAATTTAAGGGGGGATAGTCTTAGTTAACTCTAAGATAAGTATCCCAATGAGCATGAAAAGATGAGTAGAATTATCTAGATGTGTGCAAAATGACCAGGCTCCTAGAACTGTTCCTAGCAATAAATTCCCAGAAATGTAAACTCTCCTGACTATAAGGAAATGAAGTTTAGAAAAGACTGCTATATCCTTTAGAATCTTTCTACCCCACCCCAAACACGCAAGCATGTGTAAGGGAACATGTACACACATGCGCACACACCTTTGACTTCCAAGCTGAGCAATGCAAGGGCAATTTCATCAGCTTTCTTTAGGTCAGAGAAAGAAAAAGTTGGTAGCTGGAAATGCTGCAGCTTTGGCTCCTGGCAAAAGGCAAAGAGTGGGATCTGTGGCCACAGGCAGCCTGTGTCTGAGCTCCTGCTCTGTCTCTCATGGGCTCTGTAATCCCAAGCATGTTGCCTAGCTCCTCTGAGCCTCAGGTTCCTTCTTTAAGAAATGGGGATAGAGATGCTCATCTCAATTCAATTAATACACAGCAAATGTCTTCCAAGTGGCAGGTACTGTTCTGGGGATACAGTCATGAACAAGAAAACACAATGGCCTCGCTCAGAGACAAGTGCAGTTCTGGGAGGTTGCCGTAAGTACTCAGGTATTCAGGATACTTGAGTTACTTGTGGCTTGCAGCCTGTTCACTGAGTACACAATATCACTGTGCTTTTCTCCCACCCCAAGATGAGCAGTTGAACTTGAGTAAAAGGTACAGTCGAACTAAGGGACATTTAGCAGCACGAGGCCTAGGACTGAAGGGTGTTAGTTTACGGAGCGTCAGAATGCTTTAATAGTAAATACATTGAAAATCCAATGTGCTTTGGAGTCATAAAGAGCTAGCCCTGAAATCTCTGCTTTGTCCCTCACTACCTATATGATATTGTGCAAAGAGATTCTATAATCTCTTTGAGGTTAAATTTCCTCATCTGTAAACTGGAGCTATTGTTAGCGATACCTACCTAAGGTTGATGTTATAGGTGATAAAGGAAACATTATATGCGAGAAGGGCTGGTTTTATGGCAAAGTGATAGCCACATGTTAGTTATTATTATGTTCATTGTTATTAATGATTAAACTCCAGCTATGACAACAGCCCCCAGGTGGTGCGTTTGGGGCTGATGTATTGCATAGGCTCCAGGATGACATCCAATTACTGGAAAGATTTGTAAATAAGTCCCGACCTCATTAGGAGCGGATCCAAGGGCTGTGACTTTCTTCCAAATAATCGCAGCAGAGACCACGGCACAGAGAGAAGGCCTGGGTACAGCCTTTCCCAAGTTCTCAAGGGCAACCTGTGGCTCCTACTTGGTCTCTTCCTCAGTTGACTTGATTCCTCTCCACATCAGGGATTGGGTGGAGAGCACTTAAGCACCACAATTGTACATCAATCTTAGAAACACCCCTCACCGGTAGTCAACCAGAATTCTAATCTGAGGCCAGTTTCTTTTACTTCTCACGACCCAAGAAGAGTTCCAGGCTCACCTGAGGAACCACCACTGAAGCACTTGGGGAACCTTCATAATGTCCACAAAGTAGCATTTTAATCCTGATAGTCCTGGATGCCCGAGTCAGTCTGAAGAATCGGTTTCACCATGTCTTGTAAGAGGCCATGTAAATATGCAAATAGGCTCTTGGAGAGTATCTCAGATGTTCCAGAGTTTTAAAGGTAGGCTTGCAGGAATTCCTCTGTGTTAGGACAATATGAAATGACTCACTAGGGCTTAGTTATGCCAACTACCTTAGTTTCATGAATTCATCATACAGTTTCATACCCCAGTACCTTTGCACATGTTTTACTCTGTTTGGGGGAACAATTCCTCCTCTGCTTGCCTGTACATTCCCTATTCATGTTTTAAAACCTAGCTCAAGCATCCTTCTGTGAAGACGTTCCTGATTCCCACTCTCTCTCCACCTCACCAACAGGCCTGGCTTCAAGTCCCAGGACCAGGCCCATTTAGTGAGTTCTCAGGAAGTGATTATTGTTTTCTCAAATTCTTGGAGTTGACCTGGTTTCTTCTCCAGTCTCTGACAATTAGATCAAGTGCAATGTGAGAGGCTGGAAATCAACTATGCAGTTGTGAAACCTTTGATTGGCAGCAAGATTCTAGGTTGCTCAAATGTGAGTTATGTAACCTACACATTGTGCAATGGGCAGGAGGACCTCACTGTGAGCACAGATTTGGAGGTTATTTCTATTATAATAGCACATCTGCCTCATTTCTACTGAGGCATCAAACCTCCCAGCCCCAGCACAGCTCCTGGTCCAAAGCAGGAACTTAATACAGATTTGCTATTTCTGGGGGACAAGAAAAGAAGCTCAAAGGGGAGAGGATCCTGGGAGTCCTTCCCTTATCTTCTCTATTAGACTGACCTACTTGCGGAAACCCATGTTGGCTGCCCTGGAAGCCATTTCCCCATTCTAATATAGTAATTAGGTCAGAGGAGGCAATCTCATTGCTGATGATGAGGTTGACTCTATGTAGCACTATGTGTTTGGATGAAAAATGCCATCACAGTTCAAAGTAGTCACTATTATCTTATTATGTTACTAATCAAAAAAAAATTTTTTTTTGCTTTTTTATGGTATGAAAACCACTATTTTAATATTCTTAGAAAACAATTCCTGTTTCATATTCATTCCTTCTACTTTTCCTATTTGGATATCCTTCTGCCAAAGATTTCGACCAGAAGAAAGAGCTGAACCAAGCAAAACTAAATCTAAGACGGCTACATAGCAGTCAGGCTAAAGGAGATTAGGGCTATGGTCACCCCAAGATGTGGAGCCAGCGGGGGGCCGTGGTTGTCAATCCATCCCAACCCTGCTCAACACTTCCTTCCCCTGGAGGACTCCCTGCTCCTCAACCAGAGGTGGCCTTTCTTCCTCCACACCTTGTTTCTCTGAAGACACTTACCATTGTGTGTCTTAACACTCTCAGTAAATTAAGAACTCCTTAAATTTGAAGACTGTGACCACACAGTTTGGTGGAAAGAAGATACACTCTGGAGACAGACAACCTTGGGTTGATTATTTGGTGGTTGTTGATTAGTTGTGTGCCATTAGATAAGCCACTCAAAGTTTCCGAATTGGCTTTATCATCTCTGAAACAGGGATGACACCACCTACTTTGCAAGTTAGATGTGTTGATGCAGTAAGACCACGTAAACACAGGGTTTGGCAGTACAAGTGAGTGCTGTGGGATTAGACAGCCTCTCCCACTAACCAGCTCATCAGTTCTGTCAAGCTACCTAACCCGCTAAGCCTCAGTTTTCTCTTCTGTAATATAGGGTCAACAGGACCCTCCTCATAAGGTTTTGAGAGGATTAAATGAGCTAATACATATGAAAAAACTTTCCAGCTAACTTGACACAAAGAGAATGCTCAATAAATGTTGGCTATTATCAGTGCTTCACCCATTGTCCTTTCTCTCCCTTCCTCCTTGCTCCTCTGAAGCATCCTACACAGTGCCTGGCAGAGAGGCAGGAGATACTGCTGAAGTGAAATGATGTTATGATGCACAGTTCATCACATAAGCTTGGGTGTCCGTTTCCCTGTTCCAATATTTTACAGTCTCAAGGATTTTTCCTTGAAGTTAATTTCCATGTTTAAAAGGAAGACCTCGGCTAAAATGTCCAGATTTAATTAGTTTAGAGGGGAAGGGAAATAAGTGTTATAAGAAGAAGGAAGACAGAGAGAGAGATAGGAGGAGAGGAGCGACTAAAATGGGAAGGGACAGAGAACATTCTGGAAGACGATTGCTAGGTTACCCTAGCACGGGTCACTATACTCCTCCTACACTCATGTGTCTTGGATTTTGGAGATATGCTCATTGTCGCTAGAGTGGGGATGGCTGGAGGATGGTTAGAGGTTGGCACATTTCTTACCTAAACCAGGAAAGTTTAGCATCCAGGAATCTGCGACCAGGACAGACCCAGCCCCATAAGCATTTCTCATAAGAAGTGCAGTGAGGTCCCTGTTAGCCCTGCAAGCTGGTGGCCCCAATGGCCCAGAGCGTGCTTCTCCAGAAAGTGAGTATGTCATTCTTAGTCAGAGTTGTTCCCTCTCAGAGTCCTCTGGAGTCACGGCCAGGCCCCTCCACACTTGGTCTAGCAGCAGAAACCAATCCAGGGCAGTTCCTGGGCCGTGGGCCATGCTGTCCTTGGCCAGCTCTCTCTGCTTCCATGGAGTCAAGCCTAGCATGCAGCCTGCAGAGTGGTTAGAGCCCTGGGTCTCTGCTGCAATTAGAGCATGGGATTATAAATTCCAAGACGATTCTATTTGGGACAATTCTCTTTTCACCAAATCCCAAACAATTCTTAAAAACCACCCAGAGACCCACACTTGCAGCAACATTTCCTTTGTCTCAGAACCATCTCTGGGGGTGCCAGGGGCCAGGAAGAGAGTCCTGTCTTCCTTTTGTTCTTTGATTCCTGGATGTGAATAGAAACCTATGCTACTCTGGGAAGGGCTCCGAGGTCAAGGACATGGGATGTTTACACAGGAGGTTTCACCATATCCAAACTTTCTATCAAAAAGTTAGGTAATGGCATGGACATATATACACTACCAAACATAAAATAGATAGCTAGTGGGAAGCAGCCGCATAGCACAGGGAGATCAGCTCAGTGCTTTGTGACCACCTAGAGGGGTGGGATAAAGAGGGTGGGAGGGAGGGAGACGAAAGAGGGAAGAGATATGGGCACGTATGTATATGTATAACTGATTCACTGTGTTATAAAGCAGAAACACACCATTGTAAAGCAATTATACTTTAATAAAGATGTTAAAAAAAAAAAAGTTAGGTAACGGCTTTGGCCCACCCATTGGACCCAATAACATTTCCTTAAGGATCCTGCAGGAGACCCCATCTCCTTATCCACACAAAATGCTCCAGATTCTGGAAATCATGCTTTACGGTAAAAAGCAGTTTAACTTTTCTAAAACTTGTAAGTACATTAGGTCATGTTTCACTTCTTTCTTTGACTTGTAACTCTCCCAAGAAAATATGGGGGCTTGGCATCCTCCCCCTCCCCAGGATGTTTAGGAAATTGTATATTTGTGGTTTCCTTATGTTAAGGAAAATTTCCTTTCTTCCCTCCATCCCATCCTGGAGTTGGGCTTTGCTTGGCAAACTTTTACTGAACAGAAGAAGGCCCTCATCCTATGGTCTTGCCTCCCATGTTTCTTGACTATTCTCTTCTCTACAACAAACGCCCACAAGGAATATTCTTTTTATGCTCATGCTTCCACATAGCAGTCCCATGCTGGGAACAAACACTTCAGAATGTTTCCCCCCTCCCTTTTCCTTCAACTATAACTTAAAAAAAACTGAGATGTAATATACCTGCAATAAAGTTCACCCATCCCAGATGTACAGTCCAGTGATTTTTTGCATATATATATATACACCTGTGTAACAACCACTCTGATCAAGACATAGACCATTTCCAGCTCCTGGGAGCCTCCTGTGTGCCACTTGCCTGTCAATATTTCCCCACCAAAAGCCATCACTATTCTGACCTTAATTTTACCTTTTCTTGAACTTCATATAAATGAAACTGTACAGCATGTACACTTTTGTGTCTGGTTTCCAATGTTTTTCTACTGGGAATTCACCTTCTTTTTTGACACGGGAGGGGCACTGAACAAATATTCACTGAAATAAATGTATAGAAGATCCAAGTATGAATCTGATTTTTAAAAGAACATGTATTATGAGGAAGAGAGTTTCAGGGCCAGATAAGATCTCCTCTAGTAAGGAAAGTAAGGGCAGCAGCAAGACCATTGCTCCTAGGTAATATTACAAAAGAAGAATATGAAAGATATTCTTCACATACTTCCTCCTCCTCAGCAGCCGTAATGGTAAATTCTTTCTGCTGTTAGGTTCACATTGGATTGTTATTTTTGAATTATTATTTTCGGGGAGGAGCCTGACCCCAGGGAAGGGGCACAGCTCTGAGTCAGGGGCTGGGTTGGCACCACTGTGAGCATGGCACAGTGGAGAGAGTCAGAGGACCTGGTCCAGATGCTTCCTGGTTGTGTGTGCTTGGAGAATCACTCAGCATTTCAGCCTCAGTGTGCTACCATAAAAAAAACTATTGAGTGGATTAAAGAAAATGATGGCTATAAATGTGCACTGAAAGCTACAAAGCACTAAGCAGATTAGCTCCATAAACTAGTTGTGATGGTTTCTTTTATGTGTTAATCTGGCTGGGTCATGGTGTCCTGATATTGGGTCAAACGTTATTCTGGATGTTTCTGTAAAGGTGTTTTTTTAGATGATATTAACATTTAAATTGCTGGACTTTGAGTAAAGCAGATTGCCCCCCATAATATAGGTGGTCCTCATCCAGTCAGTTGAAGGCCTTAGTTGAACAAAGACTGAACCCACCCTGAGCAAGAATGAAGCCTGCCAGCAGATGGCCTTTGAATTTGAACTACAACTCTTCCCTAGGTTTCCAACCTGATGGCTTACTCTGCAGATCTTGGACTTAATAAGACTCCATTATCACATGAGCCAATTCCTTCAAAGAAATCTCTCTCTCCCTCCCTCCCTCTCTCTGTGTGTATATGTATATTTGTGTGTGTATATATATATATATATATATATATATATATATATATATCCTGTTGGTTCTGTTTCTCTGGAGAACCCAGACTAATGTGCCATTTTTCATGTACTTTATTGATACGAATGATTTCTTATTTATTTTGCTTCTTCTTTCATTCCAGATGCTATCTAGTTTATTGTTTCTTTTCTGTATCACTGAAGAATATATTTAAATCACATTTTCTTTGTTTTGCTTGTTATTAAATCTATTTCAAGTAATTTTTGTCATCCATGAGAGAGGAAGGTGGAAGTCACTTTTTTGCAGACACACTACACATTGCACTCTGAGCTAGGTTGTTAGTGACATTTAGAGACATTACTTCTTACCGCCCCATTAATTTCAGCATGCTATGCTTATTGGTCATGTATTTAGACCTACTGGCTCACTGCTAGGCACACTCCACCTTCTGTGACACCAAGGTCATGCTAAAATTTCCCTAGAAGTTTCGATGTAAACGCCAGTATCTGAATTGAGCACACCCAGCTTTGTCTGACATCTAGACTCCTTCTTCCTTCCCACCATAGTGAACTGATCAAATCAACATGTGAAACTTTCTGACATCTCTTTGGCCCTTCCCTAACACAAAGTTTCAATCCAGAATTATTTCTTCTAGACCCTTCCTTATCTTTCCTTGAGGGCCTCCCAGGCAAAGAGTACACCCAGTCCTGGCTTACTTTCTATAGGACCTGAGGAAAGGGAAGTAATAGGATTTGGAGGAGAAATTGTATCTTCTTCTTCCTTCCTAGTGAAGGCCTCACCCCAAATAATGGCCAGTTGTGTGTCTTTGATGACCACAAAGCGGGTCAGGGTGCTGTCAGACAAAAGGAAGCGGGGCCATCGTGGTCTGTGTCTTTTGTCATTAAAATTCCTGCTCTTGTTCTTGGATTGCTTCACCGATACACGCATAATTTCAGATTTTAAAAATTCCCACGTGATCAGATATCTTTAGCTTTATTACTTGCATCTGACTTTGTTGAATCATGACTATATGAGAATATGATGGGTAGAATTTCAGTTTATATCACTGAGCTCATCTCAGGTCTCTATGTGCTCTCTTCTTCCTCCCTCCTATCCCTTTCTTCTTCTAAAAAAAAGTTATGGGGGGGGGACTATTTCCCAGATTTTAAATATAGTTTTTCCTGATATCTATCAGCTCTGTATAAGCATTTCCTCTTTTATTAGTAGGAGATGTTCTTCAGGTCTTTGATCACACACTGGTTTTATATCAATAGATTTTGAGACATGCTCATTAAGCCATTCACTCATGTATTAATAGCCGAAAACGGCATCATTTGTTGTTTGGTCTTAGATGGTAACTTATTCTCTCCATGCCTCACCTTCTTCATCTGTAAAGAAGGGACAATAATATTCATCTTTCAGTGGGTTTGTGGTGAGGATTACAAATAATGATTATTTTTCATTTACAATAAATGACTATTTATATTATTATCAGCTTTGAAAACTACTGATGCATTACATATATGCTTTTGTCTACATCAAATGTTTTATTTAAGAGAAAATAAATAATGTTTATGAGGTGCTTGATGTGGTGCTGGATATAACAGGTACTCAGTAAATGGTGGTTACCATTGTAGTTATTACAAGTTCAAATCATGGGTCTACGTATGAGAAGAAATGTCTGAAACAAGCATTTAAAGCACTCAGTTCAAGCCCTGTGTGAGGCATCATAAGACATCATAAGCCCAAATAACAACTTCCCACCCCAGGGGAATAAGTTTATAATCTAGCTGTGGTAGCACACGAACATGGCTGGCAAATGAAGGCACAGGCCCAGTCTGTGCTCTAGAGCAGTGCTTCCCAAACTCTTTAATGTCATATCACACAGAGGAAATAAGAATATAATAAGGTTGAAGGGGACTAGAGGTATCTAAATGGAGCTCGATTTTTAAAAAGTCACTAATTTTTTATTTATATGATAAATTATGATGAAACAAAGTTTTAAAGAATATATTAAATATTAAATTTATATAAAACTCCCAAATAAATGTTTTTAAATTTTTCAGTGAGTAATTCAGCTTGTGTTCATTAGCATAACTTTAAAAAATCTCAGTCCTTATGCTTGAAATGACTGCACAATCCCTGACCAGGATATTTTAGTAATTGTCTCTTCAAATTCTTGACCAGAAACTTTTCACATAGATGTGATTCAAATTATAAGACATTTGCATAACAATTAAAACTTTTCTACAGTTGAAATTGTATTTAAAGAACCTAACAACTCTTCCTCTTTTATTGGTAATAATGGATTGTTTATAATAATGCAAATGGATTTCAAATCCAATTGAACTTATGTCAAAGTTTCAAAATAATGATGAAGCTCTAATTTGTAAGACATGCAGGAATTCTTAGAGCACACACCCTTCAGCCAGCTAGTAAACCACTGTCAATGGAAGCATCTTGCTTTACGGCTTTAGTCTGATTCAGGGTATCTCAACGTTGGCACTAGTGACATTTGGGGGCAGATAATTCCTTATGTGGGGACTCTCCTGTGCACTGTAGGATGTTTAACAGCTTTCTAGCTGCTACGTACTAGACGCAATAATCCCCCACATCTCCAGACATTACCAAGTGTCCCCTAGGAAGCAAAATTACCGCGTGTTGAGAACCACTGCTCTGCGTATTAAATGAGAAACTTGTAAAGCACCTGCTTGCACACAGCATTGCGGTTATGACCTGGGTTCAGACCCATCTCCTCCCCTTGCAGGCTGGATGACCTTGCAAAAGCCACTCAAATCCTCTGAGCATCATTTCTTCACTTTAAAATGGGAGCATCATCCCTACTGGGTCTGTCTCACTGGTTAATTAATGAAAATCAAATGAGATCTCAGATACAGCAGTGCTAAGCCATCTAAGCCGTCAGTACCGGCCTTGACACACTAGAACTGTGTGAGGGATAGTGTGGCAATGAGGCCTCATGGCTCAACTAAAATCCCTTCCAAGTGACTTGTGACGTCAGAGCGCTCAATACATTTTTGCTTCTATTGTTATCATCCCCATTCTTCAGGCGAAGAAGCTGAGGCTCTAAGAGGTAAAGGAGCTTGCCCGATATTGCACAGCACAGTGCAGGGAGACAGGGTTGAGTTCAGAAAACATGAACTCCAAAGTTGCTGTGTGTCTACGACATTCACGTGCTTCCCAGTGAACACAAGTGCCATGATTAGAAATAAAAAGCAGCTCCTTCTGTGAGCAAAGGGGGGGTTGCCACTTACAAAATAGATCTCTGTCTTATGGCAGGGGTTGAAGGAAGTACCACGGGACAACAGGATAAGATAATTTAGATACGTTTCTCCTGCTTTCAATTCGGAAAAGCCAGATCTCCTCAAGAACTGCTTGAAAGCAGTTGAAAATGAAAGGGCAGAGCCAACCCTACCTCCATGCTATGAATCATTCACTCGGAGGGTTGAGTTGTGCCTTCCGCATCTGGGCTCTTTTATTTTTAACTTTGCAAGCCTCGGTTTTTCTGGCTTCCTAGGGGAAACCCCTCTGGTGCCAGCAGCTTCGCTTCAAGCCCTGGTCGTCCTGCAAGCCTCTGGCTGGCGGAAGGGGAGCACAGAGGACGGCTGTCCTCTTAGCTGGCTTCCCTGAGGGAAAGTTCCTGATCTCTGGAGTTCTAAAGCCTGAGCCCAACCACCACCATCACTGCTACCTGCTGTGCTCAAACACATTCAGTTCAGCTGCCTTGTAGAGGGAATTCTCCCCTCTGGGTCTTGCCTGGCCTTGCAAATTATACTGAGCCAGGGGTGACTTCTCAAGCTCCCAATTCGTGGTTTGTGGTTACAGAATCATTAGGAGGGCAGCCTCTGCAGGGTGCAGGTTACACCCAACCGTGCACCTCTTCTCTCCTAAGCCCCTGCTCTGGACACAGGATTCCCGGATTCCAGGCAGCCGAGGGTGGGGACGGTGCACGAAGATCAGCTGCAGCTCTTTCCAACAGAGTCCCAGCCACATGAAAAAAGAAGTTTCGATTAGCTTGGGTACAGTGCCCTCCAGGAAGATGCCTGGCAAAGTCCTAAATGAATGTCAAGAGGTGGGATGTAGGGAGGGGAGCATCAGGTTTGGAGTCAGAGAAATCTGGGTTTGGAATCCCAGATCTGTCATCCATGAGCTGTCTACCTTCTACTAATCATTCAAAAGAATGAGCTTTTTCTCCTTTTTTTTTCTTTCCAGATGCATATATATATTCAAAAAGACTAGTTAATTAACTTCTTCAACTCTGTACAATCAGGTAATTCTCTCAAACACAGTTGAGATGAGAATGTACAAAGAACATAGCACCCAGCACAGATGGGCACTCAATAAGTGTTGCTTCATGTCTTTCCTTCAGCAACTCTTTGCTGAGCACCTGCTATGTGCCATTGTCCTGGGCCCAGTCCCAGATGGTCATTACTCTGCACTTTATAATGCTGCAAGTGTGGAATCTGCAGTCAGAACCCAGCCTTCACTCTAGTTCCTCTTCTTACCAGCCTGCAACGCCAGGCAAGTCATTCCCCTTCTCTGAGTCCACATCTCCTCCCTTGTAACATGGGGAGAACACTTACAGGATTGTTGTGGTGATGCCATGAGATCACACACCTAAGGCAGTGCCTGGTACAGTGAATGAGTTAATACATCTATCTTTTTTTTTGCTTCTTCCTTTCTACTCATCTGCTAAGTACGTGAAACTGCTCAGAGGTGAGGAACTTCTAAAATGCTTCTGATTGTTGCCTAAACAGTACAAATATTGCCCCTCACACTAGCTGACTGAATATTAGTAAGACTGGGTGTTCCTCACGCCAGCTGATACCTACAGGTTACCCTTTCTGCCTCTGTTTTAGCAGCACTAAACTCTGTCTATTAAATCACCTGGAGAACTTTAAAAAGTATCAGTGCCAAGGCCTTCCTGTGGAAGTTTCTAATAGACAGCCAGAAAAGAAAGCCACTGTTTCTTTTCCCGTTGTTCACTTTCCATTTGAAAAGGTCAAAGCTCAGAGAGGTTAACTGAGTTGCTGGAGGGCAATCAGCTAATATGGAGCCTGAATAGGAGTCCAAGCTAGTTGTCTAGCACAACAATCTTCCCATTACTTTATGTTCTCTCTCGTTGTCTCAGCGACCTTTAGGCATCTGGTTGGCTTTTCTGCTTTAAACTATAAATGAGGCTTGAGGTGGGCTCCCCAGAGTTGGTCTCCACAGAGCAGAGAGAGTAGGCCTCTCTGCTGGGCTTGGAATTTCATGGAGTATCTTCATTCCACAGATAATTCCTGAGACATCTGCCGTGACCCACAAGCTGGGCTAAGCCTGATGATGCAGTGTGAATGAGACACAGCACCTGCTCTTGAGGAGTTCATGGCTGCTTGTTATGGGCTGAATTGCACCCCCCTCAAATTCATATGTTGAAGTCTTAATCCCCAGTGCTTCAGAATGTGACTGTGTTTGGAGACAGAGACTTTAAAGAAAAAAATTAAGTTAAAATGAGGTCATTAGGGTGGGCCCTAATCCAATATGACTGGTGTCTTTTTAGAACAGGAGATTAGGTCACGGATACACACAGAAGGAAGAACATGTGAAGACACAGGGAGAAGAAGATGGCTATCTACAAGCCAAGGAGGAGGCTTCAGAAGAAATCAACCCTGACACCTCTTTGATTTCAGGCTTCCAGCCTCCAGAGCTGTGAGAAAATAAATTTCTGTGTTTAAGCCACACAGTTTATGGTACTTTGTTATGGCAGCCTGAGAAAACTCATACACTGGTTCTAAAAGGGAGACAAGTAAGGAATTAGTCAACTAAAATACCCTGTAATAAACATCAGGATGATCATGAGATGGGGTTGCTATAAGAGCCCAGGGGAGGTCCCCAACCCTGGAGGAGGGGTTGGGAGGCTGGCAGAGATGGCTCCACTGGGGAAGAAACACAAGCTGTGTTTTCGAGAACAAGGAGTTTGCTGGGGGAAGTGCGAGAGTGTAATGCAGAAAACCAGACTAGGGAATGTGAAGGTGCAAAAGTAAGAGACAGCATGGCCTGCAGTGCCTGTGGGGTCAGGGGATAGGGGCATGCATGGTGGTGAGAGATGAGGCTGTGAGACTGTCAGGGGTCAGTTATCCAGAGGCTTGGGCATGTCCAGCTAACAGGCCAAGGCTAGGTGAACAGGAGCCAATGAAGGGCATTTCCACAGGGGAGCACCAGCTCAAGTTTTGTAAAGTGGCTCTGATGGTCACATGGAGGCTGGATTGGAGGGGAAAGACCAAAGGCAGGGAGACCATCAAAAAGCTGCTACAGCAGTCCTAGAGAGAAATATTAGTGGTCAGAACTAGTGCACAAGTCCAAGGTTTGGAGAGAATCTAGTGAGTCCTCTGGTGAAACAATGGTACAGAAAAAGGAAAGTGGAGAATTTTGTTTTAAAGACATTGTGATTGATTAGGTGAGAAAGAGAAAGGAGTAGGAAAAGTCAAGAATGACTCCCAGGTTTCTGGCTGGGACAAGTGGGTAGATGATGGTGTCAACTGCTAGAGTAGAGTTCTTTTTCCCTCCTGTCTTAGTCAGCTTGGGCTGCCATATCAAAATACCTTGGACTGAGTGGCTTAAGCAACTGAAATTTATTTTCTCAGTTTTGGAAGCTGGAAGTTCAAGGTCAAGGTGGCAGCATGGTTGGTTTCTGATGAGAGCTCTTCCTTGTTTGTAGATGGCCACCTTCTCATTATGTGGCCTTTCCTCAGTGAGTGCATATAGAGAGAGAAAATGAGAACAAGCTCTCTGGTATGTTTCCTTATATGGCACTAATCCCATCAGACCAGGGCCCCACCCTCATGATCTCATGTGACCCTAACTACTTTCCACAGGGTACATCTCCAAACGCCATCACACTGGGGTTAGGGCTTCAACATATGAATTTGGGGGGATACAGTCAGTCCATAACACCTCCCCACTGAAAAGATATGACTAATGGTGCCATATATTCCAGCCATCTCCTTGTGCCAATTGATTTGAGCCTCTTTGATGATTACAGGAGGAGGCTTGCAAGCACATTTGTTTACATTCATTTCTCTATCCTTCCATCCGGGGGAGGTGGTGGAAAAGGAGCCTCAGTTGGAAAGTTTGGGCTAAACTGTGAGTTAATAGTGAAGACTTTGAGATAGCCTCATCCACCAGAGGGCAGACAGCAGAAGCAAGAAGAACTACAATCCTGCAGCCTGTGGAATGAAAACCACATTCACAGAAAGATAGACAAGATGAAAAGGCAGAGGGCTATGTACCAGATGAAGGAAGAAGATAAAACCCCAGAAAAACAACTAAATGAAGTGGAGATAGGCAACCTTCCAGAAAAAGAATTCAGAATAATGATAGTGAAGATGATCCAGGACCTCATAAAAAGAATGGAGGAAAAGATCGAGAAGATGCAAGAAATGTTTAACAAACACCTAAAGAATTAAAGAACAAACACATAGAAGAATTAAAGAACAAACAAGAGATGAACAATACAATAACTGAAATGAAAAATACACTAGAAGGAATCATTAGCAGAATAACTGAGGCAGAAGAACGGATAAGTGATCTGGAAGACAGAATGGTGGAATTCACTGCAGCAGAACAGAATAAAGAGAAAAGAATGAAAAGAAATGAAGACAGCCTAAGAGACCTCTGGGACAACATTAAATGCACCAACATTCACATTACAGGGGTCCCAGAAGGAGAAAAGAGAGAGAAAGGACCCGAGAAAATATTTGAAGAGATTATAGTCGAAAACTTCCCTAACATGGGAAAGGAAATAGCCACTCAGGTCCACGAAGTGTAGAGAGTCCCAGGCAGGATAAACTCAAGGAGAAACACATCGAGACGCAGAGTAATCAAATTGACAAAAATTAAAGACAAAGGAAAATTATTAAAAGCAACAAGGGAAAAATGACAAATAACATACAAAGGAACTCCCATAAGGTTAACAGCTGATTTCTCAGCAGAAACTCTACTAGCCAGAAGGGAGTGGCATGATATATCTAAAGTGATGAAAGGGAAGAACCTACAACCAAGATTACTCTACCCAGCAAGGATCTCATTCAGATTTGATGGAGAAATCAAAAGCTTTACAGACAAGCAAAAGGTAAGAGAATCCAGCACCACCAAACCAGCTCTATAACAAATGCTAAAGGAACATCTCTAAGTGGGAAACACAAGAGAAGAAAAGGATCTACAAAAAACAAACCCAAAACAATTAAGAAAATGGTAATAAGAACATACATATCGATAATTACCTTAAATGTGAATGGATTAAATGCTCTAACCAAAAGACATAGACTCGCAGAATGGATATAAAAACAAGACGCATATTATGCTGTCTACAAGAGAACCACTTTGGACTTAGGGACACATACAGATTGAAAGTGAGGAAATGGAAAAAGATATTCCATGCAAATGGAAATCAAAAGAAAGCTGGAGTAGCAATACTCATATCAGATAAAATAGACTTTAAAATAATGTTACAAGAGACAAGGAAGGACACTACATAATGATCAAGGGGTCAATCCAAGAACATACAACAGTTATAAATATATATGTACCCAACACAGGAGCACCTCAATACATAAGGCAAATGCTAACAGCTATAAAGGAGGAAACCAACAGTAACATCATAATAGTGGGGGACTTTGACACCTCACTTACACCAATGGACAGATCATCCAGACAGAAAATAAATAAGGAAACACAAGCTTTAAATGACACAATAGACCAGATAGATTTAACTGATTTAACTTTCTTCTCAAGTGCACAAGGAACATTCTCCAGGATAGATCACATCTTGGGTCACAAATCAAGCCTCAGTAAATTTAAGAAAATTGAAATCATATCAAGCATCTTTTCTGACCACAACGCTATGAGATTAGAAATCAATTACAGGGAAAAAAACGTAAAAAACACAAACACATGGAGGCTAAACAACACGATACTAAATAACCAAGAGATCAATGAAGAAATCAAAGAGGAAATGAAAAAGTACCTAGAGACAAATGACAACGAAAACACGACAATCCAAAATGTATAGGATGCAGCAAAAAAAGTTCTAAGAGGGAAGTTTATAGCAATACAATCCTACCTCAAGAAACAAGAAAAATCTCAAATAAACAATCTAAACTTACACCTAAAGGAACTAGAGAAAGAAGAACAAACAAAACGCAAAGTTAGCAGAAGGAAAGAAATCATAAAGATCAGAGCAGAAATAAATGAAATAGAAACAAAGAAAACAATAGCAAAAATCAATAAAACTAAAAGCTGGTTCTTTGAGAAGATAAACAAAATTGATAAACCTTTAGCCATACTGATCAAGAAAAAGAGGGAGGGGACTCAAATCAATAAAATTAGAAATGAAAAAGGAGACATTACAATGGACACTACAGAAATACAAAGCATCCTAAGAGACTACTATAAGCAACTCTATGCCAATAAAATGGACAACCTGGAAGAAAGGGACACATGCTTAGAAAGGTATAACCTTCCAAGACTGAATCAGGAAGAAATAGAAAATATGAACACACCAATCACAAGGAATGAAATTGAAACTGTGATTAAAAATCTTCCAACAAACAAAAGTCCAGGACCAGATGGCTTCACAGGTGAATTCTATCAAACATTTAGAGAAGAGCTAACACCCATCCTTCACAAACTCTTCCAGAAAATTGCAGAGGAAGGAACACTCCCAAACTCATGCTATGAGGCCACCATCACACTGATACCAAAACCAGACAAAGTTACTACAAAAAAAGAAAATTACAGACCAATATCACTGATGAATATAGATGCAAAACTCCTTAACAAAATACCAGCAAACAGAATCCAACAACACATTAAAAGGATCATAGACCATGATTAAGTGGGATTTATCCCAGGGATGCAAGGATTCTTCAATATACACAAATCAAACAATGTGATACACCATATTGACAAATTGAAGAATAAAAACCATATGATCATCTCAGATGCAGAAAAAGGTTTTAACAAAATTCAACATCCATTTATGATAAAAACTCTCCCGAAAGTGGGCATGAGGGAAATACCTCAACATAATAAAGCTATATATGACAAACCCACAGCAAACATCATTCTCAATGGTGAAAAATGGAAAGCATTTCCTCTTAGATCAGGAACAACACAAGGATGTCCACTCTCACCACTATTATTCAACATAGTTTTGGAAGTTCTAGCCACGGCAATCAGAGAAGAAAGAGAAATAAAAGGAATACAAATTGGAAAAGAAGAAGTAAAACTGTCACTGTTTGCAGATGACATGATACTATATATAGAGAATCCTAAAGATGCCACCAGAAAACTACTAGAGCTAATCAATGCATTTGGTAAAACTGCAGGATACAAAATTAATGCACAGAAATCTCTTGCATTCCTATACACTAACGATGAAAGATCAGAAAGAGAAATTAAGGACACAATCCCATTCACCATTGCAACAAAAAGAATAAAATACCTAGGAATAAACCTACCTAAGGAGGTAAAAGACTTGTACTCAGAAAACTATAAGACACTGATGAAAGAAATCAAAGATGACACAAACAGATGGAGAGATATACCATGTTCTTGGATTGGAAGAATCAACATTGTGAAAATGACTATACTACCCAAAGCAATCTACAGATTCAATGCAATCCCTATCAAATTACCAATGGTATTTTTTACAAAACTAGAACAAAAAATCTTAAAATTTGTATGGAGACACAAAAGACCCTGAAGAGCCAAAGCAGCCTTAAGGGAAAAAAAAACGGAGCTGGAGGAATCAGCCTCCTTGACTTCAGACTACACTACAGAGCTACAGTAATCAAGACAATATGGTACTGGCACAAAACCAGAAATATAGATCAATGGAACAGGAAAAAAAGCTCAGAGATAAACCCACGCACCTATGGTCAACTAATCTATGACACAGGAGGCAAGGATATACAATGCAGAAAAGACAGTCTCTTCAATAAGTGATGCTGGGAAAACTGGAGAGCTACATGTAAAAGAATGAAATTAGAACACTCCCTAACACCATACACAAAAATAAACTCAAATGGATTAAAGACTTAAATGTAAGACTGGACACTATAACACTCTTAGAGGAAAACATAGGAAGAACACTCTTTGACATAAATCATAGCAAGATCTTTTTTGACCCACCTCATAGAGTAATGGAAATAAAAAGAAAAATAAACAAATGGGATCTAATGAAACTTAAAAGCTTTTGCATAGCAAAGGAAATGATCAACAAGATGAAAAGACAACCCACAGAATGGGAGAAAATATTTGCTAACTAATCAACGGACAAAGGATTAATCTCCAAAATATATAAACAGCTCATGCAGCTTGATATCAAAGAAACAAGCAACCCAATCCAAAAATGGGCAGAACACCTAAATAGACATTTCTTCAAAGAAGACATACAGATGGCCAAGAGGCACATGAAAAGCTGCTCAACATCACTAATTATTAGAGAAATGCAAATCAAAACTACAATGAGGTGTCACCTCACACCAGTCAGAAAGGGCATCATCAGAAAATCTACAAACAACAAATGCTGGAGAGGGTGTGGAGAAAAGGGAACCCTCTTGCACTGTGGGTGGGAATGTAAATTGATATAGCCACTATGGAGAACAGAATGGAGGTTCCTTAAAAAACTAAAAATAGAAGTACCATATGACCCAGCAATCTCACTACTGGGCATCCACCCAGAGAAAACCATAATTCAAAAAAGATACATGCACCCCAATGTTCATTGCAGCGCTATTTACAATAGCCAGGGCGTGGAAGCAACCTAAATGTCCATCGACAGATGAATGGATAAAGAAGATGTGGTACATATATACAATGGAATATTACTCAGCCATAATAAGGAACGAAATTGGGTCATTTGTAGAGATGTGGATGGATCTAGAGACTGTCATACAGAGTGAAGTAAATCAGAAAGAGAAAAACAAATATCACATATTAATGCATATATGTGGAATCTAGAAAAATGGTACAGATGAACTGGTTTACAAGGCAGAAATAGAGACACAGATGTAGAGAACAAACGTTTGGACACCAACAGGGGAAAGCAGGGGTTGGGGTGGTGGGGTGGTGGTGGGATGAATTGGGAGATTGTGATTGACATGTATACACTAATATGCATAAAATAGATAACTAATAAGAACCTGTTGTATAAAATAAATAAATAAATTAAATTAAATTAAAAAAAATAGTGAAGACATTTTCTGACACAAGCATGGAAAACTACGTTCCTGAGGACCCAATCTATGTGAGGACACAATCCCTGTGGGATGTCAGCTGAATTTCATGCACCTCTGCCCCAACGATCTCATTTTGTACATCCAGGGGAGACTTTCTCAGGAGGTCAGCCTCAGGTTATGGACATCTTGCTTCTGGATATGAAGGTGCTTAAGGATGATCCTATCTCTTTCCTATCTGGGACAGGCCTGCATCTAATTCCTCAGGCAAGGGACAGTCTGCTTACCCGACTTCTAAGTAGTTTGTTAGGATGAATCGTGTCCCAATTCTCTAAGAGGGTTTACTTTGTTGGAAAGAGTGTTCTCTTTGATCTCACAGCTTAGAGTGTGTAGGTTTTGTTCAGTTAATCATGTAGCTGGCATCAAGCTTAGTCAGCCTTCATTTTTTTGAGGCTATATGGCATTCAAAGGGTTTGGGCACTGGCCCTATAGCCAACGTGGTTTCACTTCAACAGCAACTGGAGCCTGAACCTTTTTTCTAGCTCTTTGATAATTGATCAATCAGTCTGGTCTATTCTAAAGTGTCCCTCAGATGTAAGAGGTGACTGAAAAGGTGGGCCTTTAAAAGAACACACTCTCTTCTGGGTGATTCCCACATGGTTGAAAGAGCCATCCTGATAGACTATTTTGCCTAATCCTTTCCAGTTACAAAGCACGTTCATTCTACCATCACCTTAACCTCTCAAATCAGCTCTGAGAGGCAGAAAGGGTGAGGTAGATGGGCTTAGTTTTGCAAAAGAGAAATTCTAACACTGATTAAAAGATTTACCCAATATCTCATGGGTTAGGTGTTATGAAACAAACTCACATTTACTAATGTGTCAGATTCTTTGCATACTAACTTAGTTAATCCAGAAACCAACCAAGTGGAATAGATATTATTGTGCCCATTTGAAAGACAAAAACATTGAATCATGAGAGATCTAAATAGTGGTTTCGAAGTCCTCCAGACCATGGGTAGCTAAGGCAACAGTGACGCCCAGTCTTCTATTAACTAATCCAGTGTTTTCATTGGTTATGCTGCATTTAAATTCTCCAAGCCTGACTATAATGAGGAAAATAGTATTTCCACTTAGTTGGATTTTGGGTAAGAAGAACCACAAGTAGAAAAGTGGGTCATCCTCCCTATTTATAGATAGATTTTGATGTTTTCTTTCCTTCGTATATAAAATGAACAAGGCTCAGAGACGTGAACCCAGCGTCCCATGCACTCTGTCAGAAGTCTAGCATTCCAACAATCAGACATCGTAAACCAAGCGAGACTCCCCGAGCTTGATTGCATCGTTCGAGACCACAGGCCAGGGAAGCAGCCCCTACGTGGATAAGGCCACATCTTCTCTGATTGTTGTTTATTTTCCTCTTCTCATGTGTTCTGTGGTCTGGCAAGGAGCTGGGTACCTCAACAGTGAAGCCACCACAGTGGCAGGCCTCCCCAGTTCCTGGTCCGAGTAAGCCCAGCTCAGTTTCTCAGGCTGACAGAAATTGTAATCTAAATGAACTGAAAACACTGAACTTATCTGACAGAGCATTTGCTAAATCCAAAGACATGCAGACTCAAGGTCACCGAACAGGAAGACATTCTTCTGAAAACTGAAACAATGGGGCAAAGGTTTTCACCTCAGCAGCCTCTGGCCTCTCTTCCTGACGCTCGCTCTCGGGACCTACAAGTGCTTGCTCACAGTTAGTCGTGGGGTCACTGGGTCTCAGCTCTTACTGGCTGTGAAACGGAGAGAGGCTAGGGCTACCATAGGTCAAGAGCTCATGTGCTCCATCTCATTTAATCTCCATTTAACTCCTTTTTGTGAAGTGGCTGTTGAAGCCCATCTTATAGTTGAAAAAACTGAGGCTCTCTGAAGTGCGGTACTTTGTCTAAGGTAATTGGCTAAACTTGCATTTGAGCCTGAATCTGATTGCCTGCTAAACCTGTGCTCTCTCCATCATTCTACATTACCTGTCGGCACACACATAGCACTTTCTATTCTATTCTATTCTATTCTATTCTATTCTATTCTATTCCATTCTATTCCATTCTATTTTTATCCTATTCTACTGTAAGTCATGGATATTTAGAGCCAAACCTTCACCCTCCAGTAGAAATCAGCAGTTTAAAGGCAATTACCCTCTTGCTCAACACTTCATCCCTCACCAGACCCAGAAGGGGTGTGGAAATAGTTGGTACCCAATAATTGCTTGTTTTTATTGATTTAAACACTTCGATGTGCATATACACCATGATTGTTTTTGCCTAAAAGCCAAAACCCACAGTCCATGGGTGGGATTTTCCTGTACCCAGAGCTGATTACTCTCTCCACTCTAACTAGATTCCTTGCCCATCCTCTTGGGTAACAGAAGCACCACTCAGGCAGTGAACTCTTTCACCCAACATAGCTCTAATCAGAGGTGCGAAGGGAAGCTAGGTTATCTGGAGCAGGTTATATAGGATAGTGGTGCTTTGGACTCTACAAATTCCCAAATCCATGTTGCAAGGTCTGTTTTCAATCTTCAGGCATTGTAGGCATCTCCTGGGGCTATAAGAAGAATGCTCTCATTTCAGGACAGAGTATAGCCAAGAGCCAACTTGGCAAGGGCCAGAGGGATATAAATTCAGAGTGACAACCTAAGGAACATGGTTTTAATAGAAACATACTTCTATTTCTTCTCCGATCACATGTTGACTGTCTGTTTTCATGGGGAGACCTGAACTAAAATGAGGATTGTCAGAACTGGTAATTGAGGGGCTCTGCTTTTCCCCTAAAGCTTCCCTGCCCTCCAGATGACAACTGTGAGAGATCGCGTGGGTGGCTGGGGACTTGGTGAAGTCAGCATTACAGAGCAGCCAGGGAACATGTAGGTATGATTTGCTTTTTACCATGGGGTGCAATCCTGACAAAATTCATTCAAGATCATGTTAACAAATACCTGTACTGCATTGGGCACATGCTAGGTGGCAATGTTTCAAAGGTGAACAAGATGCCTTCTGAGGAGCTTGTAGTCCCATGGAGAAGACAGACATGTAAAGAATTCTCTATATTAGATATACTTCCTGTGTCACAATACACATCTTTGGACATAGGATGGGAAGTGGAGAGAAAGCAACTTCACAGAGATAGCCTAGAAAGGCTGAACAGGAGTTTGCAGGATGAACAAGGGGGAAAAGAACATTCCAGAGAGATGGAGGCATTAAAAAACAATGGAATGTTTGGGGAATTACTCCCCTTACTCTGAGATGCTCTGGTAAAGAGAAATGCAGAGTTTCAGAAAGGAATAGATCCTCACATACACACAGGGTTTACTGTTTACAGGACTCCTTCATGTGCACTATCTTATTTGTATTACAGGAGTCCTGAGAAGCACACATTATTAGCATTTAAAATTATGTTTCTGTTTTTCTGATTATAAAAAAATTATAGAAATAATAATCATAGAATGCCTAAACTACTTAAAAAAAGAAGTAGAAAATTAGAATTGTCCTAGTACCCAGATTGATAATTAGTTAACATGTTGGTAAACCAGTTGCTTATAATACAATGTTAAGTGAAAAAAAAATACAAAAAATATATTTCAATTCCAACTTTATAACAATAACAACAACAAGAGATTTCTTTTTAGATTTTGTTGTGGTTACAAAATTGGGATTAAAATATAAATAAAAATTTTTTTCTTTTCTTAGCAGTAAATTACAAACATTTTTCTACGTTGGTAAATCAAATTCGCATGCCTAATTTTTCATTGCTGCACAGTTTTCTAACACACAGGTGTGCTGGAATTTATTAATACAACTATCAGCTGATAGGTGTTGATCGACATTTAGGCTATTTCCATGGATGGGAATTTTTGCTCTCATGAATATGTTTTGCTGAATACCCTCTAACGTACATTTCCCCCTTTTATTTGTAATTATTTCCTTAGAATAAATTCCTAAAAGTGGTATCTCTGGGTCAAAAGTTATGTGCATTTCAAAGACGATGTTAGTTGTCAAATTGCTCCCTGGAATTGTTTATTCCAATTCACTACACTTACCTACAGTGAATTGGCCAGCCTATGTTATCCACCTTCGTCAGCGCTAATCATTCTTTTAAAAAATCTTTGTCAGTCTGATACACATAAAATGATATCTCATTATTGGGTTAATCTGAGCATACTTATCAGGGGTGTGGTTGAATTCTTTTTCTCATTTCATGGATAAGGGTTACTGACTTGCCTGTACCACGGATTCAGTAAGCGTCCGAGAATGGACTCCTCCGGCAGTGCTCTTCCCACTGTCTGATACTGCCTCTTGGCATGGGAAGGGTCGCCCTGACTTCTCCACGTTGACGGGGCTTCCTTTCATTGGGGTCACACCCTCAGAAGTCCTGGCCTGCATGTCAAGGCCAGAACACGCCCTTCCTCCTGAGGGTCAGCACCTCCCTCAACCTGTTGCAGGACCCAGCATCAGGGTCAGCTCATGCCGTGCGCTGCGTGGAGGCCACAGGTATGGTGTACGCTTAGGTGGTGGTTCCCATTGAAGCTGAGACGGAAAATGACATGAGGAACAGAAGCCCATGTTCTTTCAGGAAGGAAAACTTGGGCTATTAGCCCTCTCTCGAAAACCCGTCCTTGTTCCCTCACTGCTTTTAGGATCTGGTCCAGGCTCTGTAGTCTGGCACGCCAGGCCCTGAGAACCTGGCCCAGACTGCCTCTACCACAGGGTCCATGCCATGGTCTCTCACACCAGCATTGCATCGTTTGTCTACACTTCACGTTTGCCTAGAACTTGCCTGTTTCTTGTCCTTCAGACCTCAGTTTCAATGTCAACTTATTCAAGAAGCGGTTCATCTTTTCTTTGCTACCACAGTCCTCTGAGCTTTCTCCACCTATAGTCCTCCCCTGGGGATAGGACTGTCTGCTTACACGTCTGCCTCCCTTCTCGAAAGAAGGGAACACGTCTTACTCATTCCTGAGCCAAGCACCTGCACAGCCTTGGCCAGAGGTGGCACATCCAAAGGTGCATGGACTAAATGGACCTTAGTCCACAGAGAACCTATAGGATTCCATTTGTGATTGGTCATAGATTCCTTCATTCACTCAACAAGTGTTCACTGAAGGTCTTCAACAAGCGAGATGCTACTGGGCACAGCGATGTTAACAGACACTCCTGTTCCAGCATCGAGGTGTTCATGTTTCCAGCAGTTCCAAGTGTTGGCAGCTCTCAACTGACTCTCTCTTTGGGAATGTCCTCAGCTGAAGAGAACCACCGAGCCCAAGGTTTCACCTCCTTCCTCAAGGCAGCCTTCAACCAAGACAGGTCAATGGGAGGGTGTCCATTGAGGTCCAACCCACTTGCCTCAATCTGGGACAACTCTGAGGGTCCATCCCCAGCTCCAGAGTTCTCCACAGGGCCAGCTGAGTCCTTTGTGGCCACTGCATTGCAGTTCAACTTCTGTCTGCCCCATCCTGTTTCCCCTACTCTCCCATCCCAATGGCCTCCCCAGTAAACTTCTTGGATGCAAACTTCCCTCTCAGAGTCTCCTTGCTGGGGAACCCACCCTGCAACAGTGATAAACAAAACAGACATGATACCTGTTCTCACAGAGCTTTGGGGCTGGCTTTGTCCATTAGACCCACCTTTGTTTCTCCCCAAGGATAAACCAAGGACATCCAGCCCCAGTACTGCTGTGGTCATGGTGACACCTGCCAGTGGCCCAAGTACAGACCCATGTAGCCACACCCTTCCCTATGGCCAACACTAAGTCAAGAAAGGGGCTGACTCTGCAGCTTGCAATCATCCACGTTTGTTCCATAAATCTGTCATTTAGTGTCCTCTGAGTCCCAGGTCCTTATGCTGGTGCCAGGGACAGATACTTGAGAGGTAGCTCTTGACCTCCAAGACCATTGTCTGGAGGGGAACATGGGCAAGTAACCAGACCGCTGGGGACACATGGAGTTAAGTGTCCCAGCGAAGACCTGCAGAGTGCTGTGGGAGCTCAGAGGAGGACGTGATGCTTATTTAGGGGGCATGAAGGATTCCCAGAGAAGTAGCAGGAGGAGAGCAGGGTAAGGATGGTATTGATAGGAAAGAGAGGGGAAATGAATTTCAGTTTGAAGACGTGTGTGTGTAAAAGCATGACTAGCAGTGAGTGGAAAGCAAAACCAGGCATTACTTTATGGAGCTCCACAATTGAATGAGGTAGTCTGCAGGGACAATTATCTTACAGATATCTTATCTTTCTCTGATTATCTTTCTCTATTTTACAGATAGAGAAACTGAGACCCTGGGAGGATAAACAGCTAGACACAGCCATTGGAAGGGGGTTACCTGTGACTTGAATCTGAGTCTTCTGACACCAAATCAATGGCTCTGTCTAGTGCCCTTGTTGGTGCTGGAGTTTTTCTTTAGCAATCAGCATTGTGCCCAATGAGGATTAAAAGCACTATAATGTCAAGGCTTGGCTCTTGAAGCGCTTATACCTGGCATTAAAAAATTGATAATAACATGGGACAAATGCAGGAGTACAGGACCATGCAAATGCCCTGGGGTCAGGGCAGAGTTATGCCCCAGAGAACTGTCCTTAGCCCTGTTTAATATTTGGTACCAGTGATTTGGACAAAGACATATAAAGTCCGCTTATCACATCTGTGGCTGACACACAGCTGGGAGGGATAGAAGAAATGATTGATGACAAAATCAAACTTCTAAATGATCTCAGTTGGCTGGAACGATGAGCCAAATCCAGTGAGATGAAGTGCAGCAGGGGTCCATGCGAGGGCCAGCATTTCCCTTCAAACAGTCAACTGTGCTAGAATAGGAGAAGGGAGCCCAGCCTGGCCCCCAGCTGTGAGGGAGAGATCCAGGGACTTCCTCAGGCCTCAATCTAACTTACCAAGTATTTAAGTTAAAAGTGTAACAAACTAGCACATCCACGGTCTGTGTGAAGATTATAATTATAGTTGTGGCTCACAGTTAATAGGACATTTTATAAATTACCTCAGAGATGACTTAATGGGACATTTTATGAATCCCTCGGGAGGTGGCCTGGTGGTGGGGGACAGCATCTTCAGGTGGAAGAGGAAGTTACTTATGCATTGCTTCATCTGGACAACACTCCCTGTGAGCTTACCCTATTCCAGGTCCTGGACAACACAGAATATTAGTCTAGGAAGTGCTGGGACCTGGCAGAAGGCCTTGCCCTTGCATTCTCCCACTTACCAGTTGTGTTACTCTGGGAAAGTCATGGAGGCTGGCTAGGCTTCAGTGTCCTCATAAAATGGGCCCACTCATTCCACCTCGTAGGGTTTTGTGAGCAGTGAATGAGAGTGTGTGTGTAGAATGTTGGACACAGAGCTTAGCTTGAAATTACTATTGAAAAATGATGCTTACTCTTAGTATCCAGGCAAATCCAGAGACATCTATTAATAGTCAGTGGGATCCCAGGTCCCTTGGAGTTGGGTTTAGGGTCAGGTCTTCAGTCTTCGGGTGGGTTTCAGGAAAGGATGATTTTCTCTGTAATTATGCTTTTCCTTTTTATGTGTGTGTATGTGTGTGTGTGTGATAAATTTCAAGACTGAGGAAGAACTCAGACCCCAAATCACTGGGGCATTAAACAGATGAGAGAGAGGGAGATGGTAATTCACTTACCAAAATGGTGTCCCACCATGGGCATGGGACCTCAGGTACAAGAAAGTGTCTGAATTAGGGTCAAAAGTTAAAAACTATACTGTCAGCCAGGGACACATGGGGCTGATTTCCATAATTCTGGGCTGGGGTGTCCTTAATCTACTTTGTTTCAGGAAAGGTTGATCTTCAGGCCTCTGGGTCTGTTTCCTCATCTGAGACATGAGGGGATTAAACCAAATTAGTGGTTCATAAATGAACGTGCGTGGAAAGGTACTGGCCCATGTTGAAGTCAAGTCCATGACATCCCACTCAGACAAATTCCCAACTGCTCCATGGTGGGCTACCAGGGAGATAGAGTGATCCTTGCCGTAGGGAGCCATGCAGAAAAAAACACTGGTAGGTCTTTTCCTGCCACGTTCACCAGCCAGACCCTTGGGCTACCTTGATGAGTGTTTTTCCCTGCTCTGAGGGAAGAAGGAGGAAGAAGCTGGGGGTTTGGTGAAGTTGAGTTGCTCACCCACTTCTCTGAGTGTGCCCAGGATACTGTGAATTGAGTGAGGTAGTGAGAGTGTATACTTTCCATTTCCATCAATAAATCTCTTCAAAATTTTGTTTTTGATGACAGTATTAATAATGAAATTACAAAACTACTTGGCGACTCAAGTTCACTTCGTATTGTAACAATATTGCATATCTATACTATCTTGATTGACAACTTCTACCAAGAAAAATACTGTCCACAGCATAAATAATAAAGTATAATTTTATATTCTATTTTTATTTTAAGATTACAGAAACTTCCTTTAAAACGACGGTGTTAGGCGGAGATCACGTTCCTCCCCACAGATACACCAGAAATACATCTACGCGTGGAACAACTCCTACAGAGCATCTACTGAACGCTGGCAGAAGACCTCAGACCTCCCAAAAGGCAAGAAACCCCCCACGTACCTGGGTAGGGCAAAAGAAAAAACTAAACAGAGACAAAAGGATAGGGACGGGTCCTGCACCAGCGGGAGAGAGCTGTGAAGGAGGAAAAGTGTCCACACACTAGGAAGCCCCTTCGCGGGTGGAGACTTCGGGAGGCGGAGTGGGGGAGCTTGGGAGCCGCGGAGGAGAGCACAGCAACAGGGGTGCGGAGGGCAAAGCGGCAGATTCCAGCGCAGAGGATCGGGCCGACCGGAACTCGCCAGCCGAGAGGCTTGTCTGCTCGCCCGCCGGGGCGGGCGGGACTGGGAGCTGAGGCTCCGGCTTTTGTCGGAGCGCCGGGAGAGGACTGAGGTTGGCGGCGTGAACACAGCCTGCAGGGCGTTAGTGCACCGCGGCTGGCCGGGAGAGAGTCCGGGGAGAAGTCTGGAACTGCCGAAGAGGCAAGAGACTTTTACGTCCCTCTTTGTTTCCTGGTGCACGAGGAGAGGGGATTAAGAACGCTGCTTGAGAGAGCTCCAGGGACGGGCGCGAGCCGCGGCTAAAAGTGCGGAGCCCAGAGACAGACATGAGACGCTAGGGCCGCTGCTGCCGCCACCGGGAGGCCTGTGTGCGAACACAGGTCACTAGCCACACGCCCTTCCGGGGAGCCTGTGCAGCCCGCCACTGCCAGGGTCCCGGGATCCAGGGACAACTCCTCCGGGAGAACGCACAGGCGCGCCTCAGGCTGCAACGTCTCGCCGGCCTCTGCCGCCGCAGGCCCGCCCCACACTCCGTGCACCTCCCTACCCCCGGGCCTGAGTGAGCCAGAGCCTCCGAATCAGCGGCTCCTTTAACCCCGTCCTGTCTGAGCAAAGAACAGACGCCCTCCGGCGACCTACACGCACAGGCGGGGCTAAATCCAAAGCTGAGCCCCTGGGAACTGTGAGAACAAAGAAGAGAAAGGGAAATCTCTCCCAGCAGCCTCAGAAGCAGCAGATTAAAGCTCCACAATCAATTTGATATACCCTGCATCTGTGGAATACCTGAATAGACAATGAATCATCCCAAATTAAGGAGCCCTGTGGATGAAAGGCTCTTGGTGCTGCAGCCAGGAGTCAGTGCTGTGCCTCTGAGGTGGGAGAGCCAACTTCAGGACACTGATCCACAAGAGACCTCCCAGCTGCACATAATATCAAACAGCAAAAATTTCCGAGAGATCTCCGTCTCAACGCCAGCACCCAGCTTCACTCAACGACCAGCAAGCTACAGTGCTGGACATCCTATGCCAAACAACTAGCAAGACAGGAACACAACCCCACCCATTAGCAGAGAGGCGGCCCAAAATCATAATAAGTCTACAGACACCCCAAAACACACCACCAGACGTGGACCTGCCCACCAGAAAGAAAAGATCTAGCCTCATCCACCAGAACACAGGCACTAGTACCCTCCACCAGGAAGCCTACACAACCCACTGAACCAACCTTAGCCACTGGGGACAGACACAAAAAACAACAGGAACTACGAACCTTCAGCCTGCAAAAAAGGAGACCCCAAACACAGTAAGATAAGCAAAATGAAAAGACAGAAAAACACACCGCAGATGAAGGAGCAAGATAAAAACCCATCAGACCTAACAAATGAAGAGGAAATAGGCAGTCTACCTGAAAAAGAATTCAGAATAATGATAGTAAGGTTGATCCGAAATCTTGGAGATAGAATGGACAATAGAATGGACAAAATGCAAGAATCAGTTAACAAGGACCTAGAAGAACTAAAGATGAAACAAGCAACGATGAACAACACAATAAATGAAATTAAAAGTACTCTAGATGGGATCAATAGCAGAATAACTGAGGCAGAAGAACGGATAAGTGACCTGGAAGATAAAATAGTGGAAATAACTACTGCAGAGCAGAATAAAGAAAAAAGAATGAAAAGAACTGAGGACAGTCTCAGAGACCTCTGGGACAACATTAAACGTACCAACATTCGAATTATAGGGGTTCCAGAAGAAGAAGAGAAAAAGAAAGGGACTGAGAAAATATTTGAAGAGATTATAGTTGAAAACTTCCCTAATATGGGAAAGGAAATAGTTAATCAAGTCCAGGAAGCACAGAGAGTCCCATACAGGATAAATCCAAGGAGAAATACGCCAAGACACATATTAATCAAACTGTCAAAAATTAAATACAAAGAAAACATATTAAAAGCAGCAAGGGAAAAACAACAAATAACACACAAGGGAATCCCCATAAGGTTAACAGCTGATCTTTCAGCAGAAACTCTGCAAGCCAGAAGGGAGTGGCAGGACATATTGAAAGTGTTGAAGGAGAAGAACCTGTAACCAAGATTACTCTACCCAGCAAGGATCTCATTCAGATTTGATGGAGAAATTAAAACCTTTAGAGACAAGCAAAAGCTGAGAGAGTTCAGCACCACCAAACCAGCTCTACAACAACTGCTAAAGGAACTTCTCTAGGCAAGAAACACAAAAGAAGGAAAAGACCTACAATAACAAACCCAAAACAATTAAGAAAATGGGAACGGGAACACACATATCGATAATTACCTTAAATGTAAATGGACTAAATGCTCCCACCAAAACACACAGATTGGCTGAATGGATACAAAAACAAGACCCATATATTTGCTGTCTACAAGAGACCCACTTCAGACCTAGAGACACATACAGACTGAAAGTAAGGGGATGGAAAAAGGTATTTCATGCAAATGGAAACCAAAAGAAAGCTGGAGTAGCAATTCTCATATCAGACAAAATAGACTTTAAAACAAAGACCATTAGAAGAGACAAAGAAGGACACTACATAATGATCAAGGGATCGATCCAAGAGGAAGATATAACAATTGTAAATATTTATGCACCCAACATAGGTGCACCTCAATACATAAGGCAAATACTGACAACCATAAAAGGGGAAATCGACAGTAACACATTCATAGTAGGGGACTTTAACACCCCACTTTCACCAATGGACAGATCATCCAAAATGAAAATAAATAAGGAAACACAAGCTTTAAAAGATACATTAAATGAGATGGAGTTAATTGATATTTATAGGACATTCCATCCAAAAACAACAGAATACACATTTTTCTCAAGTGCTCATGGAACATTCTCCAGGATAGATCATATCTTGGGTCACAAATCAAGCCTTGGTAAATTTAAGAAAATTGAAATTGTATCAAGTATCTTTTCCGACCACAACGCTATGAGACTCGATATCAATCACAGGAGAAGATCTGTAAAAAATACAAACACATGGAGGCTAAACAATACACTACTTAATAACGAAGTGATCACTGAAGAAATCAAAGGGGAAATCAAAAAATACCTAGAAACAAATGACAATGGAGACACGACGACTCAAAATCTATGGGATGCAGCAAAAGCAGTTCTAAGAGGGAAGTTTATAGCAATACAATCTTACCTTAAGAAACAGGAAACATCTCGAATAAACAACCTAACCTTGCACCTAAAGCAATTAGAGAAAGAAGAACAAAAAAACCCCAAAGTTAGCAGGAGGAAAGAAATCATAAAAATCAGATCAGAAGTAAATGAAAAAGAAATGAAGGAAACGATAGCAAAGATCAATAAAACTAAAAGCTGGTTCTTTGAAAGGATAAACAAAATTGATAAACCATTAGCCAGACTCATCAAGAAAAAAAGGGAGAAGACTCAAATCAATAGAATTAGAAATGAAAAAGGAGAAGTAATGACTGACACTGCAGAAATACAAAAGATCATGAGAGATTACTGCAAGCAACTCTATGCCAATAAAATGGACAACCTGGAAGAAATGGACAAATTCTTAGAAAGGCACAACCTGCCAAGACTGAATCAGGAAGAAATAGAAAATATGAACAGACCAATCACAAGCACTGAAATTGAAACTGTGATTAAAAATCTTCCAACAAGCAAAAGCCCAGGACCAGATGGCTTCACAGGCGAATTCTATCAAACATTTAGAGAAGAGCTATCACCTATCCTTCTCAGACTCTTCCAAAATATAGCAGAGGGAGGAACACTCCCCAACTCATTCTACGAGGCCACCATCACCCTGATACCAAAACCAGACAAGGATGTCACAAAGAAAGAAAACTACAGGCCAATATCACTGATGAACATAGATGCAAAGATCCTCAACAAAATACTAGCAAACAGAATCCAACAGCACATTAAACGGATCATACACCATGATCAAGTGGGGTTTATTCCAGGAATGCAAGGATTCTTCAATATACGCAAATCAATCAACGTGATACACCATATTAACAAATTGAAGGAGAAAAACCATATGATCATCTCAATAGATGCAGAGAAAGCTTTTGACAAAATTCAACACCCATTTATGATAAAAACCCTGCAGAAAGTAGGCATAGAGGGAACTTTCCTCAACATAATAAAGGCCATATATGACAAACCCACAGCCAACATCGTCCTCAATGGTGAAAAACTGAAAGCATTTCCACTAAGATCAGGAAAAAGACAAGGTTGCCCACTCTCACCACTCTTATTCAACATAGTTTTGGAAGTTTTAGCCACAGCAATCAGAGAAGAAAAGGAAATAAAAGGAATCCAAATCGGAAAAGAAGAAGTAAAGCTGTCACTGTTTGCAGATGACATGATACTATACATACAGAATCCTAAAGATGCTACCAGAAAACTACTAGAGCTAATCAATGAATTTGGTAAAGTAGCAGGATACAAAATTAATGCACAGAAATCTCTGGCATTCCTATACACTAATGATGAAAAACCTGAAAGTGAAATCAAGAAAACACTCCCATTTACCACTGCAACAAAAAGAATAAAATATCTAGGAATAAACCTACCTAAGGAGACAAAAGACCTGTAGGCAGAAAATTATAAGACACTGATGAAAGAAATTAAAAATGATACAAATAGATGGAGAGATATACCATGTTCTTGGATTGGAAGAATCAACATTGTGAAAATGACTCTACTACCCAAAGCAATCTACAGATTCAATGCAATCCCTATGAAACTACCACTGGCATTTTTCACAGAACTAGAACAAAAAATCTCACAATTTGTATGGAAACACAAAAGACCCCGAATAGCCAAAGCAATCTTGAGATCGAAAAATGGAGCTGGAGGAATCAGGCTTCCTGACTTCAGACTATACTACAAAGCTTCAGTAATCAAGACAGTATGGTACTGGCACAAAAACAGAAATATAGATCAATGGAACAGGATAGAAAGCCCAGAGATAAACCCACGCACATATGGTCACCTTATCTTTGACAAAGGAAGCAGAAATGTACAGTGGAGAAAGGACAGCCTATTCAATAAGTGGTGCTGGGAAAACTGGACAGCTACATGTAAAAGTATGAGATTAGATCACTCCCTAACACCATACACAAAAATAAGCTCAAAATTGATTAAAGACCTAAATGTAAGGCCAGAAACTATCAAACTCTTAGAGGAAAACATAGGCAGAACACTCTATGACATAAATCACAGCAAGATCCTTTTTGACCCACCTCCTAGAGAAATGGAAATAAAAACAAAAGTAAACAAATGGGACCTAATGAAACTTAAAAGCTTTTGCGCAGCAAAGGAAACCATAAAGAAGACCAAAAGACAACCCTCAGAATGGGAGAAAATATTTGCAAATGAAGCAACTGACAAAGGATTGATCTCCAAAATTTATAAGCAGCTCATGCAGCTTAATAACAAAAGAACAAACAACCCAATCCAAAAATGGGCAGAAGACCTAAATAGACATTTCTCCAAAGAAGATATACAGAGTGCCAACAAACACATGAAAGAATGCTCAACATCACTAATCATTAGAGAAATGCAAATCAAAACTACAATGAGGTATCATCTCACACCAGTCAGAATGGCCATCATCAAAAAATCTAGAAACAATAAATGCTGGAGAGGGTGTGGAGAAAAGGGAACCCTCTTACACTGTTGGTGGGAATGTAAATTGATACAGCCACTGTGGAGAACAGTATGGAGGTTCCTTAAAAAGCTACAAATAGAACTACCATATGACCCAGCAATCCCACTACTGGGCATATACCCTGAGAAAACCATAATTCAAAAAGAGTCATGTACCAAAATGTTCATTGCAGCTCTATTTACAATAGCCCAGAGATGGAAACAACCTAAGTGTCCATCATCGGATGAATGGATAAAGAAGATGTGGCACATATATACAATGGAATATTACTCAGCCATAAAAAGAGACGAAATTGAGCTATTTGTAATGAGGTGGATAGACCTAGAGTCTGTCATACAGAGTGAAGTAAGTCAGAAAGAGAGAGACAAATACCGTATGCTAACACATATATATGGAATTTAAGAAAAAAAAAATGTCATGAAAAACCTAGGGGTGAAACAGGAATAAAGACACAGACTTACTAGAGAATGGACTTGAGGCTATGGGGAGGGGGAAGGGTAAACGGTGACAAAGCAATAAAGAGGCATGGACATGTATACACTACCAAACGTAAGGTAGATAGCTAGTGGGAAGCAGCCGCATAGCACAGGGAGATCAGCTCGGTGCTTTGTGACCGCCTGGAGGGGTGGGATAGGGAGGGTGGGAGGGAGGGTGACGCAAGCGGGAAGAGATATGGGAACATATGTATATATATAACTGATTCATTTTGTTGTGAAGCTGAAACTAACATACCATTGTAAAGCAATTATGCTCCAATAAAGATGTTTAAAAAAAAAAAAAAAAAAAACGACAGTGTTAGAGTGTTAACTGTCTTTTCCTGGAAGAGATTTTTTTTTATGAGATTACATCTTTTTTTGAGGGGAGTTAATGTTAAAGTTCTCATCCTTTTTTTTTTTTGCGGTACGCAGGCCTCTCACTGTTGTGGCCTCTCCCGTTGTGGAGCACAGTCTCCGGACGCGCAGGCTCAGCGGCCATGGCTCACGGGCCTAGCAGCTCCGCGGCATGTGGGATCTTCCCGGACCGGGGCACGAACTCGTGTCCCCTGCATCGGCAGGCGGACTCTCAACCACTGCGCCACCAGGGAAGCCCTCTCATCCTTTTTTGAAATGTTTATGAAAATTGATGGACACTGTTATTTTTTTATTATTTTTAATTGTATTACTTAGAAGAGTAAAAAGTTAATAACGTTATGATTGTTCCCCTCTTTTAAAAATGTCCCTGGTCTATGAAATACAAAAAAATGCCTGAAAACAGATTTAGGAAGAATTTATGAATTTTATTTCTAAAGTAAGGAGGTAACTCTCCAGAGGGAGTCTCAGTTCTTCAGAGTCTAATGTTGAACTCTGTGTCTAGCGATAGGCTGGGTACAATATGGAAGATATAAAAGGACAATCGCTGACTCCAGAGCTCTTGGCATCACACTTGGAAGATGAAACAAGGGTTGGAATAATTTGATGTCTAGATGTGGCAGTGACCTGGCTGCCTGTTAACTACAGATGGAAATACATGCAATTTAGCTCAGCGTTCAAGGCTCTTTGTGATCGTACTCCAACTTGTCATTAGAACCTTATTCCTCTTCCTCTCCCTTGTATCCTTAAACTCTGTGCTGGGAACTTCTTTGGAAGTCTAGAGAAATATATATATATCTCCTCCCGCCAAAATCTATAAGACCATATAGCACGTTACCACCACTTCTTAGAATTATGTTCTGCCTTATTGTGCACTTATCTGTATATTTCTCTTACTTCCTTTCCCTTTAGACAGACAGATGGCTGCATCAGAGCAGGAGCTAATGTCTTTCTCTCATCCTTCTGGTTCTAGCACAGCTAATAAATATGAGATGAGTTGAATGGAATTTAATGCTTCTCCCTAGTTCATCTGACTCAAATAATCCACACTAAATTACTGGGTCTTAAATTTGATCAGGAAACCTCAGAACATCAGATGTCACTTCCTACTTGCTGTCTCCCTACTTTAGACTCAGAACAAGCCTGAAATGGCCCTGTCTGAATTGGTTTTCTTTGGCTGAAGTCATGACGAGACCTGAGGTGTGAGTGGGAAGAAAAAATAAAGTCAAGTTTTCAAATCTGAAAACTGTTGGCATGGGTTTTTCTGATATTAGTAAGGAAGACATGACCACTCCCATTTTACTGACTCGGCGAGCTCCTTCTTTTCGTAAGACAGTCCAGCATGGAGCTGCAGAACCTGGGGGCTAGACAAGGCAGTGGCCCTGGCTACTTGCAAATAATAGATGGATGTGCACATAGCTTAGCTTGGCATTCAGGGCTCGCTGTGGTCTTAACCCCAACCTTATTTCTCATCTTCTTCAGTTCACCAACTTCAGCTCAGTGCAGCTCAGCCAATATTTGCCATTCCCTGCACAGTGACAGGAAACCGAAAAGGCACTGGGGATACTAGGATGAAGAAGACCCAGGCCATTCCTTTGAGAGGAACAACATTGAGTGCTTCTCAGAAAGGTGTGAAGTTAGCCAAATAAGAAAGGGAAAAGGCAGATGCAGATAAGACTCTGGATCACCCTGCAGAAATCGGTGATGCAAAACAGAACTGGACTTGCTCGTTGTAGGTCCCGTGGATGCCAAGTTAGTGCACTTTTTCATATAAATTTATATTTGTTTTCTAGTAATAATCATGTTTTATAACATTACAGCATTTGTTTTAATTATTTAATCTCTCCAAGCCATGTTTATTCATCTTTAAAATGGATGTTAACATACATACACAGTAGCTACCTCAAACAGTGGCATCAATAGTGGATAAAAAGTGCTTCACAAATTACCAGATATTATTTTATTTTCACCAGTTTCTGCATACGTGGTATAAAGTAGTGTTAGATAGGCTATAGGGAAAAGGAGTGGTGCAAAATAACTAGGACCTCTTCCAAGTCACATTCACGAATTGTTCGGTGACCCCACATAGATCACTTTATTTTTCTATCCCTCCCTCGTGCCTGATATAGAAGACAGGGGAGATTGTATCTGCCTTATATCTACCTCCTTCAGAGATAGAGAAGATGATTTAGAGTCCAGGAGACACTGAGTACCTATGGGAAAAATGGAAGGCAAGATTTTTTGTCATTCTCTCTCTTCCTCTTCTTCCTTTTTTTTTTTTTTTTTCCGGTCTTTGCCAAAGGCAGTTTCTCATAATGTTTTTATTTTCTAAGGCTGGCAAGACCTCTAGCTTGGAAAACAAGAATACTTAACTGTTAGAATGACCTGGTTTTGATTTCAAACTTGGAGAAGCATGACAAATATATTGAGGACAAAGGATGCATGTCTACCTTAGAAGTAAGCACAGCACTAGGCAGATGGCTGGAGTGGAAACAGCATTAGGACTGGGGTCAGGACACCTGGGTTTGAATTCCTGTTCTGTTTTTCATTAACTATTTGACATTGAGCAAATCAATTTACTTCTCTGGGTTCTTACTTTTCTTATATATGAAGTAATAATAGCACTATCTATCGTAGAAGGTTTCACGCCCACGTAGGTACGCTGTATATTTGCTCTTGTAGCTCACGCATTTGGAAGATGATGCTGTGTAGAAGACTACTTAATCTCTGTAACTCTTTGATGCCCAATGGGGAAACATCACTGCCTTTTCTTCTCTATCTTCACTCACTCCCACGATGATCTGGTGTTTCATGGTCTTTAGTATCACCTATATGTTTATGACTCTCATCTACCTGGATACTCTGTGCTTTCACTTGAATGTCTAACAAGCATCTCAAACTTAACATGTGCAGCACTGAACACCCAGTCTGCCCTCCCCATCCTGCTCCACCTACAATCATCTCCGTCTCTGTGAACTGCAGCTTCTTCCAGTTGCTTAGGCTCAAAGCCTCGCAACCTTTCTCGACTGCTCTCTCTCAACCCCACATTCAAACTAGCAGCAAATCCTGGAGGAACTCACCACTCTCACCACCTCCAATGTCATCATCTTAATCTAAGAAATCATTGGCTCTCACCTGGATTCCTGAAACAGCCTCCTGACTAGTCTCCCTGCTTCTGTACTTTCTCATAGAGAAACTCTTCTCAAAACAGCAGCCAGTGTCATCCTATTAAAAAAAAAAAAAAAAACCTGATCCTGTCATTCCTCTATTGAAAACCTTTCTAGGACATTCCACTGCAACAGAGTCAATCCAAGTTCTTTCTTACCTTGACCCCCTGGACCAGTATAGCCAGGCCCCCATACCTCTCTGACTTCCGGCTGCTTTCACTCTAGCCACACTAGTCTCTGCTGCCGCAGAGCACCCCAGACTTTCACTCCAATGGCTTCTTGTGCTTTCAGTACTAGCCTCCCAAATAGCTCCATGTCTCACTCTCTTGTCTCCTTCAATCTTTGTTCAAATGTCACCTTCTCAGCAAGGCCTTCCCTGACCGTCCCATTAAAACTGCTCCTTGGGTTTCCCTGGTGGCGCAGTGGTTGAGAGTCCGCCTGCCGATGCAGGGGACACGGGTTCGTGCCCCGGTCCGGGAAGATCCCACATGCCGCGGAGGGGCTGGGCCCGTGAGCCATGGCCGCTGAGCCTGCGCGTCCGGAGCCTGTGCTCCGCAACGGGAGAGGCCACAGCAGTGAGAGGCCCGCGTACCGCAAAAAAAAAAAAAAAACTGCTCCTCGATCTCTGCCCTCCCGATCACTTTCCCCAGTTTGTTTGTATGCATAGCACTTTTTTCCTTGCAACATGCTAGAATGTAAACTCTGTGACAGCAGGTAGTTTTTATTGTTTTATTCACTGATTTATTCTTTATTCCTCTGTACATGTCTAGCCGCTAGCAGGTACTTAATAAATATTTGTTGAATGAATGAATGAACAGGGCATGCTACTAAAAATAAGGAGCATCAGCACATGTACTCTTGAAAACAATCATTGGTTACATTATCTCCGTTTCACAGACTATTTAATTGAAGCTCTGAGAGATTAAATAATTTGCTTATGTTTATACAATGGGTGTGTTTATGATCAGATTAAATCGGGCCCACAATTTTCAAATCCATATTCTTTCTATTACACTACAAAGCAGTATACATGTGAAAAAGATCCTAAAATTTATGCTTTTTTTTTTTTTTTTTTAAATTTCTGGCCTTACCTCCTTGCATGGTTCCTTCAGGCTCTGGCATCTATCGGGATGGTTGGGTAAGAGAGGATTCGTGCCCCAGTACACATCCTACAGAGATCTGTCCGCATGCTGAGCCTTGGCTCTGTTCCCAGACAGAACATTCTCTGTCCCCTCTCAACTGGGGCATGAGAGTGTGGACAACCAGGCTGGGGAGGGCTGGTGTTTCATGCAAATGTCTCTGCATTTGACGAGTCCCTTGGCTTCACGTCCCAGTCCCTGAACGTCCTCCCCCATCAGGCGGGCTCCTGTCTCTAGCCTTCCGAAACAACTTTTTGCCTTCCTTCACACAGCTTTTGTCTTCCTGCTCTTAGTGTGACGTTGTGTCTGGCCACACGGGCCATGCCGGCTATTTTTACTCACAGCAGCCACCAGCCCATATGGTTCCCATTACCACAAACTGTTACCTTCTTTGAAACCATTTTGCAAATGAGTGGACTGCAGACAACCAGGAGGTCAAGTCCACGTGGCCACTCACAGGGCTCCCAGGAGTGGCCTGGGCAGGTATGTTGGTCTTGATGAATGTCCTTTAAAACCAAACTGGGTTGGACAAAATGCTGCTTAATTCACTTTTTCTTAGATTCCCTTCTCCTTTTCCTCTACGTTCAGTTCTGTAGGTTTCCAACAAGGTCAAGTTTCAAAGGCAGGCTGCTTTTTACAGGGACATGAATTTGAGTTTTGTTTCTCCATTTGGGGAGCTTGCTCCATGACGGTCTCTCGATGGGACGTGATGTATGTTAACCCCTCGGGGAGTGACATGCAGCCATCAGTGCAGAGTATACGGGTATATGATGGGATGAGGTGGGTCCTGAGCGTCCCCCGACTCCGAGAAGATGATGAGAGGCTCCAGGGCTTTGACGCTATGGCTCACATCTCCTTGGGCACGTAGAACACGTGAATTCACAAAACGTTTCGAACACCTCATTTTATTTGAGCCTCACGATCTTGCTGTGAAACTGGGTTTTTCATTTTCATTTTACAGATGAAGAAACTGAGCTGTGGGGCTTCCCTGGTGGCACAGCGGTTGAGAGTCCGCCTGCCGATGCAGGGGACGCAGGTTCGTGCCCCGGTCCGGGAGGATCCCACATGCCGCGGAGCGGCTGGGCCCGTGAGCCATGGCCGCTGAGCCTGCGCGTCCGGAGCCTGTGCTCCGCAACGGAAGAGGCCACAACAGTGAGAGGCCCGCGTACCACAAAAAAAAAAAAAAAGAAAAAAAAAAGAAACTGAGCTGTGAGCGGCTAACTGACTTTCCCAAGGCTGCGTGAGAGTCTGAGATGGGAATCAACCTCAGCTCCCAGACTGCAGGCCAGAGTTCAGGCCCCAACAGAACAGATGCCTGAGTGGCTTGAAACAAAACTGGGTAGGGCTGATTCAAAGAAGAAGTTAGCAGATCACAGTGGGGCCTGATGGGGCTTGTCGCATCGAAACTGGAAGTTGGCAGTGAGACCCAGGCGCGCTGTGGTACTGTAAAGCTGCCGCCACTCTGGCTGAATGACATTGAAATGGACGCCAACAGAGGGCTTCTTCCTGCAGTGTAGAATGTCACCTGACCAAGGCCCAGGAGCTATTATAATGCGCTGAGCTAAGCCTTCCAGAGCAGTGGGTAGGTGAAAAGAAGAGCTCTGGGCTGCGAATGAGATTGGAGGCCTCATCTGTGTACCAACATAAATTTCTTTATGCTCCCCCATTACCATGAACAAGAGTCACAAACTCACATCAGCTTTGCTTGGGGAATCAGACTCCAGCTTTGGCAATCTAGCTCAGCCATATAACACACTCAAAGTTGGGAGGAGTGGGAGGGCAAAAAGTGCTTTAGGATTATTTTCAAGGGTACAGGGAAGAAATGCAATGTAACATCCCAAACTTCAGTAAGTGACTTGAAGGCCCAAAGAGTGAAAGTGACTCGCCAAAGGCTACACACGGAGATACTGACAGAGCTGGAACTAGAACCAATGTCTTCAATTTGGCTCAGGACTGTTTTAATTTAAGACAAGTGCTTCTAAGAAGAAGCAAAGTCATGGCTGATCATTGTTTGCACTTGGCAGGCTCCATTGGTAAGAGCAGGGTCTGAGAAATGGGCTTCCCATCACTGGTGTGCCACTGTCTTCATACCACCCTGGTGCTATTTGCGGGGGCCATGTTGGGACATATAACTAAACTCCTATGAGCCTCATCTGTCCTCCATGAGTAAAATCCTTAGCCTTCTAGGTTAGCCAGGACTGACAGGTGAAGGAACCACAACAGGGTATATTAAAAGTTTGGAAGCACTAAATAAAGAGGGGGAGATTCAATGATCCAAGATCTGTTATCTTCCCTTCCAAAAAGGAAGACATCCTGGCTTCTCACTGAGACCATTTCCAGAGCTTGGATATGAGACAGGATTGTAAGCCCACTGGTCTATAAGACCACAAACAGAAATCAGGTAACATGCATTGGACATGTTTCCTTTTACAGGGTTCTATGGGATTATAACATCAAGGGCTACTATGATAAGTCTAGGATATCAAAGACTATTTAGAGTAGATTCCTTTTAAAATAGTTGTATAATAATAACCTCCATTGGGGATTCCCTGGTGGCGCAGTGGTTGAGAGTCCGCCTGCCGATGCAGGGGACACGGGTTCGTGCCCCAGTCTGGGAGGATCCCGCATGCCGCGGAGCGGCTGGGCCCATGAGCCATGGCCGCTGAGCCTGCGCGTCCGGAGCCTGTGCTCCGCAACGGGAGAGGCCACAACAGTGAGAGGCCCGCGTGCTGCAAAAAAAAACCAAAAAAAAACAAAAAAAAAAACCTCCATAATGACAAACATTTGCAGAGAAATTTCTCTCCTGTATCATCCCATGGGTATGATATAGGTGAACCTGATATTCCGGTAAACTTGACATGATTGTTCATTTTGGTGAACTTGACAGGATTGCCCCTATTTTACAGAGGAATAAATTAAAGTTTAGAGAAGTTAAGTCTCTTGCCCAAGGCTATGGAGCTAAAACTGGGTTCAAGACTTCAACCATGATCTTTTGACAATTTGATGGTGATTATCTTTGTTTCCTATTTCTGTTTGTAACACACATGTGTTGATTCTACATAGCCCAGATATTCTAATTAGGTAACAACCAAAGAGGTAGTTTTAGGAGATGGATGAGATATTCTTTTTTTTTTTTTTTTTCTTGGCTGCATCGGGTCTTAGTTGTGGCACATGGGATCTTTCATTGCGGTGCACGGGCTCTTTGTTGCAGTGCGTGGGCTTCTCTCTATTCTCTCTAGTTGTGGTGTGCTGACTCCAGAGCACACGGGCTCAGTAGTGGTGGCGCACAGGCTCCAGAGAACATGGGCTCTATAGTTGTGGCACGCAGGCTCTCTAGTTGTGGTGCACAAGCTCAGTAGTTGCAGCGTGCAGGCTTAGTTGCCCCGCAGCACGTGCGATCTTAGTTCCCAGACCAGGGATCGAACCTGCATCCCCTGCATTGGAAGGCAGATTCTTAACCACTGGACCACCAGGGAAGTCCCTGGATGAGAAATTCTAATTCCACAAATTGAAAATAAAAAGGAGAGTGAGGAGGTGAAGGAGTGTGGGTGGATTCTTAGGGGATCTTGTTGCTCTAGGGAAGGCCAAAGATGCACTGGGGAACTGGCTGAGGAGGAAGAGAAGAATAAGGTATAAGTGAAGCTACCAGAAGGGATGAGGGGAGTTTTGAGATGGGGACAGAGTTGGAGAGGTCTTAACCTTATACCTCTTTGACGTTTTCTCTGCCTCTCTCAGGCAGACTCTGTTTCTCCTCCCTCTGTGCTCCCTTCCCTACTTGTTCTGGGTAGCTCTTGGCACTACAGCTGCTCTTATAGGGGTGCTCTCTCCCATTCTGTGAGCTCCCTGAGGGCAGGAGCTGGTCTGATCCATTTCCATCAACCTAGCACTGCCCTGCAGAGAGCCTGCTACTATGTAGACATCAGACTAGTGCTGGTTAGTGAACAAATGAATAATGAATGAATGACGATTGATGAGATGGGTTGAAACAATCACTGGTCTACCGTCTTGGGACTTTGCTTTCTGTGATAAATCTCAAACAAAGTTCTTTTCAAGTGTGAATACAAAGGTTATGCAGAAGGAATCCTTAGAAATAACAGTGGTGGAGGGACACAAAGGGTAACTAGCTCAGTGGGGCTGAGTGGGTAGAGAACCCCTTTTGATAATGGATCAAATGGGTGCAGTGGGAAGACAACACCACCGTGCCAATAAAGTTTTGAGGGGCAATGACCGAAAGAGCTGGGTATTGAAGAGAAAAATCTTAAGACTATAGAGACAGATAGAGATAATACAAAAAATGCAAATACTTTTTAAAAATTCTAAGCAATAATCTAACTTCAAAGTGAGAAGTCAAAGGACAGGGAGGATTAGACAAGGGAAGAGGCATTTTCCTTCCCCTCCAGGGAGTGGTGGCTCAGGCATTGAGTCAGGGAGGGCTACACTTGGAAGGTGCCCCCTGCTCACTAAAGGGAAGATTCTGAATATGAGGAAAATGAGGGTGTTTCTAGATGACAAGCAACGTCCATCAGTCAGTAAGTGAAGGCCACTCAAACTCCCTTTTTCAAGACTCTTTTCTGTTTAAAAACAAACGAAATGAGCTCTCCTAATATGTGGTTTCTGGTTATAGACATGACGACAGACCCAGCTCACCTTCCCCATTTCTATCCTCTCTCCAGGGCCCAGGAGTCAGGGATGAGAAGTGGGTGGAGGGTGAAGAGAGGAGTGACAGGACTGAGGTTTCTCAGAGGACAACGCTGGGGTGCAGGGGAAGTAATACTAGTAAGGAAAGCCAACTTACTGTGTGCTGGGCCCCGCATGGCATGTTTTTACCTAGATCACCTCCTTTCATCCTTACCACAGCCCTGTGACATGGGCATATATATTACTTCCATTTTAGTACTGAGAAAACTGAGGCTCAGAGAGGTTAAGTAATTTATTCAAGATCATACAGCTCATCTGTGATGGAGTGAGGATTTGACTCCAGATTCTATGCTCTTAATTACCGTGGTGACTGCAACCCTCTCTTCTTCCCTGAGTGTCCGCAAAATATTGGTTGATATAATGGAAACATACATCACTTTGGAAATAGAAGTCATTAAAACAAGAGATATCTAGGAAAAACCAGAGAATAAAATGCCTAGCACACTGCCTTACATATAGTAGGTCTAAATCAACATTTCCCTTCCTTTTCACCTGGTCCCACATATAGGGCCCTACTATTATGGGTTCCTTTGATGAATAGAGAGATAGACCTATTAGTGTGTGCTTTGTCCTAAGGTTCCCTGGATGCATACGGGGTCTGGCTGTCAAGCATTCATTGTACAGATAGGCAGGGAGCGCTCTCTGAGACGGGGGTACGGGCCTAGTGGATGTGCACTTCTGGTCCTTGGTGGGGCGCAAGACCCAGGCCGCCTGCACGCTTCCTTCTTGCTGTGTTGGTTTTTGGGAAAGAATTAAATTCTCTCCGGGAAAGAATCAAAACATTTCTTGAGCAATAATGCAAAGAGAAGACGTCCAGCTTCTGGCATCTTCCACTTGGCTATTGTGAGTCAAGAGTCTTGTTGAGAAGAGAACAAAAAAGATTTCAAAATCCCCAAAGCTCCCTTACTTGTCAAGAACTACTTCTAGTGTGTTACTCTGAACAACTTGGAATATGAGGTGGGATAGGCTGCTGGAAACACAAAGAGGAAGAACAAAGGCATCCATTGCAGGGGTGCACGGAGAACAAATAGGAACAAGATCTCCTGGTCAGTGTTCTTACTGCCCCTGCCTTTTGAGGGGGTCAACACTTGAGGGCAGGGATAGTAGAACATTCCACTATGAGAGAATCAGAGCATTTCTTTGCTTCTCTTAGTATAGTAACAACAGTACTGACAAGAAAACATTAACAGCACCTAAGAGAGGTCACACTGTGGACACTTCATATGTGCCGGGTTTGAAGTCCGTTACATACACGATTTCAGTGAATTCTCACAACAGTCCCATGAGGCAGGTACTAGCACTCCTCCCATTTCAGAGATGAGGGAATGGAAGCACAGAGAACTTGAAATAAATTTTCCAAGACCTCCAGCTACAAAGTGACTGAGCTGGGTTTCAAATACTCAAAAAATGATTCAGAGTCTGTGCTCTAAACCCCAGGACTCCACTGCTTCTTGGTCATGACATGAAGTTACACCTATTTTGAGGTTTACTATGTGCCAGGTTCTACTGTAAATGCATTACAAATATTATCTCATTTGATCCTTGATAATACTACAATACAGGTATCATTATCATCCCCACTTTGCACATGAAAAAACAGAGGCAGAGAGAAGTTTTAAAACTTTCATAAAACCATACAGCTAACAAGTATCACAGCAGAATTTGATTCCAGACAGTCTGGATCTGAGTCTCTGCTGACAGGCTGAGCCTCAGGATTCTGTAGGCCAGGAGGACTGGGCACATGGGGAAGACCCTGGGCCCTAAAGAGTGAGGGAGGAGACCTTGAGCCCATCAGCCACGGAAGGCAGCAGCCCTGGAAAAGAGTTGGTCCCTGATCTGAAGACAGCACTTATTCCCCTTCTGTTCTGTGTATTCATCAAGACTGACCTGGAGTAATAGAAGTGTGACACTCCTCCCCAACCCCCTTCTCTCCTCCATCGTCATCAAAGCTCACCTGAGCTAACAGAAAACATTCCCAAATGACTTGTCTGTGATCTCTTCCCCCTGCAGCCAGACCCTCAGGTGTCACTTGAAACACAAGTCTGACCCTTTTACTTCTCAGGTTACAAACCTTCAATGGTTCTCATTGTCTAGAGCAGAAATCTGACAATGGAAATGGTCTATATCTGCATTGCCCAATACAATAGCCCCTAGACATACTGGGCTATTGAACACTTGAAATATTGCTTTTGCCACTGAGGAACTGAATTTTTTATTTTATTTAAATTAATTTACATAGCCTCATGTAGCTAGTAACTACCATATTAGACAGTGCGGGTCTAGAGTAGGAAGTCCCATGTCCGTAGCCGGACAATGAGACCCTTCCGGACCTAGGCACTGCCTTCTCACCAGCCTAGAGTGTCCTCATCACTCATCCTTCACCTGCAGCTACTTGCTGCGTCTCAGTCCAGCTGAGTTGTGCTGTGCTTCCACGCTTTGCACAGCACTGGGACTAGGGCAAGACAAGGGGGGCTTCTAGGACACGTGGTTTAGGAGGTGCTCAGGCTCAGTGTCGCGCAGTACAGAGTCTGGAAAGCCCTTCAGTGCCTTCCCTTCTCCATCAGTCCCCACTCATCCTTCAAGCCCCATCTCAAATGCTGCCTCTACTGGGAAGCCTTTCCCAACACTCCCAGCCAGAAGTGGGTCCCTTCCCCTCTATGTCACCTAGAGCTTACACAACGCTTTGCCATCCTCCGTCTCACACTCAGCCCCTGCCTGTTTCCCCATCTTCTCCTCTGACTGGTCAGTTCTTTAAGACCAGGGACCATGAATCATCAACGTCTTCATTCTCAATGCTGTCCTAGCCAGAGAAGGGGTTTATTCTGTGAATGCAAATCAAATTATTGAATTGGATTTTTGTGGTAATGGAGGTCTTCCATTCATTTGGCCTGATCAGCAGTGACAGCACCTGTGGCCCCCCTTCCCCTGCCTCAATTTCAGACATGTTATAATTTGGGGTTAAGCCAGGACATGCGATGTCAGCAAACAGGAGGGAGGGGAGGAGAAGTGATTCTTATGACTTTATGTCTAAATTCTCTTCTAGGTCCACCTCGACTTCTCCTCTGCAGGCACCCCATTCCCCCCAACCCCTGGCCCATCCACCCACATGGCAGCACCTTCTCTTCCCTTCCTGTCACAACATGGCCGTGTTCTGTCGGCCTCAGCCAGACATTGGCCTCTGTCCCACCTCCTCTTTTACCTCCAGTAGAATTGGATACTATTGGTCTTGGCAACAACCTTGAGGCTACACTTGTTCCTCTACCAGCAGTAATTAGTTACTGAATAAACAGCAAGAGAGCCTCAGGATAGGCCCATATGCAGAACTTTCAAACTGGGTGGAAAAAGTCAAGAGGTAATGAAACTTCTGCTCTGAATCACGTCTGGAGAATGAAATGTTAGAGAGAGCCAAATCCTGAAACACATGAGAAAAATAGGAGAATGGAGCACAGTTCTCGTTGGAGTTTCTGCGTCTTTGCAACATCGTTGGGAGGGGAGAAAAATTCATGTGGATGGGCAGGGCAAGGAGGCTGCTTAGCTAAACCTCCCTTTGCTCTGGGTTTTGTTCTCTTCTGTGCCCATGGTGTTGATGGAAGTTCTATGTCTGTGGATAGTTCAGAAGAGGTAAAAGTGTTGAAGATTCCTCTAAAATGTGGAACACCTAATATGGGACAGGAAATTACAGCCACCTGGGTTGCCTGGGGTCAGGGCTCATCTCAAACACACTCCTAATCGGAGGAGCTGCAGCCCAGAGTGGGGAGGTGCCTTGCTGAGTACGTGGAACACATTAGCAGCCAGGGATTCCGGGCCTTGAACCCGGGTTCCCTGACTCTCAGGTGATTGCTCTTCCTGCTGTAGCTCAACAACAGAGGGAACGTGGGTTTGGAAAATACAAGATGACTTTCTTTCTCAACTGTCTCCCCTTGTATCCTTACAAATGTCCCTGGCAGAGAGAAGGGAGATTGAGAAGTTCATTATCAGCTCTGAGGCCGTCACACCTTCCCGATGGGGTGGACTGTGGGACAAGCTCAGAAGCTAGGGTCAAATAACCTGGGCACAAGTCCAGCTTCTTCCACTTTTTTGCTCCTGACTCTGAGCACATTACTTAACTTTCTGGGCTTCGGCGTCTCGTCCGCGAAGTGGGGCTGGTAACCCTGATCTCCCAGACAATTTATGGGATTAAATGAGATGATGAATATACGGTACCTAATTCAACAGATCCGTTTATCAAACTGAGCAGTTGCCCCGTGCCTACTCTGGGGACTCAGAGGTGCCAGTTGGATGCCCAGGAGGTGGTAGACGTCCATCACGGCCAGCTGGTAGGGGAAGGTCGGGGGTGGGGATGCCAGTGAAGGCAGCCCCACTGGCTGCAGATGCCCAAACCTGAGGAATTGTCCTCACCCCCGGCGCACCCAGCTGCAGCCCCACTTCAGGCTGGGCTGAGCTCCAGCTGCCCCTGCCCCTCCCCCTTCCCCCAAGACATCTGGAGCCGCTGACACAAGCACCAGTGAGGTAATGTTTTTATTTGCTCTGTTTGTTTTTTGTTTATAAACCTGGCCTCCTGGGAGAAGTCAGATCCAAAGGCAGGTGGGAGACGTGAAGGTCAGCCCTGCGGCTGACACAGGACCACAGGGCCCCGGGCCCAGCTGGGGAAAACCCCAGGCCACCACGCCTAACGAGCCTGTCCCAGCTGCCCTGACCTTGCTCTGTTCCAGCCCTTCTCCTCCATGCCCAGGCCTGGGCGGGAGGCTGCTGAGGCAAAGCAGAAAAGGACCCTGCCCTGGAGACCCTCGGGGGCTCTCAGAAAAGGCCCAGAGGCCATTACACAATGCAATAGGGTCGCGCTATGACAACAAAAGCTCATAGGATTCTTGGAGGATTAAATTTGTTAGAAAAGTTAATTATATTCAGAAAGGGAAACACAGAAGCTACAGAAGCAGCAAGGAGGCTTGGAACCCAGCGTTGGGGGTGGGATGTGCTGGAATCCATGCCGGGCTCAGCTTTGAGGGGATCACAGAGAAGTGTAAAACTCAATCCCTGGCCCCCCCAAAGCTCTTAGGTCTGATGAGAAAGAGGACATGTGAATAATCACACGACTGTATGACTCCTGCAGGAATACCCTCCAGCATCAGAAGCTCCTGAACTTCCTAGAGCCTGTCTCCTCTACCTGGACCTATATCCTCAGTATCATGATCCTTATCTTACACGGCCTTTGTGGGGAGCACATAGAAAGTGCTTCAAAATTGTCTGTCTGGGAAGTGGGGTCGCTAATCCACCTGCCTCCCTCCCCCATTGGTTAAGGATTTCTCTGTGGGGTGTTAACTTCCTTGCATTTGCAGGTTTGCCCAAGCATAGGTACTGAGAAGGTACCCATGGGTGTCCTACCTCATAATGTTAGAGAAACCCCAGGGCAGCCTGTGAGCAAAGTGGTGGTGCAGCTGGGGGACTGTGCCCCAGACCGCTGCAGCAGTGGCTGGAGCGAAAGATGGGTTGAAAGGGTGTGAGATGGGCACAGCAGACTGAATGCAAGCTCTCTGTGACAGCATGAGTGTGTAAAAATGTGAGAAGGAAGAGGGAGTCCATTTAGGCAACAGCTGTGACAGACCAGGTGAAAAATAGAGCACATCACTTGGAGTGAGTGAGGAGAAAGGGGAGGTACCATTCTGGAGGCCGTATTTTTTCTTTGAAATGGAACAGGGGTTTTCCCTTTCCCAGGTGGAGAGAAAACGAGTCCTCAGCTTTCCTGTAAGCCTCTACTAAGCAACTCACTGTCTGCGTGAAACAGAAAGGAATTCCAATATCACGCACACAGGGCCGAGGCAGGGGCAGGAGCGTAGGCACAGGACTTTTTTTTCCCTCCTCTACTTACTCTTACCTCCACAGAACTACTACCTTCTGCCCTGTCTTATAGACACTCAGTTCTGGAAAGACTCTTTTCATAGGTGGAGAATCTGACTACAATAAAGAGATATACCCAGGTTTACAAGGTAAGTAGGGATCAGAATCTCACCTGTAACCCAGGCCCAACTCTCATTCCTCTGCCGCTACCCTGTACCTCCCCTTTGCGCCTCGTTTTTGTACACTGCCAGCTTTCTCATCTTAGATTGGGCCTACAGATGCTCTGAGGTTTTGGGTCAGCATTCCCTAATGAAGCAAGCAAGCGAACAAAAAGACTTGCGTGTGTGCAGCCTTTAGAATATCTCATGCCATGTTTCAGCTATTACCTCTCTTAAGCCCCAATTCTCTCCTGTTTCATCCAGGATAAAACTGGTCCACAGAGTAATCAAACAACGTGCCCAAGGTCTCATGGCCAGAGGTGAGACCCAGGCCTGAAATCAGGTTTCCTGATCTCTCTTCATTTCTAACATGGGATTAAAACCATGTCCATAGATGAAGCACACTAGCTTATAGCAGATTCTCATTAAATGTTGTTCTCCTCTCCATCTAGTCTGATGTCTTCCAACAAACCACGCTGTTGCTTCCATAGTTCCTCCAGCCTGTGCATTCTGGAGGATTTTCTGGATTACTTTGCCCTTTATGAAAGGACAAGAATGCTATAGAGACCCCCTTCAGCTCAGACAACTTCCCTCATTGCTCTGAGCCCATGTCTCATGACCCTCAGGATAAAGTCCAGACCCCTTACCCTGACATCGAGGTGTCCCATGTGTACTCCAGCCCCTCTGATTCCGCCTTCTTTTTGAAACCATCCTGACCCCGTGGGCACAGTTCCTTGCTCTCTCAGTTACAGCTCTATGGTAAGAGCACTCAGTAAAGTCCCTGCCTGTTTGGGGAATTGTACCCACTGGTAGACTGCTTCTTGAGAGTCAGACAAGCCTTATTCACATGGTGTGCCTCTGTTGACTAGCACAGAGCCTTGCACAGGGTAGTTACTCAATAAATATTCATTGAATTAATGCAGCAATAGGTCAGTACATAAATTCAGGGAAACAATGAATGGGGATAATATAATGATACTTGCCCTTAATGAAAACGCAGAATTATTGTGGTAAAGATACAAGATGTGTGAGAGCAGGACAATCTATGAGGTGCCAGAAAAATATGGACCGTTATTCCCATGGGTTTATAAACAGGAGCATGAGCAGTTAGCATGTGTGCTCACATGGTCTGTGTTGGTACCATACATGCTGATGTTTGGATGGAAGGGTCTGTTCAAAGTCACCCTGTTTATTGTTATGGAGGGAACCATGCTGTAGTGTCTGAATAGAGGCTGGCATAGAAAAAGCACTCAGGTCATAATCAGATCAACAGGCAGATTCAAGATATAGGGCAGTCTGCCACTTCCACATAGGAAATTTCCACTTTCCACCTGGAAATTCCAAAGGGCTCAAGATGATCTTAATTTCTTAACTTCACGCAGCTTCTCGAAGACTCAATTTTCTCTACATTAAATGGAGACATAAGAGCAACTGCCTCCCAGAGTTGCTGTGTTAGGATCATGTAGATTAGACAATGCATGGCTGGAAGGTACCTGTCCTAGGGTCTGCCCCCTAGTAAATGCTGCCCTCAGTGATAACAGTATTGAGGAGGCTGGCAATGGACTGCTCCCAGATCCCAGGGCAGCACCGGGCTTGTAGGTTGTGCTATGTAATGTTTGTTGAGAAACAAATAAAGTCAGATAGTCCAGGAGAACTGAATCAGGCAAGAGGGATAAACATGTGGAGTGAGTTACTTGGGAAAACAATTGAAGCCAAGACTAAATGAGTTCATGAGAAATCAGGTTTGTTTCTTTGTAAGAGATAGATGAAAAACATGGTGAAAAAACAGGAAATTGGGATCCTGATGAACCAGAAAGAAGGGCAGTAATTGAAAAAAGCCAGATGGCTTCTTCTTTCTCTTAGCATTGGATCCATCCCACAACAAACAGGGAAATACTTTATATGAATGATATTGTGGTCATTCAACCAGGCTGGACTGCAAGGCATGCTGGGGTCTCGGGGATGCTTTGGGATCCCTTGGCTGGGTGACTGACAAAAAGGTGAGACAAGGCTAATCTTTGATGAGATATGAATAGTGAGGATGAATGAGGGAGATTGATTCTAAGTGCCTACCCCAGCGACAACCAATTAGACCACAGATTCACTCTCTGGTTAGAATCTAGACATCAGGTAACGAGCAGCAGCCTTGAGAATCCAACTTGAGCATCTGCCCTACAGGAAAACTCCGTATTATTTGCTGACAAGGGGACACAATCAGGTTCTCTCTAGAGAAGTTGTGAATATGACACGTAGAGAAAATTCAGTGAAAGAGTAAAAATAGTGCAGAAAGCTGTGAGTGGAGGGGGAAACAACTGAAGCTAGAAAGAGAAACAGAGGGAAGTACTGGAGTAGGGAGCCCAATGACAGCTCCTAAGGAGGCCAAAAATTCTAGGCTGCTGTTGCTTCTTGGACCACAAGGCATCATGGGTGCTGTGCTCCCTGAGGCCTGCAGAGCAGCCGCCAGTTTCTGGACCTTCCTTACTTCCCCGAGTATCTTTTCACAAAACCTCTGTATCTGAGGCAGCCCGACTTTTTGTTATCTGCAACCTGAAAGAGACACCTGTCCATGTGTCCAGTTTCGGGCTTGAGCTGAACCTACACTGAGAGCTACAGGGAGGGTCTGCAGAGGCGAGCCCTGAACCAGGTGTCTTCATTCCTCCAATCTGCACGCATGGTTGACTCCAGGTCTGCCAGGTTTAGGAAACAGCTCCATTTATTGACAAAAGGCCTGGGGTGGTAGGGAGAGCCCAGGCCTCAGAAAGAAGGCAATTTGAAAGAGACAGGTCCTTAGGACCCCAGCCAAGAGATCTAAGGTCTCAGACTAGGCATCTGTCCAAGCAAGAGATGGGGCTCATGTCAGGAGTCGGGGGCGGATGCCTGGGGTATCAGTGGGCATCACTTGTTGTAGATGGGGGTGCGCTTTAAGCAGCCCAGGGGCACAGACTGTGCCTAGTGGCACAGAGCCGCCCAGTGGCTACAGACAGGCTCACTAGACACCCGTCATTGTTGGCAGTAGCCAGTGGCAGGAGCCGTCTCAGAGCTAACTTGCTCGATTATGAACAAAACTGCTGAGTAGGCAGGGTAAGGCTGGACTTGTGAGCTGAAGGTTTCGTGGGTTGTTGGGGAGCCAGCCTGGGGAAGCAGGAGCTGACAGCTTCACTCGTGTTGCTCCGTATTGTACAGACATTGGTTAGATATACTCTCTGCTCTTCTCCAAGGTGTGGTGTTGTCAAGGCCATGTCCCAGTCTTTTCTGTACTTCCAGCGCTCAACATGATGCCAGGCACATGGGAAGTATTTAGTAAATCACCACAGAATTTATGAAAAAACATTTAGAGCTGGGGAAACATTGTCCTAAGAAAAGCACAAACCTCAGATACCAAGTCTCATCCTCTTCAACCCAAGATCTTCTCAGATAACTCCAGGTAGGATCTGTTAATACACTACATGCTTGCAGCAGACGCTGCTATGACATGGAAGAAACAGCTTCTTATCTGGAGACACTGGCTCACATCCTGCCTCTAGCAGTTACCGGCTGGGGGCATCACAGAGGGTTACCTAACGTCTCTGGGTTTTTTCCTCATCTGTGAAAGTAGGAGATAATGCCTGTTCATGGGATAACTGAGGCTTTGGTGAGATGACACAGCTGTGCTGTGCCCACAGCGCAGCTCGATAAACGTCTGTGGAATGGCAAATGCCGTTCTGGTGACTAAAGTTCACCACGGCTCGGTTCTGCTTTTTGCCTTGACTCATCCCCCCGTTGTCTGTCAAGGACCATCCAGCGTTCAGCCTGGTTCTTTCACAGACTAAGAGGGACATTCACAAGGTGGGCTGGCATTCGGTAGGAAGCCACAACTGGTCACCTACTGTCTATCCTTGGGAGATGGGCAGTGATAGGCTCTAAAAGGGGAGTCCTGGGCACCGAGCCTCTGAATACATCACTGGAGCCACTTCTCGGAGAAAGCCTGGGCACCTCCAGAGGGGGGACTCAGCAGTGCCAGCTGACTGGCACCCCTGGCAGCAGGGGGTTCATATTTTAGCAAGCCTCTGAGCTTATGCAAGTATCATTTGGGTTAGAGAAGCCACAGGTTTAGGTTTGCTAACTACATAATTAAATAAGGCAGAATGTCAAGAGAGAGGCAGAGAGGAAGGTTGTGGACTTAAAAAGCTGTATATTGAGAAAAGGCCATGATAATTTCTTTATATCTTCCCTGAGAAAAATGTGAACAGAGCAAGAGATTTCAACTGTGGAGGGTGGTGGAGGGCTGCAAGGCTGGGGTGCGTCACTGAGGAGTGGGTGCACCATTGCATTCATTGCCTGGACAGGCTGAGCCAGGCTCTCCGTGTATTATCACTCATCCACACTGTAGTCCTACACAATAGAGGTTACTACGCCTATTTTAGTGAAATGGAAACTAATACTCAGGTTCATTAAGCAATTCACCCAAACTCATGACATTATTTAGAGTCAGAGCTGGGACTTGTCTGTCCAAAGGGTATTGTTCTACTGAATCACATTGACCAGGGACTTTTCTGGTTTATAAATTACCTTTTAATGTAAATGGTACTTAATCTAGCAAAAGTCAGAGGAGAAGGATTGCAGGGTGAACCTTTTATTTAAGGAGGGTGTTGGGAATCTTCTAACCAACTTTCTGTTGCACCTCATCAACCTATGTATTTGGCATGTCACCGTAATTGCCCAATTGCCCAATGGTTCTACTGAGAGGCTCTATTCTCTTTGATCTCTCCGAAGCATGAAACTCTGTGGATCCATCTTTCCTCTTGGTTGGTTGCACCAGCCATGGACTTATGTGATAACCCCCCCAGTTGTTCCACCCGCTCAAGGCCCTCTCCACTCTAATCTATCCTCACAATGGAAGCCAAAGTGATCCTCCCAAAGTCTGGCTCTGTTTCACATCCCAGTTTTGCACTCAAATCTAAAGGGCTCTCTCTTTGCAGGTCATATTTAGTCCAGTTCTGTGGTCTGGCATTCAAGGACTCCTGCAATTCTTTCAGTCGCCAACCTCTCACCCGCAGCCTATCAGAACTATTTACTGATCTGTAAACTCTGCTGTTATTTCTCACCTCTGTGCCTTTTCTCATGCCATCCCTAGAGATTTCTCCTAGGGATAAGTATCAAAATCATATTGATAATTCAAGCCTGAGGACAAACACTGCCCCTTTCCCTAATTCCACACCCCTTCGCCTTTGCACTGAACACAGTACCTAGAAAACGACTTGTGATCAAGAAATTCTTACACGATCATGCATATATTAATGGAGCCCCTACTGTGGAGCACTGTGCTAGGTGCTGGAGAACTGCTGAGCTGAATTGCAGGAAGCCAGGTTTTTGCTATCTGGATAGACATGTTAATGTTTAGTCTCTTTTTGTGCTGCAATTAATTAACATTTGTAGTGAACTTCACAGTTTTAAAAGTATCTTTATATCCATGCTCTCATTTTATCTTCAACACAGTCTGGTGAAGATACATAGGTCAGAGCGTCACATCTAAGCCAAGGTTCAGAGAGGTTTGAATAACTTGTTTCAGATCATATACCCAAGAAGTAAGGAACTGGCTTTTCAATCCCTTAAATTCAAATTGCTTATGTTTGTGAATCTTAATTTCTACAGAGCTTGAGGCACATGTCTTTCTTTTCCTTTTTTTCAAATCAATTTTTAATTTTTCAACTATGTAATGCATGAATATGATTTTTTAAAAATCAAATACAACTAAAAGTCTTGTAACAAAGAATGATAATTCTCGCTCTGTCCCTATTTACCAGTTCTGACCCCATATTCAGACATTTCAACTACTTTAACTGTTATTTAATTAATACTTGTGAATAAAGTTTGTATGCTATTTCTTGATATAGCAATTTTAGACATATATTGAGCTAAACATTATTTGTTGACATTATCCTGATATGGTAATTGAGTAATTAGTTCTCACACACCACCATCTTTGTGGGTGTGAAATCGTATTTCACTGTGGTTTTGATTTGTGTGTCTCTAATGATGAACGATATTGAGCCTCTTTTCATGTGCTTATTGGTTATTTGTATAACTTCTTTAGGGAAATGTCTATTCACATCATTTGTCCATCTTTTAAACTGGGTTTTCATTTTATTATTGAGTTGTAAGAGTTCTTCATACATTCTACATACAAGTCCCTTGTCAGATATATGAGTTAGAACTATGTTCTCCTTATACGTGGGTTATTTTTCACTTTATTGATAGTGTTCTTTGAAGTACAAACGTTTTCAATTTTGATCAAATACAATTAAATCTATATTTTCTACTGTTACTTGTGCTTTTGGTATAATATATAAGAAGACTGGGGCTTCCCTGGTGGCACAGTGGTTGAGAGTCCGCCTGCCGATGCAGGGGACGCGGGTTCGTGCCCTGGTCCGGGAGGATCCCGCGTGCCGCGGAGCGGCTGGGCCCGTGAGCCATGGCCGCTGAGCCTGCGCGTCCGGAGTGTGTGCTCCGCAGCGGGAGAGGCCGCAGCGGTGAGAGGCCCGCGTACCGCAAAAAAAAAAAAAAAAAAAAAAAGAAGACTGCCTAACACACTGTACTTTAAATTTATTCCTATATTTTTTTCTAAGAGTTATAAGATTATAGCTCTCACATTTAGGTCTATACAAATATTGAGCTATTTTTTGTATATAGTATTATTAAGTTTATTTTTAGATGGTTTATATCATTCAATTTATAAAATTAATTTACCCTCTTTTTACTATTAATATTTCAATTACCTACTACAGTTATAGAGAGAAGTTATTGATTTCTATATATTCATTTGTATATATTTATTTATTTGTAACCAGTAAGTTTTCTAAACTCTAATAAGTGCTTAGTGTTTTTCTTTTGTGATTAAGAACAGAATTTAATAACTGATTTTTAAATCTGCTTTTTAATAGATTTATCTCTTTGTACTTTATTTCACAGACATACTTCTAGAACAATGTTAAATCATAACAGATAATAGTGGACATCTGTGTTTTGTTCTTAAATTTAATGGTAATGCACCTGATGTTTAACTGTTAAGTCTGAAATTGACTTCTCATATCCTTTACCATGTAAAAATTATCCTTCTATTCCTTCTGTATTATTTCAAGTTTAATAAGGACAGTATGGTAAATTTCCTCATGACGATCATGGTTTTTTCCTCCTTTACCATCTGACGAGTGATGTAATGCAGTTATCAACATTTTCAGTATTGAACTATCCTTGCATTTCTGAAATGAATCCTGCTTGGTCAGAGTGCATTATTCTTTTAAGATACTGCTGGTTTGGATCTGCTCACATTTTATTTATTGTACTTGCACAAATGATGTTGCCCAACATCAACATATGCCAAAACCCCTTGCTTGGGCCAAGCCAAACTGTATTAGGAAAGTAAGGGGAGGTTAGCAAGAAAAGGCTCAGATGAGATTTCATGATCTCATTTCTATTCATTTTGGAGAATCTGGTCATTGTCCATCTGACAATGTGCTTCTTCTATATCACCGTTTCTCACTCCAAGGTCGTGCCCCTATTTTAGCAAAGCACAGAAAGAAAGTGCAGAAGCGTTACAGGGCGGTCCCAGTAACATAAAACTGCAATCCCACGGTAATGATACCACTATTTACCAAGTGTTTATAATATGCAGCGCTGTACTTGACACTACATATATTATTTCCTCCTCTTCTCCTTCTCCTTCCTCCTCCCCTTTTCTTCCTCTTCCTCCCCCTTCTTTCTTCTTATTATAATAATTGGCTGGAAAACATATTGGGATATTAATTTGTGTTTTGCTTTTGATAAGAGGTTGGAAAAATGTGTCTGGAGAAAATTTCCCCCCTCTTGACAGAGTTATTAAAGGCCTTCGTGTTGCAGGCCTGCAATAAGAAAGCATCTAAAAGACACCCTCATGCCTACTTCCACCTCCAGGCCTTTGTTTGAGGAACTCATTGAGGGAAGTTAGAATTTGGGGTGGAGAAGGAGACAGAACTGGCCCTACAAGGTAAGCAAAGGTTATCATCCCAGAGCCTGTGAGAGCTGTGAGGGAGCATGCTGTGGCAGGTCCCACAAGTGCCCAGGACTTATGCAGCATCCTTAGAAGTGCCAGGATCTCTGACGGGGTGGTGCACAGTTGTCCCAGAATTGACCACTGAACAGTGGGAGACTGGAGAGTCTGAGACCACTGCGACCTTTACAAAATAGTCCAATGCTCATGCTTAGCATGACAGCAAAGAGTTTCCTGTTTGTGAATGGAAATATTTTCATTTTAACATCTCAGTGAATAATTATGAACTTAAGAATAGAGTACGTTCTTCCATCTTTCAGGCACCATGTACATAGCCAAGAAAGGAGACAGAGCTCCCCTAAATTCCACCTTACCAAAGAGTGGTTAGGGAGCAAATTCCTATCTTTTATCTATACAACTCTCATACAAACCTTAGGAAGATTTTTGTTTTTACTATTATTCTCATTTTCAGATAAAGAAACTAGCGCATACCTGGAGAGGTTAAATAACTTGTCCAAGGTCATGATATCATTCTAAGTTGACCTGAGTTCAGAAACCATGGCTCAGCAATTCTGCTATGCTGCCTTAGTTTTAAAACAACATCAACAAAAAAGGTATTTCTTACTGAGAGACTATTTTGTGCCAAGCAAAAGCCTAAATGCCATATGTATGTATGGATGGATGGATAGATATGGATATATACATGTATGCATTTATTAATTTATTTATATAATCTCCAACCCCTATAAGAAATATTCAAGGATGTTCTTCCTATTATATTAATCATCTCACCTTATCATAAAGCAAAAGATGGAGAATCACTCCATTAGTTGCTAGACCTAGTGTCTAGCCCCAGTTCTGCTGCTAACTCTGTATTTCAGTTTTTTCATTTGTGACATGAGAACAGCAAAACTTGCCTTTCTATATTATTATGGGTATTGAGTGAGGTATTGGAAATAGCGGGATCTTCTTAACTGTAAAAATATGTGCACACGTGGACCTTGCCTTCTATCGAAATTACAGTCTGTACTGGTCATTGCAACTGAGAGACTTTCTCAGCAGTTACCAGGATACTGAGATATACATTACAATGCAGAGGGGACCAAGACACCAGGAGTTGGACGCTGGCCTTGGAAACTGATTGTTTACGTTTGTTTGTAGTCTCCCTGAAGCAGAGGTTAGGTCATAGTTCTTCTGGGTCTGGCAAAGTCAGCTGGAAACTGCTAATGGCCAAGCCATCTCAACGGATTGCTTCTTTTCCAGTCCTTCCCTGCATTCGGGGAAGGCAAACAGGATGCACTCTCATCACCACTCCAAGAAATCTCCCTTTGGTGGCTCTTCCAGGCAGCAGAAATGATGGAACTTCCTGTTAGGCAGTCCATCCACAGGGCTCAGAGAAATGATCTCCTGGTATAAAGCAAGCCATCCCAAGAAATGTCCGAAGCCACTTGCTGTGCAGGTGTCTGCGCTCAGGATATCAAGGCACATGTCTGTGTTCTGAGGTTGCTGCTTGGCATTGACCCCAGCCAGAGTTGCTCAGGACAAGCTGCTAATCCAGGAGAGTGAGGGAGGGGTCTAAAGTACTTGTAAGAGAGTCACTGCAGTCACCTTCACTGGGGTCACAGCTCCCCACAAAGCAGTCAGACTATGCCAAAGGCAACGGGGGTTTCCGAGGAAAAGTAAGTAGGAAACCACTGAGATTTAGAGATAGATTTCTTTTTCCATCAATATTGGGAAAGTGTGTCTGGAAATGAAGGTATTTTGGGACCCAATAAGCACCATGAGGATAGAGACCTATCTTTTACTCTGTGCTCAAATGCCTGACATACTAGATGCTCTATAAATATTGGTTGGCCACTGAGGGAAGGAGTATTTTGGCAGCGAGCGAGGTGGTCCCATTTGCTTGAGTCTTTGTACGATTGAACAATTTCTTCTTATGAAGGAATAAATTCTGCACTAACCCAGTTTCTTTCTCATCAAGAATTACAATGCCAGGTGTGAAGAGAGAAACAGCCCTAGGCACGGAATCAAAAGTTCTGGGTCTGAATATTGATGCCTCCCCTGACCAACTGTGTGGCCATGGAGAAGTCAAAGAATTTTGAACTTGAATCCCCTTACCTGAGAATTTAGAGTAATAATTCCTCCCTCAGAGTTTTTGTTTTTGTTTTTCATAATTCGGATCACACATTTGTGGGGAATCTGCCAGTACAGTTTCTGGGAGGTGGCAGTTAAGAGTAAGAGCACATCCTCTGGCATCAGAGCATCAGAATGTGTTCACACCCTGGTTCTGCCACTTATTAACTGTGTGTCTTTGGGTTAGTTACTTAACTTCTCTAAGTCTCCTCTTCTTCATCTCTAAGAAAAAGAATAGTAATATCTATTCCACTGGGTGGAGGGGATAATGAATGTAAATACTTAACATGCTGCCTAGAGTATGATAAGAACTTATTATTGTTATTATTATTAGAAAGAGGAAGTGATTTCTCATTTGCACATCAGTCTTTGATAAGATAAAAATGCTTATTGATTCTTAAAGATTTTCCTTTCTTTCTTTTTTTAAATAAACCTTTAAGAGCATAGCCACTCCATGCCCTTGCAGAATTTTAAGGCAGCATATCATTTTTTGTATTTTTCCCTTCTTACTTCTTTTGGAATAGAACCACTAAAACATGAGAAAACTTTATAAACTGGATAACATCCTTTGCCCTTCCCAGATCTTCAGGATATAATCCAAGCTCATGATGCAATTAAGAAAGAAATATAAACCAAGGGACACCGATCCCACTGAGGCAACATGCAGCTATTTCTCCAGTGTGATCTTGCAGAGAATTCTCAGGTCAGACAGGGTTTCTGTGCCTCAAGTTTCTCATCTCTCAAAGGAGATTCCTGACTCACAGTGTTGAGGTGAGGCTCAAAATACGTGGTATATATGGAAAAGCTTTTAAACTGGAAGAAGACTGAGGGTACAAGTGCTATAATGCGGTCCTCAGCGCAAATCCTTTATGGTCCCTTCTTCTGGGTGGTTGAAACACCCTCCAAGGATCCTGCTTAATGAGTCAGCCACAGCTCTCAGAAGACGTATGATTTCTCCTCTACCATGATCTCTGCCCACATGCAATCGCAGCACTTCCATGATCTTCTCCTTTCACAGCTGACATCCCCCTTCTTATTATAAAGCAAAGAGGCTGCTTACAGACATTCTGAAGGCCAGAATTCTCAGTCACATACTTCTGCTGCTTTGCGATCTTAATGAGTGACAAATGCATTCCCACAGGAAAGATCGTTCTCGCCAGAGCTGGCTCAACACCACCACCTCCATTCCCTACCTTATTCTCATTTTCCACTTGCTTCCTGTGAAACCCTGGGGAATGTTTGAATGAATCCTGTGATTAGAGGACGCTGGGGAGAGGAGCAAGGACTGAAGTGCCCAGAACTAGTACAGGTTCCTATTTTGGCTACACAGGGCTCAACATTCAGAGGATTAATCAAGCTAGGTTACTTGTGGGCAAGACTGGGTCCAAATACCTGGTTGTCTGTGTTGTACCCTATGGTTTTACCAGATGCCGTGCTATATCTACCTTTATTCTCACAACATTGTGAGGTAGAAATAATTTCCCTGTTTTCCAGATTAGAGAATCGAGGCTCAGAGAGGTGAAGTAACCTATCTGAAATCACACAGCTGGTGAGTGGCAGAGATGGAATTTAAATGTGAATCTGCCTGACACTCAGCTTCAGGTTCTTTCCCCCCATAGCAAACTACCTCCAGCCAGTGAGTTAAGATAAGTTTGTGAGCCAAATCCTGGAAATATTTGCCTTGGTAGTAAAGACATTTTCCAAATGAAAATAGAGTATTAATGAATAATTTCCCAAGGAGACTGAAATGCTGGAATGCTTGTGATAGCACTAATGAAAATCAGCAAATGTCTCAGCTGGGCAGTTTTCCTCCTGAATCTTCTAGTCTCAAAGACCCAGAGGTTATTTCTGATTACATCAGCAGCTTCACAGTCCCAGCTTAGGAATCTCGAAACCACATATGTGACTCACATGTCGTTGTTATAACAGTAGGAAACACATTAACTTCGGCTTTTAAGAGCGTTCAGTGAAAAGCCAGGCTTCCAGAAACCAGTTTCTCGGTTTGTGAAACACACAGTCTAAGCCTTACTCCTGATGACAGTGTCGTAGTGTGAGGCTGTACATTATGTGACCTGACAGCTCAACAAGACTATCTGCTTTCACAGACACATTCCATTGAACTTATAGCAGGTGACTAATGAGTATTTCAACACCGTGACATTTTGAGTTGCAAGCCATAGGGATTGCTATTTGATTGAAGAGTATATTAAAAATGTTTTTAAAAACTTGTATTACAAAATCATTCTGTGGAAGTCATAAACAAGAGTTCTTTCGGTCTCACTCAGGGCCGACAATAATGCTGGTCGATTACAGGCATTTCTGAAAGAAGGAAGATGTCACAACTCTTTTTCCAAGAATATGCTGTTGATGTTTTCTTTATAGATTTTTATGTGCTTAAAATCAGAGTTTTTCATAGCTGGATTACCAATGTGGAGTCTCAGAAATACTTAACATTCTGTAGTGTTAATGTGGGAGTTGAAGACCCAAAGCATGTTCTAGGGAAGAGGAATTGGGTAGGACAGGAATTATTAGACGTAGATACAGCCAAACGTAAGTTCAGTGTCCACTTCTGCTCCCTCCCTCACTGCATGGTCTTAGAACAGTCATTGAACTTCTTTGTACCTCAGTTTTCTTGTATCCAAACTGGGGAAAACAATTTTACTTCACAGGGGAATCCATGAGGATTAAAATAAGATGATGGGCAGTAGGTGCTACCTGGTACATAGTAAGTGCTCAGAAATGTGGCTTCATTCATCTCTTTGTCTCCGTGGGAGCAGTGGACAACCAGATAAGCAGTGAAACAAGTTCTCAAGGCAAGACGCAGGGGCTGGGAGAGAGCAAAGGGGGAGGAATTTGGTAGGGCCAGAGTCACGGAAAGGGAAGGAGAGAGGACCTGGGAGCCGCTCTTACTTAATGCCTACCACCATGTGCCAGGGATTAGAGTGGGTGTCAGAGGAAACAGGATGAATTCTGTTCAGAGACATGAGAATCTAACTCGCATGGACTGGTTTGACACAAGAGCTTTGCTCTTTGGGGTTTTCTCTCATCTGCTTTTTTATATAAGGAGATATAAGGAGAAGGGGAAAGGAACATATGCTTTTATTTACTCAAGGGAGGAAATAAAAAGAGAGTGTAAGAAAAAAAAAACAGAACCTAATTAGGCCATTAAAACTCTGGTGAAAACTGAAATGGCAGTGCCCTGAGATTCCCTTGTCCTGTTCTAGGTTCTTGGGTGTAAAATGATAGAGCACCAGGGGTCCAGTAGTTATTATTGGAAAATTAAATAAAAATATACCCACCAAGATAAAGACCTAATTTAATAGCTCTCTAGAGTTTGGCTTGTTTACTGTAAGGAAAGTAAAACCAGCTTAATTTGAGTTTGTATTTGTCTTTGCAGAGAAGTTTTATGTGGCTGATTTTGCATATACACAAGCACTGTTTTCCAAGAGATGCCAGCAAATGCACAACTGGGAGATATCCTCCGGATTTGCTCATAAAAGTCTTTATCGTCTTTGGGGAGGTGATTCGACTGGTCTTGATGGGCAGCTGGATGGAAGACTCTAGTGAAGGAGGGGACATGACCAAGCTCATATGCACACAGAGGCTCAGCAAACAAGACTTCACAGTAGCCTCTATAAAGTGACTTCAAAAGATTTATTTGAACAGTGTCCATCAAAATGTGAATGTACACTAAAAAGTCACTATGGACCTAGACTGCATTATATCTACTCAGTGGGGTGTGTGATGAGGCAGAACTTTCCCAGTCCCACCCTACCCTGAGAACTCCATTTAAAGTTTGTTGACCATTTTTTACGGTACAGATACCATTTTACGGTACAGACCATTTTTTACGGTACAGATACGTTAGGGGCACATAAAGTCTAGCGCCAAGCAAACTCATTGGGGGTGATGTGGGTGAATGAGTGGACATGTTGATGCTCTGTTCAGATCCCCTCAGATCCCTTTTACATTTTTCTGCACCCATTCCCTAGCTTCTGGCGTCTTTGTTTCTAACAGATGCTACCTTTGGGCCGCTGCAGCCACTGTACCCAACAGCTCCGAGAGCTGGAAATACCCAGGGGGTTACGCCATGCACCCAGGGGTTTACTGACTGGAGTGAACAACCTGAACACTCAGCTCCCTGGCCTTGAGTCTTGATAAGCTCAGGTGTAATTTCTACTCCAGAGCCTCCTGTGGGATCAGGCTGAGGCTGGACTTTGCTGCAATTGCACCCCTGCTTGCCTTCTTCTAAGTTCTCCTGGGAACACTTCCGTAATAAATCACTTGCATTTGAATCATGATCTCAGGGTCTGCTTCTAGGGAAACTGACCTAAGGCAATGAATGAACCCAAATGCTTCATATGGAAATGGGGTGTGTGTGTGTGTGTGTGTGTGTGTGTGTGTGCGCGCGCGCGCGCGCACGTGCCTGCGCACACACACTCATGCAAACAATTTTAACTATGGTAAGCCTCTTCTCATGGCATAAAGGGGGCCTGATTGGTAGGGGGATGTTGTAGCTCTCTTTGGAGGGATAAAATTGATTCTTTCCATTCCCATGTTGGGAGTGAGGCAGGAATCCCTAGGATGGGATTGCAGACTGTGGATGTTGAGAGAAATCTGTGCTAGGAGCTATGAGAAAGCTGGTGCTTTGACTCACAGTGAATTAGGAGACAGAGCGAATGAGAGAGAGACAGAACAGCTAGTAGCCTGGAGTCGTTGAGGGTCTGGTTGATGCGCAGTGTCCTATAACTCCTACAGCAGCTACTGTTTTGAGCTTTGGAAGCTGGAAGAAATCACAAATGTGTGAAGTGTGCAAGTGTTCCTCAGGAATCCCTAGGAAATAATGGGGACCATGAGATTCTGATGCTTTTCAAGAGACAGCTATCAATTCAGTAGGCATTCAGACCACATCACGACACATTTCTAATAATCCAAACAGCCCAAAGAAATAGTATGTATGCTTATAGACTTGGCTGCCTCTGGGTGTCAGAGCTCACCATCAACAAAAACATCCAGACAGAGACAGGAGGGGCTCCAATCAGGAACACTGCAGCTGGGTGAGAGGTAATCTACCAGGTGATCCTTTCAGGAGATCAGTGATTCCATAACTAACTAGCGCGTGAGCTTGGCAGAGACACTGTGGCATTTGCTTCTTTTTCCCTACGAGAAACCATTCATTGACATTTGGTACAATCCTCATAACTTCCCCTACTAAAGCGTGACAAGGACTGAAGCTGGACAAACTAAAGGTTCAGAATTCTATAACTCACCAAATAGGCAGGAAAATGATTCCCGCTTTCATCAGTACCTGGAGTTTCATCAATTGTGCTGTCTACCCAGCTTTCATTACACAAAGTTGATTACTAGAGGTTTGGGACACATCACAGGTAGGCTTGGCCCTGCCATACCTTCTCTCACACTAAACTATGAGACTCTCTGAGACCCATCCCCATTCGCCTCACCTGGCCCTGTCTGCAGGCTGCTTCATCCTGTCATGCCTACCACGTACATGAATTTCATCATGGTGCCGCTGGTCCGATGGGAGGATAAGTCTGAGCTCCTTGGACAGTGGAGAGGGGATAACAAGCATAGGCCAAGAAAGTGAAAAAAAGGTGTTAAAAAGTTGACACTGGAGTCAGGTGAACCCAGTCACCTCAATTTTTTTCACTTCCTCATGTTTGAATGAGTCTTTGAAAGGATACAGACTATTTTGGCTCTGATCTTAAGAGAACTTAGCTTCAAATATATGATCTGTTTTCTCTTCAGTACGAATGCTCGCTCTGGGCTCTGAGCCGGGTTGTCTCCTCGTGGAATAGTGGCTGAAGCCCATCCCTTCTCTTGGAAATTATCAAAAGAGCTGAAAACCCTGCGAGGGGTGGGAGGTGGGGAAGAAACCTCTCCTTACTTTGGGGGAAAATAACAAGGGCAATAGCATCTCCATCAGGGTCTGGGATTATCAAGGCCAAGAAAAGGTTAACTATTGATGGAAATTACCAAATGGTACAGAGAAGAACAAGGAAATAGCTTCATGAAGAATGGCTAGCTGTAAACTGCTGTAACACTTCACAAATCAGAGTGGTAATGAGAAAGAGAGGAAGCAGGTCCGGGCCCTTAGCCTTCCCTGTAGACGATGCAGTCTGGAGAAGAGAGGGTTACACTGTGTGTGGAGGACTTGCTTACTCTCCATTCACCCGAAATCCCACTGGGATATTCTAATCTCTTTGGAACACGCTGCATTATCTGTACTTTTAGTACAGCTCACGTTTCAAATGGCAGGCTGCGGAGCAATCTGATTGTTTTACGGGCCCAGCCAAGAGAGGAGCTCCGATTCCTTTCTCTTGGCCAGGTGCCCTCTTTGAGGGAGAAGACCTGTGGTGTATAGAGACCAGCCAAGTGCTTAAAGATTTCAGAAACTTCAAAGGCAGGGGAGGAGCCAGAAACAATAAAAAGGAAAATGATAAACATTCAGCTTAAAGACGGGCTGAGTTAAAATCCCTGAGAAATTACTCTGAGCAGAGTTAGGGGCCATGCTCAGAGGCCCGTGGCAACGTTCCATGGTGTTACACAACGTTCCAAGAAGCAATTATTAGCTTTGTTTTAGTTGTGATTAGCACAGTTAATGACTCGTGGAGGTGGAAAGACAATGAAAGTGGGGAAGATGAGCCCACAGAAAGGGGTTTCTTCTCTGGTCCGGTACTCTCCAAATAAGGGGAACGGAATCCCACCTTCCAGTGGGCCTATCACGCCTCCACCTTTTTGAAAATTCAGTTTTGGAACTATTGCATAAGAAGAAACATGATTGTTTTCAAAAGGCAAAAGCCCTTCCTGTAGAATAGCTTGATGGGATCTGTGTTATTAAAGGACTCATCACTTCCTGTGGGCAAAGCTATACCATGGGGCTCGACATCTTTAGGGTCATGCCTACACAAAGGCCAGGGGAGAGTCAAAGTGATGAGCGGAAATGTTAGGTCCAAAACATTGGAAGAGCTCAGCCTGACTGTTCCAGGGATCTTAAATAGCTCAAGCAGAAGAAAAAAAAAAAGTAGACAGATTTAATTCAATTTAGCAACTGTTTGTGAGCATTTACTATGTGCCTGACACTTTTCTAGGGACATGGGATATACCAGTGAACAGGGCAAAGAGCCTTTCTCTCATGGAGCTGACATACCAGAGGAGGAGACAGATGGTAAATAAAAGTCACAGTACCAAGCTGTATGTTGGAAGTTGATAACTGCTGTGGAAGAGAAGGAATGTTGAGCATGGGAAGGGTGCTGGGAATGTTGGGAAGTAGGCTGCAGAATTAAATAAGAGGTCAAGGTTGGTGTCGTTAAGATGGTGAGATCAAAGCAAAGACATGAAGGAGGCGAGGAAGTTGGCCTAGAGGTTTCTGGGGAAGGAGATTTCTGGAAAGAGAGAAGAGTTCCCTCAAAGAGGCAAGCCAGGAGTGTGCCCTGTGTGTGCCAGACGGCAAGGAAGCCAGTGAGGCTACAGCAGAATGAGGAATGGGGAAAGAGTGTGGAGACTCAGAGAGATCAGGGCTTAGGTGTGGTCCTGTAAGGTCTTTGAGGTCATTGTGAAGATGCTGTCAGGATACTCTATTGCAAACATGAAGTCTGAATGCCTAGGGGACTTGAATAGCTCAGACAGAAAAAAAAATATATGGAGAGAAAACATCACACAGTCCCTGCCTTCAAGAAGCTCACTGTGTAGTGGGAAAGGTAGATAAGTAAACATGTAATAATAATACATGTGATAAGTAGATAACACAGTAGACAAAGACTGGGATGTTGGAATAGAGGGGAAGATCAATGATCCTGTTTGGAGGAATCAGGGAAGACTTCTTAGAGGAAAAGATATCTGAGCCAATTGTTTAAAGTCAAGGATAAGATGGTTGGGCATTTTATATTATAGATGTGCCCGTGGGGACACTGAGGGTCCCAGAAGGTGGGTGGCCCCAAGTGGCCCAGTACTCAGCCTCCAGTCCAGGCTACTTCTTACCAGAGCAGCTGCCTTGCCCACGTACAGACCCAGTGGGACTGCTCTTTGAAGTGACCCCTTCCAGCTTCCCAAGGCCATGGAACGAAGACCTGTTGCTGAGCCTCCTCTCCATGCTTCTGATGTTACTGGCTGCGCTCTGTGGGAGCATCTCTCAATTAGATATGCCCCTTAAATAAAGTCGAGACTGTGGACATTGTACAGATGACCGTGTACAGATGAATTTCCCAGAACAAGGTAAATCCTAGAGCAAAAAAAGGAAGACCTACAATCAAACCGAAAAACATGTGGGTAGTCTAATACAGGATTCACTGGAAATTTAAGGTCTTCGGGGTCAGGAAACCAGAGCACTGAAATGTATTCTTGGTAGAGGAGACAGTTCGCAAAAGTTGCTATTAGGCGGACCTGGGTTCACATCCAGGTTTAATCCTTTGCTAGCTATGTGCCCATGGGTCTCTTTTCCTTCTCTGTTACATGGGATCATAATACTTGTCTTTCCCATCTCCCAGGACTGTTCTGAGGATCACGGATATGAAAGCATGTGGTAAACTGTAAAGTGTGGTACCCATGTTGCATGCCTCTATTCTGTAGGTGACATTTAAAAAAATTTTATGGGCTTATTTGGTCAATGAGTCCACAGCCTCTTTGTATGGGAAGTTTAAAACCTCACAGAGATTCTTGTCTAAAGCCTTCACGTTACAGATGCGCAAACAAGGGCACATTTAAGATTGCACAGCAAAGTAGAGGCAAAGCTGGGCCTGGATCCCTTGACTCATCCTTCAGTGCTCTTTATTCAAACAGACTATGGAATGTAACTAGCAGAGCATGTGAATGAAGGTTCTTCCTGCTTCTGGCTGAGTCAGAGAGACAGGAAGTATCATGTCCTCCTGGGGCTCTTCCACTGCAGCACCTTGCATTTCCTTCCACAACAAGTGCTTTCACTGGTTTTAATCGCATTTCTTTCTTTTCATAAAAGACAATTTATCAGGCATGTATGGGTACTAGATTGACATAAGTGCTTACATGAAAACTGCTCTCTTTAATCCTCTCAGTAACCCAATGAGTTGTTAGTAACACCATTTTGCAGATGAGAAAACCGAGGGTCTGAGAGCTGGAGTGCCTCTCCCAAGATCACATGGTTTGGAGGCAGCAAAGCTGAGTTGGAACCCACCCACCATGCCCCAATGTCTTTCCACTTTACCAAAACTGTATACGCTACTTTCTCTTTTAGCCTCTGACAGAAATTAGAGGTCTGGATTAGAAAAAAACCTAATTAAAGGAACCAACTGAAAACGTGGAATCTGTCTTCATGAACAGACTTGACTAACAGAATTAACATCACAAATTCGACTTTGGGGATGACCTGATATTTTTTTTTCCAAATTGCAAAAACATGGAGCTAACAGTATTCTCCACATACACAGTCATCACTTTTATCCAAAGCAGTTTCACAAATACGATGCAGATGAATCATAGGTAGGATTTACTGGTGAGTCTAACACGTAGCAATGCGGGAGGGCCTATTAGAGACAGTGTCTATGTAAGAACAGAGGCACTGAAATCAGAACCGCTTAAATCAGAGACACTTGGCAGATGTGACAGATTCTTTACTATTGTAAATATATCAAAGTACAAAGAAAAGAGCGAAAAGCACCCAAGCTTAGCTATCTAGAAGCAGTCACTCCTGACACTGTAGTACATTTTTTCCTTTTTGTCCTCAAACTTTGCTTTTGAAAACATTAGCTGGAATTAGACTATATGTAAATTTGTACATTTTTCTTTTTCACTTGGTGTTATTAGTATTATTTACTATGACATAAAACACACTTCAAAAATAATATTTAGTGGATAAATCATATTCCATGACTGGAATGAAAGAAAAACCTATCAAAGAAATACCCTGGAGGAGTGAAAAATAAGGACAAAAACCAAACGCGGAAAAAGAAAAGGTGAGATGGGTTCCTGGTGTTGAAACAAAAGATAAGGTCTTCATGAGAGAAGACAGAATGGATGCCCTCATTTCAAGGATCTCTGGCCTCCCCAGTTCTAGTTAACGTTCTTGTGGCAATGGTTTGGTGGACTCAAACTGGCTGGCTGCCATAGTGCAGGGGTTGATAAACTTTTTCTGTAAAGGGCTACAGAGCGAATAGTTTAGGTTTTGAGGGTCATATGTTCTCTGTTGCAACCACTCAATTCTGCCATTGTAGCAGGAAAGCAGCCACAGACTATATGTATGCAAATGAGCCTGGCTGTGTACCAATAAAACTTTATTTACAAAAACAGGCAGTGGGTGGGATTTGGACCTCCATAGAGGACTTTAATTTTTTATTAGTCTTGGTCTGGGATGGACTCTGTGTCGACCCTGTGTAGATACAGAAAAGGACAAAATTTTGTTTTTGCCATCAAGGAATGGGGAGAGATAAGAAAAGGGATTATTACAACGCAGCATGTTAAGAGCAATAAACAAGAGATCAAAGAGAAGGAACCAAAGTACTCTCCTCTGAGCAATGAGGAAGGACTCACAAAAGGAGGGATATCTAGCCTGAGTTCCAAAAATCGAGTGGGAGTTCCTGTACATATGCCTATTCCATTGGTTTTCTTTTCCCATAAGGTTTGGGGGTGTCTCCATGGAAACACCCAAGTCCTGGACCAGGTCCAGGCCAGTAAAATTTCCCAGGAAACTGGTGGGCACTTCCCAGAGCAAACTTCACTAAACTATTGCCCTGGCTTATTCTTCATCCTTATTTGATCAACCTATGAAAACAGCCGGTGCCTTTTTTTTTTCTTTCTTTTTTTTTTTTTTATTGCGGTACGCGGTCCTCTCACTGTTGTGGCCTCTCCCGTTGCGGAGCACAGGCTCCAGACGCACAGGCTCAGCGGCCATGGCTCACGGGCCTAGCCGCTCCGCGGCATGTGGGATCCTCCTGGACCGGGGCACGAACCCGCGTCCCCTGCACCGGCAGGCTTACTCTCAACCACTGCGCCACCAGGGAAGCCCCGCCGGTGCCTCTCTGAAATCCTTCTGTGTCATGTTTATTTGGTGTGTATACATGTTATACAAGGTACTAAAGATTAAATCACCGGGAGTTGTTTCAAGATACAAATTCCACCCCCAGCTATGGGGTAACTGTGGCCTCCGTTCAATCCCATAATGAGTGCCTACTATGTGCAAAAGGATGTTTTCTTGGGCTCCTGTCCAAGGTAATTATCGGCCCTCAGTTTCCAGTGCCACGTACACCAGGAGCTGTAGGACAATTGTCAAAGAGACAAAGGGTCCTGGGATGTTTGGCTCAAAGGGAACTTAAAGAATGAGGAAGTGGAAGGAAAGGGTCCTTGTATGGGGGCGGGGGCGGGGGGAGGGAGGTTAACTGTTCCTTTCGTGTAGGAATCCCGCTGAGGTGAGTGTTAATGATTCTACTTCTAGTCTTTTAAGAGTAACCAAGCTCTCCAGAGATACTTGAAACAACAGTGCTCTCTAAATACCCAGTGTTTTTCCTATACTAGCACGTTAATCCCTCCATCTCTGCCTAAACCAGCTGCTAAGAAAAACTTACAGCAATCTCAATAGATTTCTGTGAGGATAGCGATGAGGGAAAGATATGAAGTTGGTGTGTCACGAGTTCTAGAAATCTTTCTACCTAGGGGTCCAGAAGGTTTTTAAATTTACGTCTAATTCACATGTGATTAAAATAGGAAAAGAAATTTAATTTAATGTTCAAGTTTTCTACTTTGAAAATTATGAACAGGGAGCACAGCCGTTTTAATAAGTAAGTACTAGATACACAATGTGAAGTTAAGAGAAAGATGTTGAGAGGTAGAGAGGGAGATGATATGGGAAAGAGAGAGAAAAGCAGGGAATGGGATTTATAATCAAAAAGCTAACTTTTCTACAGATGGTGAGAGGAAGAGAGTGAAGGTGGAGGAGAAATAATCAAGTCTTGGTAAAGACGGAAGAGGAGTTAGAAGGGAGAGGAGACAGTGGGGAAAAGAGCAGCCACATGCACGTTAAACTTGAGAAGGAATTACTGTCTGAAATCTTCGTGGGTACAGTGAAGGCCCGCTGCTTGCAGCTCCTCACATTCTCATCCTGAAAACTCTAGAGGCTCTGATCTGAATGGTACTGCCCTAGCAGTCCAGCCAGGGGGAGGGTTTGTTCTGGGCGGCTATGGCAGTACTCAGAAAAATATCATTGCAGGTACTGACATGGAAGCAGCTCTCCCATGTTGACTGGTGAGGGACTTGTACCCTGGGTTACTGGTTACCGGTTCAATTTTCTTTCTGTGCCTTACATAAAAAAGGAGCAAGACCCTGAAGCTTGGGATTTAGGTTGGGCATTTTAAAGCATTTTTCAGCAAAGATAAAAGTCTCCCTTTATATCAAGAAAAACTGCACTGAAGCAAGGAGGATAATAACTGCATCTGAGTCAGCACATATTTACTGAAGAACTACAGCGTGCCAAGCACTGCATTTGTCTCTTTACACACATGTCAACTCATCTTCAAAACAATCCAGTCAAGTAGTCATTATTATCTTTGTTCTCTTGGCGAGGAGACTGAGGCTTGGTGAGCTTATATGTGATTTTTCCAAGGACCTAAAGCTACTAAGTAGTGGGGTTGGGTTAGTGCCCAACACCGAAGCCCAAGTGCTTTCCACCATCTCAGCTTTACTAGCCTCTTGGAACTGCTACCAATCCACTGGGAGAGAGAACTTGGCTCAAGGGCCCTCTAAACAGGGGATCCTCAGGGGACATTTGGCAATATCTGGTGACATTTTTGGTGTTACAACTGGCTGGAGGATGCTACTGGCATCTAGAGGCCAGGAATGCTACTGAACATCAATGCTCAGGACATTCCCCACAACAAAGAACTACCTGGTCCAAAATGTCCATAATGCCAAGGTTGAGAAATCCTGCCCTGGCCAGAGCTGCTCTCCTAAAAGAGCATCTGTTACAAGGATACTCAGATATAGTCAGACAGCACAATTTTTAATACTTTAAGAACATTGGAGGCCTCTCAGGGCCAAAAAAAAAGTGGGGGGGAGTCGCCTTTTCTACTCTGTTTGTTGCATAAATACATGATTTAGCTCTGCAATCCCCAATCAGTCCTTTTAATACAGTGTATTAGGAAGAAAATAGAAAATGCTGACCAAAAATACTGCCGAAACTTTTCTTTGACTACAATTTATTTAGGCCTCTTCATCTTCTGCCTAAAACTCTGCAACAGTGACTTGATTGTTCTTCCTGTCTCCATTCTGGCTTCCCTCGAGTCTACCCCCTACCCATCGTCTTTCTAAAACACAGGTAAGGCCATGCCACCGCTAAACCCTTCCAAGGCTCCTTCTTGCCCCCAGAACCAAGATGGTTCATCTTGCCTAGCCTGGCCCTTGGGGCTTCTATGATCCTGCCTCGTCTGACTCCCCCAGACTTTATTTCCAACAACTTCTTTTCCAAACATTCTTTATATTCCAACCAAGCTATAACACTTGCTCTTATGGGTTGGTGGTGGCCAGAGTCATAACCTATGTTTTCTTGCCTCTGTCATTTTGCTAAAGCAATTCCTTTTTCTTGGAATGTACTGTGGCTTGTCAGTCACGACCAACTCCTACATCAAGGTACAGTTCAGATGCCACCTACTCATCAAACTGTTCTTTAATTTCTGGTATTACAAACAAATTCTTTCACCTCTGAAATCCCACAGCCCTTTCTCAGTACCTCCAAATGTGACTGTGTATGCATATATGCAGATTACATGTGAAATATGTCTACATATAATATATATTATACTATATATAATATATCATATTGTACATATGTAATACATATAGAATATTCATACAATATATCATATATGCTATAGTAATTAAAATGCTTTTGGGTGCTGATGCAAGAATATTTATATAACTCAATGGAAGAGAATAGAGAACCTAGGAATGGATGCAAGTGTATAATTTAGTATGAATTTAGTATGTAGTAAAAGTGCATTTTAAATCAGCAACTGACTATCCATTAAATATATGCAGCACTTAATACCATTTCAAAAATAAATTCAGATGGACTAAAAACGCAAATCTTAAAAAAACACTATAATACTATTATAAGACAATATGTTCTTGGGATAGGTAAGCCTTAAATAATACACACGAAAAACAAAAGGAAAACAAAAGAAATATTCTCAATTTAAATTTAAAAATTTATGATTGGAAAAGTTAACCTGAGCAAGGCTAAAAATAGGAGATATACTGGGGGAAAATATTTGTTATATAGGAGACAAAGGCTTACTCCAAATAATATGTAAAGAGCTTCAACAGTTCAGAAAATAAAAAATGACCCAATCAAAATAATAAGCAAATGATCTCAGAAGGCAGTTTGCAGACTAGAAAATACAAATGGCCACTGAACACAAGAAAAGCTAGTGAACCTCACTGGTAATCAGCAAAACATAAAGCTGTCTGCCACATCCCATTTTTAGTCCATATAGTTTACAAAACATGAAAAAAGCTAATAATATCAAGTTATGGTGAGGACGTATAGAAATAGCACCTCTCATATACTGTGGGTCTGAATATAATTAGTAAGTTTATTTTCAAAAGTAATTTATTAAGATTTACTGAAATGTGAATTGTGTAAATTCTTTGGCATAGCAATTCCATTCTAGGAGTGGATCTTTCTGAAATATGCACACATGTACAAAAGAATGGAAACTTAAATGTGATTCAAAGTGGAGATGGTTAAATAAATGATGGCATATACACACTATGGAATACTACACAGCCATCACAAGGGACGAGACAGAGATATAAACATGGACTGAAAAGTTGTCTCAGTCATATTCTACACTGAACAAGCAAGACATGTTTGTGGATAAAGAGATAGATATGGACTGTACACTTTCTGGAAGACTGTATACCAGTGGTTAATTTTGGGGAGGGGTGTGAGATTAGGGAGAGAAGAAAGATTCTTCACTTTTTATTTTGACCATTCACGTTCATTTTTATTGCTTTATGGCTTGATTAAAAAAAACTAGATACAGTATCACTTTTGTGGTTTTGTAAATTATAAAATCAATATTTAAAAGAATAACTGCAGTCTGTTAAGCACCTAGTTTCAAAGCATTGTGAAAACTGTCATAAGGCTGTCATCCTATACAACTCGTGAGCAACCCACTAAAGGTCTGCCCTAAATCATATTACAGATCAAGAAACTGAGTTTCAGAAAGTTTAGGCATTTACTCTCTGGAAATGTGAAGAGTAAACTGTGGAGCCAGATTAGAACAAGAACTGCCTAATGGCAAAGCCAACATCCTTGACTGCAAGAGAGGATGAGAGTATTGGGGAAGGAGGGTGCACTGGCAGCAGGGGTTGGAAGAGGTGGGCTGGAGCACACGAACCAGTCAAGGCTGGGCAGAGCCAGGGAGAACTACAGGTGCAAACCTTAGAAAACACCAGAAGGCCACATGGAAGGGTACACATGAGCCGCAAAGTGAGCCCTGCCCAGTGAGAGGCTTCATACTGTAGTGACTATGTCGTGGGGAGGGCAGAATTCAGGTAAAGGCACAGGGTCAAAGCTCAGAGGACTATCCTATAGAAGAAGGAATTAATTTTTTTTTTTTTTTTTTTTTTTTTTTTTTGCCGTCCGCGGGCCTCTCACTGTTGTGGCCTCTCCCGCTGTGGAGCACAGGCTCCGGACGCGCAGGCCCAGCGGCCATGGCTCACGGGCCCAGCCGCTCCGCGGCATGTGGGATCTTCCCGGACCGGGGCACGAACCCGTGTCCCCTGCATCGGCAGGCGAACTCGCAACCACTGTGCCACCAGGGAAGCCCAAGAAGGAATTAATTTGTTCTGGAAAATTCTGAGGGATGGAAATGGGCAGACTTCAGCTCAAAAAAAGGAATAGGTTTAATATATATTTTTTAATATCCAGAAGATTCTGAAGGAAAAATTAAAAGGCTGGACTGACCGGGTAAGGAAAGCAATCCCTGTTACTGGAGAAGTCCTGTCTTGGTCAGGGATGCCATATAAAAAACTGAAGCATGACCGTGTAGGTGACCCCCGGTGTTCAAAGTCTATGTCAGTAGAACCGGGGGGATATACTTTCCATGAACATGAACTGGTATGGAATGCTGTTATTGTTTTCTCCCTGTCCAGCACCACCCCCTCATCTCCTCCTTGTTTTATTTGAGAAACTGCTTTTCCTCTGTTGGATGCAGTCCTGGTAAATCCATCAAGATCCCCACTCCTCTCCTAAAGCCCATGAGGCCAATCCTTCATTCACCCTGGGATTTGAATCCTAAGCAGAGTCACACAAGGACTGAATAAAATGGTGAGAGTTTTTTTCACTCAAAAGAGAGTGACTTGAAAAGGCAATCTAGTCATCTGGCCTATTCCCTGGAGCCTCTCGAGAGCCTGTCCTATTGCAGGTCTAAGCAGTTAGCTACGCTCTCTCATTCCAGTAAATTCCATGTCTGACCTAGGCTGGCCACAGTTGGCTTCCACAGAATCTTACCAAAGAACCGGAAGTGATACAAGAGTATTTACAAGTTATCAGTGCTCAGAATTGGGCATTCATTCTTTTGGTCATTCATTCATTCACAGCCTTAGATTTGTTTGGCTCTGTTTTGACACTGGGGATACAGAGTCGAAGGCCTAAAAGAAAAACAAATCCAAGAAGCTGAAGGAATCGACCAAGGAGGCAGGATGGGGGGCAGGGCGGGGTGTAAGGAGAGATTTCTTAGGGGAGACGACTCAAATTAAGTTGAGGAATTAACCTGCTCCATGCCTGCTTCTTTCTCCATCCTACCTCATTTCCACATTAGTAAGCCCATTTCCATCAGCTACTAGATGCCACTGAACTTGTGTCCCTGAAGGTACCAGTGGTAATAAAGGAGTTAAATAGATTTTCACAGGAAAGTTTGAGAAGCTGCTACACATTTAGATAGTTTCTTTGGCAGAATGGTATGAGTTTTTAAAAAGCAACAAAAAAATGAACCCCTGGAGTCCAGCCCAATTCTGATTTCGTGAGGCAGAAGTCACTGTGTAATTGCATACTTTTTTATTACAAAGATAATGGAATAATAAAACATAAGGCACACTGGTAAAAATTGCAGATATGAGCTAAATGTGGTCACACGAAGTATTCTGCCTCAATGAAGTAGAGAGGAGTGTTATCTCCTTGACTTCAAGGTTGTTCATTTTGCATATTTAACACTTTGTATGTCTGTGTCTCATTAATTATGGCTTTTCGGCTTCTGAAATGCCATGACTTGTGGGAGATGTATGTGCATACTTGTGTTTATACACCATCATTAAAGGCAAGCAGGGTTTGGGGCAGACCTTTGAAATGATGATGTTAAACTATAACGTGATTTATTTGAGCAAACATTTATTAAGCGCCCTCTTTATGTCATGCCGTATTACTGGAATTGGGACACAAAAATGAAAAGGACATTCTGCCTTTGAGAAACTGTCTGTCTAGTGGGGAAGATAGATTCAAAAAGAGCTACAAAGATGTGATTGAAATGAACTTAGGACCATGAAAACACAGGAAAAAGCAATCAATTTCATCAAAGCTACCAGGAAGACTTCACAGAGGAAGTGACATTTGAGAAGAGTCTGGAAGGGTATGGAGAAGAATGACCTAGGCAGCACAAGGACCTTTGAAAATGAAGCTCGGGGGCTTCATCCAGCACGGCATGGAATGCCAAGGCAGAAGGAGGCAGAGGGCTTTATCAGCACATGTGATGGTGTGTCTCCCACTCAATTCTCTGTCAACGGGACTGTCATGATGGTCAGCGCAGCATGAGAAACTGAATTGCTCCTACTCTTCTTTCCTTTCCTACGTAAGAGCACATTTTCATTTGCCAATGTCTATAAATTTGATGGGTTGCAAATGTTCAGTCTTTCAATGAACATCCTCCATACACATTGTAATATGATTTTTCAGAATATTGTTTTCCAGGTCAAGTTATGTTTGTTTGGTTCTTTTTTGCGGTACGCAGGCCTCTCACTGTTGTGGCCTCTCCCGTTGCGGAGCACAGGCTCCGGACGCACAGGCTCAGCGGCCATGGCTCACGGGCCCAGCCGCTCCGTGGTATGTGGGATCTTCCCGGACTGGGGCACGAGCCCGTGTCCCCTGCATCGGCAGGTGGACTCTCAACCACTGCGCCACCAGGGAAGCCCCCCAGTCATGGTTTTATATTAAGCACACTCAGGTGACCACTGAGCTTCTACCTGTTCAGAAAAGCTAGCTATGGACCACTGGATCGTCAATGTTTGTGAAACTTCACTCATTTGAGGGCTTTGGAATCCTGCCTTGGAATTCCATACTATGAACAGGGACGGAAGATTTTATTTTGCCTTATCTATGAGAAAAATGATTAATAAACCAATGAATGACAGCAGCACAATTACTGTGTTGGTATTTTACCTGTTTGAGGGAGAAAACTTTGAATGGCCACAGAAAGGAACTATTTCCAAACACAGATATGCAAATGTACTCATTTAAAATTCATTCTTATTCATCCATTAAAGCTGTTCTGAGGACTTTTTAGACTTTTTACAGCACGTGTCTTAGCACTTGCAGCTAGACTTTCATCCTCGTTTAAGCCCCACAGCGCTGAATCATGCCTCTTTATGGCACGAGACACCTTCTTGTACTATAGACGCTCAAGTGTATTGGAACTTTTCTACTGTCCTGTGATTTCCATTAGAGTAGAATTTACATCTGGTTCACCTTTGCTTCCTCTAACCAACCGAAGTACATAGAACTGTATTATATGACTTAATTATATAATGTTGTGTAATAAATATTTTATACAAAGAGTACTTTGAAACAGGCTCATTATTTTTGTAATTATTGCAAGCATGTACTCTCTCCGCTGATTTTTTTTACTGCCTCACCATCCAGCTGCTCCAAATTAATGGCTTGTAAACCACGAGAGGTTCCTATTTGAAATGTCTCCCAGGTTAAATATCTCATCATCATACTACTGCTCTCTGGCTGAAACGAATTGATGTGTCTTATAATTTAGATTTGAAGATTCTCCACCTTGCCACCGAAGAGCTGCACGAATGACTTTGGATGAGGCGTTTCAGCTCCCTTTCAGTTTTCTTAATTGATAAATGGTGACCTGTTTGCCTTCACTGTAGGATTGTGACAGTGAAGACAACAGGCACGAATATGTGAAGGATGATACAGAAAATTATTAGTCATTGCCATTAAATATTCAACCAGACCTTGCGCCTCAAGTTTTGGGTAGTACTTCCATTGGCAGAGAAGCACTAGGTCGTATGAAGTTTCATTTGTTTAAAAGCACCACTGAGGCTCCCTATCAGACACCAGGAATTAAAAAATGAATGAAACCAGTCTCAGCTCTCAAAGCTCTGTGGGGTTGGAAATTGCATAAGTCAATTACTGCAAAATATTGTGGTTAAACCTTCAAAAAGGGCATGTTTTTCAAAGTACAGGGCGCACAAACCTCTTGCTCTGCCTGAGGAAACAGAAAATGCTCAGAAGAAATAATGTTTGAGATGAATATTGAAAGACAACAAAAAAATTTAATGGTATAGTAGGCAGAATAATGTTCTCCTCCCTAAAAGATGTGTATGTCCTAATCCCTGGAACCTGGAAATATGTTATCCTGCAGGGGATAATAGGGACTTTGCAGATGTGATTAAGATTAAGGATCTCAGGTGAGGAGATTGGCCTGGATTGTCCAGGTGGGCCCAATCTAGGCACAAGAGTCCTTCAAAATGGAGAACCTTTCTTTTCCAGCCACAGTCAAAGAGAGATGTGAATATATGAGAATGGCCAGGGGGATGTGATGCAAGGACACAAACCACTGTTGCTGCCTTTGAAGATGGAGGAAGGGGCCATGAGCCAATGAATGCAGGTGGCCTGGCAAAGGCAAGGAAAGGGATTAAGCCCTAGAGCCTACAGTAAGGACTGCAGTCCTGCCGACACCTTGTCTTTATCCAGTGAGATTCGTGTTGGACTCCAGAACTATAAGATAATAAATGTGTGTTGTTTTCTAGTCACTAAGCTTGTGGTAATTTGTTACAACAACAATAGAAAACAAAACGGGGAAGGTTTACCAACATGGAAACGTGAGCAAATGCCCAGAGGCATGCAAGAAAATGGTAAGTTCCGGTAACTGCAAGTAGTTCTGTGTGGCTGGAATGTAAATTGTATGGAGGAGAAAAGACAGGAGAAGGGCTGGAGAGAATCAAACCCTGGTGATAACAGCAGCAATAACAATGGCAGCAACAACATAATTATGTTAATATTTATTGGGCATTTAACGTGTGCCAGACGCACATCTAAGAATTTTCCATGTATTAACTCTAAAACTCAAAAACATCCTGTGAGACAGTAACTATTACTATCTCTCTGAAACCAAGTCACAGAGAAGGCTAAGTAGCTTGCTAGAGCTTAACACAGTCCAGTCCAGCCAAGCTAGGATTCAAACCCTGAAGTCTCGCTCATTTCCTCCCTATAATCACAACAATCTAATGGGCAATGTTGGAGGCCTTGGAGGAGTTTAAACAGGAGAGAGACCATCAGAAGTGAGGTGGGGAGTGGAGTGAAGAGAAATAGAACTTCCTTTCTTTATTATTTGTGAGCTCTCTCTCTCTCTCTCTGTGCTGGTCTTGTTTATCATGGAGTGATAGCAACACACGAGTAGACAGGCAACTAGAAAAGTCTAAGGGGAAAAAAAGGGAATTAAGGAAAATGAAAAAGAGTGGGCCAAAGAGCTATTTCTCAAGGATGGATACATCTGCTGCAAATATTTCCAGTGAAATTGGCTGTTATTATTTCACAACACCCAGCACCTCTTTCCTTCCTGCCTTTTGACAAGAATCAGGAACCACTTCCTTGGTCCACACTTCCTGTCACTAGCGATCATTTGGGGTGTGCGTGTGCATGTGTGTGTACGCGTGCGTGTCCTTAATTCTTAAAGACCAAAATGTTTTCAGATACAAGTTGAACCATTGTTAGATCATTTAAAAATAAGCGGTATCAGTTTGTCTTCCTAGAAGAGCCCACTGGTGGTCCCATTTGTACACCTGTCACTCCACTTGTACAGACAAATTCCCATAGATCACGGGTCTTCTATTTTCTCCTCACCCTTGTCTGCTTAAGGATCTCCTCAATGAATAAGTGAGTGAATGAGCAAATAAATGAATGAGTAAATGAATGCCCCTGGAAGCAGACCTTACACTAGCTCCAGATGAACCAGGAGCTGCTCTGAACACTGTATGTAACAAAACAAAACAAAACAAAACCAACAGGTTGTGTCTTAGAATCATCTGGAGATTTTAAGTTATACCAGTGCCCAGGCCCCATCTCAGACCATGAAGACAGAACTGTTAGGAGTGGGCTTTGGGTGTGGTTACTTTTAAATGGTCTACTCCTCACCTCAGGTGATTCTAATGTTCTCTCTAAGCTTGTGAGAGCTCTTTCAATCTTCAAAGAGGAGAAAAGCCATGCCTTTGGAGTCAGAAACATAGGTTGGATTTTTGCCTCTCTCCTTCAGTAATTTGAGGAAGTTGTTCAGTTTTCCTGAACCTCAGGCCTTCATCTTTAAACTGCAATTTAATACCTCTCTCATAGGGTTTTTGGAAGAATTAAATGACATCAAGTAGGGGAAGCAACTGGCCCAGCTTGATGCGCAGTAGGTGCTTAATACCTCAGAATTCTTGTCTCCTTTTCCCACATTTCTTCCCCCAGAAATCCAGGTAGGACATCTGTGAGGACATAAGCAGGGTTATCCCCTGATAATCTCAGTGCTTCTCTCCATCCAGAAGACTTGTGCACAAATTCTATTTTTCACCAGGTCTTGCAGGGCTGTTCCCAGCACTGGCCCACATCTTTCCTGGGCAGATGATGCTTGAACTTGAACACACTGTCCCCAGCTTACAGGAGTGCTCTCTCTCTTGCCCAATACCAGAGGATCAGCAGGGCGGCCCCTCTTCTGGAGTGTAATGTCACAGTGCGTTCAGCTGTGCCCTGGCCCTGACCACCTCTGCACTGGGCATTTGCTAGCATTTGCTGGCCTGCTAGCCCTTCCACCTGTGAGTTCCAGCCTGTACCCAGTGATGCCAGCTGCTGTTTGCCAGAACCTGTTACTCAACACCTTTCCAAGAGCTTGCCAAGGACGATTATTTGAATGCCTCTGCGGCAAAGGTGAGTTCTGAGGAACGCCTGTCAATAGTTCTCTCACGCTCAGCAAGCATCAAGCCTTTGGCATTCTTCCAAATGATCTATATGTTAAAACCGCTTGAGATGCTCTACTTTTGCTCCCAGTTCTGGTGTAGGCTTCTCCCCCACACCAAGCAATTTTCTGACACCAGTTGGGTGTCCTACAATTCCACTCAGTTCTGACTCTATCTACCTGGAGATGGCATCAGATCCCACAGGTTAAGGGCTCGGTCCCAGTCCTACAAGACTGCTCTCCCCTGTTGTCACCTGTGCTTCTGACTGAGTGGCTGTAGGTCAGGAGTTCCAAGGACCCCTCCTTGGGTTTCATTAATTTGCCGGAGCAGCTCACAGAACTGAGAGAAACATTTTACTTACTAGGTTACCAGTTTATTATAAAAGGATATAACTCAGGAACAGCCAGATGGAAGAAATGCATAGGGCAAGGTGTGTGGGAAGGGACACAGAGTTCCCATGTCTTCTAATAGCAGGCCGCTCTCCCCAAAGGTCCATGTGTTCACCAACCCAGAAGCTCTCTAAGCCCTGTCCTTTGGGTTTTTGTGGAGGCTTCATTACATAGGCATGGTTAGTTAAATCAGTGGCCACTGGTGATTGAATTTAATCTCCAGTCCCTCTTCACTCCCAAAGGTCCAGCAGGTATGGGACTGACAGTTCCCACCCTCTTATCACATGGTTGGTTCCTCTAGTGACCAGCTCTTAGCCTTAAGTGACCTAGGGGCATCCCAAAGTCACCTTATTAACATAAGAAAATACACCTTTACTGCTCTCATTAATTAGGAAATTCCAAGGGTTTTAGGAGCTCTGTGCCAGAAAGGGGGACAAAAACCAAATATAGACTTCTTATTATAAATCACAACACTGCAAATGCGCTTAGGAGTTTGTCCTTCACAGTGTCACTGTCATCTGAATAGTACTCTTATCCCATTGGGGAAGGAAAAGAAAGTCAGAAAGAGAAAAACAAATACCGTAGGCTAACACATATATATGGAATCTAAAAAAAAAAAAAAAAAAAAAAATGGTTCTGAAGAACCTAGGGGCAGGATAGAAATAAGGACACAGAAGTAGAGAATGGACTTAAGGATATGGGGAGGGGGAATGGTAAGCTGGGACGAAGTGAGAGAGTGGCATGGACATATATACACTACCAAATGTAAAATAGATAGCTAGTGGGAAGCAGCAGCATTGCACAGGGAGATCAGCTCGGTGCTTTGTGACCACCTAGAGGGGTGGAATAGGGAGGGTGGGAGGGAGATGCAAGAGGGAGGAGATATGGGGATATATGTGTATGTATAGCTGATTCACTTTGTTATAAAGCAGAAACTAACATACCATTGTAAAGCAATTATACTCCAATAAAGATGTTAAAAAAAAAAAAAAGCATTACCCTTTCCGCTACTCAGGAATGCCACATGGTGCTGGGAGACTTCCAGGCTAATCTGCCCGTTCTGTACAAAACACTTTACAGCTTACAAATACTTTCACAGTCCTAACTTCCTATGATCCTCCCCCAGATGCCACTGGGATAAGAGGAAAGAGATTGTTAGTACATCATCCCCATTTCACCAAAGAAAACTGAGGCTCAGAGTCAGACCTCAAAACTGTTTCCTCTCACCAAATCACACGCAAAATCACAGAAATGTACTTTACATGTTTCAGGCGATGAGTCCTGGGTTTCGTTTACATACAGGCATGTTGAACGGCTGTTTGCTCCCAAATGACTCAGTTGAGACAGCAACTGTAGCTCAATGGACACATGTCATTGTTGCTCTTGAAAAATGAAAATCGCCAAAACCTGGGTTTTTGCGCTCGCAGGTAAATGAAGTGGGACTCTTCCCTTCTCTCCCCAAATCCATGCGCATTGTCCAAGCTGTTCTAGATATATTTGTTGACAAGATTTCCAGAAAATTGCTGAAAGTCGTTACTCTTTATTTGCATGACAGAAAGAATCTCTCCTCTGCAGTAAATCCTTCCCTGGCTGGCCTTTGGGAGATAAAATCATCTCCCATTTGGAGATGCCCCGTGGCTTTCCTGGGATGTGTCTCCATTTGGCGTGGAATGGATCAAGGCTCTTTCCCTAAGCCCCAGCTCTTCATGCCTGAAACCACAGACTCCTTTTCAATAAGACCAATAAGCTGAAATTTCTGCGGCCCTGGAAAACACACCACTTTCCCAACTCCAACTACTGGAGGATTGGGCTGGATCTCGGGATCTTGCATAAGCCAAAAAAAAAAAAAAGAGAGAGAGAGAGAGAGAATCCATCCCTTCAGGGAGCCCTGAACAGCTGTCTTACTAGTTGTTTGCTGACAGATCCTTCAGAGGCACCGCTGGGATCTGAGTCTCAGCTTCCCTGTGTCCTGATGTCACAGCCCACCTAGGAAGCCAGGTCTGAGGGGTGTGGGAATCCAGAACACTCCAGATGCCTCTGAGATGGGCCTCAAGGAGAGATCTGCCAGTTGGTTACTGATATAGAAGACAGATGACCGACCATGTGACTCTGCAGTCACCAATAAGCCCAAATGGTACAGAAGAACCAGGTGTAAGAGGAAGAATAACTGCAGGGCACACTCTGCCGCTCACTGTGCAGGCACTACTCAGCCACCCACCCACGTGGCCACGTCACTAACGTCACAGTGCTCTCTGAAGAAGGGCATGCTATCCCCATTTCTCAAATACTCAGAGAGAAGTCAAAACAAAGCCAAACAAAGCTCACCTCGTAATTTCAGCCCCCAAAGCCACTGAAGGATGGAGAGTATTGAAATGACTCCAGTTTACACCCCCATCGGCAAAAAGTGTGTTAGCAGATTTAGAAAATTTTTCATTGTTTCTAGACCCTGTGAAAGAATGCCCAGTTTGTGGCTCTTTCCAAATGTACTCCTACTCCACAGTTAGAGGCGCCCCCAGAGACCTTCAGGAGGAAAGTCTGAGAGTTTGCACTGAATCTGCTTCCCAGCTGCTGTGTGGAACTAACCAGGTGACAGATGATGTTCACAGACTCCACAGTGCTCTACAAATGCTGTTTATTAGCAGTAGGGGTGCTTTTTTCATGCAAAACCTGGGGTGTCTTCCCTGATCTCCCCAGTCTGGGTGAACCTACTCTAGAATGCTCTGTGTTTCTTCCCACCAGAGCACTGTTTTCATTGCATGATCTTTGCAATGTGTGTGTGTGTGTGTGTGTGTGTGTGTGTGTGTGTGTGTGTGTGTGTGTGAGAGAGAGAGAGAGAGAGAGATTCCCAGGAGTTTTGCTAGTCAGCTGATGTCATATCGATATCTTGGTGTTGCCTATGGCTGGCAGCATTCACACCATGAAAACTGGTAAACGCTATAACTGAGGACTTTTTTTTTCCCTCCAGAGAGCTGGTTGTTAAATATTTACCAACACACACCTGACTTAAGGTTGCATTCAACTGTGGGGACCCACAGTTTTGCTGGAAACTTCTGGATTGTATTCTCTTTCCCCTTCCTTCCATGGTGCTATTGAATCCTACCCCCATAGCTGTTTTTGTGCCCTTCTGGAGAAATTCTAGTGCTGTGTTCACAGAAGTCAAAGCAATTGACTCTTTTTTTTTTTTTTTTTTTTTTTTTGTATAGAGCCTTTACATCGTTTGAAGTAATTTCACACACATTTCTTCATTTTGATCTGTACCACAACCCTGAGAAAGGCAGAGCTTGCATTCTTATTTCCAATTTGCAGATGGGAAATCTGCGTTGCGGAGTGGCTCCATGGGAACGATGGAGCAAGGTAAGGACCTGGGGATTTTCCCCACCACTCTGCTGCCTCTGAAAGTCCCTAGACAAAGCAGTCACTATTTCCAGGACACACTGTGGCTGGCTGGGGAGAGCCAAACTGCAGCGGGAGCAGAAACGGCTTTTATGTGGTTTGGGGCTGCATTCTGTGATTCTTTATGTAGAAGCAAATTGTCCTTTTAATTATCGTGTGGGCTGTACTGAAATAGACGCACATTCCTTGAGCCACTGGCAGCAGCCGGAATGGCCCAGGTGTTCGCCTAAAGAGCCGCCAGGTTTCAATCTTGATGCTCAGAACTGGGAGTGGTATCTGTATTTCCAGGCAGAGGGGTTTGTTTTGTTTTGTTTCTTAACTAAGCCTTTGGAATATTGTAAATAGGAAGCACAGTGGAATCACCAAGGCATTCGCAGCGTAGTCCATGATGAGAAAGGGCTGGGGACAAGGCTGTGGTGAGCAGTAAGCAGTGGGTGTCCACTGGGAAATTAGAGGACTAGGTCCTGCTCACCCTGCTCTGTCTCAGGCATGGGAATCTTATAACTGTTGCTAAAGGGTAAGCTCATTTAGTTGAATGGCTGGGACTGTTATCTTTGGAATAGACCCTCCTATATTCTCATATAAGTTTGATAAAGGGAAGTATGTTAGCTTATCCTATATATAGAATTGGGGATTCCAGACAATGAAAGCCCAGAAAAAGCTGGACTCCTGTCATGCATTGTCCTTCTGCCTAGGGGCCAGGGTGATCTTCCCTACTTGCTGCCCAGCTCAGGTGACCATGAACATCCATCCCTTTGCTCCCTCCCCTTTCCACAAACCAAGCCTTGTCACCCTCTCCCCTTTTCCCTCCCCAGAGACTAGGTCCCCTCCCACCCCCAAACAACTTGAAAAGGAGGCACAGAGCTCACCTTAAATATGAATGACCTGTACAACAAGGCTCTGGCTCTCCCCTCGTGGAGGTTCACAGGATTCCCCAAGTGCGTGAGTGGGTGTCATTGCTTTGCCAGTGTCCCCTCCCTCCTCTTTTCCTAACGTCACCCGAATTGCTCATTAGGGCACTTCCGCTGCTCTGTGTCATGCTGTCTTTGTGGGACTGAGCATCAGCCTTGGTGGGGTTTTTAATTAGAGCTTCTCCCCTCTCCTGGCCGAGGGGAACCCCTGTCCCATCTAAATCACTCAGACTCTCTCCCAGGAGCTCTGAGCAGTAGTCCCACAAGGGGGAATACAACTATAGCACTAGCCCATCCCAGGAGAGGAGATGTGAGAAGCCCACGCACAGCTTCCTGTAACCTGGATCCTCAGAGCTGCCCTGGATCCTCGTTTATCTCTGGCCTGATTAGCTTTCCTATGAATTCACTTGTATTCTTCCGATAAATTCTTTTTCTGGTTTGATGTTCTCAAGTTGGCCAGTCAGTCTATTACTCATGATCAAGACAACCCTAACTGGCAGAGTCCCAAATAAATAAGAATTTTACCTGCTGAGGCTGGGGGCTCTAGTCACAGCCCATTGGCGTCTCTGGGCAGGTTTGAATGTAGACTAGTAATGGCACATCCCCACTGAGCTACAGTAAACCGACGTGGGGCGTGAGGAGTTGGGAATGAACCTGAAAACAATGTTAAACTTTAGGTTATAAATGACCAAGACCTTTACTGGCACTGAATGGGCACCAACTGGGAACTTGTGTATCTTCCCCAATTGGTTTCTGAGTTCACTCATCTGTAACGTGACAGAGCTGGGCCAGATGACCAGATCTTGGGAATCTATGACGTTATCACACCGGAGTTTTCATTCATTTGGTAAGCACAAACTGAGCACCTTCTCTGAGCTAGGCACTGGCCCAAAGAGATGGGTAAGGATACAGCCTCTGCCCTTGGGTGACATGGTAGATTTTTGTTGGAGGAAAATGGCCCAGGCTGGAGGTACAGTGTGGTGATGCCCTGGCGTAGAATAATCAGGGCTACGGTCACGCCATGGAGGCAGAAGGGGCTTCAGTGACCCAGTGACCCAGTGAGTAACATAGAGGGAGAAGTCCCCATGAGTCAGTTTCCTGGCTTAGGTGAGGGTAGGTCCCTGATTTAAATGGCCCCTATTTTTTTTTTTTTCCTGTGGTGGGTGCTTGGGAGGGAATTGAGCTACTGAGCCTCAGAAGTCAGTCCCTTTATATTCTGTTTCTCAGGATAGTTGCACTTCTCCTGGCCGCTCCAGAAGGGCAGCCCCTCCACCTCGGAGGACTCGGAGACCACACAGCAGACCTCCCGGACACCTGCTTTCCTCATAGTCCTTGTATTTTCCAAGACCGCGAGAAAGGCACACAGCAGGAAACTGCTTAGCAACTGCACGTAGCAAATTAGGATTCCAAAATATCACTGTGGGTATTTTCCTCCCCGCTTTGTTCTCCTGTTTTGTTTCCAGTTGTTCATGATTCAGTCATTGTTCCATCACACAACAACACGCTAACCGGTTCTGCAGGCCCTGGGATGGGAATTGCACTGAGGCCACAACTTGGTTTCCTGGGGGGCTGCAGGGAAAGGTCCTAAGCGATCGCCCCATGGAGCTGGCCCGTCAGGGGCAGCCGCAGGGGCTCCGGGTGGGCAGCTCCAGTGTGAGGCTGTTGTCAGGGCCCCCTGGGTTTCTCTGAGGCCGATACTGCCGGAGTTTCCTTGACTCTCATCCTCTCTCAGCTTGCCAGGCCCCTCGCTATCATTCTCTCTTCTTATCTCTGAGCTCTGGCCCGCTCCCAGCGTTTCCGTTTCCTCTCTTGGCAGGATGAGTCTCTTACCCATCAACTTCTGTCTCTGCCTCTCTGAATATACATCTGTCTCTGTGTTTCTGTGTTGTTCTTCCTCTCTCTCCAAGTTACTGTCTCTCTGTATTCTCTGTGTCTCTGTCTATCTCTGTTTCTCTTTGCTCTCTTCGTGACCTCTTTCTTTTTTCTGTCTCTCTCTGCTTCACTTCATTTCTGACTCTGGGTCTCTGTCTTTGTCTCTTTCTCTCTCTGTAAGTTTCTGTCTGTCTCTCGCTAAGTCTCCACCTCTTGGTTTTTTCTTTCTCTCTCTCTCTCTGTTTCTCCCTGTTCTTTTTCTCCCTTTGAATTTCTCTCTCTCTCTCTCTCTGCCTCTCTTCTCTTTCTCTCGCCTTCTCCTTTCCCTGCCCCCATCCCTCTCTCTTTCTGAATCTTTTTGAAGCTCAGCGGTTTGGCCCTGTTCCCAGACAAAATGGGTTCAGTTTCCAGGAGAGCTAATATTGCACATTGAGGGTTAATTTTTCTCCCTCATCATCAACTTTCCTTTCATTTCAGAATCCCTGAGTCTGGCTAAAAGCGCTTCCTAGAAGAGGGCCCACGTGCCGTGGCAGAAGCCACCCAGCCACGCTGCACCCCAGAGAGCTCCGAAGAAGGAGGGATTGACAACTGCAGCATGCAATGTGCCGGGATTTCTCTGGCCGTGCGCCAGCTAGTCAGAGGCAATTAATATGAAATCAATAGGCCAAATCGACGTTTTCAGAAGTTAGCTCAAAAAAATCCCTGAAGATTAACCAGCCTGTGGCCTTTGCTATGAAATTGTTACCACACCACTTTCTTTTCTTTTGAAAGTCCAGATGGGCAGATAAATCCAAAGTGGATCAACCACATCTGTCATTCCTCCACACAAATTACACCCCCTCCCACCACTTCCCTCTTTCCTCTCCAACATGCAACAGCACTCGGAGCCTGGGTTGAATTCATATTTTATGCCGCACAGTATGTTTTGAATTCCCCATTGTATTAAGAGGAACCACATCATGACCCCTCTGAGGCAAAGAGCTGGCAAATTCTGAAATCTGTTTTTTCCACAGGGGAGAACTCCAGCGGTGGAGGGGACCGCTTTCTTCCAGGCTCAAAATGGGCCAACTGTACCACCCAGCCCCGTCGGCTACCTTCTCCACTGTTCTGAACTGGTATTCGAACCAAAAAAGTGGCTGTCTTCCATTTCCAAAGCCCCTTTTCTACATTTGCTAGATAATGTAGTATCACGCCCAGTTTAGAGATGAGGTTATTACACAAATCCTTTCCTGAGAGGGGGCAAGGGAAGGAGAGAGACTGGAGGGCTCCTTGGGTGAATGCCTCTTAGGCAGAGTGGCCAGGGTGGACACTGCTGCTGGAATCAGGGTAGCCTACAAGGGTTTTGAGCCAAGTCTGAAAACTTAAGACTAGTACCCCAGGATGGCTGTCTAAATGGGTCCTTGAGACAAGGAGAACTCAAAGTAAGTGTCAGAAATGGAAAAACTCTGGGAAGGCGCAAACCAAGTGTAATGGGAACACAATATTAGGAAATGCTGAAGAGATTGATATCCATGCTGCATGGGTGGATATACAGGGGTGTTAAAAGGCTAAGGGCAGATAGACAGAATCTCAAGCAAAGTCAAGAGCCTTTTCAAGCCCAAGCCCCCTAATTCCAAAACGTGCTCCTCAGGTAAAATAGTAAGTGTTTCCCGAAGTTTCTTTATGACAAAGCAGCCAAGTGAATGTACATTCTTTCAGGTCAGGGACACCTACTACGTTCCCTTTAGGATTATTAAGAAAAGTATAGGGAATCTGCTATTTTGTGTGAGCAGAGACTCTTGGCACAAATACTGAGGTTTCACATGAAAAACTAAAACTGTAGAATTCCAGAGCTGGAAAATACTTAGAGGTTGACAGATTCATCCTCTTGGTTTGATAGACAAGGGACCAGAAGCTGCAAGATAGAATGTCATATACTACAAGGCCACACAGCAAGTGTGCTGGAAGGTGAGCGCACTCCTCAACCCCGACACTGCAAGTTCGTCATGTAGTTGTGACTTTCTTCATGCCATGCTTGGAGGACCGGGGAAGGAAAAAGATGTTGTCTGAATAGAATGACACTCCTGGGGTTTGAGGCTATAAAATATGGTTGTTTGGAAAGTTGAGAGAGGCTAGACTTAGAGAAAAGTGACATGTGTTTTGCATGGCTGCATCAACACAACACGCAGAAGCCCTGGTCTGTCCTGAGGTTCCGACACTGGTGATCTTTGTGCTTTGAACAGAGTGCCTCTTTGCTCATGATCAGAGCATGGCCTGGGTAGATTCCTCCCTCCTCGTTCCCTCGCTGGACCCCACCTTGGACCCTGAGAAGCCCTGGCTGTGTCAGCAGCTGGCCTGGCCCTGCAGACCTGAGCAGGTTTGTCCCTTCTTTGCCTGGCCTGAGTCCAAAGCTTACTGCCTGGTCCTTGTCCTGATGTAGGATTGAACCGGAGAGTCTCACTCATTATCCCTGCTACATGTTCAAGGTTGGCACTGGGAATCAATAGCTCCTGCCATGTGCCAGACGTGACCTTGAAGTGCAGAGTTAGACCATCGTCCGGTTCAACCACAGTTTCTCCCCACCCCTCCCACCATCTGCCAACACCTGCATGCGTGTACACGCACCTGTGTGCACATTTTACAGATTAGTAAATTGAATCTCACAAAAGAGAAGCAACTTGCTCCAAAGCACACCGTCCTTTGTGACAGAGTTCTGGCTCGAGATAGAGACTTCACTATAACAAGCCCTCCCTACTTTCAATTCTAATGAAGAGAATCCCTTTGGGTTATGGTCTCCACCTGCATTTTATAGAAGCACATTCTTAGTTCCAGTCTAAATGTTAGGTGATGTCAGCAGAAGAACAGCAAAGCCAGGTCTGGATCATTTCCTATGACTGCAAATTAATTGGAATACAAAAATATAGTTTTGAAAAATGTTAAAAAGCCAATATTCATTGAATGTTCCCTAGTACTGTGTCCTGTTTTACGAGCTTCATGTGTACTAACTCATTTAATCCTTACCATAGGCCCATGAGGTACATACTAGCATTTTCCAGATGAGGAAACTAAGGAATGTGGAGATTAGGTTACTTGCCCGAGACCACACTGTAGTAAACAGTAGAGCTGGGATGCAGCCCAGGCGGTCTGGCTCCAGAGCCACACTTTTAAGTGCTATGCTCAGCTGTCAAAAATATTGTAGCAGCCGAAGAAATAGTCCAAATCAAATACAATTAGGTTTACTGAAGAGTAACAGCTAATCTCTGCACAGCTCTCTGAATGCAGCTCTGCATCTTCTCTTTCAGTGTATGGTCTCTCACTGGCTGCTCAGACCCCATGCAAGACATGGAGTTTTGGAGAGGAAAGCGACTTAAGTGGTTTATAACAGAATCAGTCCAAACTGTTACTTCATCCCCCCATTTTACATAAGGGGAAACTGAGGCCCGGAGGCATTAAGTGAGGTGTATCCCTCTCACTGCAGGGAGTTTGCCACAGCGGTTTGCATGGGGCCAGGGCTGAACACATATGAAGCTCTAAGTCGGATCCAGTCCCTGAACTGAATAATATGAAGCCACTGGACTCCTTAGACCCCTTGGGGGAGCCTGGGGTCTCCACTGCACTCATGCTGGAGAGACGAGACTTGCCTGTGACCTAGGCAAACAGTATAGGAGAACAAGAAGAGAATTAGGATGAGGTGTGAGGTACAGGGTAAGCAAGGCTGAGCCTCTCTGAGAATCTGAGGTGCAGGTTCCTGTGTGTAGGGGATGGACCCTTGATATGGACACCCTTGGAGAGGAAGAAAAGAGCAACAATCTGGTCCTGCAGGATAGAGGGTTTCCATCAGTCAACACAGTTCCGATCCCAGATCAGCCACTCTGGAGTCTTGTTTGCTTCATGTGTAAAATAGGGTTGAAATACTACTGATCATGCTATATTGTTTAGTGATTAAGATAATAGAGTAGGGCTTCCCTGGTGGTGCAGTGGTTGAGAATCCACCTGCCGATGCAGGGGACACGGGTTCGTGCCCCGGTCCAGGAACATCCCACATGTCGCGGAGCGGCTGGGCCCGTGATCCACGGCCGCTGAGCCTGCGCATCCGGAGCCTGTGCTCCGCAACGGGAGAGGCCAAACAGTGAGAAGCCCGCATACCACACACACACACAAAAAGATAATAGAGTATTTTCATATTGATGGTACATAGCAGGCTATCCAAATTTTTTCCTTTCCCATCTTGTCTGTCAAACTCTATCCTCCTTGATAATGATCTAGAGAAGGCATGGGGCGGGGGTGGGGGGGGGAAGATTTTATTTCCTTGCAAGAATGAAATAAAATGAAAAGTAATTTTTAATGGTTTGCTGGCATTAGGGGTTTTCAACAGCCTCACACAACTGACAGCAAAGAGTAACTTAGGTGGCATTAGTCTCCTAGGGCTGCTATAACAAATTACCATAAACTGGGTGTCTTAAAACAAAAGAAATTCATTTTCTCACAGTTCTGTGGGCCAGAAGTCCAAAATCAAAGCGTTGTCAAGGTTTGGTTCTTTCTGGAGGCTCTGAAGGAGAATGCACTCCATGCCTCTCCCAGTTTCTGGTGCCTACTGGCAATCCTTGGTGTCCTTTGGCTTGCAGACTCATCACTCTAGTCTCTGCCTCTGTCTTTACATGACTGTCTTCTCTGTGTGTCTTCTTCTTTTCTGTATTTATAGGACACCTGTCATTGGGCTTAAGGCTCAGCTTAATCCAGGAAAATCTCATCCTGAGATCCTTATCTTAATTGCATCTGCAAAGACCCTTATGCCAAATAAGGTATGCCCGGAGATTCTGGGTAGACAGGAGCTTTGGGGAGGTGGTCCCTATTCAACTCACCACAGACAGATTCAACACGAAAAAAGGATATGGATAAACAGGATTGGCTGTCGATCCTGTCTTTGCCACTCACCACTCACTTGCTGGGTAACTATGACCACATCGCTTCCCCTCTCTGATCCCCAGGTTCTTCCCCATATCATCTCTAATGAGACCGTGCATGAAAGAGAACTTTGTAAAATGTTACCCAAGACTAAGCAGGTTTTACAACAGGATAGTGGAGAAACAAGAACCCAGTGAGAAAAGAGACAGATCAAGTGGAGTTTTGCCGGCATCCTGTGAGCAGCTGCTGAAATTATTTCCCCCCAAATGCCCCTACATAGTTGGGGTGCCCCAAAGCCCTGTACTAAGTTGGCCAACTTGACGCCCTCTCAACTCAGCTGCTGTACCTTTCAGGAGCTCGCATCTCTAGGCTTAAGCAAGGAGAGGTGATGCCCGAGCAGTCTGCCCCCTGGTCCACACTCCCTCAGAGGAACCTGCAGATATTATATAACTGCATTGATAAACAGCCATGGGACCTGAAACCCATTCATTCTGTGTGACTTGTTGGTGGGCTCTCTGTAAGGACTATAACTGCTGAAATGCATGCATTCCAGATGTTTCTCTCCTAAACATGAGTTTCTGATGTGCCACTTCTGGTAATGTCCTTGTCCATGCTAATATTGACTCTTCCCCAGGAGGCTCCGCCAGGGTGGATGTGATGCATGGAGGGACAGAGCGTCTCTAGCGTGTTTTTGTTTTGCTTTGTTTTGTTTTGTTTTTTACTGGGGTATAGTTGTTTTACGAGGTTGTGTTGGCTTCTACTGTACAGCGAAGTGAAGTAGAATTCCCTGTGCTATATAGCAGGTTCTCATTAGTTATCTATTTTATACATATTAGTGTATATATGTCAATCCCAATCTCCAACTTCATCCCACCCCCCACCCTTTTCCCCCTTGGTGTCTGTACGCTTGTTCTCTATGTCTATATCTCTATTTCTGCCTTGCAAACCAGTTCATCTATACCATTTTTCTAGCTTCCACATATATGCATTAATATATGATATTTGTTTTTCTCTTTCTGACTTACTTCACTGTATATGACAGTCTCTAGGTCCATCCACGTCTCTACAAATGACCCAGTTTTGTTCCTTTTTATGGCAGAGTAATATCCTATTGTATATATATGTACCACATCTTCTTTATCCATTCATCTATCGATGGACGTTTAGGTTGCTTCCATGACCTGGCTATTGTAAATAGAGCTGCAATGAACATCGGAGTGCATGTATCTCTTTGAATTATGGTTTTCTCTGGGAATATGCCCCGTAGTGGGATTGCTGGGTCATATGGTAAGTCTATTTTTAGTTTTTTAAGGAACCTCCATACTGTTCTCCATAGTGGCTGTATCAATTTACATTCACCAACAGTGCAAGAGGGTTCCCTTTTCTCCACACCTTCTCCAGCATTTACTGTTTCTGGATTTTCTGATGATGCCCATTCTGACCAGTGTGAGGTGATACCTCATTGTAGTGTTTTTTTTTTTTTTTTTTTTTTTGCGGTACGCGGGCCTCTCACTGTTGTGGCCTCTCCCGTTGTGGAGCACAGGCTCCAGATGCGCAGGCTCAGCAGCCATGGCTCACGGGCCCAGCCGCTCCGCGGCATGTGGGACCTTCCCAGACCGGGGCACGAACCCGTGTCCCCTGCATCGGCAGGCGGACTCTCAACCACTGCGCCACCAGGGAAGCCCCTTCATTGTAGTTTTGATTTGTATTTCTCTAATAATCAGTGATGTTGAGCAGCTTTTCATGTGCCTCTTGGCCATCTGTATGTCTTCTTTGGAGAAATGTCTATTTAGGTCTTCTGCCCATTTTTTGATTGGGTTGTTTGTTTTTTTGATATTGAGCTGCATGAGCTGTTCATATATTTTGGAGATTAATCCTTTGTCCATTGATTCATTTGCAAATACTTTCTTCCATTCTAAGGGTTGTCTTCTCGTCTTGTTCATAGTTTCCTTTGCTGTGCAAAAGCTTTTAAGTTTCATTAGGTCCCATTTGTTTATTTTTGGTTTTATTTCCATTACTCTAGGAAGTGGGTCAAAAAAGATCTTGCTATGATTTATGTCAAAGAGTGTTCTTCCTATGTTTTCCTCTAAGAGTTTTATAGTGTCTGGTCTTACACCTAGGTCTTTAATCCATTTTGAGCTTATTTTTGTGTATGGTGTTAGGGAGTGTTCTAATTTCATTCTTTTACATGTAGCTGTCCAGTTTTCTCAGCACCACTTATTGAAGAGATTGTCTTTTCTCCATTGTATATTATTGCCTCCTTTGTCATAGGTTAGTTGATCATAGGTGCGTGGGTTTATCTCTGGGCTTTCTATCCTGTTCCATTGATATATATTTTTGTTTTTGTGCCAGTACCATACTGTCTTGATTACTGTAGCTTTGTAGTATAGTCTGAAGTCAGGGAGTCTGATTCCTCTAGCTCTGTTTTTTTCCTCAAGATTTCTTTGGTTATTCGGGGTCTTTTGTATCTCCATACAAATTTTAAGATTTTTTTGTTCTAGTTCTGTGAAATACGTCATTCGTAATTTGATAGGGATTGCATTGAATCTGTAGATTGCTTTGGGTAGTATAGTCATTTTCACAATATTGATTCTTCCAATCCAAGAACATGGTATAGCTCTCCATCTGTTTGTGTCACCTTTGCTTTCTTTCATCAGTGTGTTTTAATTAGGCAGTTGTGCCCCAGTCAGAGCCAACACCAGGTGCCAGACCTGTTGCAAAGCTGTTCAGATTAACTACTATCCACTGATGTCTGTTCTGACCAGGCAGTCCTTGCTTTTGAGGGGTCTCAGCCTTCAGGGAGGGGACAAAACAGGCACGGACTGCTAATTAGCATGCAAGGTGATCAGTGCTCCAAACTAATTCTGAGGAGCAGGCTGTGGGCTGAGGAACTCCATCAGAGGCTCAAAGCTGAGTTTTCTCATGGGATGAGTAGGAAATGATCAGGCCAATGTAGAGCAGGACAGCATTCCTGGCAGAGGACACAGCCTGGGCAAAGGCACAGAGGTGTAAAAGGGCAGGGAAGTTTTGCATGTGGCCGACACTGGGCTGTGGAGAGAGAGTGGGAAAGGATGAAGCCAGAGAGGTAGCCTGGAGACATATCAATTGGTGCGTTGAAAGTCAGGCCAAGGGGTTGTTTCTGCAGACACCAAACAGGGTATGGCCATGTTCAGTTGGGAAGGGACATGGTCAGGATGGTGCTGTAGATAAGTCAGTTGCTGCAGCCCAGAAGACTGATAAGATGAGGCCAAGGGAAGGAAGAAGGGAGAGAAGCTCCATATTCAAGATGATGGTGGCCTGAATGGGGCAGTGCCTGGGGAATGGGCAAGTAGAACTGACAGGATGAGAGAATTGTCCATAGGAGGGGGAGGCAGGTAGGATGAAGAACGATACTGGCGTTTCTGGCTGGACTGACTTAGATGCGTGAAATTCTCCTAGATGAGGACTGCAGGAGGAGGCACGGTCTAGAGGAAGTGGTGGAAAGGGTGCAGTAGAGATGAGGAGGGTCGATTTGGGAACCACCGGGTCATAAGTGTGGAAGCCTCCCTTCACGCTGATGGAGCTATGCCATTTTAGGTGCCTAAGGGGAATATCAGTTTGCCTACTCCAAAAAGCCTGGTTTGACCATGCACTGCAAGGACTGCAGCTGAGATTCTAATCTCCTTGTCCTCCCTTTCACTTCCTCCTCCCAACTTTCTCACTCCTCCCACCACGTTTCTTTTTGCATCTTTCTGAGGAAGACCTTGTGATCAGTTGAGGCTACAAGCTGAGCCTTGTGGAGCAGTTGTGAGGATGCTTGGTAGGCCTGAGTAGTTCACAGGTATTGAAAAACTGGTCTCACTGTAACAGGCAGTGAACCAGTTGTCCCGGGAAACTTGGCATCTGCAGGTCTTTCCTCTCTGCAATCACCCAATGTCTTTTTTCTCTCTTTCTTCCATCTTCTTTCTTCCTTCTTTCAGTAAGAGTGAACAGAGCACTTCCTCTGTGCAAGATGGGGCTAGACTCTGGGGACACAGAGGCAGGTATGGCATGGAACGTGCCCACCAGGAGCACTGGGTCTAGTGGCAGAAAAGAAAGCAGACACTCACAGTTCCCCATACGGGGGCCCATGACAGGGGAAAGCCCAGAGGAAAGGAAGAAGCAGTTTCAGAAGAGAGCTTCTACTGAGGAAATGACACTGGAGCTGGGACTCAGAATGAGGTTTCCCAGGGAGAAAAGGAGGAGGACATTCTAGGCAGAAGCACAGAGGACCACAGGCCATGCCCACTCCTTTTCTCTTGCTTTCCTACCTCTCCTCCTTCCTTTCTCCGTCTCCCCCATTCTCCTCTCTTCCATATTTTTATCCCAACAAAGTATTAATGAAATGTTTGACTATATATATGCCAAGTCCTGTTGCTGAACACTTTACATATATTATTTTTATCTAATGCTGCCTATGATGTAAAGGCAGCCCCCACTCTATTATTCCCATTCTAGAGGTGGGGAAAATGAGGCTCAGAGATTTTAGGTCACATCCTACTAGATGGCTAGTGGGTGGTAAACCTTGGAATTGGATGACAGACACTTTCTCCCCAACTCTGTATACTACCCACCTCCTTTTAGACATTTTAGAAAGTGACAAATTTGTTTCTAAATGCCTTCTTGCCTCTAAATGAGAAAATAATGTGAATGGAGTAGGAAATGCACTAAACAGGAAGTCAGGAGACACGGTCCCATTATCTTTCCACAGGGGACCTGAGGAAGAGGATGAGGAAGGTCCTTCCCTGTGGCATCCCCTGCCCTATGCAAAGCAGGGTTCCATGAACAGAAAAAAGGGGACCAACCATACAGGCTAGAGGCCTGGTATGGCTCTTACACAGGTGCTGGGGCCTAGGCTTGTTTAATGCTATGCCGTTGCCATCTTAAAATTCTTAATAAGTTTAACAAGAGGCTCCACATTTTCCTTTTGCATCGAGCCCACAAATTATGTAGCTGGTCGTTCTTGGGAAACCAGCTTTGCTGCCCATCCCCTGTCACTTTCTGGCTGCCGCCCCTCCAGAGATTCCCCACCAGATCCCCTGTAGCCCGACTGCTCCTTTGATCTGAGACACAGGCTGGTTCCTGGGTCCACACAGAATAGCAGAAAGATGGTGTCCAGCACCAGATGTGATTACCCAAATCATTTCCTCCTGTGACCAGGACCTGGCTTAATACATCCCAGGTACCAGGTGTTCCCCAAATATCTGTATGTGGAAGGGTTTGGGTGGCTCCATTCTTTTCTCTTTCGATAAAACAATTAGGTTATTTAAAATATGAAAAGCTTTGAAATCATGAAAGTACTTTATTTGAAGTTTGGGGAAGAAAGGACTTTGATGGTGAAAGAAAAGACAGCTATTTCTATTTTAAACAAGGAAAGAGTGGGAGAGATTTCTGTAAGAAGGTTATAGCTTGGACTCCACTGTCCAGGATACTAGTTAGGGACCCTAGAGAATTACTCTTTCAATAAATTGGGACTTGGCTCAATAGGTTGAAGTGGCAGAAAGAAATCGTTGGACTCAGAGTACTGAAGAGCTTCCAGCATTCAGAAATTTCTGGATGGGGATTTGACTAATTCACAAGGGACAGAAGAGCCTATCTCTGAAGGCACTGCGCCTGCTGCATGTCCGTGCCCACCCATAGCAGGGTAGAGGGACTTGCAGTGCCAAATGGCCACTTGGACCAGACGGAGTTTAAGGTTCTTAACAACCCTGGCAACATGTGTTTAGTTAATTATAATGACTCTGGAATACTGAGTTTTTCTGACCCAGTGAGTCTATCATTCTTCCTGTTTATACGTTAAAGCTAAGGCCACCAACTTTCTTTTATATTTCTGTAGGAGACAAAGGAGGAGGCCACATGCCTGTATCTACCATCTAATATATAAGCAGGAGAATGTTGATTGCTTCAAATTCCATCATGATTCCCTGAAGTTGGGGACCTTCTCTGAAATGAATGAAGACAATGAGAAGCACTCAATGTAGAAACAAGCAATGTGGATCCTTTTAAGATTAACAAGATCAGGGCTTCCCTGGTGGCGCAGTGGTTGAGAGTCTGCCTGCCGATGCAGGGGACACGGGTTCGTGCCCCAGTCCGGGAAGATCCCACATGCCGCGCAGCGGCTAGGCCCGTGAGCCATGGCCGCTGAGCCTGTGTGTCCGGAGCCTGTGCTCCACAACGGGAAAGGCCACAACAGTGAGAGGCCTGTGTATCGCAAAAAAAAAAAAAAAAAAAAAAAAAAAAAGATTAACAAGATCAGAAAGGGTAGACCCCAGGTGGCGGTCCTCACAGGACATGGGTTCCCACAATCCTATCCAATCCTCCCAACTCAGCTCCTACAGAGCCAGCCAGCCTCTGGGGTGTCCATCTTCCCTCAGAGCAGAGCTAACAGTATTAGCACACACCTGGCTGTGGGCCTGGGGAGAGGATGCTCATGAAACACTAATAGAAACTTCTGTGACCCTTTAATGTCACAGTGTTCCCAGCATTTCCTCAGGCATAAGCCATATCCTGGAAATAAGCCATGCACAGGTACATGAAGACACAGATGGAAAATGCTTGTGTTTATTCAGTTAAAAGCATGGAAAGCACGGGTCTGAGAGGCAGGAGGCCTTGGTGCTCATCCTGGCTCTGCCTTTGAAGACTGAGGTGGTTTTGGCCAAGTCCCTTTTCTTGGGGCCTCATTTTTCCCATTTAAAAAAAGGCAGATAGTGCTTCCCTGGTGGCGCAGTGGTTGAGAGTCCTCCTGTCAATGCAGGGGACACGGGTTCGTGCCCCGGTCCGGGAAGATCCCACATGTCACGGAGCGGCTGGGCCCGTGAGCCACGGCCCCAGAGCCTGCGCGTCCGGAGCCTGTGCTCCGCAACGGGAGAGGCTACAACAGTGAGAGGCCCGCGTACCGCAAAAAAAAAAAAAAAAAAAAGGCAGATAATAATAGTCCTACCTGACATGATTGAGGACTGAATGAGTTAACATTAGTAAAATGTGTAGAAAAGTGCCTGTAACACTGTAAACACTATATAAATAATGAAAACAAAAGAATCACTAGTCTTTACAGAAACATTTTAAGATAGGCATTCATAACACCATTTTACCTGAGGAATCTGAGACTCAGGTATCAAGTGATGTACACAAGGTGACATACCTGGACCCATTTTCCACTGCCACCAGAGCCAGATCAGCTATGAGATGACTTGCAATTCTGATATGCAGTGCTTCTACCTTTATAAACTGACAACTTTGCCTGTATTTCATCTGTTCCTTGGTTCTGATGGGCCCAAGTTAGATGCAGGAAAAGTCCATGTTCAACCTCATCTCCAATTCCACTGGTGATGTGGAAAGCCATTTTCAGCATCTTGCTCAGTGTTAGATATGGCCTCAGAGGCTGTGAAACCCAGAACTGCTGGGTCCACTTTATATCAGTGATATGGAGCCTGTTCTCCCAGCTCAGCAGCAATTTTGAATATGTTCCAGCATTGTCAAAATAAATGTCTAATCCTGTTACTCCCCTGGTAGGCCCTATGTAGGTCAATGGCATCAAAATCCTACAGCCTTCCAAGATACTAGGATGTCAGAGCCATTCTCCTCCCTCATCCTCATAGGTCATCAATCCTGTCTGTAAGGAAAGTCCCATCATGCTGCTTGAAATCCCTAAGTGAATAACCATTATTTATAAGATACAGTCTAAACTTATCATTCTGAGCCCCGCCCCTCCCTAACTTCCTCTCCTATTCTCCCATCCTCCTCCTATAGCTTCCCCCCACTGGCCTCCAGGACAGCCAACCCTGCAGCCACGGAGAACCTCTTGTGTAACTTGAACATACCAAGACCTCCTCAGCCTTCCTGCTCTACACTTGACACTTCCAGGAGAAATGTCCCATCCTTCCCTCCTCTCCTGTTAAGATGCTTAAATGCCCCTCTTCTCTAACTTTGGATCCCATCCCCTGTTGCCTTCTCAGGGGCCTCATCTTGTCTCTGGTTTCTTCCTTTTTTTGTTTACTTGTTCCTTTCTATGAGGCTAAAAATGCTGACTCTCTCCCATTGTAACAAAACCTTCTTACTCATGTTTCCCTCCAGCTACCACCTTCACAGCCAATACTTCCTGCCTCTAATTCTCTACCTCCTACTCACTCCTCAGTCCATATAATCTGACTTCTGATCTTTCCATTCTACTGAAATGACTCCTTCTCATGGTTCCCCAAACCATGTTTTTCCTAAACCGAAAAACCTAATCACTCCCAAGGCATGTTCAGTTTGACCTCTCAAAGGTACTGGATTACTCCCTACTTCTTGAAAGAGTCTCCTCTTGAACCCTGAAGTTTGTTGATTTTCCTTCTATCTCCCTGGCCACTTTTCAGTTTCCACTGCAGACTGCTCTGCCTTTCCTTTTAAATGTCTTTTTCCCCATGATAAATCTACCAGTCATAATGGGCTACGTTATGCCGCCCTAAAAAACAACGCTTAAAATCTTAGCAATAATCATTTATTTTTTGTTTGGGCTACACGTCCAATGCAAGGCAGCAGTAGGGCAGATCCAAGAACCATGGAGAGTCAAGAACTACTCCTCAGAAGGGCGTGCCGCGGGCGGACAGTGGGGAGCCAGTCGGAAACATTTGCCTTTAGTCAATTAAAATGGAGAAATTAAATAATCCATAGGAGGGAGCTTCAAGACGGCGGAAGAGTAAGACGTGGAGATCACCTTCCTCCCCACAAATACATCAGAAATACATCTACGTGTGGAACAACTCCTACAGAACACCTACTGAACCGTGGCAGAAGACCTCAGACCTCCCAAAAGGCAAGAAACTCCCCACGTACCTGGGTAGGGCAAAAGAAAAATGAAAAAACAGAGACAAAGGAATAGGGACGGGACCTGCACCAGTGGGAGGGAGCTGTGAAGGAGGAAAGGTTTCCACACACTAGGAAGCCCCTTTGCGGGCGGAGACTGCGGGTGGCGGAGTGGGGAAGCTTCGGAGCCATGGAGGAGAGCACAGCAACAGGGGTGAGGAGGGCAAAGTGGAGAGATTCCCGCACAGAGGATCGGTGCCGACCAGCACTCACCAGCCCGAGAGGCCTGTCTGCTCACCCGCCGGGACGGGCGGGGCTGGGAGCTGAGGCTTGGGCTTCGGTCGGATCGCAGGTAGAGGACTGGGGTTGGCGGCGTGAACACAGCCTGAAGGGGGCTAGTGCACCACAGCTGGCCGGGAGGGAGTCCGGGAAGAAGTCTGGAACTGCCGAAGAGACAGGAGACTTTTTCTTCCCTCTTTGTTTCCTGGTGCGCGAGGAGAGGGGATTAAGAGCGCTGCTTAAAGGAGCTCCAGAGACGGGCGCGAGCCGCGGCTAAAAGCGCGGACCCCAGAAACGGGCATGAGACGCTAAGGCTGCTGCTGCCGCCACCAAGAAGCCTGTGTGCGAGCACAGGTCACTATCCACACCTCCCCTCCTGGGAGCCTGTGCAGCCCGCCACGGCCAGGGTCCCGGGATCCAGGGACAACTTCCCCGGGAGAACGCACAGCGCGCCTCAGGCTGGTGCAACGTCACGCCGGCCTCTGCCGCCGCAGAGCCCCACAGCCATACCCCTCCCTCCCCGCGGCCTGAGTGAGCCAGAGCCCCCGAGTCAGTGGCTCCTTTAACCCCGTTCTGTCTGAGCAAAGAACAGACGCACTCAGGCAACCTACATGCAGAGGCGGAGCCAAATCCAAAACTGAACCACGGAAGCTGTGCGAACAAAGAAGAGAAAGGGAAATCTCTCCCAGCAGCCTCAGGAGCAGCAGATTAGAAAGAGAAATTTCTCCCAGCAGCCTCAGGAGCATCAGATTAAATCTCCACAATCAACTTGATGTACCCTGCATCTGTGGAATACCTGAATAGACAACGAATCATCCCAAATTGAGGAGGTGGACTTTGGGAGCAATGATATATATATATATTTTTTTCCTTTTTCCTCTTTTTGTGAGTGTGTATGTGTATGCTTCTGTGTGTGATTTTGTCTGTATAGCTTTGCTTTTACCATTTGTCCTAGGGTTCTGTCTGTCTGTTTTTTTGTTTGTTCGCTTGTTTGTTTTAAGTATAGTTTTTAGCATTTGTTATCATTGGTTGATTTGTTTTTTGGTTTGGTTGCTCTCTTCTTTCTTTCTTTTTTTATTACTTAAAAATTTTTTAAATAATTTTTTTACTTTAATAACTTTATTTTATTTTATTTTCTTCTTTCTTTCTTTCTTTTTTTTTTCTCCCTTTTATTTTGAGCCGTGTGGATGACAGGCTCTTGGTGCTCCAGCCAGGTGTCAGGGCTGTGCCTCTGAGGTGGGAGAGCCAAGTTCAGGACACTGGTCCACCAGAGACGTCCCAGCTCCATGTAATATCAAACGGTGAAAATCTCCCAGAGATCTCCATCTCAATGCCAAGACCCAGCTCCACTCAATGACCAGCAAGCTACAGAGCAGGACACCCTCTGCCAAACAACCAGCAAGACAGGAACACAACCCCATCCATTAGCAGAGAGGCTGCCTAAAATCATAATAAGGCCACAGACACCCCAAAACACACCACCAGACGTGGACCTGCCCACCAGAAAGACAAGGTACAGTATCATCCACCACAACACAGGCACTAGTCCCCTCCACCAGGAAGCCTACACAACCCACTGAACCAACCTTAGCCACTGGGGACAGACACCAAAAACAATGGGAACGACGAACCTGCAGCCTGCGAAAAGGAGACCCCAAACACAGTAAGTAAAGCAAAATGAGAATACAGAGAAACACAGCAGATGAAGGAGCAAGGCAAAAACCCACCAGGCCTAACAAATGAAGAGGAAATAGGCAGTATACCTGAAAAAGAATTCAGAATAATAATAGTAAAGATGATCCAAAATCTTGGAAATAGAATGGAGAAAATACAAGAAACGTTTAACAAGGACCTAGAAGAACTAAAGAGCAAACAAACAGTGATGAACAACACAATAAATGAAATTAAAAATCCTCTAGAAGGGATCAATAGCAGAATAACTGAGGCAGAAGAATGAAAAAGTGACCTGGAAGATAAAATAATGGAAATAACTACTGCAGAGCAGAATAAAGAAAAAACAATGAAAAGAATTGAGGACAGTCTCAGAGACCTCTGGGACAACATTAAACTCACCAACATTCGAAGTATAGGGGTCCCAGAAGAAGAAGAGAAAAAAAGGGACTGAGAAAATATTTGAAGAGATTAGAGTTGAAAACTTCCCTAATATGGGAAAGGAAATAGTTAATCAAGTCCAGGAAGCACAGAGAGTCCCATACAGGATAAATCCAAGGAGAAACATGCCAAGACACGTATTAATCAAACTATCAAAAATTAAATACAAAGAAAACATATTAAAAGCAGCAAGGGAATAACAGCAAATAACACACAAGGGAATCCCCATAAGGTTAACAGCTGATCTTTCAGCAGAAACTCTGCAAGCCAGAAGGGAGTGGCAGGACATATTTAAAGTGATGAAAGGGAAAAACCTACAACCAAGATTACTCTACCCAGCAAGGATCTCATTCAGATTTGACGGAGAAATTAAAACCTTTACAGACAAGCAAAAGCTAAGAGAATTCAGCACCACCAATCCAGCTTTACAACAAATGCTAAAGGAACTTCTCTAGGCAGGAAACACAAGAGAAGGAAAAGACCTACAATAACAAACCCAAAACAATTAAGAAAATGGGAATAGGAACATACATACCGATAATTACCTTAAATGTAAACAGATTAAATGCTCCAACCAAAAGACATAGACTGGCTGAATGGATAAAAAAAACAAGATCCATATATATTCTGTCTACAAGAGACCCACTTCAGACCTAGGGACACATACAGACTGAAAGTGAGGGTATGGAAAAAGATATTCCATGCAGATGGAAATCAAAAGACAGCTGGAGTACCAATTCTCATATCAGACATAATAGACTTTAAAACAAAGACTATTACAAGAGACAAAGAAGGACACTACCTAATGATCAAGGGATCATTCCAAGAAGAAGATATAACAATTGTAAATATTTATCCACCCAACATAGGAGCATCTCAATACATAAGGCAAATACTAACAGCCATAAAAGGGGAAATCGACAGTAACACAATCATAGTAGGGGACCTTAGCACCCCATTTTCACCAATGGACAGATCATCCAAAATGAAAATAAATATGGAAACACAAGCATTAAATGACACATTAAACAGGATGTACTTAATGGATATTTTTAGGACATTCCATCCAAAAACAACAGAATACACATTCTTCTCAAGTGCTCATGGAACATTCTCCAGGATAGATCATATCTTGGGTCACAAATCAAGCCTTGGTAAATTTAAGAAAATTGAAATCGCGTCAAGTATCTTTTCCGACCACAATGCTATGAGACTAGATATCAATTACAGGAATAAATCTGTAAAAAATACAAACACATGGAGGCTAAACAATACACTACTTAATAACCAAGAGATCACTGAAGAAATCAAAGAGGAAATCAAAAAATACCTAGAAACAAATGAGAATGAAAACACGACAACCCAAAACCTATGGGATGCAGCAAAAGCAGTTCTAAGAGGGAAGTTTATAGCAATCAATCCTACCTCAGGAAACAAGAAAATTCTCAAATAAACAACATAACATTACACCTAAAGCAATTAGAGAAAGAAGAACAAAAAACCCCCAAAGTTAGCAGAAGGAAAGAAATCATAAAGATCAGATCAGAAATAAATGAAAAAGAAATTAAGGAAACGATAGCAAAGATCAGTAATAGTAAAAGCTGGTTCTTTGAGAAGATAAACAAAATTGATAAACCTTTAGCCAGACTCATCAAGAAAAAAAGTGAGAAGACTCAAATCAATAGAATTAGAAATGAAAAAGGAGAAGTAACAACTGACACTGCAGAAATACAAAGGATCATGAGAGATTACTACAAGCAACTATATGCCAATAAAATGGACAACCTGGAAGAAATGGACAAATTCTTAGAAATGCACAACGTGCCGAGACTGAACCAGGAAGAAACAGAAAATATGAACAGACCAATCACAAGTAATGAAATTGAAACTGTGATTTAAAATCTTCCAACAAACAAAAGCCCAGGACCAGATGGCTTCACAGGCGAATTCTATCAAACATTTAGAGAAGAGCTAACACCTATCCTTCTGAAACTCTTCCAAAATATAGCAGAGGTAGGAACACTCCCAAACTCATTCTACAAGGCCACCATCACCCTGATACCAAAACCAGACAAAGAAATCACAAAGAAAGAAAACTAGGGGCCAGTATCACTGATGAACATAGATGCAAAAATCCTCAACAAAATATTAGCAAACAGAATCCAGCAGCACATTAAAAGGATCATACACCATGGTCAAATGGGGTTTATCCCAGGAATGCAAAGATTCTTCAATATATGCAAACCAATCAATGTGATACACCATATTAACAAACTGAAGGAGAAAAAACATATGATCATCTCAGTAGATGCAGAGAAAGCTTTCGACAAAACTCAACACCCACTTATGATAAAAACCCTCCAGAAAGTAGGCATAGAGGGAACTTTCCTCAGCATAATATAGGCCATATATGACAAACCCACAGCCAACATCATCCTCAATGTTGAAAAACTGAAATCATTTCCTCTAAGATCAGGAAAAAGGCAAGGTTGCCCACTCTCACCACTGTTATTCAATATAGTTTTGGAAGTTTTAGCCACAGCAATCAGAGAAGAAAAAGAAATAAAAGGAATACAAATCGGAAAAGAAGAAGTAAAGCTGTCACTGCTTGCAGATGACATGATACTATACATAGAGAATCTTAAAGATGCTACCAGAAGACTAGTAGAGCTAATCAATGAATTTGGTAAAGTAGCAGGATACAAAATTAATGCACAGAAATCTCTGGCATTCCTACATACTAATGATGAAAAATTTGAAAGTGAAATTAAGAAAACACTCCCATTTACCATTGCAACAAAAAGAATAAAATATCTAGGAATAAACCTACCTAAGGAGACAAAAGACCTGTATGCAGAAAATTATAAGACACTGATGAAAGAAATTAAAGATGATACAAATAGATGGAGAGATATACCATATTCTTGGATTGCAAGAATCAACATTGTGAAAATGACTCTACTACCCAAAGCAATCTACAGATTCAATGCAATCCCTATCAAAGTATCACTGGCATTTTTCACGGAACTAGAACAAAAAATTTCACAATTTGTATGAAAACACAAAAGACCCCGAATAGCCAAAGCAATCTTGAGAAAGAAAAACAGAGCTGGAGGAATCAGGCTCCCTGACTTCACACTATAGTACAAAGCTACAGTAGTCGAGACAGTATGCTACTGGCACAAAAACAGAAATATAGGTCAATGGAACAGGACAGAAAGCCCAGAGATAAACCCATGCACATATGGTCACCTTATCTTTGATAAAGGAGGCAAGAATATACATTGGAGAAAAGACAGCCTCTTCAATAAGTGGTGCTGCGGGCTTCCCTGGTGGCACAGTGGTTAAGAATCCACCTGCCAATGGAGGGGACATGGTTCGCGCCCTGGTCCGGGAAGATCCTACATGCCGTGGAGCAACTAAGCTCATGTGCCACAACTACTGAGCCTGTGCTCTAGAGTCTGTGAGCCACAACTACTGAAGCCCGTGTGCCTAGAGCCCGTGCTCCACAACAACAGAAGCCACAACAATAAGAAGTCCACGTGGCACAACAAAGAGCCAATGCAGCCAAAAATAAATAAATTCATAAAAAAATAAATAAAGTGGTGCTGGGAAAACTGGACAGCTACATGTAAAAGAATGAAATTAGAACACTCCCTAACACCATACACAAAAATAAACTCAAAATGGATTAAAGACCTAAATGTAAGGCCAAACACTATCAAACTCTTAGAGGAAAACATAGGCAGAACACTGTATGACATAAATCACAGCAAGATCCTTTTTGACCCACCTCCTAGAGAAATGGAAATAAAAACAAAAATAAACAAATGGGACCTAATGAAACTTCAAAGCTTTTGCACAGCAGAGGAACCATAAACAAGACGAGAAGACAACCCTCAGAATGGGAGAAAGTGTTTGCAAATGAAGCAACTGACAAAGGATTAATCTCCTAAATTTACAAGCAGCTCATGCAGCTCAATATCAAAAAAACAAACAACCCAATCCAAAAATGGGCAGAAGACCTAAACAGACATTTCTCCAAAGAAGATATACAGATTGCCAACAAACACATGAAAGAATGCTCAACATCATTAATCATTAGAGAAATGCAAATCAAAACTACAATGAGATATCATCTCACACCAGTCAGAATGGCCATCATCAAAAAATCTACAAACAATAAATGCTGGAGAAGGTGTGGAGAAAAGGGAACCCTCTTGCACTGTTGGTGGGAATGTTAATTGATACAGCCACTATGGAGAACAGTATGGAGGTTCCTTAAAAAAGTAAAAATAGAAACTACCATATGACCCAGCAATCCCACTACTAGGCATATACTGTGAGAAAACCATAATTCAAAAAGAGTCATGTACCAAAATGTTCATTGCAGCACTATTTACAATAGCCAAGACATGGAAGCAACCTAAGTGTCCATCAACAGATGAATGGATAAAGAAGATGTGGCACAGATATACAATGGAATATTACTTGCCATAAAAAGAAACGAAATTGAGTTATTTGTAGTGAGGTGGATGGACCTAGGGTCTGTCATACAGAGCGAAGTAAGTCAGAAAGAGAAAAACAAATACCATATGCTAACACATATATATGGAATCCAAAAAAAAAAAAAAAAAAAGTTCATGAAGGACCTAGGGGCAAAACAGGAATAAAGACACAGACCTACTAGAGAATGGCCTTGAGGATACAGGGAGGAAGAAGCGTTAGCTGGGACAAAGTGAGAGAGTAGCATGGACATATGTACACTACCAAATGTAAAACAGATAGCTAGTGGGAAGCAGCAGCATAGCACAGGGAGATCAGCTCGGTGCTTTGTAACCACCTAGAGGGGTGGGATAGGGAGGGTGGGAGGGAGATGCAAGAGGGAGGAGATATGGGGCTATATGTATATGTATAGCTGATTCACTTTGTTATAAAGCAGAAACTAACACACCATTGTAAAGCAATTATACTCCAATAAAGATGTTTAAAAAAATAAAAAAAATAAAATGATATCATGGAGATAAGTAAAAAAAAAAAAAAAGAAACTATTCCTCAGCATGAGCAAGACTGAGTACTAATTAAGGGATTTCCAACATTCTCTTGGCTAGATTTGAAAATTGCTCTGGTGACTTTTATAGAACAGGAATGTCTACAGCAGTTATCCTATGCCTGTCCCACCATTGTGTTGGGGGCAGATAATTTTTCTCTTGAGTTCAGGAGTTCAGATCAAAAGGATAAGATTTTGGACTTCAATTTGATACTGTGATAGAATGAGATTTGGGGGAGCCTTGGGGAGGAGTCAGTGTGTTTTGTATGTGGGAGGGATATGAACCATTGAGGGCTGAGGTCAGAGTGTCACAGCCAGCCTCCAAGGTAGCCCTCAATGGTCCCAGCCTTTTGGTATTTACATTCTTGTATAGAGTACAGCGTCCTCCTACATTGGATAGGGCTGGCCTGGGTGACCAACAGGATATTTCAGAAATGATGGAGTGTGGCTTTTGAGGCTAGGTTATAATATATAGCATCTCACTCACCATACAGGAAAGCAGACGTCATGTTACAAAGGCATCACGCAGCCCTATGGAAAGCTCCACATGGCAAGGAACTGAGACCTGCTGCCAACATCTATGCAAGTGAGTCATGTTGCAAACAGATTCTCCAGCCCCAGTCAAGTCTTCAGATAACTGCAGTCCTTGTGAACTTTCTGACTGCAACCTCATGGGAAATCCTGGGCCAAAACCTCCGGACAAGCTGTTTCCAAATTCCTGACCCACAGAAGCTGTGTGACATATGGATGTTCACTATTAAGCCTTCATTCTATTTTCACCCAGTCCACGTTAACTCTTGTCTAAGCTACTGCAGCTGCTTCTCTAATCTTTCCCTTTGCTTTCACCCAAAGTAATTTCCTTTTCCCCAAATTACTTTCCTCACAGGGACTTGAATGAAATGTCAGAATATGAATCTACTAAAAATCCTTTAAGGAGTTCCATTTTTTCCCAGGATAAAGCCTAAATTCATCAATATGGCCTATAAGGCCCGCATGATCTGACTTATATAGGCTGACCTTTCAGACTTAACTCTCAACTCTCAACTTTCAACTCAAAATTCAGACAACCAAATTTCTTTCACTTGCTAGAATAAGCCTTCTTTTCTCTTGACGCCTGGTTGGACTTCTCACACAAGCTTCTCTCTGCCTGGAACACTTCTCTACTCCCTTTTCTCCCCCAAACCTCTATTCATTTCTCATTGACTCCTCATACCTGAGAAGCCTGTCCTAACTTTCTTGCCCAAGTATAGAAGGTGATCCTCACGTGTGTTCCAAGACAAGCTATGCCATATTCCTATCACATTCTGTAATATTAACTTATAATTAACAGTAATATTAAAAAGAGTTACTTGAAACCGATGCTTCCTGGGCCCACTTCTGAGTCTTCTGCAGTTGTTTCCCCTATTCAAGAGATTCCTATGCCTCTGCCTGAAGGTGTTCTTTGGTCAGAGAGCATGTTTGACCCACACCCAGGGCAGGCTGGAAGCTCTGCATGGTTACCCTCAATTAATGAGGCAGACAAGTGGGTAAATAAATAACTCATCTTTGTAGTTCTATTGGGACAATGCTGAGGTGTGCTCCACACTGTGCCTCAGGGAGTACCTGGTGGGATTGAGCCCCATGTGCCCACGGAAGTAACCTGCTCGTTAACGCGCTCTTTATTAGCTGCTTCCTCTCCCTATGTCACTTATTTACTCTCTCATAGCTTTTTTTTTTTTTTTTTTTTTTTTTTTGCGGTATGCGGGCCTCTCACTGTTGTGACCTCTCCCATTGCAGAGCACAGGCTCCAGATGCACAGGCTCAGTGGCCATGGCTCACGGGCCCAGCCGCTCCACGGCATGAGTGATCTTCCCGGACCGGGGCATAAACCCATGTCCCCTGCATCGGCAGGCAGACTCTCTACCACTGCGCCACCGGGGAAGCCCTCTCATAGCTTCTTGAATTCTTTCCCAAATAAACTGCTTGCATACATAATCTCGTCTCAGGGACTGATTCTGGAGTAACCCACACTAAGTCACTTAGACAGCACTTACGTGAGCTGGACACTGGATCAAGCTCTTTATGTGGATTATATGTTTTAATTCTCTTAGCAACCCAATGAGATAGGTAGTAATCCGTAAAATTAGGGCAATAATCCTTACAGGATTGTCATAAGGATTAAACGGGATAATTATGTAAAGAGCTTAGCACTTGGTATGTGTGATAATGCATGTAAAGAGCTTAGCACTGAAAGAGAAGATGAATCTGAAGAGTTTAGCAAAGTCCTTTGCATAGTGAGCAATTAGTTACTTGTCCAAGATCACACAGATGCTAAGTGGTAGATTTTTACCAAACTCTTCCAGATTCTAGAGCTCTCGATTACTATTCTAAACCGTCTAACTGTAGTCTTCTATTGAGCTATTTTTCCACAGCAGACTGTAAGCTTCATGAGAATAGGAACCATCCAGTTACATCCAGCTTTATCAGCAGAACCTGGCATCTGGTGGATAGCAAGACAATCGTGTAAAAACGACCTGATTCTTCCCCTCCTCCCAACCAACTCTGTTTTATATTTGGTTTAGGGTACTCATGATTCAAAATAATTCTTTGGGCCTTCAGTTAGAGTAATCATAAAAATTATGTATAAAAAGAAAGTGTCTTCCTTGAAAAGCCTCATTTTTATGTTTATTTTTTTCCCTCTTCAGGATAACAGTGCATTTTCACCATGGGAAGGCAGCATATTTAGTGGTAGATCATGCTGGTTTTGAAGTAAAAAAGAATTGGTTCAAATCTAGTATTTTCAACTGACCTTGAAAAAAATACTTTAGCCTCTCTGATTCATAGCTTTCTCATCTATAAAACAGGAATGATCATACCTCCTATACTAGTTATCTATCGTTGCATAACAAATTAACTCAAAACTTAGTAGCTGAAGACAACAAACATCTATTATCTTACACAGTTTCAGAGGGTCAGGAATCTAGGAGTAGCTTAGCTGGGTGGTTCAAGCTCAGAGCTTCTCATGAGGTTGCTATCAAGTTGTCTACTGGGGCTGTAATCGTCTGAAGGCTTGAGTGGGACTAGATAATCCACTTCCAAGTCCACTCATATGGTTGTTAGAAGGGGTCTCAGTTTCTTACCTTGTGAGTCTCTCATAGCATGGCATCTGATTTCCCCAAAGCACAAGATCTGAGAGGGAGAAAGAGAGAGTACCCAAGATGGAAGCCACAGTGTGTTTTATAATCTGATTTGGAAGTGGCCTACCATATTCTCTGCCATATTCTATTGGTCACACTGACCAGTGCTGGCACAGTGTGGGAAGGGGCTACACAAGGATGTGAATAGCAAAAGACATGATCCTTGGGGGCCATCTTGGAGGCTGAGTATAACACCATCCATATACAGCTGTAGTGGAAGGTTTCCTGTACTTAGTACATAGTTGTCTCTCAAAAAATATTAGTTCTCTTTTGTGCACTCAAGGGAAGATACATAAGTCGTGGAAACTGAAGAATACATTGAGCAACCCAGAGTTTAAGAGTCACCCCAGTACAATTACTATCAAAGAAATCTAGTTACTACAGCTCACACCCAGATAAGAACAAAATAAATGATACTGATGAAAGCCAACATCTATCTACAAAGCTCATCATAGTCTCCAAATTTATTTACACTTATCATTCAGCTTTAATTTTATGTCATCATATATTTCATTTATCTCCACGACTCCATGGCATATTAATTATTATTGTCACACTTTCCAAGTAAGAACAATGAGCTTAAGGAAGATTACACGATTTGTCAAAGGACACGCAGCAACTCAGCAATCAAGTCAGGATTCAAACCCAGGACTTCTGACTCCAACATCTATTCTCTTTTAATCAATTATCTTATGCTGCAATAGTAGCAAGTCTCTCTCTCTCTCTCTCTCTCTCTCTCTCTCTCTCTCTCTCTCTCTGTGTGTGTGTGTGTGTGTGTGTGTGTGTGTGCGCGTGTGTGTCTCTAAATCTATCTATCTATCTCTATGGAGAATGGAGAATGTCATTATTTTTGCCCTTTGCAGTGACCTCTACATAAGAACACGTACTTTCCTCAGGGCTCTCTTGCATGTGATTGTCAGTTGTTAAGTGGCCCAGCATCTCCCTGAGCATGTCCAGGTTAGCACATGGTACTAACCCTGCAGTACTGGAAGGACTGTTTTAGGGGGTTGTTTTTACTTTGAGGCAACATAGATAGTGGCTGGTGCATTTTGCTTGATCCTTCTCTCCCCCTCACTACCTTCCACACACAAACACACACCCAGGGAGAAGAAGGTGATTGGAAAGGATTTCTCAGCTCACAGATTCCCAGTAATTAATAAGAGGCAGATGCTTTCTATCAAGGGCCTCCTGAGCCATGGGGTGGTGGACAAATGAGCACTGTATGTGTAAGCAACATGGGCCTCCAGCCAGCAAAGAATCCAGACAGAGCCTGCAACCATCAGGCCTTGGAGTCCTGAGAGCAGGTAAGGACAAGATGCAGACCCATAGAGTGTGGCACTTATTCCAGGGACTTGGACCTGCTACATTCACAGGTCATGATGACAGCTTTGGTGCAGCCACACGGGTAGGCTTACCATTCAACCTGCCAAGTGAAGAATAAAAGAAGCAAGGGCATGAAGATCTGGGAGCAGAGCTAGGCCAAGGGACTGGGAGTGCTGCCTGTACTGTACCAGCCACTTGCCAAATACCCTCTCACTCAGCCTCACCTGCAAACCCACCTGTGGGGGCAAGGGGCGGGGCTATTCTTATCCCCATCTGACAGATGAGGAGACTGTGACTCAGAGAGGTAAATGACTTGGTCAAAGTCTAACAAACAGCGGTAACCACAGAGTAATGATTTCTAAGATACTGATTAACTTCTTAACCATTTATACATAAGAAACTGGCCTTTCGGTTGGGACTTATCAGTGAGTCTCTTTAGGTCAATTATCAAAGATTACTATGCAAATCCCTTCCTCTGCACCCTAGGTTGATGCTACCTTGCTATTTCTGGACAGGGGTGGATGCAGCACTCTTCCGGCTGGTCCTTTTCAACTCTTCCCTCAGTAATAGGATTCTAGTGACCCCAGCCTCCCAACCACTACCACTAGTTTCCTCTCCCACCCCAAAATACCACTTGCGTGAATGAAAGATTCACAGCCTGCACCCACAGAATTTTCTCTTCCACATGGCCCACAATTGGTCTGTAGGAAATACAAATCCCTTACTGCAAAAGCCTGGGAAGGCAGACTGATGCCAAAGCAAACATGCACTCCAGACTCTGGCCTTGAAGCGCTTAGTCTCTTACTCCCTAGATTTTCCAGGCAGGAGGGATACCAATTTCTGCACCAACCAAACACAGGGAAAACACTTCAAGATTCTCCAAGTGGTCCTACTGAAGTCTCATCACTTGTCTTGAGTTGAGAAGAACTTAGCACTGGGATGGTTCTCGCCAAAACATTCTCTTAACAAAATCCACACACTCTTATTCAGAAGTTGTTGAGGGGATTGAACTGAGATAAATAATAGCTTGGGCTCTTAAGGTCAACCTGCCTAGTTTCAAATGCTTGTACAATATGATCTTGGGTGATTTATATATTTTCTCTATGCCTCAGTTTCATTATCTGTAAAATGTGGGTAAGAGCAGGACTTACAGATTTCCCATGAGGATTAAATAAGATAATGCATGGAGAACACCTGTCAAATACACTGAAAGTGCCAGATATTATCCTTTACAACAAACTACAAATCTCTGTGTAAACAGTTGATACTATCACTATAACAGAATGACTCGATAGGTTCCACATTGATTTTGGAATCAGAGTTTATAAATTTCCCTGAATCTGTGAGCTGCAGTATTAATCAGCATGAATCCACTTGAAGAAAAACCCTAGATAATTTTTATCACTATTTCCATATAATTTGCTGATGAATTGCAAATGATTATCAAAATTGCAGTGATAACATTTCTACAGAAAATGAATAGGGCTGCTACTCCCTCATTCTCTGGTGCGATCATTCATTTATCTCCCTGGCTGCTAGTAACATTGATAGTAAGGGCCTGGGATACCCTTTCTTCCTTTCGAGACTGGCAAATACAAATTTATCAAAATTCAGCTGAAATGTCATCTCCTCAGTGAAAGCTGATCTTGACCAACCTCTACAAATAGAATTACTTCCTTCCTTCCTCTAGATTCCCATGGTACTTTGTACAGTTCCCTCTTCTTATCTAACTACAGGGCATCTGGCTTCTGCTTGTCAATGTGATCCCCACCTTGGATTGAACCCTTTGCCATTACTCTTAAATACGACTGTGAGTCTGGGTCCTGTCTTCATACCTGTGTTTCACCCAAACTCGGTGGCTAGTGTGACCACACACTCTGGGTTGTCTCCCTTCCCCATCCTGATAACTTAACTTCAACTTTCAGACTGCTACTTGTATCTGACACTCCAGGGTCTCCTTGTCCCTAATGGAAATTTAGAAACTAAATAGAGGTGGACTTAGAAGCTAAAAGAGCATAGAAAAGGAAATACCTATATTTGGGAGTGAAGAGGATGGAGAAGAGAGGAAGAAGACAAAGGGGCTAAGATCTGTGTCTTGTAGGCAGAAGTGTTTTCTGGGTAGAGATGTACAAGTATACGTTTGGATGAAAGTCATTGAATGATAGCTTAAAGAGTTTGGGTTTTGTTATTTATGCATTGTAGGGAGATCTAAAATTGTTAAAAGGAGAAGTGTAGGGCAACAAAGTAGGAGCTATATTTCAAAAAGTTCACCCTGACTGCCATGAGTTTGGTTTGGAAGGAACACTCAATAGCATTGGTGTAGAAGTGTCAGTCCTTTGGTCTGTTTCAACACAGTGAATGTTTCCCATCACATTAATATGCATCTGCTATGGCTGAGGAATGTCTCCAGAAATCAGATATTATGAGGAGGATTCTTTGCACGGTGTGTGCATGTGGGCGTGGGGGAGCAATGAGGGTGCAGGGAAGAATGCACAGGAGATCTGATCCTGGTGAATATTGGAGGATGCATTTGGCCAGGTCTGTGGTCTTTACTCAAGAAGAAGATGAGGTATGCAGGAGGATACTGCTGTGAAGCAAAAGATGTAAGGGGCAAGGGGGAGCAGAGGGGGAGGAGAGAAAGAAGCCAGAAGGATACAGAAGATGATACTGAACCGTCGTGGCATGACCAGGAACTCTGCTTCATCAGTCTGCTTATGCATTCTGAGCTTGGGAATTTCCCTGAGCCCTGTTCCTGCTGCTTTGCAGAATAGACAGGAGGATAGTCATTGAGTAATGTGCCCCTCCTTCTGGCCAGAATACTCTGTGCTTGGCTGAAGGCCACTGCTCAAATCCAGCCTCTTCTGCCCCTTGCAGGATGGGATGGTCAGTGGAAAGCTTGCTCAATGGCCTGCGTGGAGAACTGGACCCTGGCTTCCTAAATTTTTTACTTCTTCTGGCCCAGGACATTCAAGGGACTGATACAGAGAGGGGGACCTTGGGTATGGAGTTCAAGGGCTACTAGTTTTTTTTGTCTGATACTGCATTTTGCTTCTAAGTTTGGAAATAGGTACAAGCAAGACCTGATCTTAATAAATGTAAATTCCCTCTCTGGCCTCCGGAGAAAAGGAGTTACCAGAAAGCATTTCATCAGTATGGAATCCTAATTGTGGCCCTAGGTCATTAGGTTTTAATAAATCAGTGTGGCTGAATGATGGCTTAAGAGACTTTCTATCTCCAGGAGAACTGACAGGATTATGAGAAAAGCTCCTAATGACTGATATCTCATGGCAGAATCTTAATTACCACAGAATTCATAGGAAGCACCTGATGGCTCTACAGATGATTTGATTAGAAACCACATTTTAAAATCTCTCCCGGATGAGTCAGTGGTAGCATCCTTTGGGAGCCAAGTCTGCGTGTAAGCTCTCATGCACACAATAAATCTCAACACTGAAGAAAAACAAAATTCCCTCAAAACCTCCATTTTTAATTTCTAGCCTAAAAAATTGACCAGAACTTATTTTTTTCTTGACCAGAACTTTCCAGGTTAAGATAGGTTGGAGTTAAAGTGCTATTCTACTTGATATTTCTTGTCATTATCAATTATTATAAGTAGAGATCATGTAAATCCCACGACATGATATATGAAGTTCCACAACATATGAAGCCAGCCTACTCATTCATGTACATATTTAGCCACTGAGCCCTTGACAGCTACATGCGGGATGCCGCAGCAGCAACAAGAGTGAGCAAAAACAAAAATGGTATCTTGCTCTCTTATGCTTACAAGTTATTGAAGTAGACACACCTAATCAAAAAGCCATCCAAGTAAACGCAGAGGAGCAGATATTGGTGCAATGAAACCAATAATACAGGAAATCGACCTATATTAATCAGAGAAACATGGCTTTCTGAGAAAATGATCATTGGGCTGAAATCTAGAAGAAGAGTAGAGGATGATTTAGTGAAGGGAGGTCAGGGGAAGGGTTGGGTGGCAGGGGGTTTTGGTGGGAAGTGCATTTTGGGAACAGGGAAAGGATGGCACAAAGGCTCTGGGGCAGGATGGAAGTGGAAGATAGTCAGCATGGTTGGAGAGCAATGGGGATTGTATGTAAGATGTCTATATATAAAAAGGAAACTGATGATAATAGCCAAGTGTGCTGTGCAGCCAGATGAATAATTTGGACAATAAATGTTAAAAAGAGAAAAAGTGTTGAAGTAGTTTAAAAGATTATCAAAATGTGGCCCGAGGTCTGATTAAAAGAAATCGAGATGGGAATGAGGAATGGTGGATGGATGATATCTAATTTATGTTGGAGGCTCAGGGAGGACTTTCCAGAGGAAGTCGTGTGTGAATTGAGCACCAAAGGACTAGGAGTTAGTGGTGAAAGTCAGGCAAGGGGGAGTGAAACCCAAAGGTGCAACTCAGGATGGTTGGGGTGAAGGTACATGAGGACACCTGCAGAAAGTGAGGCTGGAAAGCAAGTGGAGGCTCAATAATAAGAGGCCCTGAAGGTCAGGCAAAGGGGTTTTAACCCCAAGAGCACCAAGGAAAAGAGGTAATGGTGGACATAAGGAAGTGCTGGGGCCTCTGGTTAGCCAGAGTGGACCTGCCCAATCTAGATGCAATTCAATTTGTATAAGTCACAGTGGTGGCTAAATAAAATCTATCCGGAAGTCTTTATTTTCTCCCATGAACTGGAAAATGATTCTTGTGAGAATAAACGGACAAAGGGTAATTTACTTGGGAAAGGGAAAAGGAGAGGTGTGTGGATGTGTGTACACAATGTGAATGTGTGTGTGCAAGTGTGTGCTTGTGTGTGGAGAAGAGGAGTTGGGAGAGAAGACTGAGAAATGGTTTCAGGTAAGACAGCTTCTGCACTTGAGATAAATATGCCCTTTGAAATCCCTTCAAGGGCCAACAGATTGGAAACAAAACTCCCTAAGAGTTCAAACTCTACTCTCACGTTTCCAGACACCTTTCACACACTCACATGTTCTCGCTTGTCATTCCAGTCAAGGTAGGTCACCTGCCAACTCACTTCCAGTTATGGCTTTCTCCACCTAGGTTGTTTGACTCCAGGTATCATCAATATCTAGCTACCCAAATCCTTCTAAGTATCATCTGAAACATTACTTTTAGGCGACTTCCACATCCCCTCTGGGAAGGATGCCCTTTTCCTCTGAGCTCACGTGGTCTTTGCACTCCATTCTGTTGCGTATACATGGAACAGTGTTTGAATCCCAGTCCCCGAAGCAGGGTAAACAGATATTCGGCACATATTTTCAAATGAATGGGCAAATCCTTTAATAGTTATGTTTATCTTTTCTTCATACTTGGAGTAAGATCTCAGTAGGTGTCTTACTCCTCTCGGTAGCCCTCAGAGCATGTGACAATTAAAGGTGCACAATAGCATTTTTAGGTGCTTTGTTTCTGTAAGATTTGCATGAATGAACCAATAATTGAGACTCAATGAAAACCAAGTTTGGTGGCATCATTCAATGGCTGTCAGCTGGGGGTGGAACTGTTCCTCTAGGGGTGGGTGTTCGGAAAAGTGTAGGGCATTTCTGGTCATCTCGATGGCTGGTGAGGACTCTACTCACATTTAGTGGCAGAGATCAAGAAGGATAAATATCCTGCGAATCGAGGGACAGTCCAGCACAACAAAAAAGTCGTTCTACCTCAAACTCTACCTGCATCAGTTAAGAAGAACTGCCCACTTTAAATGATGTTGAGAGACTTGAAAATGTTTTGAAGAAAGTTGTAGACTCTTTGCCTCTGGGGAAATTAAAAGAAAACAAGAAAATGTTGTCTTGATGGCCTCTCAACCCCACCCAGCCCTGTGATACTAAAATCCTGGGGAATGTAAAATCCGGGCCAAATGGTCCAGACTAGGAGACCCACCCCTTTGCGTCATGCAGGGACAGCCTCAGAGATTCCTGCTTCCATCAGAAAGGGCTTAAAGCTGGACTGTGGTCCCTCTGGCCAGGAGAGAGGTTGCTTCTCTGTGTGTATTTTATTTCTGGAGAAATAACTCCCAGGAAATGCATACATTTATACTCAGCACACAGATGATATCAGAAGGCATGCTACCAGCCCATCCTATGGTCTTTTCTTTTTCTTTTCTCCCAACTAAGCAAACAGCAGGAGTCAGCTCTAGGAAGCAAAGCATGGAATGTGGGGAGGCATCTGAGGTGTTATCACGGACGAGGCAGGCAGAATGTCTGAAAGAAGTGACAGACTTTGTGGGACTTTGTGAAGCCCCTTCCCCCTTCACCATGATGGAACTGACCAACTCCCTCCCTTACATTATATATATGTAGTTTTACATGATATAGTTATATTCTCAATCACCAATAATTTTATTATGATGAAAATTTATTTTGATAATATGTGATATTTCAGGTAATAATATAATAATGTATCATTAAGAATAATAATATAATTATAATAATAATTCTATTACGATAAATAATGATCTTATGCTCCCTACTAGTCCTGGAGCTCCTCCCTGAGAACAGTTATAATATTTTACTTATTCCTGTGTTCCCAGTACCTAGGAAAACACCTGACAACTTCCTCCCTTATACTTCATATACATTTCTGTTTTATTCCAAAGCTTATATGATTAAAAAAATTTACATTCATGCCACAATCTATGGCACAAAATCTTGAGCAGTAAGGATATTGTACTTACTTCTGTGTCCCCAGAACCCAGCTGAGTTCCACATACTCAGCAGGTGCTCAGCAAATTTTAGTTGAATCAAATCAAACTGAATCAGGAGAATAAACCGAGCATTGAAAGTTCTAGTCTGAGTGAATGCACGAATGATGCGTGATGGTACTATTGAAGAAAAATATATTGAAGAAAAGGGGTTGATTGGGCTGAAGGAAAACAGGGCCTCGTACAAATATCTCAGGAGATGCATTAACTACCTTGGAAGGGGATGAAGGAAGCACTGAGGCAGAGAGTAGAAACCTTGGCAGAAGAGATTTAGAGACTCAGCCATCAACTCATAGCAGGTGGACTCATTGTCTAGAGACAAATGATTGGAAACATCCCAGAAGCTTATGGAAACAAAAAGGTTTTTATCTGGTTGCTCTATAAATATACATTCATTCAAAGAGTCTCAAGAATATCCTGCCATAGTAATCCAGTAGAGGAGAAACCAGGGATAAACTGAGAAATCAATTATATTCCACACCTCCAAGTCATTCCTAAACCATTTCTCCCTCACAATTATATAAGCCAAGAAATGTTCACTTAAACTCTTTTGAGTTAGATTTCTGTGACTTGAAATCAGGAGAATTTGGGCTAGTAAAAGCACCTACTATTGCTTTCCCCAACGTAGCATTAAAAAAAAAAAGCTTTTGATTGCTTGAATAAAATATAAAGACAGGGCTTCCCTGGTGGCGCAGTGGTTGAGAGTCCGCCTGCCGATGCAGGGGACACGGGTTCGTGCCCCGGTCCGGGAAGATCCCACATGCCGCGGAGTGGCTGGGCCCGTGGGCCATGGCCGCTGAGCCTGCATGTCCGGAGCCTGTGCTCCACAACGGGAGAGGCCACAACAGTGAGAGGCCCGTGTACAGCAAAAAAAATGAAAAAAAAAATAAAGACAATCTGTTATTTTGAAGCAAAGGATCCATTAAATATTGTTTCCTTTCCCCTTCTCTTAAAGCAACTACTTGGAGGGATAGCAATTTCTAAGTGCTTGACAAAGCTGACTGCTCTCTGTCAATGGTTTAGAAATTAGACTTTTTAAACAAACAGATTATTGAATGTCCAGGATATCTGTTCTCAATCAACAAGGAACAAGAAAAGCTTCAGAGAAAAAGGCCATTGAGGAATCTTCTCTCTCTCCTGCCACCAATGGCCCTGTCTTGCCTCTTTGAGACAATTACCAAAACTTGACATGGCCTCACTTTGGTTCTCATTCTGAGCTAGCAAGGAGTCAGTGAGTATATAAACCAGCCAGTCTTTGATTCACTCCACGGCAGAAAAGATAACGGTATTACTTAACTGGTTAGCATCTGTGAGTTTTACTGTCTGCCTCTCTGAAGATATAGATTCTTCGTGGCAGCAGCCTCTCTTCTGTTTTGACCAATACTCTAAACATCAATAACCATCTTCTGCAATCATGATAATACTAACTCCCTGTTGGCTTGATAATGACAACAGTAATCAAATTCATGATCTGGATATATATGTGCTTTCCATGGGGAGTATCGATGTACTATTTTCAAAAAATTTCTATGACCCCTTTAGAATATTTTTCTCAATGAATATGTTTAAAATGAAAGCTTGTGAAAAATTACTCACCAATCCCAGCCCCAAATAGTTACAGTTCTCTGATTATTCATGTTTTTCTGTCTCACAGGAAAGTGAAATACAGTCAGATTCATCTAGTCAATCTTCTAGAAGCCAAATCTAAAAGAACGTGCATTAGAAAGGTCTCTGGTCAAAGGCTGAATCATCTAAAACATGTTATCAGAGACATCTGAGCACCTTACTTTGGCCTCAAGTTCAACACATTCAGTCACGCTCATCTCCAACAAACAGAAGTTGGAAATGGTCCTGATCATTTAGGTTGACAAATGTGAAGGCCTGAAAAATAATGTCGACTGAGCATTTATTTTGTTCTAGACATTGTGCCAAGAATTTTGTATATATTATCACATTTCCCCCCAGAAAAACTCTGTCCATTTTATAGATGAGGACACTGAGGCTCAGGAAGACAAACTGCACAAGGCGAACTGGCTACTAATTATGGAGCCAGGATTTGAACTCCAGCGTCTGCACTCCTTACTTAACAGAGTGAGTGCTTCTCCCTGATTTTCTTCACTTGTACTGTGTATATCCCTCCAGCAGAGTGGTTCCCACAATGGATTGTCATTATTTACTTAAAACTTTGATGACCCTACCAGTTTCTGAACTCTTAATTTTACTAATCTCTCTATGTACTGAACATTGCTTGGCCATCAGTAGGGGCTCAGTAAATGTTTGGTACCGTAGTGGAATGAATTTATGAAGGAAGGGAGGAAGGAAGAAAGGAAGGAAGGAAGGAAGGAAGGAAGGAAGGAAGGGGGGAGGGAAGGAAGGAAGGAGGGAAGGAAGGAAGGAAGGAAGGAGGGAAGGAGGGAAGGAAGGAAGGAAGGAAGGAAGGAAGGAAGGAGGGAAGGAGGGAAGGAAGGAAGGAAGGAAGGAAGGAGGGAGGGAGGAAGGGAGGGAGGGAGGGAAGGAGGGAAGGAAGGAGGGAGGGAAGGGAGGGAGGGAGGGAAGGAGGGAAGGAAGGAGGGAGGGAAGGAAGGAAGGAAGGAAGGAGGGAAGGAAGGAAGGAAGGAAGGAGGGAGAGAGGGAAGGAGGGAGGGAAGGAAGGAAGGAAGGAAGGAGGGAAGGAGGGAGGAAGGATAAAACAAAGACACCTAACATAAATGGCTACTTTCTTCCCTAGCTTCTTATTTGAAGTCTTTCTCAGACCTTTTCTGACTTGCTTTTTTCCAGATATACTGGAGACTATGCACCATAATTTGTACAAGTTAGTGAACCTTTACAGAATGGAATTCTGGGCAGACTTCAGCTGGTGTGTGCCAAACAGAGATTTGTATGAAGAATCCATTTGAGCAGGATTAGGTATCTGAAGGTTTCACAAAGCAGTTAGTGCTCGAGATGGGCCTTGAAGAATGAGTTTGAACAAACAGGATTTCAGAAAATTAGTGTTTACCGTCAGAGAATTTGTTTCTTTCTCTAGGGGTTGTATGCTTCGTATGTGCTCTTCAACAGTTCTCATTGGACAGGGAAAGGGTTGAGAGATACACTGGCAGCAAAAACTGCATAGGATGTAAGAAGCAGAATCAGGGGGACACAGCAGGGAAGAGTCCATATCGAGGCCCTGTCTTCTGGGGTGGGGTAAACTGTCCACGGCGCCATGACTGTTTTTGAGAGCATCTTTGCATTCGTAAGAAAGAGTCTACGTTCTTTACCACAGTACACTCAGGAACTCTCCCTGCAGAACACAGCTCTTCCTCCTGTCAGCTGTGAATGGAAGTAATTTGTTTATGGTTAACAGAGATGCTATCAGGCAGGGAGGAGACTACGATCCACATCTTATCATCCAATCTGCCACTGCCTTTCTGTGTTATAAGCACGGAAGCCAGACACTCAGAGCAAAACAGACGTGTGGGCTGGCCATATAATGCTCCTGTTCCAAACTCTGGTCACCATGGGTGGAGAAGGGGCCAAATGAGATACTCATCTGATTAAGACCCAATGGCATGACAAAACAGAGGCAAGCAGGGGCAGGGAGACTCCAGAGAGCTCACACGCACTTGGGAGTTTGCCTACCTCTCCAGAGCCAGGGAAGAAGCTTGAGGACTGGGGCTTCGAGCCAAAAGGTGCTCATGACAAGAGATGAGATTGATATCTCCCTCAACCCCATAAGATCCAAACTGGCAAACTGCACTGCTTACCATGGTCTTTGGTGTCTTGATATTTCATGGGCTGCAAGATGGTCTTGGTTCCCTCCTGCATAGTGATGGTCCATGCTCCAATTCAGTTCTCATCATTTCTTGTCTAGAGTGTTGCAATAACTCCCTCACTGTTTTCCCTGCCTCTGCTTTTACCTATCTCAAATCCATTCTACACCTTACAGACAAATCTATCCCCTTGAAATCCATCACTCACTCTATATCATATATAATAGTACTATCCACAGAATTGTCTGCAATGATGAAAATGCTCCATATCTGTGCCATCTAATATGGCAGCCACTAGCCACAAGAGCCTACTGAGCATTGAAATATAATTAGTACAACTGATAAGCTGGGTTTTTAATTTTGTTTAACATTAACTAACATATTTAGAGAGGCACACGTGTCTGGTGGCTACCATATTAGACACTGTAAATCTGCAGGATGTTATCCAAGCTCTTTAGCCTGGCATTGATAGCCCTTTATGATATAGTCCCAATTTACATTACCAGTCTCATTTCCTACCACACTTCCTATCTGATTTCCCCACAAACAGGCTAAACTCTTTATTTTAAACCTTATGCCTTTTCCCAGCTGTTTTCTCTCCTCAAGCATCCTTTTCTTCATCATCTACTTACATTTTTATTCAAATTTCAAGATCTAAATTAAATATCACATCCTCTGGGAAGTCTGTCTCAACTTCTCTTCCCCCACTTAACGAATCACTCCCTCCTCTGTGCTCCCAAACCTCACTGCATCTGCTTCTATTATAGTGGTTATCACATTGTATTGTAATTATTTGTTTACTGAGGCTTCTCATCTACTGGTCTGGAAACTACGAAGGGAAGGGACTAACGCTTATTCATCTCTGTAACCCTATTACCCAAGGAAGTCCACATTGGCAAGTGTGTGGTGAACAGATGCAAACCTGCAGAATGAATTCATCATTTAATCAAGCAGTGTTTATCTCAAAGAGCTTCCTGAACTGACAGAGCCATTAGTAAACTCTAGTAACATCAAAGTGGCTGAGGCCAACCCGTGATGTCGAGACAGATCTGTATCCACAAGATGGTTCCTCTAGTTAACATGTCACATGGAACTCCCAAATCTACTTGAAATCTGAAAACACATGGACTTGAGTGGTTGGTACTCGGGATGGAGGATGCTGGAAACTGCAGATGCCTAGATGAGAAACCAGAATCCTGAGGCCTCTAGGGGCTTAGGATCTTTGAATAGTTACTTAGAGCTGCTTTAATAAGCCAGACACAGAAAGATAAATATTGTATGATCTCACTTATATGTGGAATCTAACAAACAAACAAAGAATCCCTTATTCTTTACTTAAGAGTGGGAGGAAGATCTGCTGTAAACACAATATCTGTAGTTAACAATATGATATTGTGCACTTTAAAATATGTTAAGAGGACAGACCTCATGTTAAATTCTCTTGCCATTTTAAAAGGACACAAGGACATTTTTGGAGGTGATGGATATGTTTAGTAACTTGATTGTGGTGATGGTATCACAGGTGTATGCATATGTCTAAACTCACCAAGATGTAAACGTTATCTGTGAGTCTGTTTCTGTTTTTCTATATCTGTTGTTTGTTTAGTTTTTCTAGACTCTACATATAAGGGAAGACACACAGTATTCGTCTTTCTCTGTCTGACTATTTCACTTAACATACCCTCCAGGTCCATGGTTGCCAGAGGAGAGGAGGATGGGAGATGGGTGAAATAGATAAAGGGGATTAAGAGGTACAAACTACAGTTATAAAGTACATAAATCATAGGGCTGTCATGTACAGCACAGGGAATATAGTCAATAATATTATAACTATGTTGTACACCTGAAACTAACATAATATTGTAAATCAACTATGTTAACAAAAAAGATGTATACATTAAATGTGCAACTTTTGGTATATCAATTATACCTGAATAAAGCTAAAACCATATAATATGTATAAAATAATAATTACTTCAAATAAAAATGAGATCATATATTAAAAAAAAGAGTGGGAGGAAGAGAAGTATCATATTTTCCTCTATAAAGAGAACTACTACTTATCGAGCTTCTACTTTGTACCATGTTTTATATACTTCATCTCATTTGACCTTTCTAAAAACCCTATGACATTGTTATCCACCTCCTACAGATGAGGAAATCAGAGCTCAGAAAGGAGAAATGACCTTGCATGGTCTCCCACATAGTAAATGGTGAAGATAGGATTAAAATCCAAGCCTACCTCTAAAAAACAATTTCCTAGCTGCTTTTTATATACAACTGAAGACATCACATGAAAGCTTGTCCAATTTATGTTCTGAGCCACCTATGGCTTAAAGAGGAGTTATATTTTCCCTAAGTGTCAAGGAAAATTTGAGCTGAAAAAGCTTACAAGATCATCTGTTTTGCCCTCCTCATTTCATACTTGGAAAAATTGTGATCTAGAGAGAGGCAAGCACTAACCCAATGGCACACAGGGTGAATGGCAGAGCAGGGACCAGTTTCTAATCTCAGGCCAGAGTCCTTCCAGCTTGTTTTTAGGTTCATTAAAAAGATAAGCTTCTGTCACTCTCCCCACTGTGCATCACCGTATTAGCAGGCTTTGGAGGCACCAGTAAGCACATGCCCTGCTAGCCTCAGGGAGCACTGGTACACCCTTCCAGAAAGCACCTAGGTAATCTGCATCAAGAGCCTTAAAACTGTTCAAAAGAACTGACTAACTGGTCTCATTTCCTGGAAGTCATTCTCTGCAATGTGGGCAAAAATGGTCATCTCAGCCTTACTTATAATGGCAAAAACAAAACAAAACACCAAAAAGCAAAAAGTAGCAAATATAAATGCCCTAAAATCAGGGCAAAAATAGTTCCTACTACATGGCATTGCTAGAAAAATAACTGATATAAAATACACTTCACCCAGTGCTTGGCCCACAGTTAGCACTTAGTTAAATTAGATTCCGTAAGTCTTCATATTTGTTACTTCTCCTAGATAATAATGAACCCAAGGACAAAAGCATGTGAACTGAGCCAGACTGAAAAGAGGAATTCTAGGTTTGAAGACCGCCAAAAATGAGGACTCAGACTTGGCCAAGTTTACTTTCACTTAGGTTTATTACAGAACCAGGTAGCAAGGAACTCTCAAATAATGATGCCAGTGAGTGAACCTGCTTCTTGGAGCCTCCCTTTATTCTTTATTTTATTTATTTATTTATTTTTTCGGTATGCGGGCCTCTCACTGTTGTGGCCTCTCCCGTTGCGGAGCACAGGCTCCGGACGCGCAGGCTCAGCGGCCACGGCTCACGGGCCTAGCTGCTCCGCGGCACGTGGGATCTTCCCAGACCAGGGCATGAACCCGTGTCCCCTGCATCGGCAGGTGGACTCTCAACCACTGCGCCACCAGGGAAGCCCCCTTTATTCTTTATAAAGATATTTCCAACTTCTCGGTCTCTCCAGACTGTGCACAGTAAAAAATAGGCCAAGTGAGATAAGAACTCTTGCCAGAAGTTCTCAGAAAAAGAAAGTAAAAAAAAAAAAAAAAAAAAAAATCCTGTTTAAAATTTCATAAAAAATACCTAGGAATAAACCTAACCAAGGAGGTGAAAGACTTATATGCTGAGAACTATAAAACATTGATAAAGGAAATCAAAGATGATTCAAGGAAATGGAAAGATATCCCATGCTCTTGAACTGGAAGAGTTAAAATAGTTTAAATGGTCATACTACCTAAAGCAATTTACAGATTTAATGCAGTCCCTATCAAATTACCCATGACATTTTTCATGGAAATAGAACAAATAATCTTAAAATTTATATGGAACCACAAAAGACCCAGAATTACCAAAACAATCCTGAGGAAAGAGAACAAAGCTGGAGGCATAACCCTTCCAGACTTCAGACAATACTACAAAGCTACAGTAATCAAAACAGTGTGGTATTGGCACAAAAACAGACATATGGATCAATGGAACAGAATAGGGAGCCCAGAAATAAACCTACACACCTATGGTCAATTAATCTTCAACAAAGGAGGCAAGAATATACAATGGAGAAAAGATAGTCTCCTCAGCAAGTGGTGTTGGGAAAGCTGGAAAACCACATGTAAATTAATGAAGTTAGAACACTCCCTCACACCACACACAAAAATAAACTCAAAATGGATTAAAGACCTAAATATAACACATGGCACCATAAAACTCCAAGAAGAGAACATAGGCAAAACATTCTCTGGCACAAATCGTAGCAATATTTTCTTAGATCAGTCACCCAAGGCAGTAGAAATAAAAGCAAAAGTAAGCAAATGGGACCTAAACAAACGTAAATGTTTTTGCACAGCAAAGAAAACCATAAATAAAATGAAAAGATAACCTACAAAATGGGAGAAAACATTTGCAAACGATGCAACTGACAAGAGATTAATTTCAAAACTATATAAACAGCTCATACAACTCAATAACAAAAAAACAAACAACCTTATTTTAAAAATGGGCAGAAGACCTAAATAGGTATTTCTTCAAAGAAGACATATAGATGGCCAACTGGTAAATGAAAAGATGCTCCACATCACTAATTATTAGAGAAATGCAAATCAAAACTACAATGAGGTATCACCTCACACCAGTCAGAATGGCCAGCATCAAAAAGTCTACAAATAATAAATGCTGGAGAGGGTGTGGAGAAAAGGGAATCCTCCTACATTGTTGGTGGGAATGTAAATTGGTGCAGCTACTATGGAGAACAGTATGAAGGTCCTTAAAAAACTAAAAACAGAGTTACCATATGATCCAGCGATCCCACTCCTGGGTATGTAACAGCTAAAGACAAAAGCTCCGATTCAAAAAGATATATGCACCCCAATGTTCATAGCAGCACTATTTACAATAGCTAAGACATGGAAGCAACCTGAGTGTCCATCAACAGATGAATGGATAAAGAAGATGATGTGGGGTGTGTGTGTGTGTGTGTGTGTGTGTGTGTGTGTGTGTGTGTGTGTAGTGGAATATTATTCAGACATAAAAAAGAATAGAATAATGCCATATTCAGCAACATGGATGGACCCAGAGATTATCATACTAAGTGAAGTAAGTCAGATAGAGAAAGACAAATGACATATGGTATCGCTAACATGCACAATCTAAAAGAATGATACAAATCAACTTATTTACAAAACAGAAACAGACTCACAGATATAGAAAACAAATTTATGGTTACCAAAGGGGAAGTGGTAGGGAGGGATAAATTGGGAGTATGGGATTAACAGATGCACACTACCATATATAAAGTAGATAAACAAGGATTTACTGTATAGCACGGGGAACTATATTCAATATGTTGTAATAAACTATATATATATATATATATATATACATATAAAACTGAATCACTTTGCTGTACACCTGAAACTAACACAGTATTTTAAGTCAACTATACTTCAATTTTTATATATATATATATATATATATATATATATATATATGTATGTATATGTATTTACTCAATAAACAAACAAACATAAAAGCCCCAAAGAGATAAGGTCAAATGCAGGAAAAAATATAGGCCAAGTCAGAGGAGCCTGGACCAAGGCCTCACTGCTTTCTAAGTCTATTTCTATTTTTGAAGGAGCAAGTACTCAAGGGTCTACCCTATTACTATAAAAAGAAATTTTTTTCCTATGACCCCATAATTACCCCCATTTTCTTCCATGATTTATTTCCTCCACTGTCTTCAGGTCTATCTGAGGTTTGCTGGAAGTATGCCTGTTCATGGCCTAACTCCTCCTGGTACATTAGAATAGATACTGGCTTTGAAGGGTTAAAAAAATCCCTCTTTTTTCACTAACAGCTGCATTTAATCTCCTTGAGCCTCCTTCTCTTATCTGCAAAACAGGGTTAATACTAACTATCTGGAGATTGCGTGAGGATCAAATAGTTCATGCGCAAATGTGTTTGCACAGAGCCTGGCACCCAACAGGGACATCATCAAAGGGAATTCCACCCATTTTGATCCTTGATGGCTTATGCAAAAGAAAGGAAAGATATTGAACTGTGGGGCTGCTATACATATGATGGGGAAGCAGAGACTAGGCATGAGTGGCAGCCAAGACACCAAGTGCCCTCGGCATCCAGGTAAATGTGATGGCAGAGTTGGACCGACTCTTAGTCCTGCATGGTTCATCTTTTGCAAATGAGGAGCCTCAGGTTTCACGAGGCTACTGAGTGCTGGGCAAAACCAGGACTCATGCCAAGTCTCCAGCTGTCCTTTTCCCTCCACACTGAGTTGCTTCTGCATCAGACATGTCTGGTAGGAGGGTGTCTCAGGAATAAAGTATGTACGAGGTTAATAATGAAAAAACAAGGGCCTTTTTGAGGTGGTTTTCTGTTTTTTCTTGCAGCATCTACATAGAAACCAGCCTAGTTAAACCTAGGAAAAAGCAAGCAGTTACATGATCTATATGCATGTGTGTGTGTGTGTATATATATATATATATAATATATATATTCATCTATCTACGTGCACCCATCAGAATATAAAAATGCCTCTCATGGTTGATCTGTCCTCATTTTTCAACTATGTGCTTTGCAGCATGTAGCTATTGTATATTTATTCAGAAAGAGCAAGAGTTGGAGACAAAATATGACTGAGTAGCGACCAGGTCATCTGATGATTCACTCATGAATTTTTTTATTCAGCATCTCTTTACTGAGCACTTACTCAGTGCCATGCTCTATGCTGGCCTCTGTAGACAAAGATGAATAAGAAAGAAAAGTCAGAACAACTCATTATTCTTAAAACCCTCCTGGTTCTCATTCATTTATGAAATGAAATAAAAATCACCTGTCTCTTTGTATGGTAAGTCCAGTCAACAATAAACCATAATTTTTCTCCCTGGAAATGGTCCAGATGACTCCTCAAATTAATTAATATTCTCCAATCAACAAACTCATAAGCTCATAAAGCAATGTGGAAAGAGAAGAAGGGGAAGGTCAGAGAGGAAGGTGTGACTGAGCAAATAATGTTCCATTTCTCAAAGGTGTAAAAACTGGAATTCCTTTTTCTTGGGCCAAACGAAATACATGACAATAAACCAAATATTTTCAATTAAAAAAATGCAGGGGTTGGGGAGGGGTGGAGGGATGAATAGGTGGTGCACAGAGGATTTTTAGGGCAGTGAAAACACTCTGTATGATATTATAATGATGGATACATGTCATTCTACATTTGTCCAAACCCATAGAATGTAAAACAGCAAGAGTGAGTCCTAGTGTAAACTATGGACTTTGGGTGATTGTAATGTGTCAATGTAGATTCATCAGTTGTAACAAATGTACCATTCTGGTGGGAGATGTTGATAATGGCGGAGGCTGTGTGTGTGTGTTGCGGGCAGAGGGGATGGTGTTTGAGAAATCTCTGTACCTTCCTCTCAATTTTGCTACAAACCTAAAACTACTCTTTAAAAAATTAAGCCTTTAAAAATGTATTTATTTAAAAATGCATATTTATAAAAATTGCATTTCTATCATTTTAGGCTCTATCCAGTAAGGATTAAAGTCAGTTTACAATAAGGGCCAGGCACACAGAAATACTAAAAAATAAGCAGTAAAGCAGAACCAGAAACATGAGAGAAAAGAAAAGACTGCGAACTTTAAGGGACAATGTAATTCTCCTTGATGTGGTGGAGCATCACGTTGGGCTCTGAGTTTCCCAGCAGTGGGAAAAACAGGAATATAAAATTCTGTAGCTCTTTTTATCTGGAGAGCAAAAACTGTAAAAGCTGCTTAAAGAAAATAAAAGTGTTTGTTCTGGGGGACTGTTGTTTTGCTTTGTTGGGTTTTTCTTTTCCCTTTTTCCTGGGGCTGCACTTTTAAAGAAATATCTTACTTCGGAATCCATGTGAGGAATACTGAATAACAGAGGACAGTCTCTCACCCTTGGAGTGTGAGCTTTTGGGGGAGGGACCACATTATCCTTCATCTTTAGATTCCTGGAGTCCAGAGGGGTTGATGGCTCTGAGTAGAAGAAAACAGATGACTGATGGGTGAATGAGTCGATGTATCACAGACTCGTGACTGTGGCCTTACAGTAAGTACAAAAGCAAATTTCATACGACCAATGCTGGTGGTAACAATGTTTGCAAAAATGCAATCTTAAAGATCAAATCAGGGAAGGTAAAGGATATGATCCCAGTTAACAGCCTTCCATTCATCTAATTTTGAATGAATAAAATGTAGACTATAGTTGAGGCAGCACCACTATTCAGCCTGAACATGCCAGTACGGCTGACCCACCTGCTTTCAGCCAGAGTCTATCGTAAATGGTAATGTTAAATATTCTGAATATACCCTGCAGAGGGGAAGGGGCATACCATTCTTCACTTGAACTCTTATCGAATTCATTTAAAAATTTTAAATAAAAATTATTTTGATCAAATTTTTAAATAATAATAAAAATCTTGAATGCCACTATAGGTTTCTAATATATGTGTGTGTGTGTGTGTGTGTGTGTGTGTGTGTGTGTGTGTGTATAGTGCCATTGTACTACTTTACAGTATGAAATATATTATCAAGTGGGATGGATGCTGGCATTTGTTCTAGAGCTCAGTCTCTTTTTACAGATAGTTCTCCTACCTGGGAAGCCAAAATAGCAGAAAGTTGCCTGATGACACTGAAATCGGAGCAGGCAGAATTCGCTGAATTTTCCCAATTATTGGCAATGCCCTTGGGTTTGTTTTATCCCTGATTTTTTTCTGTCCAATGCATTGGAAAATTTCCAGTCACAAAGACGTGGCAGGTGTGAGTGGGTCAAGGTATCTTCTCCCTTGGAGCCTCACTACCTTGGCCAAGGTTTTTAGACAAAGTGCATGAGGGGTGCTTCAGGTTACCAATAAGCCGGACCTGACTCTTGTGTAGGCTTTCCATAGGAGTAAGAGGAAACCTAACCGCCCCCAATCTTCTGGAGGTGGTAATAGCAATAGAGGATATCCATGGATATTCGTGTTCCACAAAAGCTCTTAGCCACTCTTATCTGCTTCTCTCTGGGTTTCCATCTAAGTAATATCAAGGAGAACAGAAGGAGTATAGCTGTGGCTGAAGAGCTCACCAATAAATTCTATTTCACAAAAAAAGAGGAGAAACCACAAAATCTTTAAAAAGGTTTTTTATAGACAAACTGTTTCTAAGCACGACCACACTCCTGAAACACTCGATGGTCTTGGGATGCAGGGTGTTGTTGGAGTTTATCCAAGACTTCAGATGCTCTGAGCATTGGCCATTATCCTTGCCAGACAGGCTTGTCCATCTTCCCATCAGTTGCAAGACATTTAATAAAAACAGGCTGCGTTAATTCATGCTTGTTTTATGGACTGCTCCACAGGGCCTCAAATGGGTAAGCCTGCAAGACACAGCCGTGCATGGCAAATGGCTAAGCAGATGGTTTCAGTTTAGATAGTGGCTGTCAATGGTTTGGTGTGAACAGCTCTTGCAAACCAGCATGAAGTGAACAGATTGCATGGTGGCTGGGAGAAACATATGTAATTGGAAACAGTAGCCACTTACAATGGGGGCACATTTTCAATCTTGATCAGCGTGGCTCCAGTTTGGAAAAAAAGGGTTGATTAACCAAATGTGTTTTTGGCTATTAAGAAAGTAGCGTCGTAGGAGGGTGCTGGGCATGGCTGGTCTGCTTCATGAATCAAGGATGTCAGGGTCCCAGAACTAATTCTGTTCTCTGGAGACTGGGAGACAGTGGGGAGAAACAGGGAGCATGCTCAGAGGAGCCCAAGTGGCAAGTTGAACATTGCAATAGCTGGAGTTATGGTGGCAGCGAAGGTCAGATGGTTCGGGCAAACTGCGCAGGCATGAAAGACTGGGAAACTTAGAGATCCAAGGTGCGGGCAATTTTTGGAGACCCCCATAGCAAAAGGACATGTGAAAGTCTTCAGCACATGGTATAGCCGGGGGTTCTAGGCCACGGCTAGATCAAAGAATATGGATCTTGAGGGTAAGTTGTTTGGGCAAGACAGTAATATTTCCCATATTTCCCAATAAATAAATCCCAAATATTTCCCAGTAATATTTCTCATTTCAGAATGAGAGTGAAATACAAATATTTGATGAAAGCAGTTACAGGACAAATGAATCAAGGCACTGGTCTCGCCTTAGGACTGGACCATGGCCTCAGAGCCAACTTTGTACAAAATGTGGCTTCAATATTTAGAAACATTTATTGCATAACTTTCAGGTCCTGAGCTATGCTTGGGATATAAGGACTAATGAGACATAGGTGATCCTCCTTGACCCTTTTGCTATAACCCCAGCTCTTCCTCAGCTGCATCAGTACTTCTCTGGGAAAGCTTCCTCTGCTCTCCCCGACTGTAGCAAATTCTCCTGCTATTCAGTGTGCCACGGAGTTGCCATTCCCAGCACCTTAGTTTTTCACGTATTGGACAATGATCTCATTAACTCCCTTGCTAGACTGTATGCACCATGACACTGGGAACAATTTCTGTTTTTTTCTCTCCAGTATTTTGTGTCTCTTGGAGTAAGCACATGAGAATATTTGCTTAATCTATGGATGAGTGAAAGGGGATAAAAATGATTTCTTTTCTCAAGGTTCTCAGAATCCAGGAAATAAACAGAGTGATAATGCCAAGGTAGAAGGAAGCCCTGGGCTCACTGCCCAGCCTAGACTGTGGGAAGTCAAGGAAGATTTCCTGGAGAAGGTGACCCTCAGGCTAAGGTATGAAGCTTAAGGTGAAGTTAGCCCAGCAAAAGTGGCAGGAAGAGCTGGGAAAACTTGATGTAGCTCCTGAAGAGGGGCTGAAGGTGCTTCAGTGCTTTCTGTCCAGTGCTCCCTGTTTCTGGGAAACGTCAGGAAGAATGGAACCAGTGTTGGGTGTCCCTGGCTCAGCACTGGAGTACACAGGACAGAAGGACAGGGGTCCAGGTCAGGCCTGCACAGGACAGAGAACCAGGCACTGTGGAAATAGCAGAGTATTTCTTGGGGGAAATATTGCCCCTCTCTGTTACAGTGACTGAGCCTGAGGTCTGATTGCCTGGGTGTTGCAATAGCCTCAAAGAGCAACCAAGCCTGCCTGAGGCCCTCTGAATGCCCAGGGCCTGACTCTGGTCTGCACTTTCCCACAGTGGCCTGTCCTGAGCCTGGCACCATCTTTGCTGAGTGGCAGGAAGGCTGGACGCCCAGCCCATGAGACACCCTTGGCAAGGAGGGCTAGGATTCCAGGGGCTGCCCACCGATAGCCGGGCTTTCTCTGATACCCAGGTGCTATCTCCCTGAGTCAATTTCCTCTGGTGATAACACTCACCCCACACAAACGGCCTGTGTGAAGGAGCCATTCTTTCCTCTGCCCATTTCCATAGCCTGGCTCAGCTCTTTTGGCAAAGTTTGAGTTGTTGACACAATAAGGTTGTGAGCCACCCATACACACTGGACTGAATCAAAGGAGGCTCGATGCCATCTGGCCCAACACCCTCATTTGACAGATGAGAAAACTGAGGTCCAGAGAGAGGGAGAGACTAGCTCAAGGTCCCACATAAAGTTACCAGCAGCAAGGAGAGAACCTGGGCCTCTTGAGGCTCTCCCTTCAGGTGCTGAGTCACCAAAGAAAACAGATGATGGAAGAAACAAACCACCATCTGAAACCGCAGTTTCAGAAAAAGAAATCGTCAGGTTGGGTCTTTGGATAGTAATCAGGCTGTTAGACCCTTACACCTGGAGACCCAGCTGAGTGACTTTGGGCAAGTTGATTTACCTCTCTGAATCTGTAATAGAGGGATGAAAATGATCACACTTCTCACCTTGTTCCTGCCCTTGAGAAATTCACAGTTCATTGGAAAGACAGGTGCCCCAATCATGATATAAGGTAAGTTCAATTTCTGCAAATACGTACAAAACACACAATTAGTCCAAGGAATGAGAGTTTCTGGGAGTGCCAGGGTAGACTTCCCAGAGGAGGTGACACTTTAGAAGGGTTTTTTAACAGATAATGTGGGCATCATGGATGGGCACTAAAGGCAGAAGAAACAGGGTGTATTCAAAAGCATGTTGTAAGAACTCCCTACCATGTGTCATGATTGGAGTATCGAGTGCAAAGTAGTGGGCAGGGGCTGGGATATGGGGTTGAAGCCAGAGTCACTGTCCAGATCATGGAGGGCAGGAGGATGGTGGTCTGATCTGAGATGAAAGCAATCACTCTGGCTCATCAAGTTCAACATCAAAATAATCAAGTCAACAGCAAGTGAAATATACCTCTCTAAAATTTGCTGTGAAAACTAAACTCGATTCGTTTTCAACATACCTTGTATCTCACTATATCTAAGTTGTCAATTTGAATTGTACTGCTTATATAATTTAAGTTTGGTAGTTTTAAAAGAGCCACAAGTATAAAGAGTTAATAACTACTTTTATGTTTGTTTGCATATATTTAAGGAGCACTAAATCAAGTTTTGTAAAAGCTTATTTGGAGAATGGACTATTAGGAACTGGGCTGAAGTCAAAAAGGCACTCAGAGGATGGTGCAATTGTCCAGGTGAGAAATAGTCCCTGAGACAGAATATAGGTTTTGAAAGGTGGACTACTGTGTCACACTTTCTGGGGATGACTTCAGTTTCTAATTCATATTATTTAACTTGAAGAAGTAAAAGCACTTCTCTAAACCTCTGTTTCCTCTTCTGTAAGATGGAAATAAGAATACAGCAGAAGTACCTCATTGCATGACTATAAAGGTTAATCATAATCCAGATGAAGTACTTAGCGCAGAATGCGGCCAAAGTATATGTTCAAAAACAATTTAAAGAAAAATTCACAGCAAACACCAACAAAAGACAAGGATCGGACCAAGAACAATATAAACTAGACAATCCTACATGTTGACACATAATTTTGACTTGGAGGGAGAGAAAGGAAACTGGAGGAGGGAAATCTTTGGGATCTAGGGTTCTGAGAGCTCCAAAGTACAGCCAACAGAGCCTCAGGGTCGATTCCTTTCCTTTCATTTCTCTGGTTGCTCACCTGCTCTGTGGGGATGAGAGGGAGGGACAGTAGCACTTACAAACCACAGCTAGGTAAAAAAGGATACCTTCACATCTGCAACTGGGCCTCACTTCAGAGCATCGTTTACTGACTGCTAGAGGGTTTCGGTGAGAACACTGAGAGCGCAGGCAAGCAGAAGGCATACTGAAGTTTATTTAAAAGTGAGCACCGCATATGGCAATGCATGGTCAGAGTAAGAGATGGGTCTAAAGAACTATCCCTACACATCTTCAGATCTCCTAGGCTGCCATCCAGTTTCTAGCTCTAGTTCCTCTCCCTCTGCTCTATACAAGGAAGTAAAGACCATTAAAAACGTAAATGATGAATATGGAAGTTCCTTTCACAGTCACAGTTTAACATATAGGGGAAAAATATCCAAGGGTTGCCTTTATTCTTGCCCAGATCTTATGGTTTTAAAACTTCCATTTTTATCATAAATTCTAAATATTTCCTATAACTGCATTAGATTTGAGGAAAAGTTGCAGTCTTCCAGCTTAAATGAGGAGGAAAGGTAAGTTCTTTGAACTTTAATATTCCTTTGTATGAGAGCAACGTTGCACCTCTGGTCAGTTTAAACACGGTTTCCAGAGAAATCAAGAAGTGTGGTTCAGCAGAATTTGAAAATCTCTAATTGGAAAGTTAGAGAGAGAAAGAGAGACCTGGATTGATTGGTTGAATATACTGAACAAATATTTACTGAGTTTTAACTTTTTGTCATACCTGGGATCTGTGCTGGAGATACAACAGGAAGCTAAAATCAGAGTTTACGACCTCAGGGAATCATTCTTCCAGTAGGGAAGGCAGAGATTAATCAAATTCAATTAATAACAACACAATTGTGTTTAACACTGCAAGTGGGATAAGTAAAAATCTGTGCAGCTATAAAGAGTGCTTATTAGGGAAATTTGATCTACTCTGGGGGTTCTGCCCCCAGAGAATCACAGTTCTGCCACTTTCTTATCATGTGACCTTGTCAAGGAACTTAAATTTCTGTGCCTCAGTTTCCTCATTTGTAACCCGAGGCTCTGCATTTCAGGTTGAGGATCATTAGAGACAAAGTGTGAATGTGTCAGCACGAGAATGGTCTATGGTGAGGACTCAGTAAAGATCTCTTCCTTTGTCCTTGCTTCCTTAGGTTATTAATATTTCTTGTAAAAAGAAATTATTTTCAAAAACTGTATGTTTTGAAAAAACAGTATGTTTTGAAAGGAAGAATTAGTGTATATTTTGGATTGACTAATCACTGCTAAAATATTCTCTCTCTGTGTCTCTTTTTTTTTTGAATCACTCTAGGCCTGGGATCCAGGACCAACAGAGAAGGAAGGCAGGGCAGCACTTGGGTCCCCGCATCTGAAAGCAAACCCTTGACGCTGTGGTGAGGGCAGTTCATATAGCACTCAGCGTCCCGTTCATCCCAACTCACCATCCAGTGGTGCTCCACGTTCACTCTCTGATTGGCTAGCACCATCTATGTACTCAGCCCATCTTATTCTGCCTTCAGAACTAACAAGTTAGATGTGCAATACTAATAGTTCTAATTTAGAGATGATAAAATTGAGCTCAGAGAGCCTGAAGTCTCTCAGCTGGTTATGAAGCTGGACTGCAAACCCAGAGCCCAGGCAGCTGGGCTACAGTGGCTAACTAGTGACACAATTTGGCCTTCAACAAAATTATTTTAAAAAACTGAAAGGTTATTTGATATCCTGCAGATCATACAAATTTAAGAGGCAAATAACCCAATAAGGAGGGACAGAAAAGTTAGATGCCTTTGGGAACCGAGAGGCAAAGGGGGAGCGGTGGGGTGTAGTCAGACTAAGTACCTCATCCACAGGGGCCGTCTATGAGCCCATTCTCACTTTTTCACCTCTCTAAAAGAGGATCATCAGGGCCTAATGGTGCAAAACAGAGAAAATCCTGTCTAAGTCTTAAGAGAACTACAGTTGACCCTTGAACAATGAGGGGTTAGAGGTGCCGAACTTCCTACCTCCACGCAGTTGAAAGTCTGTCTGTGACATATAGTCAGTCAATCACCCCTCCATATCTGTGATTCTGCATCTGCTGCAAACAACTGCAGACAGTGTAGCACTCTAATGTTTACTGTTGGAAAAATCTGCATGTAAGTGGACTCACACAGCTCATACCCAAGTTGTTCAAGGGTCAATTGTAGTTTTCTTAGGCACACTTAATAGAGAAATTCGAAGTTCCTAGGAGGAATTGGAAGTTGGCATCAGAGCGTTATCGACTGATAATAATCCCTTATTCTAGATATTTATAATTAATAATATATTGATAGCAGCCCAGAGCAATGCTGAGTCCCACCTGTAAATTCAGTAATCCTCAACTGATCCTTCTATTGCCTTCCTAAAATCCTGGGTACAAATATGGATGCAAATGAGCTTCATTTCAGATCAATGATTCCCTTTATAAATGAATAACTTAAGCAGGCCTTTTCTGACTGTATGTCTCATGTTTGCCAAGCAACCAGATTTTCCAATTCAGGTTCTAGAGTCAGCTCTGAGTCTTGAGTTAAAGCGCTAAATTCTTGTGTTTGCAAACTACAATAACAGAATTCATTTGGAGGAGGAAAAATCGCTGATTGTCTTACAAGGTTTTATCAAGTGTAGTATCTCCAATCAAGTTAGTGGGCACATGCAAGGTAATTTTGGAATGTAAACGTAATTCTAAAAATATATGTTGTTTCCATTATAGGTTGCTGTACACCTGAAACTAACACAGCATCGTAAACCAGCTATACTTCATTTAAAAAATTAACCTCAAAAATATATACGTTGTTTTTTTAGAAAAGAATAAAATAGTAAACAACTAGTGCTAGTTAATCAAAATTGTCATAGGAAAGTCAGGTTATACCATTGGTTTTGTTTACTGATCTACTTTATTTAATTAGGGAAAGTTCTGAGTGCAATATAGATTTAACTCAAATTTCTGCACTTTTTACATCTTTGCATCATTCAGCATTTATTGAGATTCTACCATGTGCCAGGCACTGCTCTCCACATTAAGCATTCAAGAAATGATTCAAGTATTGCCCCTGTATTAATATGCTTACAACATAGTGAGGAAGTAACTTAAAATCAGATTATGTATTATAGGAAGCACCTGGTCAACTTTTAATCATCCTTCTAAACAGCTCAGCTGCCACCATCTCCAGGAAGTTTTCCTTCATCTGAAGAATGAGTACCTCATTTCTAATTGCATTTATTAGTGCACATGCTTGAAATTACTGGTTACAGATCCATCTCCTTAATAAAGCAAGCACTTCCATCAAGCAAGGACCATCTCTTTACATCTTTGTTTGCAACAAAGGGACTGTAGATGTAAAGATGAAAAGAATAGACTTTTCTTAAATGTTGTATGTATGGTAACTGTGTCATGTGGAAAAAAAAAAAGCCGCAAGAAGATCCATTAAGTATAGTGCATGGTAGAGATGAAGCAGGGAAAAAGCATGGCAGAGAGGCTGAGCACTGGAGGCAAGACATAAAAAAATACAGAATACGAAAGCAAAGGGGCTTATCTTCCCATTGCTAGCATCGGAAGACACAGAAAAACTGTAAACATTTTGGCAATCTTAGATTAACCAAAATGGAGATGGAAAATCGAGAAGAAACGGAATATACATTTAAGTTCAGCAGAATGGCTGTTTCAAAATAACGTTATGACTTTTTTACTATTATTATCACCAAAATTTCTCAAGGGGAGTTTTATTCTTGAATTTGTACATCTATAACACTCAGTATAGTGCCTGACTCCTAGTAGCTACTTCATACATCATGTTGAGTCAGACTTAAGGGCAATGATATAGTGGAAAAAAGATGATTAAAATAAGACAGGAAGAAATGCAGTGAGTACAACTGAGGAAAAATTACTTTGAGAAGTAAATACAGACTCCAAGTTAAAGATTATGCATTTTCCTCTACTTCTGTTTCAAAACTCCATTTGAACAAGTTTAGGGATTGAGAAATAAAGACAGAAACTCACAAGGATAAAAAATACAGGAGAAAACAGAAACAGTTTTCTTGGAAGATAGAAAGCAGATGGGAACTGAATTAGCAGACCCAGTTAAGCTGAATTATAAGCCAGCAGTAGAGAAAGCTGCAGAATGCCCAGGCTTGGCAGCATTAGGTCTTCTGTAAAGAGGGTTCAGTACAGGAGGATTGTTTGAAAGTATATTTGAAAATCAGTGAGATACCCTAATTTTCACCAGGCATTAAGTAACTGTTACTATCACATCCTGGCAGAATATTGGAGCTTTTTTTCTTTTATGAGGGTAAAACAGCACATCTCAAGATTACAGCGAACAGAGTTGAAAAGTGGATGCCATACTGGAAAGGGGTTATTGAATAAATGCATACATACCACATGTTGTTATTCAGACTTCCCCTTACACAGCCTCCAGGATGCAAGAATTAGACTTATACCTTCCAGGAAGGAGGCTGGAGGGAACTTTTCTGGGGAATCTGATCATTTTGAGAGAAAGAAACCTGTAAATACTAACACTGGGATATGAGATGGCCCAACCAGAAAACCATATACTGAAGTTCGTGGAACATCCTTCCATACACACAGAGCTTTTTGGTGTCCCACACTTAAATATGAGCTATTTGGGGAAAGCACCTAACATGAAATACAAAAACCAAATTAATAAACAAACAAGAAATACAGCCCAAGCAGGCACATGAAAATTTCAGAAAACTATCAGCAATTTTTTCCAAGAGATGAAAGAAGAATTTGCATCAGTGGAATAAGAACAGTATATAAGAAATGAGAACACAAAACACACAGGAAAAATTTTTAAATGGGATTGTAGGTAACAATAACAAAAAATTAAATGAGAGGGATTAAAGGTAAATCTGAGGAAATTATCCAGAAAGAAAAATAAACAAAAGAGATGGCCAACAGAAGAGGAAAATAGATGAATCATTCCAGAAGGTATAACACCTGAAAAAAAAATGTAACTCAATAAAAAACAGGATATAAAACAGAAGGTTAGACATCATTAAAGAAATGAATCAAGAAAAAATTTCAGAATTGGAGGATGAAGTTTTCAGGTTGAGTGAGTCCAGCACAATAGCTAAAAATATACCTATATTAAAACACATCATCACATACATACACCCCTATGTTCATAGCAGCACTGTTCACTATAGCCAAAACATGGAAACAACCTAAATGTCCATTGACAGATGAATGGATAAAGAGGATGTGGTACTAATATACAATGGAATACTACTTAGCCATAAAAAAAGAATGAAATAATGCCATTTGCAGCAACATAGATGCAACTAAAGATTATCACAGTAAGTGAAGTCAGTCAGAAAGAGAAAGACAAATACCACATGATATCACTTATACGCGGAATCTAGAACATAGCACGAATGAACCTATCTACAAAACAGAAACAGACTCATAGACATAGAGAACAGACTTGTGGTTGCCACAGGGGAGGGGGAGGGAGAGGCATCGACTGGGAGTTTGGGGTTGGTAGATGCAAACTATTACATTTAGAATGGATAAAAAAACCAGGTCCTAATGTACAGCACAGGGAACTATATTCAATATCCTGTGATAAACCATAATGGAAAAGAATATAAAAAAAGAATGTATATATGTGTATAATTACACACACACACACACACACACACACACATATATATGTATAACTGAGTTATATATGTGTATAACTGAGTCACTTTGCTGTACAGAAGAGATTGGCACAATATTGTAAATCAACTATACTTCAATAAAAATTTTTTTAAATAAAACCACATCATCACAAAATCTTAGGTTGCTGGGAGCAAAGAGAATCTTCAAAGTCTTTCAGAAAGGGAAAAAAAAGGTTTTCATATGAAGAATTGAGAATCAAAAAGGTAACAGACTTTTCTAAGCACAGTGGATCCAACACGGGAGATGGGCAAAGGGGAGTCACCAAAATAAAGGCAATCATGCAAGAGGTCTAGAGACCAACCTGTCTACATAAGAGAACTTCTTCAGAGGACTCTGGAGTATTTCTTCAAGATGAAATCAGTATTACCTAACGTATTTGGATGTGTTAAGAGATTTGTCATAACTTGAGAAGAATTTGGGGATAAATTAGTGACACGTATGCAGAAAACTAGGCCAAAAGATTTTTCTTTTGGAAGACCAAAAGATTGTGCAAGAAATGAAATATATAGGATTGGCCAAAAAGTTCTTTCGAGTTTTTCCGTAACATCTTACAACATGGATCAACTCTGAATAACATTTATATAGCCATTTAAATGTAAATACTGAAAATTGATCAAACCACAGTTAAGAGTATAGTTATCTCGGGCTAAAAAGGGAGCCAAACTGTGCCTGGATTAAGTGGAACCGGAGGGTGAAAGAGATCGAAATCCTCATTTTCCATAATTGGAAGTTAATTTACAAGTCTTAAACTAAAATAAAAATTAAGAAGTAGAATTCTAAGCATGTTATTTAGAGGATATAGAGGCAAATATGAAAAGAATAAGCTAAAAGAATGAGTGTACCTACTTGCAAGTAGAATTATTTGATTCTTTAAGCTATGCATGTGAATCTCATTGATAAAAATGAAAACTAATTTTTTTAAAATAAATGTATCAAGTTATAGAGAACGGTAAGACATTAACGTCTATCCTTGGTTCTCAGGGACTACTTTAATTTCTGAATACATATTCATATTAACTGACACCCCTGCTCTTTCTTTAAGGATTTAAGATACCCCTTGGGACAATTTAACAATGTTTTATTTGCATCTTAGAGGCTTATAAATCATTGCTTTTGTGATTAAAATTGCTCTGGAAGGCTAAGCCTGGTGGCCATATTGTCTGTTTGCTTTAACGAATTAGGTTACAAATGTTGAGCAAAGATTTTGCCTCTTCATTCTGTATTTGTGTTTACTCAGGCAGGTACCATTTTGTGGCAAAGCAGATAAGATCTGTTCCCAGGCCTGTAAGGGGTGACAAGTATATTATTTGAACATGTGGTAAAATTATTTAAATAAAAAATGCACAAGATTATCAACACCCCTATCACTCAGTTTAAACAGGAACCACATAAATGTCACTCTGCCATCGTGCACTTTGCAGCTTATTCCTGTCCATCGGGGACAGGGAGGAAAGATATTGACAACAGCTGAGAATTTATCAAGGTCGGTATGGGGAGAATAAAAATTGCTGCTACTATTTACTGGATGTTAACAAACTTTAAACCACTAGTATCTTATTTAATCTCTAGACCAACACTATCAGGTACTTACTAATATCCCTAATTTACAGATAAGGAAACTGACGGAGTTTAAGCAACTTGTCTAAATAAAAGAGCTGGGAATCAAATATATGCCTATTTCATATACTTGAAATATTTGTCCAATATCTTAACATTTGCACTACTTAGGTAGGAGCTTATAAGTTTTGTTAATATAGTGGGGAGTTTGTATATTTGTGAGCATATGTGTATACAATACACACACACATACACACATGTGTTTGTTGAGAGACAGAGAAATGTAAGAATATTAGAGGATTCTGGACATTCTATTTTGAACTGTCACCCTTGCAATTTCTAAGGGAAATAAATGTACCAAGGAAAAAGTCCAATCCACACACAGTCTTTGTAACTGTGCAGCTTGGTTCTAAATATCTACATAGTCCCCTGATGAACTAGGTTGAGTGGTGTGGAAAATGTCTTAGGCTTGGCTAGAGATAAAGCTGGTTTCCTGTTCTCCTCTGGCCATTTTTCTAACCAGTGTTGTCCCAGAGAAGCTTGTACTGACTTGTGAGAGCAGGTAGCTAAATTTTCAGGAATTTTGTGAGTCAATTTATGTGAAGTTGGTTGCTTGATATGGGCCATGGTGAGGGTCACACAACAGAATCTGGCAAATGCTACAAATCAGGAGTTCTTTTTCTTTTCTTTTCTCTTATCTTTTTCCCTTTCGTTGTTGTTAAACTTTTACCAGCATATCACTGCCTAAACCAGTACCTTAGCTCCCTGAATCTGAGCACTCTTCTGCAGAGGAAAAGCCAGTCCTGGAAGAGAAAGCAGGTCAGTGCAAGTGCAAAGAGCTTTCCCCAAAGCCTGGAGCAGGGCTGATCTAGGTCTACCTGCCCAGACCTTCTGAAGGCAGGACAAGAGCTTCTAACTTTACTTAATTTTGTTAAAGAAGGTCTGAGAGGAGTGAGCAGTAAAAGAGAGAATGAGAAAGTCGAGAGTGAGCCAAGACAGATGGCTGGATCTCTTCCCAGAGCAGCAGCTTCTCTCTGCCTCTTCTTGCCTCACCTCCTCTTTCTGGCCTCAGACTTTAACCCCTTTGCTCCTCCACAGAGAAAGTCCCAATCTCAAGTACGGTCACCAAATACTACTTTTGAACTTTACCCACATTAAAGGACCCCTCTTTAAGTGAGGGATTCAAAGCTTGCTCAAAGCTACAGCAACTTAGTAGCTGTACAATTGAAAGCAAATCATATCACTTATTTGAACCACAGTTTTGTTTGCTGTAAAATAGGGCTTTTAACATCACCCTTTCCGGGATGCTGTGAGGAACAAATGTCAAGGTTTCTTATACACTGCCAAGTATGATAAACCTAAAAGGTTGCTATTGTCATTGTTATTGTCAATATTATGATTGTGGATTTTGGCAATTTCTATCAGGGAAGATATTTGGGGATCAGAAAGAATCTAACTGGAATGATGCCACCCATCTCAGAGATTCAAACAGCTTATTTGATAAATCTTGAAATGAACAGCAGGCTCAGGAAGACACAGGTGCTCCATAACCAACATGCCAGAGATCAAATTAGCTCATTCCTCTATCCCTAACAATACAAAGAGGCTATACTATACACAAACCTGGGCTTTGTGAAGTGGCCTAACCACGGAAGATACCTTCGAGAGGCACATGTGAGCATAAGGACCTTGTTTGTCAGCCCATCCATTCCTTTTGCCTAATCAATCTTTAATAGCTGGTTTTTAACCTGGGGCCCTCGAATCCTTGAGCCACTTATCTTCCTAGGATACAACATGGGCTTAGAGGGATGTTGTCTTCACATATGGCTTCAGGTAGAGGTGCCTTTCTTGATATTCCCTTCAGGTAGCTGAGTGATGGGAGCTGGGGGTAGAGTTATCCTAATTTGTTTGCTCAGATACCAGTGGGCCCACAGACCAGTGAGCACTGCCTGCATGTTTACAAACCTTCTTGTTTACAGTAAGAGCATTACAGAATGGCTGGGGGTGGGAATAATTAAGGATCAATCCCATAATCTCCATAACACCTCTTTCTCCAAAGCAACACAAATAAATGCACAGAGGACATCAGAACAGCATGCTTGCTGCAAAAAGGTAGTGTTAAAAAAAAAGAAAAGAAAAAAAAGGAAAAAAAAAAGGTAGTGTTACAGGTCCTCCAGCTCCTTAAGCAGTCAGAACACCACCCCTCAACTCCCTCTACACAGAAATCTGGAGCTACCACTCAAAACAGTCATCTCCAAACACTTGAAGGCGTGCAGTTTAGAGGAAGAAATGGAGTTGACTGGTATGGCCCAGATTTAAAATTTCAACAAGTGGGTAGAATCTCTAAGGAAGTAGTGATGGCTCTGCTAAAACAGACCTTCAGCATGAGTAGGAGTTCAGTAAATCAGGTTGCTGGGGGTGTACACAGTGCATTTGAGAGAATATGGCTGGGAATGAACTGCACACTTCATCAGTCACACTTAAATATGTTTGGAAACTTCTCCCACAAGGAGCCAATCTTCACTGAAGGGAAATTCATTTAGGAAGTGTAATCTTTTTTCATCAGAGTATTTCACCATATATAAGGCCTGGGAATGAACTACAAATGACTTCCACCTTCCTGTAGCCAGTCACTACCCTTTAAAGTTCTATGAATAATACATGAAGGAATTTCATTGCTCTTCTCATTCTATCACAGTTGGTTTGATGGTTCTGTTGACAATAATGACTGTTATCTGTGTCCTGTGTGTGTGTCCATGAAACAGTGGATGAATTTCTCTTTTAGTTTACTGCTTGGGAAAATTTTGTCACAACCTATGAAGAGGTATACTTCTTATTCTGAGAGTGATAGTATGGTCACATTCTGGGTCCTTTTTTTTTTTTTTTTTTTGTCTTTAACAACAGACTCAGCTCAATGTGGCCCTCACCTATAGAAATTGCCTATGAATAGAATTTTGTTAAAATTTTTAAAATTTCCCTGTTTTTCAAAGGCTTTTGGATGGCAAAACTCCTGTTGGAAGTTTGGCAGAAATTGAATGAATAAATATGCCAAATTAATAATGAAAGGATAAATTCACACATAAAATGTTCTACTCAGCTTGTCTCTTAGAACTCCAAGCTTAATGTTGGATGGCTTTATGAGACGGTTGCCTATTACAGTTGCCTAAAGTAATAGAAAAGGTTGATATGTATTTCAAATTCATTATATCTTAGTTTTACCAAACAGTAAAAATAGGACAGCAATATCTGTACTTCTCTTAGTATATAAAATATTGTCAGATTCAATAAGTGTATGTTAGAACTCCCAGGTTATACATCTAATTCTTATTATACATTTTGCTTCTGTGGGGTAAAAATAAACATCCTTGTTTCCTGAGAAAAGAAATACTTGTTTTTTTTAATGATGAGAAGCATATCGAATATTCGATAAATTTATACCTCACAGTCTTTGCTGTCAACATAAAATTTTGCAAGGCCGGATACGAAGTTTGCAGTAGCTTTATGAAAGAAGATGGGTGTCACTTTTGTCAAACAAACCAACCTGTGTAATAAAACATTCTGTGTTTGATAAGTCTTTTGTCACCAACACATCTTGATTAAATTATCGTCATGCAAAACATGGACTTGGCAGTACCAATGCCAATATCAATACTGACCTCACCTTGGCCACCTAGCAGAGAAGAAATTTTTCCTTTTATTTGACTGGCTACTTTTTTTTCATAAAATATGTATGGTCCTATACATATTTACTCTCTCACCTTCCAGTGCCTCATACCCACAGATACTGGAAAGAGTCAGGCTATCATATTTCCTCCATATTCATCCAGCTCTGACTAGCTTTCTTATTTATAAGATATGGCATTCATGTGAACAAATCCACTACTGACAAATAGTGATCATGCAAAAAATTGATTTCCAAAATCACTTCTTGTGGTATACATGCTGGTTTCCAAGACTAAGAGTTTAATTTGATGAATAATATTGATTAGACAACACACACACTCACACGCTATAAATTTGTAGATAGTTTTCTCATTACATTGATCAGTGAAGTAATAAGACTGGTAAAAAAAAATTGTATCAATTATAAGTTATAAAAGGAGTAGTCTTTTTGAAGAGGTTGATTCAACTATTGAGTTAGCCAAAAACTTTGTTCCGATTTTTCCGTAAGATGTTACGGAAACGAACATCTTATGGAAAAACGAACATTTTGGCCAACCCTATAATATACATTAATATACATGGATACTATACTTGTGATTTAAATCCAGAGAAATTATATGTCAAGATGAATATCTACCCCAAAAGAGATTTAATTATATTTTCCCCAATATAATGTCAGGATTCTATTAGCCAGAGGATTAAATGCCAATTGCTATGCTTGATATCACATACAATTTGTAAACAGGGGAGAGCCAGGGGTTATTTCAGGGGATGCCCTAAAGTGGATTGGCAGTAACATGAAGAGGGTTCCCACTAGCCTCTGTCTTATCACTAAGGGGACAACTACGAGACACTGATTCAAGGTGAAAGCATGGAATGAATTGATTCTTAATGACCTTGAAGGTATAGAGCCTCAGACAGTCTCTGCAAGTCTCAAGTACCTTATTTGTAAACTGGATAAATTGTATCTACTACATTATTGTGATGATCAGTGAAAATGCATGTGAAATATTGGTTACCATGGTTGACATATAGTAGGAATTTAATAAATGCTATTTTCCTTCCCTAATTAAATATTAAATTAGCCTCAACATGTCCTCTCAAGCTTGAATTAGACAAAACATGTCATTTCACACATGATCTTAGTACAAAAGGCATTGGACAAGGAGTCTAAGAATATGGGCCCTGATCCCAGGCACTAACCTCTGTGAGAATTTGGTCACCTCACTTCCTTACTTTGAATTTGTTTCCCTATGCATAAATGTGACCGCAGCAATTTCACTTATAAATCTGGTTTGGTCATTCTGTGCCATTCTGGGTTCCCAAGAGTCTTCCTTAGCAAAAAAGTATTATCGAAGTGGATATTCTGCTATTGTCCTGGCCCCAGTAGAGTCCCTTAAAAAGATTTTTTTACTACAAAGAAGGATTATTATCCAAGCAAATTTATCTCCTCAGATTGTTTTCAGGAGACCTATGATGAAAAGATGTAAATCCTGGGAGTAGGAGAGCAAAACCTAAAGAAGACCAAGCCTATTACCTGCTTAGAACTGTTGTCCATCATTTGTCTCTATTCCTCCTCCTGGCATACTCCTTCCACACCTTGGCTGTCTGGTCAATTCCTTTGGGATTAAACTGCAACTTGCATCATAAGGAAAGGAGCTGTTCCTTCTTATTCTCATGCTGTGTTTAATATTCCTTCCTCATCCCCACACCCAGTGCCAGACCCTTAATAAGCTTTCACTGAAGAATATTAAGTAGCACTGGGAAAGTAGTATAATCGAGTATGTACACTAAAGTGATCATTGGGATGGCAGTGTTGAGTAGTACATGAATAGCAACTGTCTGCCGAGTATTCCACTAAGTACTCGGGCTAAAATGATGACCTCAAGGAGCTCGTGGTCTCCTGGGAGAACAGGTACCCTCAGATGATGAAGGGGAAGGCACAGAAGAAGAAAAGGAAATTCTGTAACTCACAATGCACTCCCTGTTACCAGCAATGAAACTCATTTTCCAAAAAATTTCCTCCCAGGGAATATGGTACAGTGCAATGGTTTACAAAGTCTTAATTCAGCCTGGAATCCTTTGCTCAACCTAAAGATTAGGTGAAAGCAATAACAAAATAGTTAAGGAGAAATAGAAGTAGTTCATATAGAAGTATAAGGAGACAGAAATCTATCCTTCCACGATTGAATACCAATTCTAGCTTCTAGACAGTCCACAACTGGCTCAGTCTATCCTTGCTCCCAACTGACAAAGGCAGTTCTGTTGAGTAAGACCTGGCTGAATTTAATTACAGACTATCACAAGCTGCATTCTTTGACAAGACCTGACATTTTCACCCTTTCCATAGCAGCCCATGGGCTGTCCATCTTTAAGGGCAAATCACTCTCAATCACATTTCAAAGGGTCCCTGTCTCTAAGTTCTGAAATATTTGATGTTGTCCTCTATATACAGACATCACCCCTTGGTTAAATGTCCCTTCTTCTGTAACACCTCTGTCGCTCCATAAATTTGTATAAATATCCTGTCTGAGTGTACCCTTTACTTCCTGAACCTTCCACCACCATAACATCCTTTACGCTTTTATTGTCACTTCATTATTTATCTTTGAGATAGCCAAGGATAGAGCCATGTCTTGAACATGTATTTTTTTATTCCTAGTATGTAGTACACTACCTAAAATGTTAAAGGCACTTAAATGGTCCAACTTTTTTATTGAATGCTGACTGAATAATGAATAAATGAAGAAGATAAAGAGAGAGTATAAAGAGTCATCCAGATGGCTTTAAAATTTCTGAACTCGGCTTCCCTGGTGGTGCAGTGGTTGAGAGTCCGCCTGCCGATGCAGGGGACACGAGTTCGTGCCCCGGTCCAGGAAGATCCCACATGCCGCGGAACGGCTGTGCCCGTGAGCCATGGCCGCTGAGCCTGCGTGTCCGGAGCCTGTTGCTCCGCAACGGGAGAGGCCACAACAGTGAGAGGCCCGCGTACCGCAAAAAAAAAAAAAAAAAAAAAAAAATTTCTGAACTAACTTTGGAATTCAGAAGAAAGGAGCTAAACCCTCTACATGGCTATCTTATTAATCCTTGGCTAAACGTTTTCTGGGGTCAATCTTTTCATTGCCATTTTACAGACGAGAAGACTGAGGTCAAGATGACACTGAGAGTCAATGAAAAAGCTGACATTTCAATTTGCATCCCTTGGGCGTGAGCCCTTGTTCTTTCCACTCACAGTATCGCACTGCCGCCCTACCGGTGAGTGAAGCAGTAACAATATCCTGTCCCTCCTGTAGTCCTTTAGAGTGTCAGGGCACTTTCACAGCCAGAACCTCCTTTGTGCTGACAAGGCAGCTGTCACTTGGGGGACACACTGAGCTCTCTGCTCTGTGACAGAGCCAGCTGCAGAAGGCACAGCCAACAGCTTCCAATCAAAGGAAATCCTGAAAAAACAGCTTCAGCGATCTACTGCAGATTCTCCCTGTCACAGTCCTTGGCAATAAATAACACATGGAAAGAGATCAGCTCATGCCAAGGTGGACTTCAAAGAGGGTGGGGGGGGCAGCATTGGAGCCCTCCACTTGGCATCTGTGTTGCCTGCCCATTTCAGAAGTTAATTCAAGGAGAGTGCGATGAAGGGAATGCCTGTCTCTCCTGCAGCTGACTCGTGGGAACTCTGCGTCGGCTAGCTAACTCTTGCTTGTCTTTAAAGAGAATTTTCCCAGCTCCAAGCCTTAGAGCTAGGCCTTGAACCAGTGCTGTGACACGTGTTCTGAGCTAGTCCCAAACAAGCGCAAACACAACAGCCTCCACTGATCAGTGCAGCACAACCGAAGGATGGAATCCAAAGCACGAGCCCTGAGAACAGAAAGTTCCAGCTCTCTCTGTGTGCAAGTTGCCATGAGCTCCAGCCGTGCGTCCTGCAGCCAAGGATGGGTGGCCCCCAAGCAGGAAACTCTTTGGCAGCTTCTGCTGCGTGCTCTGCTTGCTGACAAGAGCACACCCTGGCCTCGGTTATTGCCCTTATAAAACAGCTCAAGTAGAATGTGAGCCAAATGTTTTAAATGTGCCTGGAAGAAAAATGTTAACTATGAATCCATGCGGTAGAACAGTACAGTACAACTGCAGCAACACGCAGCTCTGCTCCCGGAGGAGGGGCCAGGGAGGAAAATACAGCTGCTACCCAGGCTTCTAGTGGCTTTTCCTCTTCCTTCTGCAGCACTCCTACTGGGGCAAGGACTGCCTTGACATCCACTTTGTAACAGAATCTGAGAAATGGGTGCTCTGTGGAAATGATTAGAGAGTCATAGAATTTTCAGAATTTTCCCAACTAGAAGAGACCGTACTAACCATTTAGTTTGCATATAAGTAGGGGAAGAAGTTTAAGTCCATAGAAGTCACCAGCAAGGTCGAGTCTTTCTTTTTAAAATTCACTCTGCAGGTTTCCAATCCATGTTTTGCAGAACAAAACAATGCAGTTTTCCGTGTCCAGCACCTACCGTCTACCAGGCACTGTCCTATTTTTCCGATATCTTTTTGGATCTCCAATACAGTCTTATAAAGGAATACTATCACTTACATTGTAAAGTGAAAGAAATCAAAACTGTAGGTGTTCATGCAAATTGTCTACCCAGTAAGCGTTGGAACAAGCATCAAACCCAAGTGCCCCGACTCCAAAGCACATGTTCTTTTCATTGTACTAAGATGCCGTTGCAAATGGCATAAAAGTTGTCTGTTATATTTCTGGGCTATTGACATGCATTTTTTCTTATAATTCTAATGAAGATATTCAGAGGATGTAATTAGAACAATCTTTGAGTACTTCCATGAGGAGAAAATCTACTTTGCCCTAACTTCATGGAGAAATACCAGAAGCACTACAATTAATATATAAAAAAAGACAAGGATACCATCAATGACATTAATACTTATTATTTTTCTGGACATCTTAGCCAATACCATAAAGCAAGAATCAGAAAAATAAAGCAAGAATCCTGGAAGAAAGGATATAAAATTATTATTTTTAAATGATTGGCTATATAGTGTCAAACTAAAGGAAAAAAGCCAGGAAAAAACTATTAGGCCTAATAAGAGAGCTCAGTAAATTAGCCAGTAAATTAGTAATTAAGATTAAGAATAAACTCAGTAACTCTTCTGTACAGTGGAAACACCCATTTAAAAAAACATAGTGGAAAAGATTGATTATGCTTATGTTAAAATATACTCCTAGGTAGCTTTAAGAAAATTGTGTGATCTATGGAAATGAAACTTCAGAGCTTTATAGAGACTCAAAAGAAAATTTTAAAAAGTCAAGAGATATTTTAAGTTCCCAGATGAGATGAAAGAACAATGATGCCAGATCTTCCTAAATCAATATATGAGATTATCATGATCATAGTGGGGTTTTTACATTAGGGAAATGGTTGCAAAGTCATTCAGAAGAGAGTGACTAGAGAAATAAAATAACCAAGAACAAGTTTAAAACAAGAGAAATGAGAGAGAGTTTGCCTACCAAAACATATATACTACTACCGTCGTTAAAACTGGAACACACATATAACTAAGACTAGACAGCTGTATCAGTAGAAAATAACAGAAAGTTCTAGGACAATCAGAAAATACTATAGGACTTACTATATTACAATGGAAGCAGCAAAATTCAATAATATTCACCAAAAGATATTAGGGAACGTGGCTAAAAATATGGGGAGAAAATAACTTTCCCTGATCCTCATTTCACAGAGCCAACAGTTCAAATTCCATATGTTTTATAGATCTATGTGGAAACAATGATTAAAAAATAAAAATAATAGTAAATATTTAAATTACGTTGAAAATAGGGCATAACTTTTAAATATAAAATAAATGAAAGAAATCACAAATGATAACACATTGATCACAAAATATTAGACATTTTTACACAAAATATATGAAAAAGTAGAAGAGAAATAAGGAATTGGAAAATGATTTTCAACAAATATAAACAAGGGTTTAACATTTTTAAGAAATATATTAAAACACATTTTACAAATCCTTTTTCTCTAACTCCATTAGTATAATCATAACAGTAATAACACAACAGCCCACTCTTACCAAGCAAATGCTCATTTGGTTGCTCTGCATCCATCATTTCATCTAAACCTCACAGGGTAGAGATAGGGTTATTATTCATGAGCACAAAGTTAATACATTAAGGCAAAGCATGGTTAATATTATTTGCACAAGGTCACACAGCTAAACCAAAAAAAAAGAGACACGTCTGTCTATAAAGTTCTCAATTCTCAACATGACCCTGTATCAAAGTGGCCAAAGGCAATGAACACATTTCACAGAGGAAGAAATGCATTTGGTCAATAAATATATGATAAATGTACAGCCTGCTAGTAATAAACAAACATATAGGAGATACCATTTTTCGCTATCAAATTGACAAAAAAAATGAGAAAGAACACTTAGTGCTGGTGAGGGTAGACTCCTTCTAGCTTGTGGAGTCAAAAATTTACAAAATCTTTCTGGAAGGGAATTTGGCAAGATGAATCAAAAGTCCTCAAAATGTTCTTACCCAATAACTCCACTTCTAGGAATTTACACTGAGGAAACCATCAGAGAAACTCATAAAAATGTTTTCATTTATAAGGAAACTCATTGCAACACTGTTTATGATATTTTAAATGAAGAATTGAAAATAAAATTAGTTAAATTGTGAAACATCCAAAACGTGGGTAAATAATGCCCCTGCTGCCCACATAAAACATCCAGGTCCTAGTCTTCAGAACTTGTGAATATGTTACCTTCCAAAGCAAAGAGGAATTTGAAGATGTTTAAGAATCTCAAGATGGAGAGATTATCCTGGATTATCTGGATGGGTACAGTGTCATCACAAGGGTCCTTATAAGATGGAGGCAAAAGGCTCAGAGTCAGAGAAGGCAATTTGACAACAGAAGCAGAGAGACAGGAAGCAATATGATGATGGAAACATATGTTGGAGTAATGTAGGGCCACAAGCCAAGGAATGTAGGCAGCGGAAACAGGCAAATAAACATATTGTCCTCTAAAGCTTTCAGAAGAAGCCACAGCCCTGCCAATGCTTTGATTTTAGGCCACTGAGAGTGATTTAGGACTTCTGACCTCCAGAACTACAAGACAATAAATTTGCATTGTTTTAAGCCACGAAGTTTGTGGTTTAAAATTTGTAACAGCGGCAAGAGGAAACTAACTTTAGTACTAAAACACCATTAAAAATCATATTTGCAAAAATAAATAATGATATAGGATCATTACGAAGAGAAATGCTATTTGAAAACAAGGATAATCAAAGTTGGTAAAAATGTTAAATCATGAGTGTCAACTGTTACCAAGATTCAACAGATACAACATTTCAAAGAGAGATACAACATTTCAAAGAGAGATATAAGAAAGATCAAGATGCAAATTTCTAAAGAAAATGGTTATTAAAAAGGCTATGTTACTTTTAATCCCTTATTCACCTTTAGAATATGAAAAGATCCAGTTTTGAAAGTTAAGAAAGAGTAATTGAGGGAACATTTCTTTGAAGAGGACTGCAGCTATGATGAGTGCTCTCCACGTGTGTCCACAGTATTTAAGTGTGTGTGTGTGTTGGTGGGGAGGGTGCCCTGAAAATCATCTCAAACCTACTGAGAAGAGTTTCAACAGGACCACCCAGAAATTTTATATATGTTTCTTGACTTTGGGAGTCACACAGTGGAAAGATCTCAATAGAGGGAGCCAGCTTGGCTAGCTCTGCTTGTGGTAGGAGTGCAGAAGAGATGGTTGTGTTGGATGGCAAGCACTCCTGCAGGAGCAAAGAATATGTGTTTCTCACAGAGCAACTATCAAGAGAGAGTGAGAGAACCAGTACGGGGCTGGAGTCGTACCCAGCAGGACTCCTGGAGGGTAGACAGTCCCCACTAGAGAGAGGCTGAAGGTAGTGCTGGATTACTAGGGGCTGAGAAAGGAGTAAACATGAGTTGGAGAAGGAGAGTACGTCACCAGCATCAAGAGAACTGCAGATAAAAGCTCTTGGGAAGCATGGTATGGGGACAAGAGTGTCTTAAAGAACACATTAAAGGTTGGTGGGAGCAATGACTTCAACATCTGCCTGTGGGAAGCCCGCCTTGGACAGTGCCAGTCACTAAGAAACTTCTGGCTCTTCCCCTGACTTCCAACGCTGGAAAGGTCAGAAATGAACAAAAGTGGGAGTGAAGGGCAAAAACTGAGAGTGGAAGTCAATGGCACCCCCTTTGCCTTCTTTAGGTTTTCCTGTGGCAGCCAGCCTAACTAGGGAAGTGCAAAAGATAATTTTAAATCAAAACTTTGATTACCATAAGGGACATGGAATTGTAATCTCTGAATTGCAATTGTGTTTGTTGAAAAAGAGACCATCAGCTCTCTTATCACTTACGCATAATCATGAGATCCCCAGTGTTTCATTATTCAAATTAATTTTAAAAAGACAGTGGAAGAGGTGAAATAATTTTACTTTATGACTGTTTCTCAAGAGTGGTTTTGTCCAAGACACTGGTTACATTATGTTTTTTAAAACACGTAGAAAAAAAAGAAGAAAAGTAAAAAAAGAAAGAAGAAAAGAGAGAGAAAGAAAGAAAGAAAGAAAAAGAAAGAGGCAGGGAGGGAGGAAGGAAGGAGGGAAGGAGGATGGGAGGGAGGGAGGGAGGAAAACGAGGGAGGGAAAGGAAATACACGAAAATGTTAATAGAGTTCTTTTGGGTTGATTAGGTGATAGATGAGTTTTATTTTCTATTGTCTTCCCTTTTCGATATTTGTACACCTTTATAATAAAACAGACAATTTTTACATGCATCTACCCTCCCATGCAAAAGATCCCATGTTTGATGTCTCCATAGCATATGACTTTATTAAAGGAGAGTTCCAAAAATGAAAACGCCTTCGTCATGAAGAGACTGGAGGAGCTTCTTCACTCCTAAGTATCGTGCTTTCAAATCAATGTGTTTACAGAACTTTCTGTACCTGATGCTGTAGAAGCCGTAATATTAGACTGTTGCTTCATTACAGAAAGAACCCGTAGTGGGCAGGAAACAGTTGAACAATAAAATACCAGTGTCCAAAAAAAAAAAACAAATGAGCTGGCAGCTTTTAGCTTCTGTTCACAAAACCAGGGTGGCATTTGTTAATGGGATACAGAAAACACCCAGAGAGACAAAAAAATTCTGGATAACAGAGGGAGGGAGAGAGGAAGGGAGAGAGAGAGAGAGAAAAGAGAGAGACAGACAGACACACTTCTATTTAACCTGGAGTGTCAGAGTAACATTTTTTATTCAACTACAGCATCCAACCTAGAGCACAAATGCACAGAAATGCAAGCAGGAGCTGAAAAATAATCTGGGAAATCCCTACCTCCGAAGGGATTCTTGCGATGGTAAAGTGCATAGTGTGTCTCACATTCAGTGCTTATCGTATTGTAGGTGCTTCATAAATGTCAGCTCTCCTCTCTTTCCAAGTCCCCTCCTCCGCCCCAGCCCCCTCCATAAACATATGGGCACCTCACAGGGGTGGTTTGGCACAGATGTCTCCTCATCTCTGCTTTCTTTATTCCATTTCAGACTCTTGGGTGAATTGTCATGCCTGATATGGTTGATTTCAAAGCCAAGTTTAGACGATGTGAATAATTAAAATCATGAAACTTAAACTCTCAAGTGAAACATTTCTGAGTCCTGCACACAGAGGAAACTTGAACGTTGAATTGGAAAGGAGAAGCCAAACCGCAGCCAAACGAAAAAGGCTACAAATCCAGCATTTTAGGTACCACAGAAAATTAAGCACAGCAGGCAGAAAGGCAGCAAAGTTTATCTTGAATCTGGGCCAGGAGTGAGCCAGGAGGAAAACAAACAGACAAACAAAAACTCTCTAGTGAAATGTATTATTCAACTAAGGTTCAGCGGATGCCAGTTCAACCTTTGAGTTAATCGCAGCTAGGTGTTAGTCTGTCTTCCAAGACCACTGAGCAGATAAGCATTCACAACTCTGCAAGGCCATGCATTGTCTTTAAATACAATAGCAAAATTAAAGGTCTTTGTGGAGACCCAGAATAGTTCACGGAGGGTTCTGTGGTTATCCTGGTGCCTACACTCTTTAATTCTGCAAATGCATGTGCTGAAAAACGTAACAAAGATCCCTCCTGATAGGCATGTGGCTCTTGTGGGATCTAAGATTTCCTTCCATCAAAACAGCATATCCACAAGGAAAATACACCCACACTTATCCGCACACATACACACAGACCCACAAATTTACTCAAGTCAGGCAGGGGGGCACAGGCACACACACACGTTCGGGCATACCAACCTTCATACGCACATGGGCACATGCTGGCATACACATGAAATTCAAAAAGGGAGTATGGAAATTCAAGGTTAAAAATAAAATTTGAGAATTTCCTAATGAGGTTAAAAAATAAATAACATGATCTGAGGGAAAATCTTATCATAGTTTTGAGTGTCTTTTTCTTTCCCCTTTTTTGTTCCACTCACTTTTCAATGCACTTTGCATGATCTAGCATAACGACTTCTGCTGGAACTGGAAAAATTCAAACACTTAAGCTCTGAAACTACACTTCCAGAAATACCACTCAAGAATGTGTACTGGAGTAAGTTCAGCGGTATTAGCAGGGTTTCCCACCTATTAAGGTAAATCCATCAAAAAAATAAAAAATCAAACTAACTGCATGCATGAAGTTCATTATCTCCAGCGGCAAAGGAAAAAGAAAAGAAAGAAGGAAGATCTTAGCACAGTTGCCAATAATGTTGCTTCTTTAAGACAGCCAATGTCTGTGGTATGGATCACTACATTAGATAGTCTATACAGTAACATTTGGAGTAAATTATTCTTTGAAAACCCACTTATTCAATATCCTGAGTGTCTACTACTTTTCCAGTCTCCACTGCAGAAGCGGCAGGGTCTTCCCTCCAGGAGCTCACTATCCACATGGTTGCATACTCTCTATCTCCTTCAAAATATTCATCCTTACAACATTTACCAAGGATGAGAAAGAGGGACTGCTGTTTCCCCTACTTGGCAAAAGAGGAAATGGAAGTGAATCATTCCGGAAGTAAGAGGATTCAAGGGCATGTTGGAACTGGCCTAAAATCTCTGTTGGAACAAACTGTCCTTGCACTAGGCTGAGCTCTTTGTACCACATGCAGTACAGAAACATTCACTTACCAGCTGGAAAACAGCCTGGAAAGTACATGAGCTGCCTTGTTAGGCTTAACCCTGATGGCTACAGCAGAGCTTCACATCTCCAAGATTGGCATCATTTTAGAACTATAACCAACATTTAGTTTTTCCTCCTCTTAACCAACCAATACGAGATGTTCTGTGGTTGGGCTGGCAAAACGGCATTGTAAAGCTGAAAGGGGTGCTTCTGATTTCAGCCTGGGGCCTACCGTGAGGATGTGCAGCGGCGCTGGCCACTCTGAAGGAAATGGGTGGTGGTGGCTGGAGGACTCTGACTGGGCCTCATGCTGAGTGGGCCCCCTACCCTGCACTCTGGAAGAGGAAGAGAATGCACCATACTCACCCCTGTCCTTCTTTTCAGGCGTTTACACAAGATGGAATCAAATACTGCTGAGTCACCTCCTAAGCTAGATCTCAGTACCGTACATCACCAACAGTATCTTCATGTTAGATGCTTAAGCACCATATTGTTTCAACGTGGTCGCCAAAGCCGCAACTTGACTACAAACCGGTAAATCCATATGTTCAGCCGTAATTTCATGCCAGAGGCCCAGGCTTGTACCTATAACTTCCTGCTGAACATCCTCACTGGAATGTTCTACAGGCACCACAAATTCGGCATATTAACAAAGAGAAGCTATTTGCCCCAATATCCACCCCTCTAATAATAACAACGAAGTCCACATTCTGTAGAGCAAGATCCTGCCATTTTTCTGTGAAGTGTCAGTCAATTTTTTGTCCTTGTGGGTCAACTGGTCTTTGTCACAACTCCCTGACTCTGCCATTATGGTGTAAAAAGAGTCATAGTCAATATGTAAATGAATATGTGTGGCTGAATTCCAATAAAACTTTATTAACAAAAATAATAGGCTGTTTTCAAACAGTCCATTAACCACTCACTCTCAGTCAGGCAAACCAGACCCTCCTGGAGTCTTCTTTTCCCCTAAGCTTTCCCACCTTCCAATCATTCACTAAATTTCACCAGTCTGTACCTCTTAAATGGATCTTAAATCTCTTCTCTCCCACTCTACCACCAATGCCTTTAGATCATGTAGAGTAATTTGTGCTATTTTGAGCATGAACAACTGTTATACACAAAAACGAAGCATAATGTATGGTCACTGCCCTATGGTCTCCACTGTTTTTATTTTTTAACTCAGCAAATATTTATTTAGTTCCCATTATGTACCACACATTATATTAACCACTGAGGGGTCAGTGATGAACAAGAAAGACATGGTCCTTCCCCCCACAGAGCTTCTATAAAGTAAAGGAATATTATTCTAAAGATACAAACTATCTTAGATAATCTCTGAAAGTGGCTTGATTTTGTCTACATCAATAGCTTCCCTGAAATTAAAACCCAATTTTAAAAGAGAATTTGTCAAACACTTACTGAAAAGAAATAAACTATATATATTCTATATTTGAATATAAACCAGTTGTTTAAAATAAATAATAAGTATGAAAGCAAAACCATCTTACTTATCAAAAGAGTAAGGTATTCTTTAATCTGTAATAATTTCTGAAGCATGTATTAAAGGATTGGGATGTATTTTTACCTCATCTCTGAGCATTTCTGAGTATTCTAAGTATCACACTTGGTCTGTATCAATGAATATTGCCAAACACATTTAATTCATTGTAGAAAAAATCATACTGTCTAAGTAACTCTAAATGCATCCTTATTTGGGGGTTATAACGCCAGCACTATAAATAAAAGGGGAGGGGTGAGTAATATTATACAAACCCCATTTTCTATCCAAGATAGAAAGTGTCAAATACCTTCAAAAATGGCAACTGGGATGTTCTGAGATGAAAAGTTAGATTATATCAGGAGGAAACTGGGGTCATTTGAGGCTAGAGAAGATAAGAACTGGGGGCCCATAGTCTGCGTTAAAATAAAAAGCTGGGAGCGATAGATACATTGATACAGAGAGTTTGATATTTTACATATAGTATTATACATGATATGTTAATATGCTGAGTTTGTGGTGCCTATTGAACATTCCAGTGAGGATGTTCAGTAGGAAGTTATGGATGCAAAACTGGAACTCAGGCATGAAATTACGGATGAACATTTAGATTCAGTATTTTGTATCTTTGGTGGCCATGTGGAAACAAACAGTGGCTAAGCATCTAAAATGAAGATATGATATGTAATATATAACATAATACATATAAATTTCTATAAACATACAATGCATAAATATATAAATAGAATATAATATATAAAGGACATCGCTTATACATGTATTATATATATGTATATATGTAAGTATATATATGTATATATACAAACTTATAATGCACACGTACAATAGGAGGGAAATAAAGCTTTACTGTCGTAAGTCAGTGAGATCTGCGGTTGTTTACTACTGCAGCTTAGTTTAGCTTATATTATTTAATATACTATTTGAAAAACCACTTTCAACTTAACTCTCTATAAAATGAGGATGATGAAAAAATGTATTTTAGGAAACTGCTGAAGTACATGAGTTTGTTCATGAAAATTACTTGGAACGGAGTCTGGCACAGGGCGAGCGCTAAATATTACTTATCATTGTCACTGAACTACACAAAAATCCTGAGATTAATGCCCATTATTTCTCAGTACATGTTTTGCAATTATTGCCTGATACATCAGAAACAATCATTGGTAACAAGGAAGAGCCTGCTAACAGGTTAATTTAGCAAGAGAGTCCTGAATCAGCTTTTATAAAAAATATTTCATCACCAAGAAATAATGCATAGAGGCAATGGGTACCACTACACTGGGAATGAAGAAACCTAGGCTTTAGAACCTTCCACTCACTGAGCTTCAGTTTCCTCCTCTTCGATTGAGGGGTTTGCACTAGATGGTTTCCAATGTCTTGGCAACTTGTAAGTCCAGTGGTATTCTAGCAGAATACATTTCGACATTACAAATGACACATTCAGAGAATGAAATAGTAGAAGGCGGCCCTGGGGTACCTTTGTTTATTCCGGTTCAGCAGTGGTGGAAATTTGAATTCCAGGTGTCCAAGCAAAATTCTGGAACCCAGAAAGTCTCTGCAGCATACTCAGGAGATGCCCTTTCTTTCATGGGCTCCCAAGCCTTGCAGGGGGTGGCAGGCAAAGAGCCAGGCCTTTGTATTTCAGCTTTGTCGACATTTTGTGGCCAAGTCTTATGGGAATTCTGACTGACATGTTTGACAAACATAATCCACTCATTTGTGTCCCCCAAAGCACTGGCATGGGGTAACAATCCAACACCTGCCACAGAGGGACAGATCAAACTAAAAAGGCCTCTGACATCTCCAATTTTCGTTGCTATGATTTCACAGTCAGACTCTAAGAGTTCACACAATAGCTGAGTGGCCGGTTTTTAGCCACACTTCAATAGAGAAATCTTCCCCCAAGAACTTCAATTTAAAGACATAAAACACCCTACGCTGCTAAGTTTGTAGTGAAAAATGGCTTATGACAACATTGCTGGTGGCAGTGTAAACTAATAAAAACTTTTTTGGAAAGCAACTTTATAATATCTACAGAGAACAGCAAAATAGTTCATTTCATAAGACTGAGTGACTCAATTCCAGGAAATTTACATTACGGAACTAGTTTTCTAAAAGGGCAGAAGTGGAGGAAACTAAATGCAAAACTAAATTTATCATAGCGCCTTCCATAATAGCGAAAACTTGGAAACAACTTTAAGGTCCTCAAATAGGAAACTGGTTAAATTAATTGTGCCATATCCCCTCCATTGAATTTGATGCAACAAATAAAATGGTACTTTAAAACTTTACATATTCACAAATTACAAACTGTCATTTAAAATTTTACATATTCATGGCCCAAAGCAATTTCACCGGCCAAGACATCCTCCCAGGGCACCGCTTTTCCAGGCAGTCTTATTCAGCCAGTGCTTGCCTCTTGCGATTCAAGACCCTCTTTTTCCGTTTTCCGCCAATCCCCACTTCCTGAAACAAATCCTCAGTTTCAGTTTGCAGCTGAGATTCCCATTCTCTCTGCCAAGAAACCTGTGAGAGCGGTGATGCTTTTATCTTTGAAGGAAATGTGCCTGTGCAGGAAGCCAACACCCATCACAGTAACATTGACTCAGGTCCATTCAGATGTGCTAAAACTCTGAGGAGGCGTGGCATGGCGAAAGGACGTTCTGGGTCACGTAGGCTGGGGGTTAAGACCTCAGTTCTGTCCTTTGTTCGGTTTCGCAACCTTCACCAAAGTCATTTATGTTCTCTAAGCCTTAGTTTCTTCTTCTGTAAAATGGTAATCATAATTTCAACTCAGCTGCTGTTATGGCTGAACAAGATAATATATTCAAAGCATCTGACTCGGTCATATGCAATAAATACTATCTATTATTATTATCTCAGGTATTTTATTTAGCGGGCATAACTAGTGCAATCTGTCTCTTAGCATGTGAGCCAACATATGTGATCAAAAAAAAAAAGTAAACTGAATCATTGCTCCATTTTGACTTTTCTCTTTTCTTCCTAGTAACTTATTGGCCAGCGCCTAACTCTTCATATATTGTATATATGATGAAAATTGCAAGGGCAAGTAGATAGAAAAGGGAGAAAAGAAATAATAAGAGGGGAGGTGTGGGCTAGGCAGTTTGTAATTTGTCAATATAAGAAGACATATACCTTGATTTTTATTTTAAAAAAATGATCATAAAACTAAATAAATACTACCTTTTCATGACTTGAAAAAATGATTTTTTTGGGTTTCTGGCATCTAATACTTTCAGATTTCCATTTAATTTTGGCATTTGAATGTTAAATCTCCTCAAGAGACAATGTATCCATTAGTTTTATACATGAATGTGCTTAGGCTGCCCATCATTCAACTCTCCTTCCATTGGTGGGTGGGAGTTGGGGAGCATTTCCCATTGCGTGTTTTCTTAACGGCAAATGAAGGGAAATTTCCACTCTCCCTTTGACAGTAATGGCACAGGAACATAACCCAGACTGAGCCAAAGATACACTTTGACTAGGAAATTAGAATCGGAAGCAAGAGATGCCAAAAAGAAGTGAAGGTGGAACTAATTACGGTGTCATGCGGTAGCCAGGGTGTCCAAGGTCAGCGTCTGGTAGTGGCAGTGATGACCTACAGTGCAGAGCACTGTCCAAGAGCAGCGGAAGCCACATGCCTCCACTGCAGTGTCCAGCAGGGGTGGTGTATAGCCCTGGTCAGGTTGCTGTTGCTGCCTGGCTTCCACTCACTGAATCTTGTCTGTTTGCCAAATCTACTTCTTCAAGCTTCCATGAATTACAAAAGTTCTCTTTTATCCCCAGGGAGTTGGATACTGCTGCTTACAACCAAGGAGTCTGGCTGGCACACCATGTTTCTCCTTGTGAACCATCACTGACACCTTTCTCTTCATTCTCTGTGGATTCTGCCCAACCCAGGTTCTTTTTATATCATCCTCAGCCTGGTCTCAGATCAGTCTCCATTGGCCTCTTCCTTGAAAACTGTCAGCATTAAGGACTTCGCTTGGCAGGGGTTGTTGAATGGGATGATTAATTTTATATGTTGATCTTTAACTGTGTTAGTGTGTTTTCTGGACCTAATAGGCTGTTTGGCCCTGTGTCTCTTCACTTGCATAGCTGTGTTTTGTCTCTGCCCATTTATTTGCGGTTCCTAATTTCTACTTATACATATCAAGTTTGGTGTGTACTAGGGCTTAATTGTGTACACTAGGGCTAAAGCCAAATTCTTTTAGGGCATTTAATGTACAACTTCGTTATACATTTGTAAGCACCGTCCTCATAACTTTGGGGTTAGTTTTCTTTCATTTTTGCAGAATTCATCAATTGTGCAGTACCCACCAAGTATGGTCACCTTGCCAGAAATGAGCTAGGACTTGTCCCAGTCAATAAACATAAAAATCACAGTTCAAAATGTCTGATTGACATGAAGATCCAAGTGGGTCCTTTCATGAATGCAACTGGGTTTAATGTAGTGAAAAATGACTCTTAAGGACACCTTCTGAACTTTCTCCCCTGTTCTGTAGACTGAGGCCTACTATCCGGTCATAAATACTAGGAAGTAGCTCCCCTACCCTTAACTCTGCACTTCCCATCCCCCAACCCTAACCCCAAGAAGTAGGAAAGATTTCGCTGAGAAGTCTCAGCTCTTTTCTCTCTTTTTTGGTGTGTGTGTTTGTGTGTGTGCTGTTTCCAAATGGAAGTATACATGGACTGGAGCCCAGAGGTAGCTCTAGAGACTCAGATCTCTCTGTTCTCACCCTGGTGCTGTGGCCATGATTCCTTGAGGCTAAGATGGCTGGTTAAGTAGCACATTCACTGAGCTAAGGCAGCTCTTTCCAAAGTCTAGACTTGAGGACAAGGAGGAAGAAGCCTGCTCAAGCCACATTCTCTGATCCAGCATTACTAGCAAAAGAAGAGTTATTTTGAGTGCCTTCTCTCTGACTTCTCTGTCTCTCAATTGGTTTTAAACAGAATGTGTGTGTATGTGCGTGTACACATGCCCTATGAGGTTGGAAGAAATATACTGAAAGACGCGAGTAGTTTCCGTGTATTAAATCCTAACATGGGTAGAATTGTGTAGAAGTCATTCCAAAGTAAGAGAGGAAAAAACTCTCTCTCTGTCATACCAAAAATTTTATTCTATTTCCCTGAATAATTTGGGCTGCAAGATGACCTCCCTCAAATGACATGTATTACATCATTTATTTTCATTTATTTAACACCTATATGCACCAGGCATTGAGCTGGACACCAGAGCTGTCCCTCAGAATACAAAGATGGATACAAGTAGCAAGAGATAGAGCTGGTAGGGAGGAATGGGCCACGTTATGAAGGACATTAAGTAAAATGCTAAGGAAGGTTGGCCTGACCCAGAAGTTACTAGCTATTTGATATCTCAGCCACCTACTTATCAAAGCAAGTCTGTGACCAGTAGCATGGCTCCAAGCTGACCCTCAGAACCCTGATACATCACAGGTTTCACTTACAGGCCAATCAGTGTGAGGGACAGGCCAAGTAGAAGGGCTCTGGATCTCACCAATTCTAATTAGGATATTTCCACTTTCACCTGAATTGTATATTGATATGGTGCATAAGAATTCTTCTGAAGAATTTCAGCCACATTTGACACTCCAGAAAAAACAAGGTAAAAAACAAAACTCTTATTTTTTGAGGATAAAACTACCAATTTACAGCATTCCTATCGAGGATCCTTCTACAAGTAGGTAGCGTTAAAGGCGCCACTTATTTTATAAGTGAAAGTATGAATCTCAATTTGCATCTCCAGGTGTACAAGAAATAGAACACTTCTATATTCTCTTTAAATTGAATTAAATATAACTCTGAGTTGTCATTCTACTAGAGTGGCAAGAATCCAATCTCAGTAATGAGGGGCAGCCCCCTTCTCCTTCTTTTCATAAAGCTACATCAAAATCTGGGAGGCTTCTTTGGTGTCTCCAAAAGAGGAGGGTTCTCTAATTCCCAGTCCATCATGGTCATCATGGATGTCTTCACTGAGCCTGAAGGAGCCCCTTGAAGTCCAGCTGCTTCCATGCCATAGGTGGGGTGTGGGATTTTGCCACTCCAGTGCCCAGAATTCTGCCTTCTACGTGCACCAAGCAGCCACCTACTCTCAGGTTTGGTCATTTTCCTAGAGAATAAAACAGGGTGGAGCATGAGGCTGGGCTCATCATCGGACATAGAGCCCTCCTGCATCTCTAAGATGTCCTACTGACTCTGCTCACGTTTTCCATCACTTCTCTCCATCAAGAACACTTAGCATAATGCTTTCAATTAAGGCTTTAGTAAAAGGCTATTTTCTACATTGCAAACTTTCATGAAATGTGAAATTAATTAAATCCTGCTACCTGCTTAAAATAGAGGTTGAAGAAGACATAAGAAATATCATTACCTGTTGACACTTCAATAATATAAAATGCAGGGTCTTGTTTTTAAATCACTATATAAAGTATCGATTTTGTCTTTCTAATCACTGATTCCTCTTCCTGGAAAAAAATTCTAAGAAGAAATTACATTGCTCTGCATGTAGTCGCTCCAGGGACTTAGGACCTTTTTCTTTTCTGTTTCAAACAGGGACAAAAGTCATCTGCCCAAGGGTAGTCTTCACAGAAGCTCCTGGGAAGGGGAAAAGCGTAGCCTTTGAGGCCAGACTTGGCAGTTTGGGAAGAGGTTTCTGTCTCCTTCTGATCCAGGGCTCTGACAGACACTGCATGAGGCCAGGTGACTCTGAAAGTCTTGATTGTTATTTCAGCTCTTCACAGTCTTGGTGGGAACTCAGTCAGCGCAGCCACTGATCTCTTCTTGACTGTCATGGGGATGCTGGAGTTCTTGGCTGTGAGAAAAAGTGAACTGGGAACAGCCCATCTATAAAAGTATAATACCAAGAACTATTCCGAAACCCCAGTAAGAGCAAAAGGAAAGCATCAATACAGTACCAGCTGGGCAGACAGGAGGAAACCAGGTACAAGAAAGAGTCAAAGTGACAACTCCAGGAAGAATGAGCTCCTTCAGAATGTTCATCACCTTTCTGTGCAAGGGTGTGAATTGGCTGTGAATGCGGCAGTAACAGGATCCTGGTAGTAGTGGGGCACTGAGGGGAAGGCCAACAACTCCTAGGACAGGTACAGCCTGGCTTTAGTCAGGGCTCAAGTGTCACAGGTTGTCTCATCTTGGATGTGGTCCGCCATGAACACTCTTGGCCCCTTGCCCTACCCCTCACTCCACCTAATAAATGTGGGGTGAGTTACCTTGTTGGCGGGTCACAGCCATTGATCCCAAACAACGTAGCTAATTCTCTCAAATATCTTAAAATTGTTGGATTAGGTCTCTTTCTTTTTCCATATCCATATGGACCAGTGGGAAGGAGGTCCATGGTCAGACAAATGCCCTCCCACCTTTAAAGATGTAGGCTCCAAGAGTAACATGAGAGCAGAGCAGAAAACGAATCACCAGTGGTTCCCAGCAAATGCCCGGGATTGATAGAAGTGCCAAGATCATCAATAAATGGTAGCTGCAATATTGTCACTTGACAGATGACTCTATTAGTCATTTTCAAGGAGAGGTTCCAAAGGCAACATTAGTACCAAGAACACATGGTTTCCAAACAAACAGGAAATTCACATATATTAACTGTCCTCTATGTGCCAAGATCTTTAGCTACATTGCCTCGTTTGAACCTTAAAACATCCCTGCAAAATAAGAATTATCTCCATTTTTACAAAGGAGGAGGTGGGTGATTTATCCAATGTCCCCCTTTGGTAAATGGTAGAGCTGAGAGCCGATGCCCAGTACTTTGACTCCCATTAAGTACTATTTCCAGTACATCACTCTCCAGAAGACCATCTCAAGGGTGCATTTTGATATCTACATTCAGGTGTGCTGGTAAGGAGAAATCAGTCCTATTGATTCATAGTCGCCCTTTATAGACATGTTCTCATTCCAGCCAAGAGCCTGGAAACACATGGATGAAGTTACTCATCATCAAATCAAAACGGGGGTTTACTATGTCTCTCCCAGTGAAGAAGAGAATATGATTATATGGCAGGCCTTTTTATTCCTCAAATCCCATTCTGAGAGCTGTCTTTGAAACTGGTACAGAGCACTCTTAGAAAAAACCCTAATTGCACCAGCCTTGTCTGAATTGGACAACAGGACAGACAGGCAGCAAGGCAGGTTTGGGTGGTCAGCCTTCTCCTGGTGGGGCATAGGTCAAGCAGCTCATCCGTGGCCTGCTAAGAGGATGGTGACTCATGATTTCACTGCTTTATTTTAACCTCCAGAACCACAGGAACACATGAGTTCGGAGTAGAAAAGACTGGATGACCATCAGAGAGAGTTCTTCTCCACAGAACCACATAGAACTCTCCGGCTTACATAAAATTATAGGCAGCCAGAGAATCCCAGAGAAAGGTGTCAGCATTTTCTCTAGGGGCTCAGAGTACTCAAATTTTCATGTCACATCAAACCAGATTTATGTGGAAACTGGAAGAGCCTGGGGGAGGTGATTCATTTCATTCATTCATACATTCATTCATTCATACATTCATTCATGCATTTTTTTTCTATACTTCTAGAGCACTTGTTTATGCTAGCTTCTGGAAATACTGAGATTGCAATAAAAAATAGAGATGAGCAATATATATTCCCTACCCCAAATGTCTGGCACATAGTAGGTACTAAATAAATATTTACTAAATAAGAGAATGCTCTTGAAAGATACATTTAAAAGAGACTATAAATAAGTACATGTTATTTTATTGCTATCAAAGGATTATATTAAACAAGTATGGCAGTGTTTCAGAGAAGGCTACTGAAAGGAAAGACCATTTAATCTGGGTTTTGAAGGATGGACAGGAGCTTGACAAGCATGTAAAAGGGGAAAAGAAATCCAGATGGATTTCTTTTATGTACATGTTTATGTACATAAACATGGAGCTGGAAAAGCGGATGGTGTGTTTGGGCGCTTACCAGTATCCCTGTGACACAGGATTGTGCCTGCATGGGGGTGGGTGAGGTATGCAGGAGTTAAAGCTGAGAAATCACCAGGGACATACCCTGCTAGGCTAAACAGCAGGACTTATCTTGCAGGCAGCGGGGCAGGGAGGCATCCTGACCAACGTTATGTTTAAGAACGTAGCTCCAGAGCAAACACGGATGACTCAGCACACTCTGTTAACATTCCCAGGAACCGTGCTCAGCCTTCTCGTGCTGGTGGGTGGGCATGATGTCTCTGGGCAGGAAGACCACCCGCCTGACATCACTGCACACACACATGACTTCCGTGGGGATTTTCCTAAGCCCCATGGCATGGGGAAAGCTTATTCAGAAATCTGGAAGGCAAAATTCTCCCATGCTTTTACTCACATTTCTGCTCTCTTTTTTTCCATTTGGCTCACATTCTTCTATTATTATAGTCACAGAATTACTTCTTGCTGCTTCTTCTTTAGTTCTCCAACAGAGAAACTGTCACTTTGAACATCTCTTTCTCTCATTAGCAGATAATTCTATCCATACTTCAAAGCCCAGTCAAATACCACCATGCATTTGTTCAGCAAACATTTAATGGGCACCTACCTGGTGCCTTCCGACCCAAGCCCTGCAGCAGAGGTAGGCCATTTTCATTTGATTCTCACATTGGACCCTCCCACCAGCCACTCTTTGCCAACCTACCTTCAGACTAGTACCTGGATTGATCCCCTCACCAAACCTGGACACCTCTCTCACCCCACATTCACCTTGACATGCTGCACATTGACTCAAACATTTATTAAAGGTAGCAAAAACATGAGCAGTAAGAAACAGAAAGAATAGGATAGAATAAGCACAAGAGTAGCAAATATTTATTCAGTGCTAAATCTGAGACAGCCTCAGCTCTAAGGATTCTTTACTATATTAACTCATAATGGGATAGACGGCAACACAAAGTCTCCAGCCAGAGAGGCTGAGCAGGAAAAGGAGGATATGGGAAAGAGGAAGTTTGCTGCCAAGAGAAGTGTCCGCTCTCACCACTTCCTTTCACTGTCACACAACCTACTCAAGTCTCTGCCCAGCAATGGTCTCCCACTGTCTTCCACCCACCAAGGATTTTGTTTCCAGTGCTTCTATGCTCATTCTCATTCCTCTTTCCTAACAGAATCTGCAAGGAATGGGGAATCTCAACCTTCCCACTCAAGAAGGTTTACTCTAACAGAGGGGCATCAAATACTCCTCATAACTGCTGTGTGAAAAGCCTTAAACAAGCCCCACCTTCTCTTGAAGGCAAGAGGAAGCCATTGAAGATGCTGGAAGAGGGAATAACATAATCCAGGTGGTGTTTTGGCTTCACATACTGGCAGAAAATTCTAAAGGAGAGTTCACAGTGATAAGAAAATGATTGCAGCTGGACAGGAGGACAGTACTGTTCACAGAGTCATAGAGTTGGCATCATACCTGTTTGTCAGTGAGAGTTTGAAAGACTTTGATGCTCTGAACGGAAACCAACCTGCTCAATCCCCACCCCACCTGACAACTTTTCAGCAAGTTGACAGTCAATCAGACAATCAGAGGGAATCAGAAATTTGCTAGCTTACTGAATACTTGACATAGAATTATAGCAACTTCTCTGTGCCCTCTCCGTCCCACCTTGAATTTTCTTGTCCTTATATCCTGCAGCCACGCTGCTGGCTTCTGGACACCCACTTGTACTGACCCAACCAAAGGTCTCCTTCATCTCCAGGATCTATTGACCATCCCTTTCTTTGCTCCCATCTGACAGCCCCTCCTCTCCTGGCCACTCCCTCCTCCTTTTTTCAGGCATTCGTTCAACAAACATGTTCTGAGCACTCTGCTTAAGAATCGAGATACAACTGTGAAAGTGGTCTCCGGAGTGTCTGCCCTCTTGGAACTTAAGAAGGAGAGAAAAGTACACAGACAGATGAACATATGGAAAGGGCTGTGATGGGGAAGAAATAGGTGGCATAGAGACAGAAAGCCATTCTAGCATGTCATCCACTCCCAGGAACAAAATGACCACCGAAATCACAAAGTTTGGATGAAAACTCAGCAGAATTCACGAGTGTGGGTGTGAATCCATAGACATTAACTCAAAGAAGGATGAAGCTATAACTTTAATGAAATTTAATTAAAATCATGGCAAATTTAACAGCTTCTTCATGTAAACTTGGCCAATTTAAGATTAAAACTTGGTCAGTTCAAGGTTGTCTCCTCCTCTTTTTTCTTCTTCCTCTTCCAGGGTAACAAGTTGGAATAAAGATGGAGAAGTGGTGGAGAATTTCCCAGCACTGGTGTGGAGCCATGTCTGAGCCACAACCATGCCTCTGTTCCTCCCTTGCCTCTCCCATCACCCACCTGCCGCCATGTTGCTGGATCTAGTCCTATCGTACTCAAGTCCCTCCTCCTGAGTCTTCCCATCACTCTGTCTCTTAGAGTTCCAGACTCTGTGTTTCTGGATTCTCTACCTCCAGAGGAAGTAAAACATAGTTAACAATCAAACAATCTCTCTCCCTAACAAGGACTCCTTTTACTTTATTCCATCCTTTTGTCTTAACATCTCCCCTCCATTTTAGGTCCAAGGCTTTGACCTTATTTGAATAACGAGTAGCCTCATTAAAATGCTTTTACAATAAAACAGCAATATTCCTCCAAAGATGGACTCTGCTAAAACACATAAATAGGTATAGTTCTTTAAAAATGAATTTTTGTTTTATTTTGTCCTGCTTCATGTAAAAAAGTTAAGTCTGAGGTCTATTCTCTTCCCCCTGAATCGTGCAGTCCTCTAAGCACCTAGCCCACTTTTCTATAGAATGATTTTAGTTTGGGTTGTTAGTTCACCCAGGTTCCAGAGTCATAAAAAAAAAATTGCATGAATTATGGGAGTAAATTTGCCTATAGATCCTTCACACGGTTATGAAAGTCCTTCATCCCACACAGAATAGTTTGCATCTTTCCAGCGGTACATGTTCTACCCGTTGTGCAATTATGGTAATAAATTCAAAATAAAAATATCAAGGATGTGGGTGCTATATGTCCTTCTGGGTTACCCATGCCTCTGTGCCTTCTTTAGCACAGAGAATGGAAAGTTAGCTCTCTCCTTACTATTTTAAGAGAACGTATTTTCAGGGGGCCATTTCCTTAAAAAGTTAAAAGATCAGTCACAACATAAACAGAGGAGAATTCAAGACACACTCATGGTTAGTCCTATGGTTAATTTAAAAACAGAAGGGGCCGTTCTTTTCCATATATATCCTCTCACCACACTCAGGCTTCCTAATATACCCACTGATTGAATTTCAAGAGAAGTGTTCTACCTCCTATCCCATCAGGGCAATACATATTCAAGAGGAACGAGTTATGCTGGGCATGGGGTAAAATCAAGGTTGAGAGCTGCTTGTAAGACAACTCTGTGGTGGAAGGGATCCTAAAGCCAAGTTCAAAGTAGGGGAGATGTTGCACAAGGCAGTCTAAGGCAGCTTGGCCAGATTATCAAGGTTTTCACCAAGAAACCAGAAACTCTTTGGGCATTAAGACAAGGACAAAATAGCAGAGTATGGAACGAAAGCAAGGATGTGTGAAAGGTGTGAACTGCTGACGAGGACAGTGCCAGAGTAAAGGCACCTTGCTGAGCTCCTCAGAGCACCGGTTCAACCCTGGTACTATGAATGCATTCTTGGGTGCCGCCCTCCTGGAGCAGGCTGTTACACGGCCTTTCCTGAAGGCATACTGAAAGGCCAGTCCACTGAATAAATAGGGAAAACACATCCTACGTATAGAGAGCATGAAGTCAGTTGAATTTCTAGGGCCATGTGGTCCCCATCACTCCTCATCCCTCTTTTGTAGGCCAGTGCTGAGCTATAAATTTTTTAGAGAAAGATTCCAGATAAACACAGGCTCCTTGTTATTGGCGTAAGTTCAGAGCTCCTTTAAAGAATGATGAATAAATTATTTCTTCGTTCAGCCACACAAAACTCAGTAGTTGTGCTCACATTTCAGGACTGCAAACTATGAGGTGTGCAGGCAGTTAAACTAGGCTTTGATGTACGCCCTCTAAACAGTAAAAGTTTATACTCTACCAGCCCAGAGGTAACCCTGGTACTCTAGACCAGAAACAGAACATCCCTGATACTCTGTTCGCTAAGCCATGAGCCCCAAAACATTCGGTTGTGCCTAAACCCATTTGCCCTTTTCCATTTAGGGGGAGGAAATGGAGAGAGAAAATGTTTTCTTTCCAAAAAAAGAAAAAGAGTTTTTGCATTATAATGATGATTATAAACCCATTTTATATATGATTCCTTCAAGGTCACACAGCTGGCATTATGGATTTAGAGTTTAAACCCAGATCCAAACCAGACATCTACCATGCATTATGTCCAAAGAAGTCCTCCTGCCAAAAGAAAAGAGGAGAGGATGGGAAACACCACTTATTCGCCAAGGTCCGAGGATATCAGGATTTCACAGATTTTCAAAGATGGTGTTAAGAGTCTTCAGTAGAGCGCTTGATTCTTTTGAAGTAAACCCAGGATAATGGGAAACACTAAATTTGCTTTGTAAGGACCCCTTATTTGGCTCTTCCAAAGTCCACCTTTTTCAAATAAAGTGGCATGTTAACAGCAGTTTTGCTTTGCTGCGTCTGAATGGCCCCGGTGCGGCAGCAGCCCAGAGCATGCTGGGAAGAGGCAGAGTTCCAGGGCAAGTCCAATGACCCAGCACTGCCTCTCTCCTGACCAGGACCTGCTGCTGCTGAGGCTAAAGATGAGTCAGTCTCCCTCCAAACCAAACAGCAATTAAGAGAGGATGCATTTTTAGACTGTTGTGGTCTTACTCTGCTGGCAGCTTTTGAAAGCTGTCAAGAGCTCTGCCAAGGGAAAAGGGAAGGGACTACCATTTATTGGTTGAGTGGCTATGACAGACTGGGCACTATGCTAAGTGAGCTACATACTTGGTGACATTCCATCTCAACAGCATCCCTATAAGACAGGATTTTCTAGCCTCATTTTTTGGGGGGTGATGATAATAAGGTTCAGAAAGAAGAACCGACTTGCTCAAGGCCACCCAACTGGGACACACAGCTTCTAGAATTTAACCCTAGATCAGCCTGACTCCAAAGTCTATTTTAACTTCATTACATCAATTCTTGGCAGCTGAATTTTAATGCTCATGGAATCTGCCATGTACTCTAAGTTCTAGTTCCTCAAGAAAAAAGATGGAAACAATGGAGACCTGGGTATTCCATATTAACAAGGCCCAGCTCACATCTGTCCTTAAAATTCAGTATGTGTGTCTTCTCTTTTAGGAGCGTGCTCCTCCCTCCATATGTATTGATAGTTTGTGGACAGGGCTGTTTGTGCTCTCTTACTGATCCACAGTGAGATAAGTACAGAAACTAAAAGTAAGTAAATGTTTACAGCTATTTGACAGAGCAATTTTTTTGCAGTGAATCAAATAAGAAGACATCATGTATTATGTATATCTTTTATTATGTTTTTGTTTTATGAATGTCATTTTAATTTTATTTTTCTAGTATTTCATTTTTAATGTGGTTTATAAAAACATCATATGCAATGGATTGAAAATTAAAGAAATAAAACTGGTTCTTCACCTCAAGTTTGAAAATACTGTCTCAAAGGTGGAGAGATCTTTGAAAGCAAGGACCGTCTTTTAGTGTCCATTAAATGAATGCTTTGATGTAGGTCTGTATAACTGAGGCCATTTAATGGGTGGCTCCTTGCTGAAAACCCTTTCTGCCCTATACCACGAGCCACCTCAAGCATTTATGATCTGAAGGGAGGCAAACCAGCAAGGCAATTAAAAGCATGGAGTCAGAGGAAATTGGGTTTGAATCCTGTAGACACAGGATTAGCAAAATTAGCAGCTCTGTGATCTTGATTAAGGTCGTTTTGCTGTGTCTCCTCCTCCATAAAAAAAAAAGACATACATTAGGGAAATTCAAATTAAAACTAAAATGAGATACCAATTTACACTCATTAGGATCAAAAAAGTGAAAACATCAGTGTTGCTCAGGGTATGGAGAAACTGGAATCCTTGTGCATTGCTGGTGGGAATGGAAAATGGAAAACCATTTGGCGGTTCCTTTAAAAAGTTAAACATAGAATGACCATATGATTCTGCAATTCCACTCCTAGGCATATGCACCAAAGAATTGAAAACAGGGACTCAAGTAGATACTTGCACACCCATGTTCATAGCAGCATTATTCACAATCTCCAAAAGGTGGAAAAAACCTTAATGTCCATTGATGGATGAATAGATAAACAAAATGTGGTATATACATACAATGGAATATTACTGACCCTGGTTAAAAGGTAAACTGAGGGGCTTCCTTCGTGGTGCAGTGGTTAAGAATCCGCCTGCCAATGCAGGGGACGCGGGTTTGAGCCCTGGTCCGGGAAGATCCCATATGCTGCGGAGCAACTAAGCCCGTGCACCACAACTACTGAGCCTGCACTCTAGAGCCCGCGAACCACAACTACTGAGTCCATGTGCCACAGCTACTGAATCCCGCACACCTAGAGCCCGTGCTCTGCAACAAGAGAAGCCACCGCAATGCGAAGCCCACGCATAGCAACAAAGACCCACCACAGCCAAAAATAAATAAATAAACAAATAAAATAATTTAAAAAAGGTAAACTGAGGAATATTAAAATTTTTAAGAGTTTAGTTGAGCAAAAAGGGATTCAAATTGGGCAGCACCAAACCAGAAGTGGTTAGGAATACTCCACTGACAGTAGCTAGGGAAAGACTTATAGAGACGGTGTGAAACAAAGCGGTTATTTGTTTGGCTACCGCTTAAGCATTTGCCTTTCTGGGGAAAGCTTGTCTGTGACTATTTATTCAGGTTTCAATTTCTTAACTTAGAGACATTTACAGGCTTAGGTTTTGGTTTGCTTACAAAGGCCACCCAGACCTTAGAGGCACTCCAATCCAATGGCCTCCTCATTTAATCAATTTAATACTATTAAAAAGGAAGGTCATTCTGACACATGCGACATGGATGAAAAGCCAGACACAAAGCCAGACACAAGGGACAAATATTGTATGAGTCCACTTATATGAGTTCCCTAGAACAGGCAAATTCATAGAGATAGAAAGTATTAATCGAGGTTACCAGAAGCTGGGGGGAGGGGCAAATGGACTGCTATTGTTTCAGTATGGGACGATGAAAAAGTTCTAGAAATGGATATAGGTGATGGCTGAACAACATTGTGAATGTACTTAATGCCACTAAATGTATACTTAAAAATAGTTAAAATGGCACATTTTGTGTTACGTATGTTTTGCCATAATATAAAAAGAGAACTAGATGGTATTTCCCCACCTATCCTACTCATTCCTAACGGCTGTCAGCCTATGAGTCATAGTGATCAGAGACTAGAACGAAATGGGCCAGAGCATTAGATGAGGGGCTTTGCAATTTTCTGTGCTTTTCCAATGTTCTCTAGTAAACAAGAGTATTCCTTTCATGATTGGGAAATAAGGAATATGTAAAAAAAATTATTATCGTTTGAAAAGTAGGATTTAAGGGCTTCCCTGGTGGCGCAGCGGTTGAGAGTCTGCCTGCCGATGCAGGGGACACAGGTTCGTGCCCTGGTCTGGGAAGATCCCACATGCCGCGGAGCGGCTGGCCCCGTGAGCCATGGCTGCTGAGCCTGCGCGTCCGGAGCCTGTGCTCCACAATGGCAGAGGCCACGACAGTGAGAGGCCCACGTACCGCAAAAAAAAAAAAAAAAAGAAAAGTAGGATTTAAAACCCAGGGTTTTCTCCTATCAGAACTGAGGGGGCTTCGTCTTTGCCGAAGGATCAAGCCGTGGAGTAACTCTTTTTATTTAGAGGCATCACCATAACCAGCTAAACCCAGCCACGTTTTGCCTGTGTTCAATGTATTTGGCTACTTTTCAGACATTTAGATGATCGGTGACACCCCAGTGGAGCTTGTTTAGAAGATGTTTGCTCCTAATTTCTAAGGTAAATTTGAGGCACATGTATTACTGTCTCTCTTTGGTCATGTGCCTTTGAAGTAGGCTTGCCACTGAGCTTAACTTCAAGGTTTCCCCTGATGCTTCCTTGGTCTCCCTAAATCACTTACTGCAGTTAGTGGCAAAAATGCAGGCAGCATTTGGAGAGTGCAACTAGATGGACTCATTCAGCAAATTCTAATGAAGCAGCTACTGGGTCCCAGGCACAAGGGATGCAGGAGCACTCAGTGTGGTATCTGCTGATGAGGAGCAGACTGTCGATGACGGTGGACAGGGAGAGACAGGAGTAAACAAATAAATAAATGGAATGTGACAGGCTTAAGTACAAAGCTATTCAGGCGTAGTGGGAACACAGTCAGAGACTGTACGACTCAGGAGACCTCCCAGCGGCCACTCCATCTAAAATGGAACTGCTCGGTGGCTCTGTCTGACCTTTCTCTCCCACTCCCATCTGGCCCTCTATGTCACATCACCTGTATAATTTCTTTCATCGTTAAGAGCTCATGCCATCTTGTTTATTTACTTGTGAATTACATGGCAGTCAAAGCTCTGGGAGTGGGGACACCTTGTGTCTCTCTTGGACACCACTGTATGTTTAGCATCTAAAACAATGTTCAGTTCTGGGCAGTGACGCCTGCAGAATTTCTACCCCAGAATTTCTACCCTGTTTGCTGATAGGTAGCAACCTGTGTGGAACAGGAGTAGAACTAAATCTCGATTTTCGAACAAGCTCTATGTTACAAGTTATTTGGCATGGCTTTGATGGGGAGACTGTTAGAGATTAGGAAAAACAGCTCAAGATACTTCCCTCCTAGCCACCCCCTTGCAGCACCATTGTCCCGTAGATTGTTAGAACTCCAGAGAGGCCCATATTCATTTATTTTATACTTCTAATATAATTCAAAATGAAGCAATGCCAGAAAGACATTACAAAATTTATGCTACTTTTAAAATGTTTGCATGTAATAAATGAATGTTCTAAAAATGGAATGCAATGTTATTCTCTTAGTCACAAAATAACTCAAGTATTTTTTTAAAAATTGAATTATAGTGCACCTTGGACAATGTGTTCCAGTTATGGGGCACAAATTTAAAATTGTATAAGTGACTTCTCTTAATCCTGTAAGTATTCTCTTGGAGAAAATGCCTCATGCCTCAATTTACTCATATGACGCCCATGCCAAGCAGTTCCCAGGTCCCACCCCCATTTTAGGTTCTGTATATGCCTTTCCTGGGACATAGTAAATGCTCACCAAGTGGTTTATAAATAAATCCTAAATGAATACACATATTAAGGAATGAATGAATGAAGTCAAGAAAGGAGGGTACCTGGGTTGAGTCTACAAAGATGAACAGCATCCCCAGAAACTTGGTGGTAGGAAGAGAAACAGCCTTGTAGGCTGAGGGGACAGGTATGCAAAGGTATGGCACTGACAAATAGAACCATGTGTTCTGAGAACTGCAAACAAGACAGTGCTACAAATAATGTAGGGGGCACAGTGCAGCCTCCAGTGTAAGAGCTGGCAAGGGGCTATATCCACTGGAGTTTGGAGCTGACAAGGAGGCAGTGAAGGCTTTTAAGCAAGACAGCAAATATAGTTGAACCTAACTTTTAGAAAGATCATTTTGACCCCAGTGTAGAGCAATGGCCAGCAAATTATGGCCTGTGTGACAAATCTGGCCCTCCACCTGTCTTTGTGAGTAAAGTCTGTTTGGAACACAGCCACGTTTATTCTTTTGTGTATTACCTATGCTGCTTTCACACTACAATGGCAGCGTTGAATAGTTGCGATGGAGACCACTGGGCCCACAAAGCCAAAAGTGTTCACCACCTGGCTCTTTATAGATAAAATCTTCTGACCCTGGTCTATAGGAAGAGGGAGGAGAGAATGAGTTCAGAGGCAGGGAGACCAGTTAGAAGCCTGCCAGGAGCCAGTAGAATGAGGATGGAGAGGAGGGGCAGATACGGGAGATGTTAAAGGAGCAGGTTGTCAGGACTCAGTGTTCGGTGCGGGATAGAAGAAGGGTGCTCACGCTCCCCGTTTTTCTCTTGGGTGACCAGGCAGAGGTTGCATTATTCACAGAGAAAGGGAAACTGGTTTGAAGACAAGGATACTGACTTTGGTTTTCAACATGTTAAGTTTGAGGATCCTTTGGGACATCTAGGTGGAGATGTCCCCGAAGCAATAGGATAACCAAGCCTGAGGCAGGCTGGAGGCACAGACCTAGGAATCCTCAGCATGTCGTAGGAGGTGGTTAAGCAGTAGGGTGGAGTATATGCAGAGAAGAGCTGTGGGCTGATGGAGCTCTGGCAACCCTCAGAGCTCAGCTGGGAGCAGACAAGGCATGAGGAGACAAGGGCCTTGGGGAAGGCTACCTCCTACCCAGAGGCCCAGTGTCCTGCTTCATTCTCCCTCTCCCAACAAGACAGAGTCGGGATGCGGGGGGCTGGAGGGAGCCCTCCTCTGCCTCCCAGCTCTAGGGACACCATCATTTCACCTTAGAATGGCCCCATCCTGAGAGGCCTGTGGGGATCTAATCATTTTACTATATTCCAGTCCAGCATTGTTCTCAGCCCATGTCAAAGTGACGGCAAATGCCAGGATGAAAAATAGACTGTTCCTTGCGATGCCTGGAAGCCTGCAGTGATGGACCAGCTCACTCTATTTTCATTCAGGCAAAAGCTTATCGGTAGACATTTGTTCTATCAATGTTCAGTTAAGTAACTGTCTATACCTTTTCTTCCAGAGATGTTTTAGTCAGGCCCCTGTCCCCAGGATCACGGCCTTGCTCTGGGTTTAGAGTAATATATATGACATATATACACACACATATATATATATGTATGCATATATGATATATATCAAATGATATATATATGATATACATACACATGCACTTTTTTTTTTGGTCCAACCGACAAACTGATGTCCCCAAACAGAAGGAGCTTGCAGAAAGGCCAACGAATTTATAGCAAAGCTAAAAATATCTCATGTCTTCTGATTCCAACCTCAGTGTTTCCTCTCACCTGGCTCCTCCTCAATGTTCCACGGCATTTACTGTCTTGGTGTGGATTTGAAGTCTGTTCCTCTCCCCATCCCACATCTTCCACTGGAGCCCTCCCTTGCCCAGGACGGTGTCACGTAGACACACGCAGGCATAGTATTACGGTTTGAAGGGATGGAAAGCTCATTCTCCACACCTCTGAGTTTCCTTGAGCACTTTGGCCTCTTGCCCTGCCCTGACACCCACCTCAAGACGTTCAGCCCCTGACTGCGGGGGGAAGCTCTTGCTCCATGAATCCCTATGGGTATCTGCACCAGAAATCCTGAAGCTGGGGATTTTCTTGACTTGTCCCCTCTATTCCAAACCAAAACGATGCAGTGATTATGGTTCAGAGCGTCGGCTCTGCAGACTCCAACTTTCTTACGGTTTAACTCTTCCAAAGTCAGGTGCATTTGACTCTCATGCTAAACCATGCATCCAAACAAGGGTTTATCATATTGAAAGACATCTTTTGATATCCATCATGCTGACTCTTGCATCTGCCCTTCAATTTGTTCCAACTGTAAGTAGAAATTAAGGAAGTTATCGTTTTAGAAAAAGGAAGAAGGAATTTTCACAGCAAAAACTCCAATGAGCCTCCGTAAAGTGTAGGGAAGGGAGAGGTTGGCTCTGATGTTTTGTCTTTGCGGTAATTTTTGTGAGACCCACATGCTTTACCCCTCTGAGAAAGAGGTAGTCCAAAGCTGAGAATATTGCATTTGGCTTGGGAATGAGACCTGTCACGGTCTGTCCTAGGGCTGCCTATCCAGCTTCATTCACAATGGCTGGCTGCCATGCGGCCAAATACATTTAAACCTCAAACGTGATCCAAATCTTCCAGCCACTAGGCCTTTGCACATATGGGTCTTCCCACATCTCCACTTTCAGCCTTAGTTGGAGCCCCTGTGTGATAGGTCTTGAACCAGCTCTAAAGGAGACATGAAAAAGAATAAGCTACTTCAAGTCATGAACCCTCTGGTCTTGTATTAGTTTCCCAGGGCTACTGGAACAAAGTACAACAAACTGACTGACTTAAAACAACAGAAATGTATTCTCTCACAGTTCTGGAGGCCAAAAGTTTGAAATCAAGGTGTGAAAAGGACCCTGCTTTCTCTAAGAGGTAGAATCCTTCCTTGCCTCTCACTATCTTCTGGTGGGGCCCACAATCCTTGGTGTTCTTTGTTTTGCAGCTGCATCACTCCAATCTCTGCCTCTGTTACCACATGGCCTTCTTCCCTGTGTGCTTGTTTGTCTTTGTACCTTCACATGGTATTGTCCTCTTTGTATAAGGACTCCAGTCATATTGGATTAAGGCCCCACCCTAATGACCTCATTTTAGCTTGGTTACAACTGTAAAGATGCTATTTCCAAATAAGGTCACCTTCACAGGTACCTGGGCTTAAGACTTCAGCATGTCTTTTTGGAAGACGTAATTCAACCTATCACAGGTCTTATTCATTTTTCAAGGCTCAGTCTAATATCCTTGGGGAACATACCTGGATGCCTCAACCAGATGGAGCCCCTCCTACCTCTGCCCTATCAGGATTCAGTCTCCATCTTTTGGTGCTTGTCTTATACTGCCTCACAGATGTGATATTTTGGAGAAAATTACCAAGAGGAATGGGTTGTGCAGGGAGAAGAAGTAAGTGTTAATTTGGGCCCTAGATACTACTTTATGCCTTGCACAGTCTCTCACAGACTATAGAGTTTCTGCATTCATCCTCTGGCCAGACCTGCAACTCTGCACAGCGATCTGGCCCAAGGAAGCCTCTCACAGAATCCAGGATTGAATGGAGGCACTGGCACAAACTAACCACAGCTGGCCAGGAAAGCCCTGGCTAACAGACACCCCATGGGTCTCTCAGTGGTGTGGGCCTCAGCCTGCCTGCCAGCCAACTAGCGTCCCCCCACTGATTCTTCTGGATATTGCTGAATCCAGAATGCAGGCTCTCCAAGAGCAGCATGTGGCTTAGCTGAGTCAGGGCCACCTCCGTTCCCCACCCTGGTATTCGCAGCTCCCTGCGGCAGCCCTACTGGCAGGCCCGGGCTGTTCTCCACCTACTTTCCTAAGCCATCCCACTCAGCCGGGATGAATACCTGCAGTCCTGCCTCTGGCGCTAGGGGGAGACCTGTTGCCCCTTGAGAGGCCAGCAACTGGTGACCTGAACTGAATTCTAGATACCCACAAACCGCCACTATTCAGTCTACCATAACAACATAAAAACAGGTGTCAATCAGTGAAGCGTGGCACAGATCCCTCAGAACGCTGCTTTCCGGCCTCACGGGAGGGGCAGAGGCCTCCAGAAGGATGGGGATCCACTCGGGGAGATCAGGTCAGGAGCGATTTACTGATCGGATTTGAACTATTTCCATGTTTTAACACCTAGCCATACCAGCTAACTATAAGCCTGCTATTAGTAAATACCTCAGACAGCAGTCATCACGATCAGGTTTCATAATCTATGTCAGGTACGCAGCACAATGCCTGGCGCACAGTAAGTGCTCAGTAAATGTTAGCTAGTACTATTGCTGCCAATAGTGACATGGTGCCTTCCAGGGGCCTGAGCTCTAATCTGAGTGGACGAATTCCACCAAAGGATGAGAGGTCCACCACCTGCAACTGCCTTTCTGCTGTCCCTTCAGGCAGCACAGATGCCCTGGCACACCTGTGTGCTGGCCCTCTTGGACGCCAGCTCTTCCTACCTTTCTCAACTTCTTCCACCCTTCTCCCTGGACTTGCTCTCACTCTCAGCTCCCTCAGAGTTAGAATTTGTCTTCTGCAGTTGGTACTCTCATTAGAAATTTGGGTGAATATGCCCATTCATCAAGCCCCCAGTTTGCCCAAAGAATAGATCGTGCTTCCCATTTCCTCATCTGCATTTTATGTGCTTCAGGCAAGGACGCAATGGATGCTTCCAACTGCCTGGGAGGAGGTCAGACACCCTGAGCCTAGAGCTGTGCCCTGGAGCCAGGCTCTGACAGTCGAGAGGAGTCTCCTTCTTGAAGATCAGTTACTCTGAACTGATTGGCCAAGCCTGGAAGAGGGTCTCAGGCCATACTCAGCCCTGTGAGCTGACTGCTTATCGGCTCTAAGGCAACTGACTTCTCATGAAGCCCAGCAGATGCTGGCCTATTGGAATCCTCTCTACAAAGAAGAAGATTCCAGGCATCACTTGGTGCTAAGGGAACCGTTAAGTTTAGGTCTCCAATTACCCCATCATTTTTTTTCCACCTAATACTTAGAGTACCAATTCTGGGTCAGAACACTTGCCAGACTTGGAAATCCAAACTCAGCGATAATAGCTACTGCTTATTAAGCGCTGCTATGTGCCACAGAGGGTGCTAGGAGCTTACATCAACCCACCTATTGTATTAATAAAAAGATGCAGAAACTGAGGCTTACACAGGTTAAGTAACGTATAAATGGTGTTGCCAGGTCTTCAACTCAGGATGTCAAAGTCTTGTTTTGTTTTGTTTTTTCCCTACAGCACAATACTGCCTATGAATACAAACCAACCCCCTTGCACTTCCTTAGAAGTTTCTATCTAGTGGGACCACGTTCCATAATTAAATAACTGCCCCCTATTACCATCTGAACAAGGTGCGAGGAGCATGGAAAATAGAGGACCCCTCTCCTATGCCAGAGGACAAGAGCCAGGAACGTTCTCAGAGACTACCTGACTTAACCTCCCGCTGTGCGTATGGGGAAACTGAGTCACTGAGAGGGACAGAGACTCCACCAAGGCTTCACAGAGAGTATATAGAAGGCCTAGGACCGGAGCAGCCTCCTGCAGCCCAGCCCAAACAGCCTCTTGCCCCTGCCCCTTCCCACAGCCTGGGCTCCCAGGAAAGGGAAGAGTTGGGATTATGGTTGCTAGATTTAGCAAAACCCAAAACAGGGTGCCCAGTTCAGTTTGAATATCAGATAAACAACAAATAAATTTTTGTATAGCTATATCTCTAGCAATATTTGGCAACTTTGGTTGGACTGGATCCAGCTGGGCAGCCAGGGCTTTGGAAAGAGGCAAGTTGAAGGAGAGTGGCATTCACCCTTGGCTGACGTCCAGCTGATTATGTGAAATTCAGAGAAATGACCGAAGGAGCCGGAGTAGAAGACAAGGGAGAGGTCTGGGTGATGCATGATCAAACCCACAGCATCCGGCAGGGCAGAAGGTCCATATCACACAAAACCCCTCCAGGAAGGGAGCAGGGAATGGACACGGAACAACTGACAACAGGAGAACTGAGGAGATAGCACAGAAGAGGGAGAGGAGGACCTGGCCTGGATGAAGGGGACAGTTCTCAGAAGAAGCAGAGCTCTTCCAAGAAGTGGTGTGGTCACCAGGAAGACTGGGTAGTGATGGCGGGGGCATCCCAGGCAGAAGGAACAATTAAAAAATGCCTCCTGAATTGTTTATTCCCCATGCTAGCTTTCTCGGTGTTTGGTAGCTCTGCTGCAATGGAAAAAAAAATGCAAGATTTGGCTTCAGAATTTCCAGTCACATCAGTACCACCTCCCAGCTCTGTGACCTGAACATACTTACAGAGCATTTCTGAGGATTTTCCTGTGTAAAATGGGATTCATGGAGCTGTTGTTCAAACCGGATAAGAAAAAGAGGGTAGAAATTGATAAAGTGCTGGTATAAATGCTAGCTCTTATTGCAGTAAATGCTAAGTGTGTTTCGAATGAATGTTGTTTTCATGCTTCCTCTCTCTCCCCACCAAGACCACGCCAGGATCTTAAAGCAAATCCCGTTCGTGAATCAAGTCCTCTGCTGCTTTATCATTCCTTGCTCTTCCAGTTTAAAAGGAGAGTTAATTGAATGATTTGAGGCTACGAAGGGCCAGATCCCCCTGGGTCCCTGGTTTCCATCGTCATCTGGGGGAGCTGCTTTGGCTCTCAGCACCACACTGGGCACTATTAAATAATTTCCTGTAGCAGTAAGTTGTAGGAGATGGTCCCTTAGGGAATAAAATTTTGAGGATGAGGTCAAGCCAAGGATTATTGGTGTTAAAAAGTAATTAAGTGAAGAGACAGGGGTGGGAGTTGAGACAATGGGGAGCCAGGGAAGAAGGAAGAAGGGAGGAGGAAAGAGAGGGAAAGGGGAGGAAGGGAGGGAGAAGAGTTAGGCTGTGCTGGGATCTGGTTACTCTCTGCCTGCAAGTTGGCATCTTTGGGATCTAAGGCAAATGATTTAAGCTCCCTGAACCATTTTTCTGATCTGTAAAAAGAACAGAACCCATTTACAGATGGGTTAAGCTGGTAATTATTGGAAAACATTGGCAAGTTTACTAATACTCATGTAATGCCTTATGGTACACATGGTACGTTCTGATTCATCATATTACTTGAATAGCAAATGACTCAAGTGGGCAAGACAGTGATTGTTATCCATGTTTCATACTGAGATGCAAGGAGATCAATGATTTTCCCATTATCAACAGGCTGGTAAATGGCAACACTAACTGCTGTTGGACTAGGCACTGTTCTCTATGACCCTGGTTTCCACAGAGCACCTGTTGTAGGCCAGGCCTTGTGGTATGTGCTGAGGGTGAGGTCAGCCAAACCAACCTGGTCCCTGACTTCAAGGGACCTAATGTCTATTAGAGAAGACAGACATTAAGTAAATAACCATGCAACAAAATATGTAATTACATACTATGATAAATGACACAAGGAAATAAAATAACTAAGTCTCATAGAGAGTAAAACAGAGGGGAGATAACTGAGATGGGGAAGTGTATAGAGGAAGGCCTTTCTACTGAAAGAAAGTGTAGGCCAAGACTTAAAGTGTGAATCTGATTTAGCCAGACCCAGAATGAGGTATTCCAGGTAGAGGGAAGAGCATATTTGAAAGCCCTAAGTTACAAAACTGCAAGGACTCTTATAGTCAGAGTGTATTTTTTAAGGAGGAGAGAAATCTAAGATTAGGTGAAGAGTTAAAGGAAGGTAGCTCAGTGGCTTCACCCAAAAATCACTGGAGGGAGGTTTGAAAAAGTACCTGTGCTAAGGGCCCACAGGCAGAGATCATAATAGTTGGTCTGAAACGGGCTCTGGACAAAAGAATTTTAAAAAGCTCCCCAGGTGATTCTAATGTACAACCAAGGTTGAAAACCACCGGGCTAGACCTTTAGAACAGGATAAGCTGTTTCAATATTCTCCTAATGGGAAGGCACTGAACATTGTTAAGCACAAGGTAAGACAACATCAGATGTGCATTTTTAGGTGATCACTCAGGATGCTGTATGGAGATCAAAAGTGAGGAGGTGAGTGAACAGACTTTCAATAGCCCAAATGGGATGTGGTGGCTGGGACTGGAGGGTTAGCAATGGAGATGGAGAAACAGGAGTCAAAATATACTTGGGAAGTAGAATCAATGGGTAATCTATTTGTGTAGGACTCCCAGAGACATGATTTCCAAGATTCTGGTATTTCTGAGATAATCGTCTGGGTAGATAGAGGCACCATTTATCGAGGTGGAGAAAACTGGAGGAGAAGCAAGTCCAGTATTCTTTTGTATCTGTCAGGTTTGAGATGTCTGGGAGACATCCAAATGGAGGTGCTCAAAGGGGTAGTTTGATATACAGTTTTGGAGCTCCAAAGAGGTCTGGGCTGGAGATGTAAATTTCAGAATTGTCAGTGGGTTGATGATCTTTAAAGACCCATGTATGTCGATGACATTGTTTAGGGAGCACTAGAAGAATGAGGAGGAAAACCAGGAACTGAGTCCTGAGGATCCCCCACGGTTAAAGTATAGAGAGATCTAGAGAAGCTGATCTGTGTACTAAGGAAGGAGGGAGGGGGAAAAAAGTCTATGAGAATGAGGTGCAGCTGGAGACAAAGGACTGAAGCGTTTGAGGAAGGGGGCTATGATCAGAGGGGTCACCAAACGTGGTTAGGATGCCAAGTTAGACTGAAAGCTTACACATTCCACCAGGTATGGTGGCATAGAGGCTTTCAGTGACTTGTAAAGGAGCAGTTTGGATGAAGTGATGGGGACAGAAACCAGTGTGTAGTGTTCTAGATAGTGAATGGGTACCCTAGGACACAGCAATGCATTCGTAGTGTTAAAAGATAAACTGAATCATATTAAAATTTTTAAGAGTTTATTTGTGCAAAAATTTATTTGCACCAGGCAGCCAGACCTGAAGCAGTCTGAAGCAGGGGGAAAGACCTTTATAGAGAAGATGTGGGAGCAAAGCCAGGAAATCATTTGACTGGCTATAGCTTAAGGGTTGCCTTATTTAGAAAAGCCTAGTTGCCTATTTGTGATTGGTTATCCTTAGGTTTTGATTTCTCAAACTCAAGGCATTTTGGGCTTGGGTTTTGGTTTGCTTATGTAGACTACTAAGGCATTAGAGTCACCTCAGTCTAATGACCTCCTTGTTTAATTAATTTAACCTGTAGGAGGCAATTGCATGTGAAAACAAAGAGTTCCATGGAGGCATGTTTATTGAAGCAGTGTTTGTATTTGCAAAAACACAAGAACAACTTAAATTTTCTTCTAGAGCAGAATGGAAAATTAAACCATAAAGCTACAGAGTGAAGTGGTTAAGGGCAAAGACCCTGGAGCCAGACTGCCTGGTTCAAATCCTACATTTTCCACTTGCTTGCAGTGTGACCATGGGCAGTTACTGACCCTCTCTGTAAAAGGGGACTAATAATAGACCATCTATCTCATAGGAGTGTACTGAGAATTAAAGTAACTTAAAATATATAAAATAAGTTCAAATAAACATCTTGAATTAACAAACATCATTTTATAACTCAAAGGGTCTCAAGATAACTTTTATAACACCGTTTTACAGGTATGCAAACGACAGCTCAGTGAGGGGAAAGCAGCTTTTCTACTTCACTAGAGGCTATGAGCCCAATCCCCAGATGCTTCCAGTACAAAGCTCCTTCACCACACCCCTCTGCTCACAGACCACAAACTCAGGTCTTAGGACTCTGGTTCAATGCCTTGATAAGGCAAAATGCTTAGGAGGTAACACAAATTCCATTTTCTAAAAATAAAATATCTTCAAACATACAAACTAGCATCAAACACTAACAAATGTAAAATGACATTCATGGGACATGGATCTCATCTATGACCTACAAGAGTTAAATTAGGGGAAAAGAAGACTGGAAATGCGACACTGTTGTCCTTCACATTGGGTTGGCCAAAAAAGTTCCTTCACTTTTAAAGTACAAATAAAAGACACTTTTTTCATTTTCACCAAGAACTTTATTGAGCAATGTATTTACCATTTTGTTCCACTATCTTCTGTCATTTTCCAGGCAACTTCATAATTCCATCTTCCCAAAGCTTTTTATCTTTTTGAGCAAAGAATTGTTCTAAGTGCCTTTTACAGTCTTCCAGGGAATTGAAGTTTTTTCCATTAAGATAATTTTGTAAAGACCGAAATAAATGGAAATCCGAAGGTGCAAGGTCTGGTTAATAGGTCAGATGAATCAGAACTTCCCAGCCAAGCTGTAACAGTTTTTGCCTGGTCATCAAAGAAACATGCGGTCTTGTATTACCCTGATGGAAGATTATGCATTTCCTGTTGATTAATTTTGGACGCTTCTTGTCGAGTGCTGCTTTAAGTTGGTCTAATTGGGAGCAGTACTTGTTGGAATTAAACGTTTGGTTTTCCAGAAGGAGCTCATAATAGAGGACTCCCTTCCGATCCCACCGTATATGCAACATCACCTTCTTTGGATGAAGACCGGCCTTTGGTGTGGTTGGTGGTGGTTCATTTCGCTTGCCCCACGATCTGTTCCGTTCCACATTATTGTACAGTATCCACTTTTCATCGCCCGTCACAATTTGTTTTAAAAAATGGAACGTTTTCGTTACATTTAAGAAGAGAATCGCATGGAGAAATATGGTCAGGAAGGTTTTTTTCACTCAGCTTTTGTGGAACCCACACATCAAAGCGATTAAGAAAACCAAGCTGGTGCAAATGATTTTCAACACTTGATTTGGATATTTTGAGGATGTCGGCTATCTCCCGCGTGGTATAACGCTGACTGTTCTCAATTAATGTCTCAATTTGATCACTACCAACTTCAACTGGTCTACCTGACCGCAGAGCATCATCCAGCGAGAAATCTCCAGCACAAAACTTCACAAACCACTTTTGACACGTTCGATCACTCACAGCACCTTCTCCATACACTGCACAAATCTTTTTTTGCGTTTCAGTTGCGTTTTTACCTTTCTTGAAATACTAAAGCATAATATGCCAAAAATTTGCTTTTTTCTTCCATCTTCAATATTAAAATGGGTAAACAAAAATTCACCAATTTTGGTAAGTTTTTAAAAAATGCATGCTGATACGACAGCTGTCACAATACAATCTAACAAAATTGTTTCGAATGAAGTAAAAGACAAATAAGCGCTACTAGAGCCATCTTATGGAAAAAAACCGAACGAACCTTTTGGCCAACTCAATAGTCACTTAAGGTTGAGAGCCTGCACACTGGTGACATGCTTGCTTGCTTTGTTTTTGTTGTTATTAAAATATGAAGTAATCTGGGTTTAGCCTAAATCTAAGCCTTGTCTCCTCTTTCGTCATCCTCCTTTCACATTCCCACTGTTTATCCTACTTCCTGATTCTCCCTCCCAACCCCAGAGCCTCAGTTTTCATGTCTGGAGGTCAAGCAAACGTCTACCTTTTCTTCCTGGACTTCAATCCATGCCACATTGTTAACAGATAAATTCTTGTGCAAGGCCCACCTGCTCATTCCTCTTGCTGCTTACTCGCTTTCAGGGGCTCCCTATGATCTCCAGAATGAGGTCCTTAGCATGGCAGGCAAGACCCTCTGTGACTCAGTGGGCTCCCACCTCACAAGATGCTATGACCCTCCTCACCTCCATCACAATTCCTCCACTGGGCTTTCCCACCTCCCAACACTTGCCCAGGTTTCTCTCTCTGTCTTTCCCCTCTCCCTCCATCTGCATAGCTCCTGCTCAGCCTTCAAGATTCTAATCACGCCTCCCAGCCCCGAGGAGGCCGACCCTTGGACCCTTGACTCTATCCCTCACCCACTCCTCCATGTGTTGGCTGCCCTTGTGGGCTCCGATAGCAGCACCCTGAGTTTGCATCTATCCTTTGCACTTATCACCCCCAATTATCAGTAGCTTGCCCCCCGTTCTCTCTCTCTCCCCCTTTCTCTCCACTACCCTAGAGGAACTCCTCTAGGGCAGAGACCATTTCTCTTGATGTCCCCAGTAAGTCTGGAAAGTGCTGCACATAGACATAAGAGACTAGATGCACAATTGAATTTTATTCCAGGATCCTGGAATTTGCTTCATAACTGGGAAAAAGCACAGAGGAAGTCATGGCTTCCCACTTTTCCTAGATTTCTAATTGTACCCAGTCAGGCACTGCACACATACTTGCTAGATGTTTCTGAGGTGCTAAGAAACTTGTTTTGTCTCTGACTGCACTTTTTTTAAAGAAGTCTGTGTTTATAAGCTAGGAGGCTTCACGTTGTGTAATTCCACAGATATTATGCTGCTCACTAGTTACAAAAATAATTGAGTATGCCTCATAAAGCTGACTTAATTTCACAAATGAGTTGTACTCAAGTAAATATTTACTTCTAAATGCAATTTTGTTGAAAACCCTCTTAGAACACTTTCATTAAGCTCACATGATGCATAGGCTGTGTGGCTATTAAATCATTACTTAGAGAGATGATAATTTTAAATAAAGAGAAACATATGCTTTCAATGCATCAAACACTTTTTAGGGCTACTTACATGCCAAGTCTTGAGGTGACCACAATACCTTTGATTTCTTTATTTTTCACACACATGCACACACACATACATTTCATAGGCAAGTCCAAAATAGAGCCATGATCTCTTACCTTCTCTCCAGCTCACTGCTTTAACCCTGGTCAATTGCCACTTACATGGATCCTTGCAGTAGACTTTAACGTCTCCTAATTCCACTCCTGTCATCCTTCATCCCCTCTTCTGCACAGCAGCTAAGTGAACTCTGTAAAACCTAAAACACATTATAACACTCACTTGTTTAACACCTTCCAGTGACTTCCCAAGCTGCTCAGAAGAAAATCCAAGCTCTTCACCTTTGGCGAGAAACCCCACCCGACCCGGTCACTGCCCATCTGTCCCACTCCTGACACACAGCTATCCCCTTGAGCTCTCTATGCACTGGCAGGTCTCTCTGCCTTGATCACTCAGGCCGGGTTGGTTCTCACCCCAGGAATTCTGCAATCACTGTTCTTTTACCAGTCTTTGGCATGGCTGACACCTTCTCATCATTCAGGCCTTGGTCGGACTCACTTCCTCTCAGACAGCACCCCTTCCTTCCACTCGCTCCATCACATAACTCTATTTTATTTTCTTCACAAAACCTACCTGTCTCTGTTGCGATTTAGCTTTTGCTTCTCTGCCTATTTTTTGGTTGGCCCCTCCTCCTACCACTCCCTTTGAACAAATATCTCCATGAGAAGGAGGGTCTGGCTTGGCTCGTGCACAGCAGCATCCCCAGGGCTCAGAATGGGTCCTCGTCCATTGCAGATGCTCAACAAAATGTGTTGAATGCATAAATTAGGACACAATCCCTACCTGAAAGATCACTTATTTGTAAAATTAGATTGAACGTGGGACAATCTGGGATACGTGCTGTCATGGGTGAAGAAGTCCTAGAGCTGTCTCTTCTTCAGTGTTGACACCACCTTTTGATTATAATGACAGCATTCTGAAGAGTCCCGCCTCCCTCTACTTCATTTTCCACAGTGCAGTGAGTGCTCTGTCCTATACTCATGGCCTTTAAAGATAACGTATTAACTCAGTGGCACCCATATAAGGTATTTCAAGTTCTGGTTCTAGCCAAGCTCAGTGGTTTCACTCCTTGCCCTCTTCCCCCAAGCATCCTTCAATCCTCTGAAATCAAAACACTTGCAGACGCCAGTCACCTTAGCTTTGCCTTTCCTCCATGCTGTTAACACCTTATTCTCTCTGCCTCCAGTTCCACTCTCCATTTCTTAGACTGGCTGACTCTTATTCCTTGTTCAAGGCTCAGTCCAGATGACTTCACTTCTAGAAAACCTTTACTGTTTCTCCCTTTCACTTTCTACCCCAGGCTGGGTTGGTGTCTCCTCTTTGCTCCTGTAGTTCCCTGTGCTCAGCTCCAACCTAGGACTCATCCCATCTGACTGTTTTTGCCTTTTTATGTCTCTGCTTTTGCCACCAGGCCAGGAACTGCAAGAGACAGTCTGATTTATCCGATTTATCACAGAAGTCTCAGTGCCTAACATAATACACAATACATATTTACAGTATAAGTAAATGAACTAACGAGTACATAGAGTAAAATTTCCAGGGGCCAGGAAGAATGGTACACTGAGAAGAGAGGAGGTCAGATTGGGGAGGCTTCCAGAAACAAGCAGTGTAGCTCTGTAGTCACTTATGAGCAATTCCAAACGCAAAAGCTCCAAAACCAAGTCTTTTCTTATTAGGTGGCAAAACTTCACTTGATCCATTTAGTATCTTAATTTATTCCACTTGGCATGAGTATTCTTATGCTTTGCTGTAAAACATTAGTGCAATTGAATGCAGGGTACTGCCCTAGACTCCACTGGAGATATTTTGTAATATAAGAATATAAACTCTGTTACCTTTCTTGAATCCAAAAAGGTTCTGGACTCAAAGGGTTTTAGGTAAGGGATTATGGCCCAGTATTTGAACTGTCCTAAAGGATGGATAAGATCCCAGTAGACAGAACTGTGCAGGAAGGAACAGAATGTACAAAGGAAAAGCAGCAGGTATGTTAGTAATGGTGATTTGTCTGGGGCTATCTGAGAGAAGAATGTCTAAGTTGACAGGAAGATAATATGGAAAGATGTTTGGGTCTGATGGAGTCCTTGAATTCCAAGCTAAACTTTACAGGTGATGGGAAGTCAGCAAAGGATTTTTAACAGACAAATGAGGTCAGGTAAAGCATCTCTGATATTCTGGAAACAACCTGTACTCGTCTTAATTATGTGGCATTTAACTGTTCTGAGCATCAGCTGTTTCACCTGAAAGCTGGGGATAATTTAAAATGAAATAAAATGAAGAGTGCATGTGAAAATGTTTTCTAAGCTGTAAAGTTCTTTCAAAATATAAAGTGTAATTATTATTAACTGACAATGAAAACTGAAGGATGGATGGGCAGGGTTTAGGGGTTCAGTGTTGCATATGCTGAGTTTGTGGGATATCTAAGAAACAACATCCAATTAACCAGGTGGAAGCCACAGGAGTTGGTGCCTAAAAGCAACTATGAAATTTATCATAAAGATGCCCCTCATAAATATTAAAAGGAAGTGAAGTGTTCCCTGTTGCATTTACATTAACTGAGACATTGTATTTAAGTTTCTTTTGAGAAAGGGGTAAGGAAGTAAATATACAATCTTTGAGAGGATGTGTCATTAAGAAGCTAGAAGAGTGAAAACGTCAGCCCATTCATGCAGAGAGCCTTGTTGCTAAGTCATTCGCATTTTATGGGAAAAAAAAAAGATACTATGGGAAGTCACTGGATAAATAGACACTGCTGGGATTTGTCTTTGGATTTTTTTTTCTCCTAAATGAAAGGACTGTGGGTTTGTTCTGCGTCCGAACTTTCTTTTCCCCCAAATTCTTTTTTTATCTTCCAAACTACATCTCTGAGAACACACTGAAATTTAATAGACTGTAATAACTGGAAGGACCATTATATTTCAAACCTCAGTCATTTTGTAGATTGAGACTGAGGTCCAGAGATGGGAAGTTACCTGCCCATCATTGCACCATTAGTCAGTATAAGGACATTAGTCGTGGTCCGAAGGCCAGCCAGAGCCTTTTCCATTTACAACAGTGACAGAATCTATTGCAAGGCTGGAGACAATGGCATGAGCCTGGACAGAGAGAAGCAGATTGTGACAACCATCCTTCTCATTTGGGTACTCAAATACAGCAGGAATTACCCCTGAGGTGGTCACCAAGCTATTTAGAACACATTTAGCCAGACTGTTCTGGAGAAACACAGTGAAGGCTGGGAGAGGTGGCCAAAGGAAGACAGAAATGGGCAATTGAAGGATGGCTCAGAAACTGAAAGTCTGGCTTTGGTTTTGAGTGTTTTTCTCTTAATGCATCTGACTGTTATGGAAGAAAGTGAACAGAAATGCATCTGTGTGTTTATTTTTCTCACCCAATCTCCTTTTAAAGCCATGATGAAAGAAAGTCTACCACATGTGACTGGACACTTTGAGTATGCCCTCCAGGTTACATAAAAGTCAGCGCTGAAACAAGCTATTATTAGCACCATGCTTTCAACAGCTAGACCACTTATAACCAGCCCTTTCTGCAAGTGTATTTGTTTCCACATATTATATACATGACATACCCCCTCACACTTTATAGATATGTGTATATATATATTTTTCAGGATGTACAATCATTCATTCATTCCATCAATATGTATTTACTGAAGCATCCTGGGTACTGAGAATTCAACAATGAGTAAGTCACAGAGGAATATTTACTCTGCGGTATTTCCACTTTGAAGAATCTTGGAGGTTTTTCACTGTTAGATGTTTGTATTGTTTTATTTTGCTTTCAATCACCTTGATGGGATAATAGAATTGAACTTCTAGCTACCTATTGCTCTTTATTTCTTCACTAGGAGTGTTCTTTGGGGGCATTTCATGATTAGATTCCTCAATTTGCTCAGGGATGGTTTAGTTTTAATTTTTCCAAATTGTTTTATCAGAGCTATAATGAATCTTTATTACTTCATGAAAATACAGTCTCTTGTGAAGCTTTTCCTGCCCTTGCCCTTCTCAATATTAATCATTAATAATTTCTTCTTTGAGGCCCCCATAAACACCCCTGACATGGCATTTCTCTCATTTGATTAAGCTGTATTTGTTCCCATGTCAGTTGTGAAGTTTAATTTCCTTCTAAGCTCCAAGGCAGAGCCCAGGGCCTGGCACATAGTGGATGCTCATAAATGTAGCCCTCAATAAACTTAATCAGGCACAAATGTATTTGTCCTATTGAAGTCACTGTCTAATTCAAAAGAACACATCAGATGGTCTGGAAGACAGACATATCGTGCCAGCCTGTTAATCACATCAAATTGTGGAGATGTGCCCTGCCTTGGTAAAACCACCTCATGGAGATGTATGACCTAGCAGCTACTGACGTTCTGAGCCCTACTCTCAGTCACCGTGGGGAGGACCCAAAATGAGCCCCACATCTGAGTGAATGGAAGGATGTTAATGAGTGGCCTGGATGAACTAGACAGGCCTGGTTTGCTTCATATTCAGCCTGATCCAGTTTCCATGCATCTTAGAAAAATAAGGACAAATATTTAGGCAATGATGCAATCCAAATAAAACAAAAACGTTTTGTGATGTATGTGGGGATCGGTGAAGGAGCATATAGAGTACATAGCAAATGCCTGCCTGGGGAATCGTTTCAGGGAGAAGCTAGATGTCTTGGAAGATTTGGCAAGAGGACAGCTGAGAGCTGTGTGCAGCCCATCAATGCATCCTGATTCCATTTCTCATCTTATATGATACAGTGGAAGTGAGGCCCTTGACTTCCTCACAGAGGAGAGCAAGGCTCACAGGCGTGAGTGTGGATCACTTTGGCACTGCTTATTATTGCTGCCACTACTTATGCTTCTAGTAAAATCCACAGCCTGGCAGTTGGTGTACCATCTCACAAGATGAGGTCTCACCTGTGAGCAGTATATGCCCAATCTAACATTTCATTATCTTCTTTTTTTTAAGTAAATTTATTTATTTATTTTTGGTTGCATTGGGTCTTCGTTGCTGCGTGCGGGCTTTCTCTAGTTGTGGCGTGCGGGGTCTTCTCTTCGTTGTGGTTCATGGGCTTCTCATTGTGGTGGCTTCTCTGTTGCGGAGCACAGGCTCTAGGCGCGTGGGCTTCAGTAGTTGTGTTACATGGGCTCAGTAGTTGTGGCTTGCAGGCTCTAGAGCACAGGCTCAGTAGTTGTGGCGCATGGGCTTACTTGCTCCATGGCATGTGGAAACTTCCCGGACCAGAGATCGAACCTGTGTCCCCTGCATTGGCGGGCAGATTCTTAACCACTGCACCACCCGGGAAGTCCCCATTTCATTATCTTTGACATGGTAAATGTTAGGGACCTGAAATGCATCTGGGAAGCAACAGATGAATTAGACACATATTTCTCCATCAACTCACTGTTTATTCACTCTGGTTCATTCTAATACAGGGGGAACAATCTAAAAGGCAACCAAACAAAAGAGATCCTCACTCTTCTCCTCACCCATTCTGTTGCACTTTTACAGAAGCCATGAGTGAAGGAGATGAGGGGCTAGAAGTATATTTTCTTGACTGCAAGAATACACTGAGATGTTTTCAATGGTGGATTAGAGCAGTAGGCATGTGGCAACTTATTTTTTCTCCTAACTGCTATTCTTTTTCTAAAATTTTGTAAATGTGAAATATGGCATATGAACATAAACAAAGAGGTTTAAACCTGTAGGCAAAGAGTCTGTAAAACGTCGTTGGATACTCATTTACCACTACTCAGTCAAGGGATGAGAACCAGCATCTTAGGAGGTGTCCTTCCTAATCATGATGTCTGCCCCCCACGTTTGTAAATGTTCTACCCTCTTTCTTATGGTAGTGATTTTTTTCTTTATTGGAGTAAAATTGCTTTACAATGTTGTGTTAGTTTCTGCCATACAATGAAGTGAATCAGCTATATGTACACCTATCTCCCCTCCCTCTTGAACCTTCCTCCCCTCCTTCCCCCCCATCTAGGTCACCACAGAGCACCAAGCTGAACTCCCTGTGCTATACAGCAGGTTCCCACTAGCTATTTTACACATGGTAGTGTATTTATGTCAAACCTAATCTCCCAATTCGTCCCACCCTCCCCTACCTCCCCATGTCCATTCTCTACGTCTACATCTCTATTCGGGCCCTACAAGTAGGTTCCTCTGTGCCATTTTTCTAGATTCCACATATATGCGTTAATATACCTATTTGTTTTTCTCTTTCTGGCTTACTTCACTCTGTATGACAGACTCTAGGCCCATCCACCTCTCTACAAATGACCCAGTATAGTTCCTTTTTATGGCTGAGTAATATTCCGTTGTATATATGTACCACATCTTCTTTAACCATTCATCTATTGTTGGACATTTAGGTTGTTTCCATGTCCTGGTTATTGTAAATAGTGCTGCAAGGAACATTGGAGTACATGTGTCCTTTTGAATTATGGTTTTCTCAGGGTATATGCCCAGTAGTGGGATTGCTGGGTCATATGGTAGTTCTATTTTTTTAGTTTTTTAAGGAACCTCCATACTGTCCTCCATAGTAGCTGTATCAATTTACATTCCCACCAACAGTAAAAAAGGGTTCCCTTTTCTCCACACCCTCTCTAGCATTTATTGTTTGTAGATTTTTTTGATGATGGCCATTCTGACCTCATTGTAGTTTTGAGTTGCATTCCTCTAATAATTAGTGATGTTGAGCATCTTTTCCTGTGCCTCTTGGCCATCTGTATGTCTTCTTTGATGAAATGTCTATTTAGGTCTTCTGCCCATTTTTTAACTGGGTTGTTTGTTTTCTTGATATTGAGCTCCATGAGCTGTTTGTATATTTCAGAGATTAATCCTTTGTCCATTGCTTCATTTGCAAACATTTTTTTCCCATTCTGAGGGTTGTCTGTATGAATTTGCTTATATTCATTGTTTAACCATTTTCCTATACCTCCTGAAACAATATACTCTTTGTTTTAAAACTTTATATAAATGGACTCAAGCTGTATGTATTCTTTTGAGTCCGAAATCTTTTACGCGACATAATGTTTTTAAGATTCATCTGTGATGTTGCATGTATCTGTAATTGATTTGTTTTTATTGCTATGTTATATCTCATTATATAAATTCTCTATGACATATTGATCCATTCTATGATTGATGAATGTTTACACTGTTTCCAATTTGGGGCTATTTTCACCAAGAATAATATAAGTATCAGTGTTGTAATTTCCTAGTACATATGTGCACACACTTCTTTATGGTATATACTGAGAACAGAGATTGCTGGACAAATGGTTGTATGTATCTTCAACTCTGATAGGTATGGAAAAATGTTTTAATATAACAAATATAGTATCTTTAATAATAAAAAGCATTTTACTTTAAGGAGGGGAAATATACTAAAAAGTTTTAACAGATGACCCATGCTTAATTTGGAGATGTATCACAAAAAGAAAAGTATTCACAAAGTCACTATGCCTATTTTACCTTGAAGCCAGTGGATTTCCTTTATTGTGATGATTCCCCTACCCTCTTATTCCAGGGGTTTAGGAATGGAAATGGCGGGGGTATGAAATAGGACATGTACCTATGTTTGTTACTTAACTGAGAACATGTATTTTCCAGACAGGATGAAATTTTCTGTAATTTAGTAGAAAATAGCATTAGCCTTCCAGTAGTCATTCTATACTGAAGGTTCTGGAAAAAAATAATAAAGGCATTGAAAAACATGACAGGTGGGAAATGTTTGGGAAAAATGAGATGAGGGCATGGAGAAGAGATAACTCAGAAAAATATGATCCCAGCTCTCCAGTCTCAGAAAGGTCTCAGCAGGGAAAAGCAAACAGAGGTCTACATAGCACGACTTTCAAAGAAATATATGCATTTATTTGACAAACATTGTATAGTGCTAAATGGGTGCCAGGCATTCTTCTAACCCCGAGTAGGGGTCTCACAGAGGCAGATGTCTGATGACTTTTCCAGCAGGCTGCATAGACTGCCTCATTAGATGAGAACCTTTGTCTCTGGATGTACAGGGGCTCAGAGAATGCTTCCTGAGCTGTGCAGAGTAATTCACACACAGGGCAAAAGATCTGTTCTGCCCTTACTAACTTTGACAATGGGCAAGTAACTTAACATCTCTGAATCTCATTTTTATCATCTATCAAAGGGGAAAGGATGGTTAATAATAGTTCCTTCCTCTTAGGGTTCTTGTGAAAACTCTGTACGTGTGTGTGTATGCACATGTATATATATATGTGTGTGTGTGTGTATAATACTTAGTATGATGCTCGACACAAAATATATACTCAATATATCAGCTGTTCTGTTTGTTTTTGTCGTTATACGAGATGACCTCAAAGGTAACTTCTGATGTTTGTATTCTGTATTTCCACTGAAGTAGTGAGCAGAGCACAGATTTCTCTGACAAAGACTGTGATCTACTTCCCGGATGCTCCATTTATGAGCTGCACGAGCTTAGGCAAGTTACAACCATTTTGAGCCTGTTCCCTCATCTGTAAAAGAAGAATAGTCAGGACTTCCCTGGTGGCGCAGTGGTTGAGAGTCCGCCTGCCAATGCAGGGGACACGGGTTCGTGCCCCGGTCCAGGAAGATCCCACATGCCGCGGAGCGGCTGGGCCCATGAGCCATGGCCACTGAGCCTACGCATCCGGAGCCTGTGCTCCACAACGGGAGAGGCCACAACAGTGAGAGGCCTGCGTACAAAAAAAAAAAAAAAAAAAAAAAAGAAGAATAGTCATAGCCCTGCTAAATGGTGGCTGGAGTGATCAATGGGGTAAGTGATGTAAAAAGTGTAGCATGAGCCCTGAGAGCCAACTGGCCTGGGTGCTCTCCTTGCTCCTAGGTGAACTACCTAATTCCAATGAAATTCCATTTTATTTGGGTAAAATCAGGTTAACAATACCTGCCACAGTTTAACACAGATAAAGTCCTCGGCGTGGGCATGATCTGTAGAAAGGCCTCAAAGCCTTTCTTGGCTCCTGTTGACTTTTCTGTGAAATGGAGAAAGTGATGTCAGTCTTTTCTGACTCATAAGATTCTTGTGAGGATCCAGTAAGATAGTGGATATAAAACTACTTTTTAAACTATAAAGTGGCATAAAAATAAATTTTTAAATTAGCAAGAATCTAAATTAGTAAGCCCGGATTTATATTGCCTAGTTTTATTTTATAAAAATGACTATTAATAAATGCTCTTTTAACATTCAAGATCCTCCTAAACAGAATATTCACTTACTCATTCAACAGTTATTCAATGAGTATATTACATCAGAGTATTTTCCTAATAGAATTCCTTTTCAAAATTATTTTGATCTTGTCCAAAAGATGATTTTATGGCAATTACTGGAGAAAGATAGATACAAAAATAAATAAGGAAAGAAACTGGGATTAAGTAAAAATAAGGGCAAAAAATAAAATGACGCCAGAGGTAAGATTATTCCATGAGAACTAAGATATAATTCTATACTCTGATAAGATAGGCTATATGTTTTACTCACAGGAGACAATGCAAAGAGAAAAGCAATTTCTTACTGTTTTTCCAAGTGTCATCCATTGACCCTGCATCAGAATAACCAGGGGTGCTTATTTCCTTTTCCCATCACCTGACCACCTGAATTTCCACACCTGCTCGTTGTGTCTCTGAATATTTTACAAAAGCCCTAATGGCTATGTAAAGCTGTCCTGCTATTTGAAATTAAAGATGTGGGGAGTGGTATACACAGATACTCTTGGCAAAACTCTTTTGGAAAACAATTTAGCAAAAGTGGTAAAAAGTTAACAACCAATATTCAGAATTCTTAAATTTCTTCTTAAGAAAGTGATTCATTCAAAACAAAAACAAAGGCCAAGGAATAAATATGGTCATTGCAATTCTGTCTATGGTTAAATTGAAACCAACCCACTTATGCAAAACATGGGGAAATAACTAGTTACAATATAGAATATCTTTTCTATTTGCTTACTCTGGAGACATAAAAAATGATAATCATGACTTTGCCAAACTAGCTCAGTTTCCTCAATGAAACTTGGAGGGTGGAATTCAAAATGACTGCATTGATGCAAAATATATAAACTGAAGACTAGAAAACAGAAATCAAAATATTATGTTTAATTATGGATGAGTTATGGATGATTCTGTTTCACATTTTTAAAATTGTCTTTCATTTTGGTTTGGTTTGGCTGTGTGTGTGTGTGTGTGTGTGTGTGTGTGTGTGTGTGTTCTCTTTCACACAAAATGGGGCAAGTTTATTAACTCCATCACCATTTATTATTAGAAAATTAAGAATCAAGCTTTAATTATTTCCAGTTTTCCCTTTCTGGACAAGGTTAAGGTGGGAATAAGCAGTGAGGGGAATAGGTAAACCTTATAACATCACTGAGAGAATCAAGAAAGACTTTGATAATATAAATTTTCTTCAAGGAGAGTCACAACCCTCCACATCTCTTGGACTTTTTTAAAGCATGTTTTCTTGGCAGCTGCATTTTTCAGCATATGTGAAAATATTATCCAGGGTGCATTCTGTATTTTCAGAAATGTGACATGATAACATCCCTTAAAGAAAGGGATTTGGTGGTGAACATCCATCAATTTTCACTCATGGGACTCCCTGAGGCAAGACCTTCTGTGTCATGTCAACATTTTTTTCCCTCTACCAGAAAAATTGGAAGATATAAGGAGAGATAGCATCTCAACATCTTGTCATCATTGCCTTCCTAACCCTTATTCCACCAACCTCCTTCCCCTGGTGCAGGCCAAAATGACAGGAGGAAACAATGTTGCTGTTACTGCCTTTTTAAAGGAAATAATGTCAAAGATAAACAATGTTTACAGATTTAACCCAAATGTTAGTCATAAAATTATCTTCCAATGCTTGGATATGTAATGAGGCATCTAATGCCAAGTTAATACTGTCAACAGAAACACCATCCAACTTTCTAAACTGTCTTCATCTGAACAAGGGGCAGTTCTCAGGATACAATGAAGGATAATCCCATAAAACAAGTCAAAGGACATATGTGCCTAGGTTTTACGCTGCTAGATCCTGATCTGTTTTCCTCCCAGTACAAGAGACCACAGAGTTCTTTGTGCCTTATGTATAAGGTGTTCTTCCTATTCTAGCAGGTGAAAACATGCACTATTTCCAGCCCTGTGTGGGTTGTGGATTGTTCCATCGACTCTCTTCTGGTGACTCTTTTCCCAGCCTTACATTGTTTCTCACATACATAAATAGATCGATATTTGGCTGAGGATTCAAAGGGAACCCTCCGTAGATATCCAGAGCTCTCTCTGCATGCAGTCTTTCCTCTTAGATTTTGTGCTCTGTAAATTCTAGTTGTCCTGGCCTCCCTAAATTCTGCCTCCTGAACTGAAGGAGTCCAGTGGGCTCTGATTGGGATCCTTCTCCCTATTCTGTGACCTCAACCCACTACCAGCAATGTTCTGGGACTCACTTTTGTTGTCCTTCTCACAGGAATCACTGTTCTAGGCTGTGTGTTGTCCAATGTCTAAAAACCATTCTTTCATACATTTTGTTTGATTTTCTAAGTATTTAGGGCAGGAAAGTACATGGAGTTCCTGTTATTCTATCACGGGCAGAAGCATATTCTCCAATGCTTTTGATCCCACTAATTCTCAGAAAATGTGCACTGTCTTTTAATGTTACTTATTTTAATTTATGTAAATGTTTCTTATTTTAAACTCAGAAACATGTTTTAAGATCTATTCATTCTGCAATACGAACATCTAAATCATAACTTCTGAGTGCTGCATAATACTCCATTTGCCTATATTCTCCCTCAGTGATACAGTCTGTGGTTGCCTCCAACTTGATGCCACAACAACTAATGAAGCAACAAGCATCCTTCTACATGTGTTAATGTCTTTGGGATATATACTCAGAGGAGAAAATCCTGGGCCAAAATACATCATTCAACTGAGTAGTGCCAGATTGCTCTCCAGTCTGGCTGCCAATACATTCCTTCTATCAGTGCATGAGATATCCTGAATCTCAATGTTTCTGCCACACTTGGTATTATCTAGCTTTTAATTTTTGCCAGCATCTCACTCAGATCAGGCTACCATAACAAAATGCCATAGACTGTGTGGCTTAAACAACAGAAATTTATTTTCTCACAGTTCTGGAGACTAGACATCTAAGATCAAGGTATTAGCATGACCTATTTCCGGGAAGAACTTTCTTCCTGGCTGGTAGACAGTCACCTTCTTTCTGTGTCTTCATGTGGTGGGGAGAGAGAGAGCTAGCAAGCTCCCTGCTATCTCTTCTTATAAGAGCACTTATCCAATTATGAGGGCCCCACCCGCATGACCTCATGCAAACCTAATCATCTCCCAAAGGCCTACCTCCAAAATCAACACAATGAGGGTTAGGCATATGAATTTGGAGGGGTGGGCATACCATTTAGCCCACAGCAGTTAGTTTCATAGGATAAAGTGATATCTCAGTTGTTATTTACCTGCAGTTTAACCTTATTGTGAAAGACCTAGCCAATGGAAGAAATATGACAAACTAAAGATTTGTGACCTTTAAATTTTGAAAAGGAAAGGAGTATATCCTTATTGTCTACCTAAAACCCTTCCCCCAAATCAACTCATAGCTATTAGCAAGAAAAAAAGGACTAAGTTTTAATTAAAGAAACGAATAACTTTCTTGAATACAACTATATTTACATATACATATATAGCACGTATATATATACTATTAAGTCAATATTAGGTATTCATACAGAATACATGTACATGCATACTATATATATATATGTATATATATATATATAAAAAATGCATGATAGGAAATAATTCAATTAATAGTGCAAGAAATAAATAAAATACTTAGAAATAATAATAATAATTATGCAATAGTTAAAAATAACACTTTAGTGAGAATAATAAAAGAATACTGGGTTAAATGGAGAGAACTCTTGCTTTTGGATGGGAAGATGCAATACTGAAAATATGTCAGTTCTTCCCAAAAAAAATCTAATAACTTTCCAACTGAAATTGAAAGATTTTACTATAACTTGACACATTTATTCTAAAATTTATCTAGACAAAATACATTAAAAATTAAAAAATAGCAAAGAGGAACTTTCATTGACTCTAATCATGCCAGAAAAAAAGAGTGACAACAATTAAAATAATCTAGTATTAATACCAATTAGATGAATATGTGATTGAAGAAAATAATAGACCAGAAACTGACTAAAAACTACATAATTGTTTAGTATATAATAAAAGTAAGGAAAAGATGCATTATTCAACAAATTGAGCTTTAATAATTGATTTACAATTTAGGGGAAAATTAGTCTTATCTAACAACATATGGCAAATAAATTCCAGATGGATTATATATTTAAACATTTGAAAAATAAAAATGATGAAGTACCAGGGAAAAAAATGTAGGCAAATAACAACTGGGGCTTTTAAAGCATAACACCAAAAGCACAAATTATTCTGGAAAAGACTAATATATTTAACCACATAAACTTGGCAAACATCTGAATAAAAAGCACTAAATGAATCTGATATGCCCTCTCTAGCAGGATAAACTCTACCTGTTCTTCCTCCTACTGTCTTGAGAACCCCTAGTCTGCAAGATAAAGTCCAAACCACTCAAAATTGCATTCAAGTCCTTTTTATTTTTTTTATAAATATTTTATTTATTTTTATTTTTGGCTGCGTTGGGTCTTCATTGCTGCACACGGACTTTCTCTAGTTGCGGCGAGCGGGGGCTACTCTTCGTTGGGGTGCGCGGGCTTCTCATTATGGTGGCTTCTCTTATTGCGGAGCAGGGGCTCTAGGCATGCGAGCTTCAGTAGTTGTGGCACACGGGCTCAGTAGTTGTGGCTTGCAGGCTCTAGAGCGTAGGCTCAGTAGTTGTGGCACACGGGTTTAGTTGCTCTGCAGCACGTGGAATCCTCCCGGACCAGGGCTCGAACCCGTGTCTCCTGCATTGGCAGGCGGATTCTTAACCACTGCGCCACCAGGGAAGCCCCTCAAGTCCTTTTACAATGTGACTTTAGCCAATACCTTCAGCCTCTTTTCCCTCTGTGCCATAGCATTCACCCTGGGTTATGGCATACCATTTACTCATTGCGTCCATTGATACCATCCTCTACTCCCAATCCCCTAGCCTTCCCTGGTAAACTCCTACCCCTCCTTTAGCATTTAGTTCAAAAATCTCTCTCTTTGTTAATTCTCATCACACCCATTCCCTCCCACAGGCTTGCCCTCTGGGTTCCCTCTTTTATTACAGTTATCATAAGGTGTTTACATGCCAGTTTCTTTACTAGGCTGAGATCATGCTCTGTCTCTAAATTCTCATCCTGTTGCACAACAGACAAATGCCAGCATGCCTTGCTTGGTGGTGTTGTTTTTCCTGAATGCTCATGCTATCTTCTGGATGTGGATGTGGGCAGAAGTTTTTAGACACATGAAAAACTTGAGGCCCAGACAGATGTGGAGATTTGTTCAACATAACATGGAGACCCAGATCACCAGTTGTGCATGTATAACCCAGTACATTTTCTAAGAGCACAGTTTTTAAAATCTCATTTGTCCTAGAAGAGAGTTGGATGTTGGCTAGCAAGAGGTGAAAAGGAGCAGTGGAATTGGAAGGAAAATGTCTTTGAGCATAGCCCTGAATAGGTCACCAGAGATTTTGTTGGTGACGTGGGGTACTGAAGCATCCAGTTATGGATTTTATACATTTCTGGGCACGAGAATTAAGTCCTATTGCCCAAGGCATCCATTGTACATAGTGAATGAACTCCCTATTCATCTAGTATGCACTAGATTCATCCTTGGGAGAATTCAGATAATGGCCATTCAAATCATTTTCTGTATTCTGTGGTTCAGTTGGGAAACCCCAGTCAAAAAAGACTGCCTAGAAGGATGAGTTGATAATAGGGAAGAGAGATAATTCAGTCAAAAAAGCCAGAAACCTATAGCCAGAAGACCCCAGTTTGAGGCCCAAGTTTAGCATTCTATGATATGAACTTCTCTGAGCCTCAGTTTCCTCATCTGGTAGACAGGATAATCATACTACTGACCTCATAAGGTGTCTTCCAAATGAGATAACATTTCTGAAAGTGGTTTGTGATCCATCCTGTTTGGTACACAAGTGAGCATTTTCTATGAACTGTAAGGAATCTCAGTGATTAAGCCAATGGCTGATTCTCAGGCAAGTGTTTTAATAATTAGGGAAGTTTCACACATCTTTTTTGGTTTCCCTCCTCCAACCTTACAAGTCATACACATGCTCATATCTACCCACATATTTCTGCATAAAACCAGGTATTGAGAGAAACCCATGATTTACCTTCTTTCTTGTTCAGAGAGGCACCAAAAATGGTGGATGAGAGTCTATTTGTTTATTTGGTAGTCACAGCCTACTGGTGAGCAGTTACTTTGTCAGCAGGAAAGAGGAGGGATTGGACATTGCAAAGGTAAACCACAAAAAGCAAGGCCATCCGATAAAGTGGAAAGGTTGTGTCCTACACAAGGGTACTCAGCGAAGGGAGTGAGGGGACAATGAAATCCAGTGCATGTTTTTTTTGTTTGTTTTAATTTATTTATTTATTTATTTATTTTTGGCTGCGTTGGGTCTTCGTTGCTGCGCACGGGCTTTTCTCTAGTTGCAGCGAGCAGGGGCTACTCTTCATTGCAGTGTGCGGGCTTCTTATTGCAGTGGCTTCTCTTGCTGCAGAGCACAGGCTCTAGGTACACAGGCTTCAGTAGTTGTGGCTTGCGGGCTCTAGAGCGCAGGCTCAGTAGTTGTGGCGCACGGGCTTAGTTGCTCCGCGGCATATGGGATCTTCAAGGACCAGGGCTCGAACCCGTGTCCCCTCCAATGGCAGGCAGATTCTTAACCACTGGGCCACCAGGGAAGCCCAGTCCATGTTCTTCTTACAAAGCCATATGCCCTGACTTAGGGTTATACTCTTCCAGAGGAAGGGGGAAGGGGCTGCCTTTTTCTTTGGACAGAGGTGCCACCTGCTAACCAAGCCTTATTCTTGAGGGGGTGTGGTCTACTCAGTGAGGGTGTGGTCCACTCAGAGGGGGTGGAAGAGGAGAGAGCTATCTTTTTTTTTTTTAATTTTGCAAAAAAGGGTCTTAGCCCTGACAAAAGGCATAAATCAGCATAAAAGAGCGTGAAAGCTGGACAGAGACAGAGAGACGGAAACCCCCAAGAGTTGACTACACATATCTCTTCCTAACTCCATGTTCAGTGACCAGGTTAGTAGCTAGATACTGGCGTAGAAGTTTTTATGTCACAGAAATAGGCAAATGCTACAAATCAGGGCTTCCCCTCCTACCCCTTGGAGAGCTCATGTTAAATATTTACCTCTATTGGATTAAAAGCAAGCTTTAAGAGGAAGATAGGAGCTAAAATTTATTACGCACCTTTGGTGTGATCCTTGGCACCCGTGCAACCTTGTGGTATAGTTATTGCTACCCAACTTTGTAGGGTAAGTAGCTGAGAGTCTTAGAGATGTTAAATTATTTGCTCAAGGTACCCATCCAGCTAGAAAGAGGCAGAATCTGAACTCGAACCCAGCTTTGTCTGGTTGACTCCAAAGCCCATGATCTTTCCACCATACTATGCGGTTTTGCAAAAATCCAAACTCTGTGATTTTCAGATGTTTCACCAACGGACTTGCTTATCACATTAATTCTCCTTAGCATTTGTATTTCCTTCAGTGACATTCAGGCATTTGAAAGGCCACTGCAGCACTTCCAGTACATTCATTAGACTTGCTCCCACAGCTCCAAAGACAGCCTCCCCATAAGATCCTTTTTCAAAGAAACCATCCCAGAGTCAAGCATGTCGGAGTTCAGTAACCACTGTGCATTTCTGACATTGAGAAGATATATTACTATACTCCAGTGACTGCAATGTTTAGAACAGCTTTGGAAGAGTATTATATCAATTATATTATCCCTCTGGGAGCCCTATTAACATTAAAATGTCTTATGAGACTAGCTAAAGACTCAAGCAAAGAAAACCTCTCTTACAAAGGCTCCCTCATATTTTATAGTTGTTAAAAAAAAAAATCCACCTTGCCTCTCCCTTTGCACAGGACACTGGGATATATGACTCTTCTTGAACTATTTTAAGCCAGTTATCTTAGAAAAGGAGGGCCCATCTCAGAATAAGTTACCTCAAACCAAAAGCCATGCTGTGTGGGAGGTGATGTGGAGATAGCATGGATCAGAATCACACATACCTCAGTTCAGACTCTGGCTAGACTACTTACGATATCAACAAAACAATAACAATCATTATAATTTACTGAGCAACTATTCTGGGCAGGGGCTTTATGCAGTCTATTTAATTTAATTTCCATATCAACAGTGCAATGTGAGTATTATTCTTACTTTAAACATGGGGAAACCAAAGCTAAAAGGCTAAGTAAACTCAGTCAACTCAGTTCATGTGGTAGGCAGCTTATGAAATGACTCTCAATGACCCCTACCTACTGGTATTCAAATCCTTGTGTAATCTCCTCCCCTTATGTATGGGCTGAATCTGGTGATTTTCTACTAGTAAATAAAATACAGCAAGTGAGACGGGCTGTCACTTTCACAATTAAATTATAAGAGACTAGCTTCCATCTTGCTCGTGCCCTCTCTTTCACTTGTTCATTTTGTTGGAGCCAGTTACCATGTTGTGAGCTGCACTAGGGAGAGATTCATGTGGCAGAGGACAGAGGGCAGCCTTTGGCCAACAGCCAGGTCCACAGTCCAACATTCCATAAGGAACTAAATCCTGCCAACAACTACTGAGTGACTGTGGAAGTGAATCTCACCTCAGTTGAACCTCGAGATGACTATTGCCCCAGCAACACCTTGTTTGCAATCTTGTGACAGACTCTGAGCCAGAAGACCCAGCTAAACCCTGCCCAGATTCCTGACCCACAGGGTCTCCTGTGGGCTAATAAATGTGTTATTTTAAGCTGTTAAGTTTTGAGGTAATTTGTTACACAGCAATAGATAACTAATACAGGTGGTAAGAAACAGAGATGAAGGTAAGAAACAGCTTCGAAGAACAAGCTCCTTCTTCTTGATTAACTAATTCCTTAAAAGCCACAATGACCCACAATGACCCACAATGACCATAATGACCCTTAAGTACAAGAATAAAATAAGGGTGACGTCCATATCACAGTGTTATAGAGATAATAGAGATAATAGATGCAATGCCTTTGGCTTATCTGTCAGTTAAAATATGAAAAAGGAGAAAATAATGAAAGGTTACCACCGGAGAATGTCTTAATAATGCCAGGCAGTATATGATGGTGGGGAGCTTGAATAACAAAGTAGTTACAACATAGATTTTGCAGGTTGGCATCCAGGGAAGCACAGTAGTTACATAACCTGGGTCCAGTCATTTCACATCTCTGATATGTTTCTCATGGGTGCAGTGACAATAATGCATACCTCACAGGAGGGTTCTGAGGATTAAATAAGATCATGTGTGTGGAATAACTGGGATAAGACCTGGCATATAACAGACATTCAATAGATTCTAGCCATTTTTATATTACTTTTCTAGTTAGTATTATTTTTACTAACAATGATGGCATTTCAGGGACCTGTTACAGGTGAGTAAAAAGTTTCTAAATTGAGGCCTTTTCAGTAACCCACATCATATTTTGCAGTTCCTCTCTACTCCTTAAAAGCATCAGATAAATCCAAACATACACACTTTGATTCTCCATTTCAACCTCTTTTCCCCTCTCTATTTATCAGATCTTATAGCAGGGCTTCTCCACGAGTAGTTATGCCCTAAAAGAACAATGAAAACAGAGACAGCCTCCTTCTAAATTATGTGTTTGATTTCCTACTCAGGGAGTCTTCTGAGGGATTAACCATCAGACATCTGGGCTACTGCAAGTATCTACAGCCACTTTCGATGCCTGTATAGAAAATACGTGTGGAACGTAGTAGGCTCTCACAATGACCCACGTCATATCTTTGAGAGTAATAACAGAAACCATGTCCATCTTGTTTATTTTCATGCCCCCAACGTCTAGCCAAAGTCCCAGCCTAGAGTAGGTATTCAATCAACATTTGCTGAATTAATGAAAGAACTGAACAAACACGGTGGCTTTTTACCCTCCCTAGACAATCATTGTTTGGTTTTCTAAAAATCACTGTGCTCATCAAAAATTTTCATGAATAGATTTTGTTGATACACTAGATGCATGCAGCAGTTTCACTTCCTTTTTTTCCTATTGTCTACTCTACATCCTGACACATCTGGCTGAAAAACAGAAGAATTTCCCTCCCATATACAGACTCAGTATCCACTCAGTTCCCTATGAAATGAAATAAAAGAAAACAACAAAGTGAACTGCAATAACAGCAATTATGTATATTTTGTTGAGCTAAATGTGGGCGTTTACTTAGAAACTAAAGCCACTCAAGACGGTGTTAGCCAAGATTCATTTCTGCAGCCATAAAGGACTACCTCACTGAAGGCCTGTTTGTTTTTAAACCTTAAAGATAATTTGGATATATTAAAAAACGTAGTATGGCATATAGTTAATCTGAGACAAAATAGCCCTATGAGCTTATATAAATCACGTAATCCTCTAGCCTCAAAGAAGTTGATGAGAAAGATCACTGATACTGAATTTTACATACTATCCATTGATTTCCCTTAGACCAGTAATCAAAATTATCAAACATGTAGACCAAAACAGTTTTCAGAGATGATAATAGGAATGGTTATTTTATAAAGGTCACAGATTTACTTATTCTCCCGTTTTTTTATGCATTCGTTCAGTGGGACTGGGGCACTCAGGAGTTAAAAAAAGAGAGAAAAAATTTATTCAGTTAGAAAGATCAGCAAGATGTGAACCACATTTTAGAATTAGAAACAGCAGTTATATTAAAGGAAAAAAAAGAAAACCCTAGACTTAGAATTTAAAGTAAGTGTGTGTGTGTGTGTGTGTGTGTACATGCACACGTTCAAATCCTTGGCCTCCTCTAACTGGCTGAATAAACTTCAACAAATCACTTTACTTCTAAGAGCCTCAATTTCATTATCTGTAAAATGGACAAAATCATCCTGACCTCACTCTGGCCCTGTTTTAAGGTTTAAAGGAAACATTGCACGTCAAGGTGCCTAGCATAGCTCCAGGCAGATAGCAGGCATGCATTAAAAGTTTGTTAAATCTCAGTAAGAATGGGAATGGCTAGCCGCAAATGAAGTCTAATTAGAAAATAATTACATAAACCAAACCTCTGAATGATTAATAGTGAAAATAAAAATGTTTTTTCCTTCTACTCCACTTTCTATTTAACATTGAGAATACTGTCACAACTAAGGTCCAGAACTTTGTGAAAGCGACTGCCATAAAAACATAGAGCTGGATTTATTAAAAAATAATAATAATAAACAGTTATCGCATTCAAAATGTTCATGTATTTAACTCCAATTCTATGGATTTTGCTAATAAAAACATGTTAAAAATGTACGTACACTCCTTCAAGAGCAGTTTTAACTTTTCAGAATACTTTTATGTCCTCCATTGTTGGACCACCTAGCCTCAGCACACTCAGATAAATGACAGGTTTACAATAATTTTGCAGGTCCTTCTGAATACTATTTTTCATCCACAAAGAGAAGTTGATCCTTATTTCATAGAAGACAGGGCAGCCACAGGCTACAGAGGTGAAGAAGTTCTGCTGGGACCTGCCTCATTCAGAGCGCAAGTCTCTCCTGTGAGTTCCTCTTGCTCTAGTGACTCCATAAACATTGTTGTGCCATGTAGGTCTGTCTAAGGACTCTATTCTTCTCTCCGACACACTTTCCCATATGGTTTTAACAATGTCTTATATGCTTATGTATTCCAAATCACCATCCCAGTTCTGTCATCTCTCCAGCACTTCCAGTACAAGGATATGATAGATAGTTGTGCCACCATGTTCCACTGTGTCCTAAACTAGATAATCTTTCCTTCACTAAACCTGGTTGTCTCTCTCCAAGAATGACACCATCGTCCACCCAGGGAACATGGGCCAGAAAACTGGGATTGTACTTAAACTCATCTTTCACCTTCCCCATCTCTTACATCCAAGGCTTACTGATCTTTTCTTCTAAATCTTCATGAACTAGACCCATTATCTCCTTGTCTGGTATCTATCACTGACCTGAAGCTCTGAGCTTCAGGCTCACAGCATCTTTTACCTACCCTATTGTAGCACTTTCCTAAAAGGTCTTCTTTCCTCTAGGCTTGCCCTGCTCCAATCTGTTCTTCACCACATGGCAGCCATACTGATATTCCTAAAAGGCAAGTCTGACTATGTCATTCCACTACCTAAAATCACTCTAAATTACCTGCGAGGTTGGAGGCATTGTAACTTGGCATCTTACACCTTATATGTATTCCTACTAGATTCTCTAGCCTTGGCTTCTATCAATCCCACTCTCCTTATTATAGTAATAATGAAGTTATACTAAATTCCTTAGAAGAGCTTTCTCTGCAATTCTTGCTACTTCACAACCATGTGTCATTTTGCCTGATGTTCCTGTAAATAGAACATCTTTTCTTCTCCTAGTAGTCCTTTAAGATTCAACTCTTCTTTCAGGAATCCTTCAATGAACCCCCAGACTTTTGCAACATTACATGAGCGCCTCCATTCTGGAACTAGTTAGTAAGAATTAACTTTCCTTCTATACTAGTCTGAGGTCCTTTTTAGAGCAGAGAACTAAGCAGCATAATGTGATCTTTAAGAATATGGGCTCTGAATTCAGAAGCATGGAGTTGGAATCCTGTCTCTACTGAGTATTAAGCTGCTTGACAAACTACCTAAACTCTTGGAGCCCCACTTTCTTTAAGAGGTGATAATAACACTGAACTCAATAAATAATTAAAAGAATTAAATGAACCGAGACCCAAAGGATGAGAAACAGTTGGCCATGCAAAGACTTCGAGAATGCACATTTCAGGGAGAGAGACTACCAAGTACAAAGGCCCAGCTGAGGAATCACGGGGCACTGAAGAATTTACAGCCATCAGCCCCATCCCTCCTCCAACATTCACTCAGCCTAGGATTATAGTTTCTAAGGAAAAACAGCGAAAGCCCCAGAATTAAGACACGGTGCTTCGCAGAATTTTATTAATTGGAATCTGCTTCATTTCTCCTGCCCCACTTGGATTCTTTCCAGACTCTACTATCACACTGAAGCTTTGGGTGAAACTTAGAAGCCCTCAAAAGTGGTGAAAGGGCTGCGTTGGCAGGGCCCCAAAGGATGAACATAAATGCTGAGTGCAGCACTCTGGCGAGGGAACTTTGATGAGGGCATAATCCAAAATGGCAAGCCTTTGGATAAACATTGCAAAGCACATACATTCAGGGAAAGTTGACAGCAGGTTTATTTCAGCATGAGACGCATTTGCCAAATGAACAGAGACGCGGAGATTTCAATGGTTTTAAAAATCATTTTTGCTTTATAGCAAAGAAATAAAATGATTTATGAGTTTGTCAGAGAACGGATATGCCTTTTGAAAAAAATCCTCCTGATTCCAAAGTTTCATGAATTGCAAATGAAATAGCGAGTGATGTATATGCACGTGTGTGTGTGTGTGTGTGTGTGTGCGCACGTGTGTATGCACATATGCGTCTTAGTGCTTGTCCTCTCTTTTCTTTGCCTCCGTGGTTTGGAAGCCAGCTCCACTGTGTGCCTTCACTGATGCTGCGAGCAAATTGTAATTATAATGCCAAACAGTCATTTCCAAGACAAACCAAATCTGTGTTCCATTAAAGTCATGCAATAGTTAAACATTATTTTTTTACTCCCAACCATAATAAAAAACAGGCTCCCCATTCAATCTGATGCTCCAGAAGTCAGAGGATTCCACATGGTCCCTTCCGTGATATTTGGAAATAGATTTTGATGGTGTCCCAGGCATATCAGCAGGAGGTCAGTTTAACTTATGGTTTATCATGTTCACTGTGGTTTGGACAGCGGCTGTATGGAAGTCCTGAAATGGTAATCGATTTCCTCCCTGAGATGCTAAGCCTGCCTGCCAAATACTAAACATGTTCCCTCAGTGTGTCATTTCGAGATATTAGATGGAATCACAGAAATGAGAGTGATACCTTCTGTGGAACTAGAGATGAGGAAATGCTGCTCTCCAGGAGTTGTCCCAAGAGGAAAACATAACACTTGAGTTTTTCTGTTCATCAGTTTTCAAGAATGATTCTGATGATATATTTTTGCAAAACTGTCTTTGAAATGAAATCTTCCTCTATAATTCACCAATTATTGCATCCCAATGCCCTAAATTTAAGTGCATTCAGAATGTATCTTAACAGTAAAAGTAACTCTTTAAAGAATGTTGGATAAAAAAGAAAGTTCTAACATCCACCAGTAACCATTTACCTCCTATAGAAAGTCTAGCTTACACGCACTTTCTGCTTGCTCTCTAACATTTTGCAACCATGCTGAAAATTACCAAGACATTTAAAATTTCAATTTAAAACGATGTAATCTTTCAGCTAGTTCTTTACTCAGCAGATCCATGTTATACCTCTAGAGTGGGGGATCTTGCTCTGTTTGGGCTTCTAAAGATTCCCCTAATTTCCTAACAAGCACAGATATGTATTATATTTAAACAGTGGGTTTCAAATTCTGTGACTCACATAACGACACACCTATTACATTGTAACCCAGTATACACAAAAACTTATAATTCATGGAGCAATACTTATCCCTACTACCTACCCTACACTCTAATATTTTATTTTGTTTCATTTCTTTTTTTTTCTTTTCTTCTCTACTCTGCTCCACCCTACTCCATTCCATTCCATGTTTTAAATGCCAGTCACAACTCCTCAAATCAATTTTCCTATACATCAATGGGACAGGGCCTGCAGTTTCAAAAACACTAATTCACCAATTTAAAGGAATGTTTTTTCCCCTCCTCCTCCTTCAATATTTTACCTCCCAGTTTTAAGGATTTTGGAGCATAAGGATCTTCAGGATATCCAAGTTACCATGTTGACTCTTAACATTTACACGTTTCTTTATACTCATCTCTAAAATGAGGATAAAGATAAGTAGTGCTGATAACACAGGATTGTTATAGGAATTAAATGAAATCATGTACGTAAAGCACTTATGTCAGCCCCTGGCACATAGGATGTTCCCAATAAGTGGTAATGAACCCCTATGGCAGACTCCCATATCCAATCTCATCCTTTTTGCCCCTCAGAAACATCTCTAGATATAAGAAAAAGAGGGGAAAGTTAGTAGAATAAGTCTTCTAGCTCTCCAATTGCTAGTTTCTACTGATTAATATTCTCAGTTGTTTTGTACTCCATATGGTGTATGCGCCGATCACTATCAAACCACAGAGCTCCCTTCACCATTCTAAACTGAGAGAAGTTTGACCAGTTATTTATTAAAGGGTTCTAATAAACAGCCCAAAGCTGTGCTTTTGAGATACTTAAAGTCACCCCTACCCCCCATAAGGAGCAAGCCCCTGCTGTGTGAGGGTCCTCTCCTGTCTCTACCTCTCTGCTCTCTGACTTCCATCTTCCCCTTCATGAACTTCTCTGTATATTGCTTCTTCCAACACCCTTTACTTAGAATGTGATGAAGTGGTTCCTATCCCCTATGGTCCCTTCTTATGTCTTTCAAACTCTGCGATTCTTCCTTTGTCAATTCAGTTTCTACCTGATCTACAGATGAACAGAGGATAGTGACTGGTTGTAAGGGACGTTTTAATTCCAGTCCTTGGCTGCTTTTCTCCTAATTCCCTGATATCAAATATAATCTGTAACTGTGAGGATTGAGTTCCTTCTATAATATAAACCACTTGTCTCGTTGACACTTGCCTTGGATAGTCCTATTTATTCTTTAAGAAATTATGATCCCAGCCTTAGGATGCTAAAGGCCCATCTGCCCCTTTGATTCCCTGAGCTGCACTGGAAAAGCAGCAATGTTAATGAACATGCCTTTGTCTCTGCCATCCAGATAAATGACATCACACCAAAAGAATTTCCCTGTGGCTTCTTGGTGCCTCCCAGGAGGATTGAAAATTTCTTATCATGACTTCCAAGGCATTTTATGATTTGGCTCCTACCTAACTCTCCCTCCTTATCTTCTGCCATGATTTGTCTCCTCACCTACCATTTATTCTTTCTGTCTTCTATCTCTGCCATACAGAATGATTTACCATTCTTCCAATTTGCTGGACCTCCTGGTCTCTGCACATTTGTCTAGGCTGCCCTCCTGTATGGAACTCTTTCCACTCCACTCTCCCCACTTCATCTGATTAATATTCCTCAACATTCAGCCCATATCTTACCTCTTCCTTCCCTGACTCCCCAGGCAGTGTTAGGTCTCCCATATCATGCCACGAACTTCTCTTTACTATAGCTCGTACCACCCAGTACTATAACTAGCTGTCTCTCCCAATACCATAAGCTTCTTTTCATTTCTAAAATCTCAGAAATGAAGGCAGAATGGGTATTTAGTGAGTATTGCTTGGGGATTTAGCTAACTTATTAATTAATCTCAAGTCTAGCCTCTTATGCTACGAGGCTGAATCACTTCAATTGTCTAGAACCACAAGGGTGTGAAGGAATGTCCTTTTCCTCCTCTACCCCATGAAACTTGCTTGGTCTTCCTCTGCCTAAGAGTCAGCCTCCTGTCCCATCAATAGAGGCTTCTTTTGGTGACACCCTATGGGTTGCTTCACTGTGGTTTGAATTTGGATGGATACGGTTGTATGTGTGTGTTTGTGTATGTGTGTTTGACACTGCAGTTTGAAACAGTCAGTATCTCATCTTCTATTTGCTTTTACATTCCTCAGCTTGAGCCCATGTCCAAAAAGTTAGCTTATTGCCTCCTGAATTATTTATTGACATTTGAGGCAATGGAATGTGGTCCAGATGGGGATTTCTATCTAATGGGGAAAGTGCTTCCTCACAAACTTGACCAGAGTTCCAAAACTGGGGACTGAGGAGGGTGCAGAATTCTTCAGCTGTCAAAGAGCTTGACTCACCATCAGTCAACAAGTGGGGTCAGACTCTCAGACTACATATCCATTCACCAGTCACTGAGTCCAAGACATTCTCTTTCTGCCATGTCCTATACCAGGCACCATGCAGCAAGGATGATCAGATACAGGTCTTCTTGCCATCAAAGAGCTCAAAATCTGTTACGTGAAGACCAGTAAACAGATCATCGGGATGGAGTGTGATAGAGATATGTATAAAAGTAGGGAAGACAGAATAGAGAGTCAATGAAAAAGTTATAACAAGACCTAATGAAGGGATAATAGAATTCATCAGGTCAATAAAGAAGTAAATACTTTTCCAGATGTGTCATGTGAAAATGACTTGGGAATGCCCAAAATTGATGAGGACCCAGAGTTTTGTCTCCATTGCTTTGATTGTCACTTGAAGCCAGACTGCTTGGTGCACTCTGGGGAATCAGAGGAGAGCTGAGCAGGTAGCAAAGGAAGGAGTCAGCATGAAGGCATAAGTAGAAATCTAGGGAAGACAGTGCCACTTGGGAAACTTCCTTTTTCACTCTACAGGCTGCATGTTGAAGCAGGATGCAGGTAGCTAAGTAGAATTCAACCACTGTATTCTGAAGCAGTAGCTAGAAACCATCCCCTATCACTCTATATCCCCTGGTCTTCCTACTTTTGTGACGGGAAAAGTGGCAAAAAGGGTGGTGAAAATGTAAACAAGATGACTCCAAAAGTTGCTGCCATGTAGACACTCTACAGTGAGATCACCAGCTGACTTTAGAACCTATTTTGTGATGTTTAAGGGGAATCTTCAAAAGCTGAAAAGTCAAGATGGAATACTTTATGTTCTTGATAGCACTGAATCTGTCCAACACTTTCCCTAATATTGTCATTATTCTTATTTTAAATTTTTATTTTATGTCACATTAGTTTCAGGTGTACAGCAAAGTGACTTAGTTATACATATACATATATCTATTCTTTTCAGACTCTTTTCCCATATAGGTTATTACAGAGTACTGAGTAGAGTTCCCTGTGCTATATAGTAGGTCCTTGTTGATTATCTATTTCATATATAGTAGTATGTATATGTTAATCCCAACCTCTTAATTTATCCCTTCCCCTCACCTTTCCCCTTTGGTAACCATAAGTATGTTTTCTAAGTCTGTGAGTCTATTTCTGTTTTGTAAATAAGTTCACTTGTATATTTTAGATTCCACAAATAAGTGATATCAGCTGGTATTTGTCTTCCTCTATCTGACTTACTTCACTTAATATGATAATCTCTAGGTTCATCCGTGTTGCTGCAAATGACATTATTTCATTCTTTTTTTATGGCTGAGTAATAGTTCATTGTGTATACATACCACATCTTCTTTATCCATTCTATTAGAGAATAGAATGGTATTAGAGAATGTTCTAATTTCATTCTTTTATATGTATCTGTCCAGTTTTCCCAGCACTACTTATTGAAGAGACTGTCTTTTCTCCATTGTATATTCTTGCCTCCTTTGTCATAGATTAATTGACCATAAGTGTGTGGGTTTATTTCTAGCTCTCTAGTCTGTTCCATTGATCTACATGTCTCTTTTTGTGCTGGTACCATACTGTATTGATTACTGTAGCTTTGACTCTGAAGTCAGGGAGTGTGATTTCTCCACTTCCATTCTTCTTGCTCAAGATTGGTTTGGCTATTTGAAGTCTTTTGTGTTTCCATACAAATTTTAAAATTATTTGTTTTAGTTCTGTGAAATATGCCATTGGTATTTTGACAGGGATTGCATTGAATCTGTAGATTATCTTGGGTAGTATGGTCATTTTAACAATATTGATTCTTCCAAACCAAGAACACAACATATCTTTACATCTGTTTCTGTCACCTTCAGTTTCTTTCACCAGCATCTTAAAGTTTTCCAAATACAGGTCTTTTGCCTCTTTAGGTAGGTTTATTCCTAGGTATTTTATTCTTTTTGATGTGATGGTAAATGGGATTGTTTCCTTAATTTCTATTTCTGATCTTTCATTGTTAGTGTATAGAAAGGCAACATATTTCTGTGTATTAATTTTTATCCTGCAACTTAACAAAAGTTATTGATGAGCTCTAATAGTTTTCTGGTAGCATCTATAGGATTTTCTATGTATAGTATCATGGCATCTGCAAATAGTGACAGTTTTACCTCTTCTTTTCCAATCTGGATTCCTTTTATTTCTTTTTTTTCCCTGATTGACATGGCTAGGACTTCCAAAACTACGTTGGATAAAAGTGGCAAGAGTGGACATCCTTGTCTTATTCCTGATCTTAGAGGGAATGCTTTCGGCTTTTCACTGATGAGTGTAATGTTAGCCCACTGATGAGTGGGTTTGTCCTGTATGGCCTTTATTATGTTGAGGTAGAGTCCCTCTATGCCCACTTTCTGGAGAGTTTTTATCACAAATGAGTGTTGAATTTTTTCAAAAGCCTTTCCTGCATCTATTGAGATGGTCATATGATTTTTATTCTTCAATTTGTTAATGTGGTGTATCACACTGAATGATTTGTGGATATTGAAAAATCCTTGCATCCCTGGGATAAATCCCACTTGGTCATGATGTACAATCCTTTTAGCATATTGTTGGATTTGGTTTGCTAGTATTTTGTTGAGGATTTTTATCTCTGTTAACCAGTGATATTGACCTGTAATTTTCTTTTCTCTGTTATATCTGTCTGGTCTTAGTATCAGGGTGATGGTGGCCTCATAGAATGAGTTTGGGAGTGTTCCTCCCTCTGCAATTTTCTGAAATAGTTTCAGAAGAACAGGTGTTAACTCTTCTCTAAATGTTTGAGAGAAGTCATCTGTGAAGCAATCTGGTCCTGGACTTTTGTTTGTTGGGAGTTTTTAATCACAGTTTTTATTTCAGAGCTTGTGACTGGTCTGTTCATATTTTCTATTTCTTCATGGTTCCGTTTTAGCAGGTTGTACCTTTCTAAGAATTTGTCCATATCTTTTAGGTTGCCCATTTTATTGGCATATCATTGCTTTTAGTAGTCTCTTACGATCCTTTGTATTTCTGTGTGTCCATTGTAACTTCTCCTTTTTCATTTCTAATTTTATTGATTTGAGCCCTCTCCCTTTTTTATTAATGAGCCTGGCTAAAGGTTTATACATTTTGTTTATCTTTTCAAAAAATCAGCTTTTAGTTTCATTGATATTTTCTATTGTTTTGTCTCTATTTCCATTCTTTCTGTTCTGATCTTTATGATTTCTTTCCTTCTGCTAACTTTGGGTTTTGTTTCTTCTTCTTTCTCTAGTTGCTTTTGGTGTAAGGTTAGGTTGTTTATTTGGGATTTTTCTTGTTTCCTGAGGCAAGATTGTGTTGCTGTAAATTTCCCTCTTAGATCTGCTTATGCTGTGTCCCATACATTTCATTTTGGATTCACGTTTTCATTTTCATTTGTCTCCTGGTATTTTTTAATTTCATCTTCAATTTCTTCAGTGATCCATTGGTTGTTTAGTAGCGTATTATTTAGCCTCCACGTCTCTGTGTTTTTTACAGGTTTTTTTTTTCTTCTTGTAGTTGATTTCTAATCTCATAGCATTGTGGTCAGAAAAGATGCTTGATATGATTTCAATTTTCTTAAATTTACAGAGGCTTGCTTTCTGGCCCAGTATGTGATCTATCCTGGAGAATGTTCCATGTGCACTTGAAAATAATGGGTATTCTGCTGCTTTTGGATGGAATGCTCTATAAGTATCAGTTAAGTCCATCTGGTCTAATGTGTCATTTAAGGCCTGTGTGTTCCTTATTGATTTTCTGTCTGGATGATCTGTCCATTGGTGTAAGTGGGGTGATAAAGTCCCCTACAATTATTGTGTTACTGTCGATTTCTCCTTTATGGCTGTTAGCATTTGCCTTATGTATTGAGGTGTTCCTATGTTGGGTGCATATATTTTTACAATTGTTATATCTTCTTCTTGGATTGATCCTTTGATCATTATGTAGTGTCCTTCCTTGTCTCTTGTAACAATCTTTATTTTACAGTCTATTTTGTCTGATATGAGTATTGCTACTCCAGCTTTCTTTTGATTTCCATGTGCATGGAATACCTTTTTCCGTCCCCTCGCTTTCAGTCTGTATGTGTCCCTAGATCTGAAGTGGGTCTCCTGTAGACAGCATAAATATAGGTCGTGTTTTTGTACCCATTCAGCCAGTCTGTGTCTTTTGTTTGGAGCATTTAATCCATTTACATTTAAGGTAATTATCAATATGTATGTTTTATTGACATTTTGTTAATTGTTTAGGATTTGTTTCTGTAGGTCTTTTTTCTTCCCTTCCTCATTTGTTCTCTTCTCTTGTGATTTGATGACTATCTTCATTGTTGTGTTTGGATTCTTTTTTCTTTTTTGTGTGTATACCAATTGCAGATTTTTGATTTGCAGTTACCATGATGTTTTGATATAGCAGTCTATATATGTACAAGATTGTTTTAAGTTGTTGGTCTCTTTATTTCAAATGCATTTCCAATATCCTGCATTTGTACTCTCCTCTTCTCACAACTGCTGGTTTTGATATCATATTTGTGTTTGGATGATTTCCTACCTTTACTTTATGTTTGCCTTTACCGGTGAGCTTTTCCATTCATAATTTTCTTGTTTCTAGTTGTGGCCTTTTCTTTTCTGTCTAGAGAATTTCCTTTAGCATTTGTTGTAAAGCTGATTTGGTGGTGCTAAATTCTCTTAGCATTTTCTTGTCTGTAAAGCTTTTGTTTTCTCTGTTGAATCTGAACAAGAGCCTTGCTGGGTAGAGTATTCTTTGTTGTAGGTTTTTTCCTTTCATCACTTTAAATATACCATGCCACTCCCTTCTGGCCTGCAGAGTTTCTGCTGAAAAATCAGCTGATAACCTTATGAGGATTCTCTTGTATGTTATTTGTTGCTTTTCCATTGTTGCTTTTAATATTTCTCTTGGTCTTTAATTTTTGTCAGTTTGATTAATATGTGTCTCGGTGTGTTCCTCCTTGGGTTTATCCCTTATGGGACTTTGAGCTTCCTGGACATGTGTTACTGTTTCCTTTCCCGTGTTAGGGAAGTTTTCAGCTATTATCTCTTCAAATATTTTCTCAGGGCCTTTCTCTATTCTCCTTCTGAGACCCCTATAATATCAATTTGGTGCGTTTAATGTAGTCCCAGATGTCTCTTAAACTGTCCTGGTTTCTTTTCATTCCTTTTTCCTTTGTTCTGTTCTGTAGCAGTGATTTCCACAATTCTGTCTTCCAGCTCAGTTATCTGTTCTTCTGCCTCATTGATTCTGCTACTGATTCCTTCTAGTGTATTTTTCATTTCAGTTATTGTATTGTTCAACTCTTTGTTTGTTCTTTATATCCTCTAGCTCTTTGTTAAACATTTCTTGTATCTTCTTGATCTGTGCTTTCATTCTTTTCTTTCCTTTTTTTTTTTTTTTTTGTGGTACACAGGCCTCTCACCGCTGTGGCCTCTCCCATTGCGGAGCACAGGCTCTGGATGCACAGGCTCAGCGGCCATGGCTCATGGGCCCAGCCGCTCCGCGGCATGTGGGATCTTCCCGGACCGGGGCATGAACCTGCGTCCCCTGCATCGGCAGGCGGACTCTCAACCACTGTGCCACCAGGGAAGCCCTGTGCCTCCATTCTTTTTCCAAGATCTTGGGTCATCTTTACTATCATTACTCTGAATTCTTTTTCAGGTAGATTGCCTATCTCCACTTCACTTAGTTGTTCTTCTGAGGTTTTATCATGTTCCTTCACCTGGAACATATTCCTCTATTGTCTCATTTTGTCTAACTTTCTGTGTTTGTAGTTCCACATGCTGCAGGATCGTAGCTCCTCTTGCTTCTGGTGTCTGCTCCCTTGTGGGTGAGGCTGGTCTAAGAGGCTTGTCCAAGCTTCCTGATGGGAGGGACTGGGCCTGCCTACTGGTGGGTGGAGCTGGGTCTTGTCCCTCTGGTAGGCAGGGCCATGACAAGGGGTGTGTTTAGAGGCAACTGTGGGCTCAGGAAGACTTTAAGCAGCCTGTCTGCTGATGTGTGGGGCTGTGCTCCCACTTTGTTGGTCACTTGAACCTGATATGTCCCAGCACTGGCACCTATGTGCTGTTGGATGGGGCAGGTTTTGGCATCAAAATGGCGGCCTCCAGGATAGCTCGCACCAATGAGTACTCCCCAGTACCTCTGCTACCAGTGTCCTTGTCCCTGCAGTGAGCCACAGCTGCCTCCCACCTCCCCAGGAGACCCTCCAAGACCAACAGTTAGGTCTAGCCCAGGCTCCTATGAAGTCACTGCTTTTTTCCCTGGGCCCTGGTGTGCACAAGACCTTGTGGGCACCCTCCAAGAGTGAAGTCTCTGTTTCCCCCAGTCCTGTGGCACTCTGGCAATCAAGCTCCACTGGCCTTCAAAGCCAAATGCTCTGGGGGCTCCTCCCCTGATGCTGGACCCCTAGGCTGGGAAGCCTGATGTGGGGCTCAGAGCTCTCACTCCTATGGGAGAACCTCTGCGATATAATTATTTTCCAGTTTGTGGGTCGCCCACCTGGGGGGTATGGGATTTGATTGTATCGTGAATGCTCCCCTCCTACTGTCTCATTTTGGCTTCTTCTTTGTCTTTGGAAGTAAAACATCTTTTTTTTGGTCAGTTCTAGTCTTTTTTGTTGTTTTTTATTCAGCAGTTCATTGTCATTTTGGTGTTTTCTTGAGAAAACCTGAGGTGAGCTCAGGTCCTTCTACTCTGCTCTCTTGTCCTTGGACCCCCTCATCGATCTTGATTTATCTCCTAAGAGTCCCTAAAAAGGGCTTAGTGCAGCTTCACCCCTAGGCCTTTTTGATTCCTTTCTTCTTTGATATGCGGCCTTCTCTTGTGATCATTTATAGAACAACTGCTATATTGAGTTACAAGTTACCTGAGCTGGGTGCAAACCCTCACTGTACACATGTGGGACCCTACAACCAAAGAGGGGAAGGGACTTCACTAAGATTATACAATTAGTGGCAGGCTTAGTCCTCCCAATTACATTCCTTGTATCTTGATGCTATACTTTCATTTTAGGAGATCTAGTCAAGCATCTTCAACATCCCTGTCTCAAAGATGCAGGACAGAGGCTTGGGGAGGGTTTAATACCATGCCTATGATCACACAGGTAATAAAAAATGAAAGGGAGCATTTAACCAGGAATGCTCCATTCTATTTTTTTTCTCGGCTGTATTGTATTGGGAAAACCTACAAGAACAAATCAGTGCTAAGGATCACTCATATCGGGCTTCCCTGGTGGCGCAGTGGTTGAGAGTCCACCTGCCGATGCAGGGGACACGGGTTCGTGCCCCGGTCCGGGAAGATCCCACATGCTGCGGAGCGGCTGGGCCCGTGAGCCATGGCCACTGAGCCTGCGCATCCGGAGCCTGCGCTCCGCAACAGGAGGGGCCACAACAGTGAGAGGCCCGCGTACCGCAAAAAAAAAAAAAAAAAAAAAAAAGAATCACTCGTATCTTTTGAGCAAAACTCATCTCTCAAATACCTTGAAGTGTCCTTAGATACCTAAAAGGATGTAGCTTGACATGTCCTTTGAACATGATTTGTAGCAAACTCTCTCCTTGAGAAAATGGACACAGCTCCATGGAGATCTTTGTCTTGTCCATTCTTTAAGGGGTTTTATGTGACTAGATTACATGTTGTATGGCTGGAGTGCCCCAGGGGAGTGAAGTACTTGAAACGCTGCAGTGACTTATGCTGCCTGAATTGCATCCAGTGCCCTGATTTTTCACATAGTTGGGAAGATTTGTCACATGTTTATGCTATTTTGACAGTAGCCGAACTGAAATAATCCAGAGGCAAGCAATATTTTTGCTTCTCTAACTGGCATAACATGGGGCCCCTAGGGAGGTTCTCAATTAGTCATTAAATGGCTGGAATAAATGGCTTGGGTGCCTCTGCTAATAGAAGTATGCAGCAGGGCCATTAGAGAACCTTGTCTGAACAGTGACAAGGTCATAGGAAAGCAGAGGGTGCTATTATTGATAAACTCTGGGCACCAGTGAACTACTTTATGCAGTGTCTGAATAAGAAGAAAACTGGAAGTTCATCTAATCCTAAACTCCTCATTTTAAAGTTAAAGTAGACTAAGGGCTAAAGAGAGTCTCCTCTCAGGTTACAAAGAACAGAGAATTTAGAACTTCTCTGACCCAGAGTTTGAGTCTGGTTCGAGCATTTGTACAGGCTAAGTAGGGTCAGGTGTAATTATTATCTACAAAGAAGTAACTGAGGCAGTCATGTGACAAACTGTACCCTCATAGGGTTTGCATACAGTTCTCCTGGCTTACGTCTGTAGATACTATTGACTTCCTAACTCAACTGTCATACTCTACTTCGTTTTGGCTAGCAAAACTCTGATTTTATTCATGTGGCCATATGCACAGTCCCAGACAACCAATCACAATTGGTGTGAACCAGTTATGACAATTCCACTTCCTTTCATCAGTCATTTACTCAGAGTTGAGCTGGCAATCCAGTTATAGCCAGTGAGATGTTAGGAGAAGTCACTGGGGACTTCATGATGTTTGGAGCTGCAGCAGCCACCTTGTGACCACAAGGGGAGACACTGAATGCAAACTGAGGATGATAGAGCCACAGCACCAAGGGGACTAGAGTCCTTGATGACATTGTTTAGCTGGGTCCTCACACTTCTACACAGCCTGCTAATCTAACAGCAAATGACTTTACACTTTAAGCCATTCATACTGTGACTTGCATCTGTCCTTATTTTGAAGATACATTAAAAAAATTTCCACTAATGGCTGAGACTTTGAAAAATAATTTATTCATTAATGGGCCAGTATGTTCCTCAAAAGCAGAAACTGCCAGGCCTTTCATTCTTGTATTTCCAAGGCTCAGGTCAGTGTCTGGTATTGTGTGGATGATCAGAAAATGTATAAAGCATATTTGACATGTATACTTACATAGACAAATACATTGCAGAGTAAAGTTTGGGGTGGATGTGACTAAACTTGAAAATTAGTCTTTGTAGAGAACCTAACACAAGCCAGCCCTTGTCCTAGTGAATTTCTCAAACCAGTGTGGTACCAAGGGCAAGATGATGTGAGCTGTCTACCCTGGATGCAGGCAGTGAGGGGTGCATTATCCATAAGGATTATAAAACAATACTGAAAATGGACTGAAAAGTTGTTCTGCTCTTCATTATCACCATGAGCCAGAAATTCTAAACAGTGTCTGTGATAAAATACTCCTCCCTGAGAAAAATCTTTTGTTAGTGTAAATTCTAAACAATTGTTGTGGTTACTACTGAGTTTCGATAATACTTCTGTGAGCTTTAAATTCATACTTTTTTATTACTTAACCTTTAATAAACATTATATTCTACACAGAAGTTAATTTAGAGAACTCCCAATTATTCAGGCAGTCCTTGACAGGCACAGATCAGCTATGGGCATTGGTGTTGAGATTATGTTTGTGACAATTTGGAACCATTCCAGCTTGCACTAAGTGCAGTTCACATTTCTAGCACTTGTGGTATTACCTACCCCTATATTTAAATGGGTGACTCTGAATGAACACCAACAACATAGTGATTGAAAAAGATGAAGAAACAGAACTAGAGTTATTTCATTTCTAACATTCTGGGTGACCACTTGGAGAACTGATATGCATCTAAAACTTAAAGCAGAGCAAAGGTACAAGGTATTATGTTCTTGGCTGGTAAGTACAAATTTTAGCTCATAAATGAATTTGAATTTTTATGTTGTGAATTTTTGGATGAGGTTAATTAGACATCAAAACTATGTACAAGCAGCCAGAATCAGCTTAATCAGTGTACCTTGAAACACTGTACTTTAAAATTAATTCTTGGTATTCAACATAGAGAAATTATGCAAAAGGTCATTAACTATACAATAACATGATATAAGAAAATGAGTATTTTGCATAGGAAAAAAGATGAAAATTTCAATGAAGAATGAAGAAGCAACAAAAGATGCTTGTCTTACATTGCTAGAAGAAATCAAAAGTACAAAAGGATGTTTGACTGCCTCAATCATTTTCTCAAAAAACTGGACACCTGTTTTAAAGCAATTGATCAAATAATGTCAATATTAGTTATCATGTAGCCATTTCCTTGAATATTTTTTTTTTTTGACTGCACTGTGCAGCTTGTGGGATCTTAGTTCCGCAACCAGGGATTGAACCCAGGCCCTCGGCATTGAGATCATGGAGTCCTAACCACTGGACTGCCAGGGAATTTCCCATTTCCTTGATTTTTTTACAGAAGATTTTGCATAATATAAAACATTTTTGATAAATTTTCTGAAGAAGGTATTTTAGTTTGTTTTTTAAATTTCAGAGACAGTTGAAAGCTGCTGGAATTGATCCCAAAGACAAAGACATAGCCTATATAACAATTTCTGGAATTCATTGTGGAATAGGGTTTTTATGAATTTGCCAAACTTATTCTATGTATAATACTTTTCGTAATTATGTGTGTATCACTCTTATTCTTGTGAAAGAAAAATTTTAATTAAAATAAATAAAAACAAAATTTTTTGTTCAGCTATGAGAGAAGATAGGTCAATTATAATTCAGAAACAAACAAACAAACTCATAGAAAAAGAGATCAGATTTGTGGTTACCAGGGACAGGGGGTGGAGGGCGGGGGAATTAGATGAAGGCAGTCAAAAGGAACAAACTTCCAGTTAAAAGATAAATAATACTAGGATGTAATGTACAACATGAGAAATATAATTAACACTACTTTATGTTATATATGAAAGTTGTTAAGAGTAAATCCTAAGAGTTTTAATCATGACGAAAAGTTTTTTTCTGTTTCTTTAATCTTGTATTTATATGACATGATGGATATTCACTGACTTATTGTGATAATCATTTCATGTTATATGTAAGTCAAATCATTATGCTGTAGACCTTAAACTTATATAGTGCTGTATGTCAATCATATCTCTCAAACTAGAAGATTAATTAAAACAAATAATTTTTATCAACTATAAGGGAAGATAGATTGACAAGTCTGGCTATACTGTCTATTGAACATAAACAGGCAAAGAAGACCAAATTTGACAAAGTCATTGACACATTTGCACAAAGTACAAAAACAGAAATTATAATGTTATTATGTAAATGTAGGTATAAGCTCTTTTCCCTTTTAAAAAACTATGTTAATGTAATTAAAAACATTAATCCTTTAATTTTTTGTTTTTTTATAACGTAATTTTCTATTGATGAGATTAGATATACATTCATAGAAAAAATTTACTGTCTGTATTTCTTTCCTTGCCACTATTATTATTCATTCATTTCATTATTATTACTGAAAATCATTTTGTCACTTAGAGGAGGGGGGTGCTCAAAATGATCTGTTTTCACGTGTCAGATGTGCTAGGCTCATCACGTTTAGCCAGGACTAAGAGAAGTCAGGTGTTCAAGGTCCCAAATTGAAGAACTATTATGAAGATAATCCTTTACGAGGATTCAGACGATTGCAATCCTTAGAGCCCACAGAACCCACCAATTCAGCCCATGCTTGAGCACAGCACGGGGTAGAGAGAACGTTGTGGTTGACTTCATGTGTATTCATAAATTTTACTTGAATATAAGTCAACCCTATTCTAAAGCCTTTCCCTTGCTTCACCCAAACAAATTTTTCCACTAAAAAATAAATATCAACTGTGAAACAGCCTATTTTTGTAAGCAAAAACATTATCTAATCCCCATTTATTATGATTCATACATATACAATGCACTTGATTATACTTTTTGGTAATGTTACATTTCTAGTAAAGTTTATTAAAAACAGAACTCTTTGAGAGATGCAAAGGGAATCACTATGAAAATCCACAATAAACTCCATACTGCCAGCCTCATTCCCCTAGTTAATGTCGTTCTTGAAGATATACACAGGAAAGGCGTATGGGGCCCCTTCTCATTTGTGTTATATTATATTCTGTTTCCATGGGAATACATTCTAAGGAGATGAAATCATGAAGTACTCTAGAAGGTGCTAATATCTCAATGGGGCATAATAACCCACTGAAAATATCTACATTCACATAAAATATGTCAAAGGAGAATAATGAAAATTCTGGGGAGGAGAGGGCATGAGCACCATAGACATGGCAGACCAACTTGCCATGCTAGCTCTGAAGCTGTATTTAATAACTGTGAGTCACATATAATATTAAAATACCATTGATTGTAACTTAATTTGGTCAGGGCCAGTGTCTACCCTTTGAGCATCCAAACATCTCTCTCTTTCAATCCCTCTCTTTCTCTCCTGTAGATTTTCAACCCAATGGACTTTTTCATCATTTTTTCTATCATTGTCATTATTCTACATCTTATCAAATTTATTTGTCAGTTATTGTGACATTAAGTGCCAAGCAATTTACAAAGATCATCCCATTTATATTTCAGAATGCACTTATCATGTGGGAATTACTTTTTTTCCCATTTTGCTGCTGAGGAAACTGAAAGTCAGGGAGAACAGCACAGCTGATAAGCAGGATTCAGGACTCGAACGCAGGTCCCCCTGATGTGTTTTTCACTAAACCCCACTTCCTCACTGATGACCGGGATGCCTGAGGCTCCTAATTTATTTAGCTCAGACTTAGCAGCTTACAAACATCCTATGAAACAAGACAGTTTCTTGCAGGTATAATGAGAATCCTAGCTTTGCCTCAAGCTATCCCAGCACAGATAATCAATTGGGAAGAACAAGCATTAAGAGTCTTCTCTATAAATCAAATGCCATGATGGTTTTGGCTAAAAGAAAGTTCAAGATATGCATACCTAAGGAGAAGGCAGAAGAGGAAGGGAGAATACCATACTGAAGGTATCTGAGAATATTCCCTGCTGGGCCACACAAACTCACAGGTGACCCATGTAGACAATGAGACTGGGGCACCAGCTGAAGGAGCTCTATTCATGAAGGACTCTGATACATGGGTACAAGCTGGGCTGACCAGGGTACAAAATGTAAACCAGAGTGGGAGAAAGGACACTGGCTTAGCACTGCATGAAAAAAATGACGCAGTTTTAGTTAGGGTCAATTATCTGCAATAACAAATAGACTCAAAAATTATAATGACTCAAGCACAGAACTGTTTCTTGTTGTTTGTTTGCTTTTGGTTTTGCTTGTTTGTATGTTTTATTTGTGTGTGTGTGTGTGTGTGTGTGTGCACATGCATGCATGTGAGCACTCAGAAACAGTCCAAGGCAATTCTAGGTTGGCAGAATGACTCTGATCACAAGTCATTCAAAGATTTCAGGCTCTGTCACCTTCAACATAGTTCTCAAGGTCATCTCAGGGATGAACATCTAGCCAGATGAAGGAAAGAACACAGAGGACCGCTGTGGGAAATGCAGTACTGCCGGGTACTTACAAAGGAAAGGAATCGGGCTGGTGAACAGTTAGTAGAGTCCAGAGAACTTATCCCCCCAGTCCTGGGCAGCTTCGGGAACATCAGATAACAACTCAGATATCAGCATTCTCAAAGAGGATTCCAGTCCTTCCAATGGAAAAGCAGCCCCTTGTTGTGGCTTCACATTCAGCAAGAAAGGCCAGAGGTAATAGAAATCAATGACAAGAAGAAAGAAGATGGTGCTGCCCTGAGAGAGCAGAGATCTCTGCTCAAGGCTCACAGGAAAGGAGGCTGAGCAGCAATAGCTATGGCAAGAGTCACAGATATCTAAAAGTTTAAATGTTTATTATTTTTAAATACCCAGACTCAAAGGAAGAAATAAAAAAGTAACAAAGGTTATTAATAACCATTCCACCTAGAGATGAAAATTATTAACATTTTGGTGAATAGTCGTGTGCGCGCGCTCTCTCGCTATACAGTTTCAGTTGTCCCTCAGTATCTGTGCGGGATTGGTTCCAGGACCCCCGTGGATACCAAAATCTGTGGTTGCTCAAGTCCCCCACATAAAACGGCATAGTATCGTACTTGCACATAACCTATGCACATCTTCCTGTACACTTTAAATCGTGTCTTGACTTCCTATAATACCTAATACAATGTAAATGCTATGTAAATAGTTGCAGGCACATGGCAAATTCAAGTTTTGCTTTTTGAAAATTTCTGGATTTTTAAAAACTATTTTTGATCTGCGGTTTGGTTGAATCTATGGATGGGGAACCCGTGGATACAGAGAGCCAGCTGTGTGTGTGTGTGTGTATATATATATCTACACACACACATATATACACACATACGTATTTTAAGATGATATGTCATACTTCTGTATTATAGCCTGCTTTTTTCACCTAACCATTAAAGATTCTTGCTCTTGCATTCATAAATAAAATCTTAGTCTGTTTCGTCTTTCTTTTTATTTATCTGTGTCCTTTTTGCTTATAAATAAAGCTGCAACGAATACCCGTGTTCATATATATTGAGTCACTCATCTAATTTTTATATAGGAAAAATTACCAGACAAAACAATGGATTCAGCACATCATCCATGCCTACATACTTTGGTGCATAACCTTAAGAGTGTACACATTTAAAAATCTGAAATATATTGCCAAATTTCTCTTAAGAAAATTGTACCCACCTACATTAGCAGTATATGAATCCTTGATCCTTATAGTTACGAGCCCTAGATATCTTTATTATTTTTAATATTTGCCAAAAAAGCAAAACTATTTTTAATATTTGCCAAAATTAAAATTTTTATTTCTTTAATTATTAGTAGTCATAATAATGACTTTGATTATGTGTAGTCTGCATCTATTCAAATGCTTATTGGCCATCCTACGCTTATTGTATTTGAATATCTGACAGCTCAGTGCCCTCCTCAGTTACTGTTTTTCTTCAGAAATTTTTTGCTATGCTAATGTTTATTTTAAATGAACTTTAATTTAATTTAAAAAGTTATCAAGATTGTGTTAAACACATAGGTTTGTTCAGTGAATAATGGCATCACTAGAGTGAGTATTTGCACAAGAACCAAGTGTAACTCTTCATTTATTCCTCCCTTTCTATGATCTTTGATGGAGTTTTACAGTTTTCTTCAGGTAAGTTCTGAACTTTTATTTTTTAAGTTTATTCCTAAATATTTTATGTATTAAGCTGTATTTTATATCAGAATGTTCACCATTGTATTTCTTACCTGATACTTCTTTGTTAAATAAGAACTTTTTGAGTTTTATATATTCATTTTCTAACCTGCTACCTGATTGGTTTCTCTTTTTATATTTATGAGTTTTTAGTTGGTTTCTTGGGTTTTTATGAAGTTGGAAATTTGCATTTTTCTGTATTTATATCTCTTTATTTTCTTAACTATTTGCATGGCTGATTTTTCCAAAAGAGTGTGAAATAATAGTGGGGATAACAGACATGCTTGCTTGTGTCTGACTTTAAAGGAAATGGCATCGTGTGTGAATGTGTGTTTGTATGTCTGTATGTGAATGAGTATGTAAATGTATGTTTATTATATGAAGAAAATAGCATCTTAATTCTGTTCCTCCTAGAATTTTAACAAGGAACAATCAATAAAAGTTTTTTCTTTTCTTTTCTTGCAGTACGCGGGCCTCTCACTGCTGTGGCCTCTCCCGTTGAGGAGCGCAGGCTCCAGACGCGCAGGCTCAGCGGCCATGGCTCATGGGCCCAGCCGCTCCGCGGCATGTGGGATCTTCCCGGGCCGGGGCACGAACCGGTGTCCCTTGCATCGGCAGGCGGACTCTCAACCACTGCGCCACCAGGGAAGCCCCAGTAAAAGTTTTTAAATGCCTTTTTAATATCCATCACGGTACGTACAGAAAGTAATTCTTGCAGCTACGTTTTGCATTTGACAGGGAGTTTCTAAGCAAAAATGGGGGAATCATGTTAGTTATATTGTATTCATTGCCTGTAACAGGGAAGGACAAATCTTTAATTCTGTAAAGATGCATCTCCAAAATCTCAAGTTCAGCCATATACTATAAAAACAGCTTCAGTGTACTTTTTAAAAATGAATGATGACTACAAACTGCTTAAGGAGAACAAAATAATTGCCATGAGATTGAACAAAGGTCAGATAATTATGTGGAAAACCTGGAACCTCATTGCCCAAGGGGTTTGTAATATGAAACCAAAATAAAAATGCCCGTAGGCAGATAAGAGATAGGTCTACAGTTGCTTCATACCTTACAAAGAAAGCAAATAGTTGCTTTTTAAAATAGACTTTTTAAAATGGGATCCTTCAGGGGAATGAAGGAGTTGATCTTTAATGTCCCTTTCAGATCTGCTAGGGAAATGAGGGGCATCTAGAAGAAGAGGCTGCTAACAGCCACTGGAAAGAGCAAAGAATGTCAGAGACTTCAGAGGAGGAGGGGGTAGTTTTGTTGTGAACTCATTGACCTAAAAGGACCCACTTACCCAGTGGAGAGGGAGAACAGAGTTGTATTTTCTCCAGGAAGCCTTTCCCTACTTCCTCTTCCACCTCAGTTCCTAATAAAACTAGACGCTTCCCTCCTTCTAAGCTCTATACCATTTAGTGTGCCTCTCCTTGGCACCTTCTCTTCTAAATATTTATGTACATGTTCTTTTCCAACTAGAAAATAAGACTGTTGAAGGCAAAATTCATGTGTTTGTATCATGCCCACCCATACCCTATAGCACCCAAAACAGGACGCTGTGTACAGCAGACATTGTTCAGTAAGCACTATTAAATGAATAAATGAGTGATAAACATAAGCTTAACTTATATCTCTTAACAGTATTACTACTGATAATAAGAATGATAGCATAGCTAATTTTTATGAAGTGCCTATTATGTGCCAAGATTTTAATATGCATTGTCCCTTTAATCCTTATAATGGCCCTCGCAGGTAGATATTATCCCTACTCAAGAGATGAAGAAATGAGGTTCAGAGATGTCCCCTGATTTGCCAAGGCTCACATAAAAGAGATGGAAAGGTCTTTCTAGACATCAAAGACCATGTTCTTTCCAATGTGCCAAGTTGTCAGGTGTTGATAGGAATTTCAACCCTACTTACTTGAACTGTCTGGTGTTCCTATTCTTCAACGATTACTTTGAAGACTTTTAGAAGAAAAAAATATGTTCAAATGTGGGTGGCATTTCCAATGAGTTTTGAAATTGGAGAAAATGTATTGCCAAGCACTAAACAAACATTGAGTCTGTTTTATGAGTTAATGGATTAAGTTGGATTTCAGTAGCATTCCTGTATCATACACAGCATACACATGCTCATGCCCTTCTCCAAAAAATTCAGAGCAGTTGGTGTTGATCACAGACACTGCCAACTAACTGGATTGTTTCAGAAGAATGCTACATACAGAGTTTGTATCTGAGACTGTTGCTTATCCAAAAAAGTTTGCAAAAGCATTTTAACAGCCCAGATGATCCTCTTGAAAACAGAATAAATGGTTCCCTAAAATATCTTTCCCTGTTTAAAATATAAAGTTTTTGAAAGCAGGAACTGTGTCGTTTACTTTCTGTATAGAGAATAAGCTGCTATATAATACATGCTCAATAATCATTTGTTAAAAGAAGTGAGCAAAATTTAGCACTATGGAGTTTAAGCCCATCTACACTGGTTATACCAGTAGATACTACCAAATCTGGTTTTCTTTAAACAATTCTAATAGTCCTGTAAGGAAAACTTCAAAACAAAAGGTGTGAGCAAAAACAGAGGAAATCAAACAAACAAAACCCTTGGGTGCCAACTCATGAAAGACCTTGTGTACCGTGCCCAGAGAAAGAAAATATCACTAGAATAAGCGAATTTAAAAATTACAAAACTAGCTTCAAATACTGATAAAATTTGAAGCAGGGGTAGAATACTTTACAAGTTGCATTTAATATTGATCAGTTGTTGTGACTTTCTAGAGTGTCTTGCTGAGAAAGATCTGAGACCAGATGCAGGCTCAGAGAGTAAAGAGTATTATGATCTACTCTTAATGTCTGATGGTCACAGTCTGTGGCCATAGGGCTGGTGCTCCTGCCATGCATGTGTTTAATACCCTAGGTTTAAAAGGAAAAAGAGGAATTCCCTGGTGGGCTAGTGGTTAGGACTCTGGGCTTTCACTGCCGGGGCCCTGGTTCAATCCCTGGTCAGGGAACTGAGATCCTACAAGTCACTCAGTGTGGCCCCCTCCAAAAAAAAAGTAAAAGAAACAACAGTAAAGAAATAGAAAAAATATTTTTTAAAAAATAAAAGGAAAAAAGAAAACAAAAGGTTATGCCTTTAAGAAATAGCTTGATCGGCCAGCGTCATTTATTCAACTATAAGACTTAGTGAAGAGGCCATTAGTTTTTCTGACAAAATATAATTATTGAGGAACTTAATTCTTAAAGATAACTTTTCCTTTATTAAAAATTAATATTTTATAGGCTTGTATACAGACCAGAAACAACATAAATTCAAAACTCAGTCTGATTCTTCTATTAAGTAATATAGTATAGAAGAGGACAACTTTTTGCCTTGCCCCCTCTCGCCCCCTGTCCAAAATGCATACACACGTTTTCACGTGCACATATGTAGGCAGCAGTGGGACAAGCTAACTAACCAGAGCTGAATACTAGCATGAGGAAGCCAGACTGTGGAGAACTCTAAAGTTACACAGGCACAATTGTGAGGACTCTCAATGCCAAACCACAAATAGTTTATGAAGAAGAACATTGGTACCATGGTCCTCTGGTTTTCACACACTCAGAAACACTGGGAATTGGAAGTTTCCCTAGAGGAAAAAGAAAACCCCAAATGCTGCCTAATAGCAGTTAAACTTAGTGAAGGAATTTTGATTTGAACCTGTTTGCATGTCTTTAAATTTTGCTCCAGATTTTATCTTAAATTTGAAAACAATGGTAGATGCTTAATGATTTACGCTTTTTCAGTTAAAAATAGTATTGGCTAAAATCTGTGTTATCCCTGTTTCTCAAGTCCTGAATAGTAACAAGGAATCTTTCTTGTAAATTTTTGTAAGTCAGTTTTTCCAAGTAGCAAAGACTTTAAGTGATACAGAAAATAGGAAAATAGAGTGAATTATTTCATACTTATACCTATAGGATGACTTTTTAACTATCTGACCAGTTTAAGAAAGCAAATCTATTGTTCTAGGAAATAGAATACTACAAAAGTTCACTAATGAAACTAATCAGAATTGTAATTTGCAAAATACACATTTGTACTTCTTCATCTTTGGCTTCTAAGGTTTCCTTTTTGCCCAAGTTATCAAAAAAAAAAAAAAAAAAAAAAAAAGACCCTCCCCTAATCTTCCACATTGCTGGGGTTTTTTTTGTTTTTGTTTTTTTCTTTTCAATAAGTAGGAAAAAGCAAAGAACAAACCAAAGGAACAAAACAAAACAAAAATACAGGGAAAAAAAAACCCACCCTAATCTTAGCCAATAACCGTGTTTCATTTGTTCACATTATCTAATTCTGGATGATTTTACTTTACTCTATCTGAGATTTCTATAGTAAGGTGCTTCAAGTCTGTTTTGAAAATAATCTGGATACGAAAAAAATAATAAATAAAGGACCATGGCCTAGACCTTCTAACTCTAATTCCAGATCTCCTCCTCCCACACGGTGGCTGATTCTGCTAGATTATCTTGAATAATCTTGTAAAGAAATATTAAAAATTTTATTGTGAACCATCTCAAGGAATCTCCAGTTGTGTTAAGTTTTCAGAAGTTGACAATCTTATTTAGTAACCCTTCCAGAGATACAGTGCCACATGGTGCTGCAGTACTGGACCCAATGAAACTGTGTGTTCCTGGTCACCAGCAAGGACACAGAAGTGCCTGTTCTTTGGTTTTCCCCAGTCTAGGCTTGCCAGACAGCTCCTTCATATACATACCATCCCAACTCTTTCTCCAAGAATCTCATGAGTCATGAAAACAAATTTTCTACTTAAATCTACCCTACCAACTATTTTTAACTTTGGAGGCCTTGATCCTGATAATGGTATTATCCAGCCAACTCACTGATTTTGCTTGGTTTTAAATGGATATTAATGGAACAGAGTGACTGCAAACATTTTATGAGTAGTCCTACTTGCTGATCTTCAAGTAATCCCTATGACCACCAATTCTGTCTTTTAGCTTATGTGTACCTTGCACTGGGATGGTCTTCTCCTTGGGTCCAAGTTCTTCAAGAACCAACTTACTTTTCTGTCATGCCTTCCATTCTCAGCCTTGCTGAAAATGACCTTCATTTGAATTTCTGTATAATTTAATCTGTGCTCCTCTTTCCTTTTCCTTATCATATGAAATAGTTTTTAGCTGCATGTCTTAACTTCCCTAAAGGACTGCAAGTTCCTCCAAAGCAGTATCTTTGTCTGATTCATTAGGTGCCAAGAACTTAATACAAGTTCAGTAAATTATGTATTTGATCTATGAATAAATAAAAGGATAGAATTTAAACACATACTGTTATTAGATGTATATATTATCAGATTATGTACTGCTAGCAGGACTTTTTAGAATTTTTAAAGCAATTAATCATGGTTCCCAATCTTTTTAATATACAATATCCTTCCAAGGCTTGATTTTGCAATAAATATCTCCCTAAAGTGGAAAATGACTCTTGGCATGATATTTTTTGAAAAAATTATTTAAAATTAGGTTTCTATTAAAATATTTCTTTGGATAAGTGTTATAAAAGTAGGTTAGAGAATTACAAATCGTGGTCAAGTATAACAATGCTTAAAGACATGAACATACTCATTACAGGCTGTATTAGTTTCCTAGGGCTGCCACAAAAAAGTATCACAAACTGAGTGGCTTAAAGCAACAGAGATTGATTCTCTCACAGTTCTGGATGCTGAACGTCTACAATCAAGGTGTTGGCAGGGTAACAACTTCTAACACCATCACATTGGGCAGTAGGATCCAACATGTGAATTTGGGGGAGACGTAAACATTCAGACCATAGCATGTCATTTTTTTCCCTTTGGTTGCATGATGTGGTATTTTATAACAATAGTTTTCCTAATATGAAACTATTATTATATTCCTTTCAAAAATCCAACCTGGATATGAAATACCGTTCCTTTAATATTCTGCTAAATTTCTTTTACTAGTGTCGTATAGAGTATTATTGAAAGTTCATTATACATGAGATAGGTCTAAATTTTCTGGTTTCTGCTGTTTTTGTTGGGGTTTCAATATTATAATTATGGTAGTTTATAAAATTAAGTTTTATCTTTTTCTAAGTTTTGGAACAGGTTTTATAGAATTTATTAAAAGTTTGAAGTCACTTATAAAAATGTTTAGAACTGAAGCTTTTTTATGTCTAATAACTTGACAACTTCTTAAAATTTCTTTCCTGATTATTGATCTATTTTCCCACTTCTCCTTGAGTTCATGTTTTCTAAATATTGGGTTTTTTCCTCTACTTCTACTTTATCTTGTGTTGTTATTACAATTATTGCTTTCCTTTTAATTGTATTTAACTAAATTGTATTTTTCTGCTATTATCTTTGCCCATCCTTTTTTTTTTTTTCTGCGGTACGTGGGCCTCTCACTGTTGTGGCCTCTCCCATTGCGGACAGAGCACAGGCTCCAGATGCGCAGGCCCAGCGGCCATGGCTTATGGGCCCAGCCGCTCTGCGGCATGTGGGATCTTCCCGGACTGGGGCACGAACCCGTGTCCCCTGCATCGGCAGGCGGGCTCTCAACCACTGCACCACCAGGGAAGCCCCTTTGCCCATCCTTTAATTTTTATTGCTCTGCATTATTTGGTTTAGTTGTGTTTCTTTTAAAAATCATACGCTTTAAGTGACGGGTAGGATCCTGTCTGAAAATCTTTGTTTCTTAAGAGGGGACTTTGTCTCTTTTATGTTTATTCTTATAAAATATCTTCGTACTCACTTGGCCATTTTTTTAAAAGTTTGTGATTTTAATGTTTATTTGATTTGTTAAAAATCTGTTAATATATGGATTATGTTTTCTTTGGTTATCCTTCCCCTGGTGATTAGGAAGGTAGAGAAGAGACTACATATCCTGGATCTTGATGGCTAAGTAATCGGACGGAGTCAGCCATAGTGTGGGAACTCAGTACTTTGCTTCACAAACAATAACATCAAGACCCAGCAAAGTTAGTTTCATAAAAAATTAACAATAGGATTGATCTTAGACCTAGTGCTCTTAGCTTCAGGACAGTGCTTTCTATTGCCTCAACTTGTGAGAAATTTTGCCCTATTTCATGTAAATGAGCCTTTTCCTCCTCAACAATCCCTGCCCCATATGTTCATACTTCCTTCTCATGGAAGAAGCATGTTTTCCACCATATCAATGTTCTCTACAATCTTAGCAAGGCATAGAAGGCTATGCACCCACAGAAGAATGCAAACATAATGTATTAGTTGAAGTTGGAACTTAGTGAATTATCAATAAGCTTATCATATTTTCAAAGTTCCTTTCATTTCAACTTAACACTGAAATTGGTAAAAGGGATTTAGGGATGTTTTTTGACATTTAGGAGCTCACTCCTTATTCAAGGAGGCAGATGCATGAATAAGTAACTATCATACATGGCAGACTCTAATGGGCATTACAATTTGGAAAACATCTCTGACATAATAAATATGGCATTTAGTGAAGCTTACATGTAATTCCCCCTCATCATTTCTCTTTGAAGAAAATGAGTGTTTCAAAATACTTTTAACAAAGATTAATTTACTCATCAGTCTTATTACAGCGTTGGTATTTTCACTGAAAAAGAACACATACCACGATACAAAAGCACACACACAGGCACATACTCAAATATTAAAAGACCAAGTTTGCATTTTATCTGTAGCAGCCTGGTTCGGTTGCTGAAGGAAAGAAGGAAGGAAGTCAAGGAAGGAGGGAGGGAGGGAAGGAAGGGGGAAGGAAGAATAGAGGGAATGAAGGGATAGAGGAAGGAAGAGAGGGAGGAAGAAAGAGGGAGGGAGAGAAGAAAGGAGGAAGGAGGAAAAGGGAAGGAAGGAAAAGAAAGGGAGGGAAGGAGGAAAAATCTTTTTAAAAAAATAAGAAGGAAGGAAGATGACTCATGAAGGAAAGAGCAGAACTCGTCTAATCCATTTCAGCCTGTGTTATGGCTCACAAGAGTTTCAATGTCCTTATTTGTAAAATGATGATTATGCTATACTCATAGGGTTGTGTGGATTTCAATTAAACCAGGCAGCAACTGGAGGCTGCTGGCACATGGCAAACCCACAGTAACTGGTACAACAGATTGTTACTCACATTAATTGAATGTCTACATTAAAGGAGCTGCCTGTCATCTCATTTAGTATCTCTGCAGCGTTAACTGATTAATTTATTTCAACAAATCTGGTCACAATCTCTCCTTACTGTTGCAGACACACATAAAAAAGTGTTTGAAATTTTTACTTTTTGACAAACATTTTAGCTGACATTGACACATTTCCTTCTCGTTGCACCTCTAGACCCTCACATTTTCTGAAATTAACTCATATTGCTCTATGCACAAATTAAACTCCAGTAAAAATGAAAGCTGCAATAAATCAACCCACCAAATCGTGTACTTCAAGGGTGATTCCATAAATCACACGGAAAGTTAAGAGACTTGCCTTGAAGAAAGTTCCATGTATCAGAGAGATCTTTTTAAAAGTGAATAATTTATGTTTGAAATAGATCTTGAGTCGCCTTTTAAAAATGTATCCACCGCCTAATTATCACAGTAATTTGGAGATGATTCAGGCTCATGCTTAGTAGTAATGTCTTTGAAAAGGTGCTACTTCTGAAAACTGCTGTATTTATGATGCTGCATAAATGCAGAGCATTATCTTGACTATTAAGTGACAGCCTCTTTTTGTGGATATTCTCTTGTCCTTGCTGCAGGAAGCAATTTAATAGTTCTTTTTTTCCTCAAACAGATTTTTCCCATATGTCCTCTACTGCTGCCAGGCTAAGAACTTTTGAGAAAGCTAAATATATATTCCAGGTCATTAAAACATTTTCTTATACACTAAACTTTCATTTTTTAAAGAATAATATATAGTTATTTACTGTAAGTTGGCTTTGTGCTAATAACTTTTATTTATTTATTTGGATGTCAGGTGTGCTAAGAATTTTAGATATATTTTCTCATTTAATCCTCACAACACATCTGTGTTTGCAGGTATTGTTCTTACCATCATAGTACAAGAAACACCATGAGCTATAAAACTGAAGTAACTTAACTAAGTTCTCACAATAATGGAACCAGGACTCAACCCCAAGCAGTCAGATGGCAGAAGCCAAGCTCTTAACCCTGGTACTATACTGTCTCCTGGCTAGCCATGACATGTTAAAAGAAAAATGCAAATTTCAGAACAGCATGTATAGAAGGACCCCTAGTGTGATATATTTCCTTGGTGTGTGTGTGTGTACAGATATAAAATTTATGTATATAATATATATCATATATTTATACATGTGCATGTATTATATTTTTATATAATATAGACATCAAAAATAATGAAAGTTATTATTGGGGCTTCCCTGGTGGCGCAGTGGTTGAGAGTCCGCCTGCCGATGCAGGGGACACGGGTTCGTGCCCCGGTCCGGGAAGATCCCACGTGCCGCGGAGCGGCTGGGCCCGTGAGCCATGGACGCTGAGCCTGCGCGTCCGTAGCCTGTGCTCCGCAACGGGAGAGGCCACAACAGTGAGGGGCCCGCGTACCGCAAAAAAAAAAAAAAAAAAAAAGAAAGTTATTATAATATGTAGCACTTTTTATAGTAACGACCTTCTATGTGCTAGATAGTTCACATGCATTATCTCACTTACTTCTCAAAATAACCCATTAACATGGGCACCGTTATCTCTCCACTTTACAGATGAGAAGAAGCACAGCAAAGTAAAGAAATTTAACGAAGGTCATAGAGCTAAAAAGTGGCTAAGCTAAGAACCAACCAGATAATGACATATGTATATATACATATGTGTGTGTGTGGATATATAAATATATATCCACACACACACATATATATAGTTTTAATTTAAAAAGGGGCCATCAACTAACATAGGTTGAAATTAAGTTCACAAAATGAACTTTAAAAAACTGAGTGTAAACAGGTGGTCCCCATTGGCCAAGATCACCCTTCCCTGCACTTACAAATGGGCATTGCCCCTGACTGCTTGTCTTTTCTTCTGTGGTTTCTTTGGTTAACAAGATTCCTTTCAGATTGGCACATTCAGTTTTCAGAGGTGGTGATATCTTCAATTAGATCATTATAAAGTCTTATGGCCTGAGAGACATTTTCTCTCTTTCTGGTGACTGTGCCTCTATTCCAGGGGTCAGGAAACTATAGCTTTGTTCATTTATTTGTTTTGTACAGTCCATAAAGAATAGCACTTACTTTTTAAAAATGGCTTAAAAATCAAAAGAAGAATAAGATTTCATGACATATGAAAATTATATGAAGTTCAAATTTCAATGTTCATAAATAAAATATTATTGGAACACAGCCATGCCAATTAATTTATGCATTGTCTATGACTTTTTTTGCACTACAGTAGCAGAGTTGAGTAGCTGCAACAGAGACCAAATGGCTTGCAAAGTCTAAAATATCTACTATCTGGCCCTTAACAGAAAATATTTGCCAACCCCTGCTGTATTCTAATATGTTGTGTATTTATTTTAAAGTTCAACTTTCTGGGAGTCTCTCTCCTTTCCCAACTCATTCAGGGTACCTTACTATTGCCCTGTGTCCTGCTTTGATCTCTCAAGGACATGGCGCTTTCAAACAATCTTTTTTCCCAAATATGACCACAAATTGATTATTTTCGCATTATATAGGAACATTGCTACAGCTGCTAGTGGTCTAAGAAAACCTAGATATAGTAAAGTGGGCCACAGACTGAGAATTACTCACAATCTTCCGCCTCTCTGGACCTCTGTTTTCTCATCTATAAAATAAGTGCAGTACTAGATAGCTTAGATCATTGTTACTATGACATCCTATATTTACAGTAATTCAAAAATCAACATTAACTGAACATCAACCATATATGGGTAAGAAAAATGAATGTGAACAGTTCAGCTTCAGCGATCTCACAGCCCAGCACTTGTCTGGACTGTCCAAATATTAGCTACCCAGGGGTACTGGTAGAATAATGCCCACTCCTCCACTCCCCCAACTCCCCACCAAGATGCTTATGCTTATGCCCTAATTCCCAGAACCTGGGAACATGTTACCTTACATGCAACAGCTTATCAAAGCCACCTTGTTGACTACTATTGTACGTCGTGTCTCATATGTTACCCATCTGACCAATGTGCGTATTTGGTTATGCCACTTCTGCTGTTATCCAGTGCTGTTTATTGAGGAGGATATTGAATTTCAGATACAAGGGACTTGCCTATGGTCAAGGTACTTAAAGGTAGACAAGGCACTTAAAGGTAGACAAGGTACTTAAAGGTAGACAAGGATCCAGAAGAAATGTCCCATTCATTCGTTTAATGAGCATGTACTGGTTATCTACCATGTGCAAGACTCTGCTGCTACCCAGTGTCTGATTCTTCCTCCCTGCATCAATGGTTCCTAATACCCAAGAACTGGTTCCACTTGTCCCCATAGCAATGTAATGCTTGGAATAGTTTCATCTACCAAAAAAATAGAACCTAATATGTAAAAATTTATCTTCCTCTTATTAACTAATGAGGTACAGAACTCAGAACTCCTGAGTTGATAAATTCTCCTCCTAATTATGGTAAAGCACACAATTTTGGAAAGTAATTTTGAAGGTCAGCCCTTAGGGGCTCAGAAACCTCAGACCAAGAACCACTGTTGTTCTGGGCTTGAATCGCTAAATCTTGATGTCATAGCAGCCCCTCAGAGCCAAAACGCTAGAAAGGTCTGCTGCTCATTTGGGTCATCAAAAATGAATACATCCTCTCTCCCCCTTTCTCTCTGTCTCTCTCTCTCTTTAAATCTAGAGAGAATTATCCTAGCCTTGAACCCTTGTCCAAATATTCTGAGGAGAATTAAACAAGTTCCATGCTATTAAGTTTTTTGGATTAAGAAGGAAACAAGGGAAAACTGTTTGTGATGAGGGACAAACTGTCCTTTGGAATCTGAGTTACTGTTTCCAGGCTGCAAGAATGGAGATGAAAAGGCTCAGAACAGCAGCTGTGGGAATAGAGGGAAAATATAAACAAACCGAGGACGCTGAGAACTTCTACTAGGATGAGTTGCTCAGAAGACATTTACAAAGAACAGAGAGAGGTATAATAGGATTGCTCAGTCCCACATCACTCATGCCAGGGTACATGAAACTTAGACGGCCAGATTTTCTTTCCAGAAGACAAAGGCAGAATCTGCCTGCCTTAGGGTAAATAAAATGGTCCAATTATATAATAATGAATGAAAGGATAAATGAATGAAAGAGATACTACTGATTACTATCATTTTGTCAATCTCTGTGTTGAATACTTTCCATATGTGATCTGTTTTAATCATTCTAACAACTCTATGAACCTGGTTTTCATATCCTCATAGGCAGATGAGGATACTGAGAGTCAGAGGGGTGAAACAGACCCTATTACAAGCTGGACACTACACACTGATGAATTTTTAAAATATAATTATCTTTATTTAATTCTCATTACAAAATCCAGAGCGCCATATTATCCTCATTTTTTATATGCAGTGAATCGGGATTCAAAAAGATGATATAAATAACAGGAAACAGCCGTATGAGTCCTGACTTCTCGCTACTACCTGGCTGTGTATTCCTGGGACATCTAAGTGGAGATGCCCAGCTGAGAATTAGAAACATATCCAAAACAGCTATAGATAGAAACATGGTACAGAGGCAAGATGAACAGGTGAATTTTGAATTAGAGCAGAACCTGAAACATTGCATTGCTTTAATGTGGCCAATTACATGAGAAGAGAAACGGTGGTCATAAAAAAAAAATGTGGTGAAGCTGCAATAAGTGAGTGCGGCCAAACATGAGCTTTCTTCTTTGCTGAGATTCCTGACAGATCCCACAGCCCTTCATCTTTGTACGGGTTACTTCCTACAGCTCAGTTTCAACTCCCTCCCTGGGAATTGCAGCCTTTTCAAGTCCTGAACACCTCTGTCACCACGGATTCACAGTGGGCATTCATGAAAGAATAACCTACACTCATCATCTCTCCGTATTGACCTCTCATCCACTCCTTGATCTGACTGAATTTTTATTGCCATCACGCATCTGACACTGACTCACCAGGGCCACAAACAACCTTCATATGCAATAACCACCAAGCATACACACACCTCAGAATTGCTTTTGCTTGACACCACTGACCACCAATTCCACCTAGAAAGTACTTTAATTATGGGTTTTGGTGATGCCATTCTCCTATGTCTCTCCTTTCCCCTTGAGTTATCCCTTCTCATCTTTTCCCAAACTTTTCCTCCTCTGTCCACTCCTTAGGGGTAGTGTACACCAGAACCCAAAGGAGAAGACTCTCTTCTCTGTTGGCATCTCATTTCCTCTGGTGGCTTCGGCTATTACCTAACCACATACCTATAATAATGAAAGCTATGTCTGTATAAAAGCCCCTAGTTAAATGTCCAATTTCCTACTAGCCATTTCAACCAGGACATCCTTTAGACTTTTCAAACTCAACATGACCAAAGTTAACTCTGCATTCTTTCCCTGACCGCAAACCTGCTTTATCACCTGTATTAGTTTCCTATTGCTGCTGTAACAAATTACCATAAACTTAGCGGCTTAAAACAGCACACATTTATTATCTTAAAGTTCTGAAGGTCAGAAGTCCTTAAACCACGATGTCAGCAGGGCTGCACTCCTTCTAGAGGCTCTAGCAGAGAACGTGTCCTTGCTCTTCAGCTTCTAGAGGTTGCTGACCTTCCTCGGCTCATGGTGCCTTCTTCCATCTTCCAGGTCCAGCAGGGAATCATCTTCAAATCTCTCTTTCTCTCTCTGAGCTCTACTTCTATCACCATAGCCCCTTCTCTGACCCTCCTGCCTCCCTCTTATAAAGGCATTTGTGATTATATTGGGCCCACCTATATAAGCCAGGATAGTCTCCCCATCTCAAGGTTTTGAACTTATCACATTTTCAAAGTCCCTTTTGCCATGTAAAGTAAACTGCACAGGTTTTGGGGTCCAGGGCATGGACAACTTTAGGGGAGACAGTATTCTGTCTACCATACCACCTGTGCTTGCTCTCTCAGTAACGCTGTTGTCTAGTTGTCCAAGCTAGGAACCTGTGGTGATCTTTGACCTTTCCTTCACCCCACACATTTAGGCCACCACCAAATTCTACAAACTTCACCTCCTAAATCTCCCTCAAATATTCCTCTCTACATCCACTTCTTCCAGTGTCATCTGAAACTTTCCTGCTCAGGTAGACTACATAATTTGATTCCAGTACCAAGCCTTGAGATAGACATACATAAATCTTTGAATATGTTTGGGAAATTTTTTCTTGATATTTTAATAGAAAGAAAAACATTGTCACGGAGAGCTAGATGTGTTCCATTAGAGAGGCTACTGTGGCAAAGTAGCAAGCCCTGTGGGTGAGGAATCGGAGGCTGAAACTGAGTTACAGCTTGCCATTTCCTAACCCTGTGACATCTGGCAAGTTATTTAAGTTTTCTAATTCTTGGTTTCCTCATCTGTAACACCTAACTTGTAAGTTACTCAGACAGTCAAACTGCAATGACATAGGTATGTATACTGTTCATGTGTAAGTTATCAGTAACACACTTTTGATTCAAAGGACAAGCCATTAATAAGCCTAATAAGCCAGAAGGGAAACATTTCAATATTCAAAAACTCAGCCTAGGCCATCTCAGGTCCATAAGCATCAACCTTTCTGTCTCTCGATGGAGCTTAAATACTTATAACTAGGCAGGGAGCAACTTTCTGCCCATTCTTGTCCAGGGGAGATTTTGTTTTTATTTCTATACAACTGTGTGGCAGGGGAACTCTTTCAGAAAAATAACACTAAATTATGAATACAAAGTACATTATAAAAGGGAGGGTTTATTTGGAATGAAAAGTGAAATAAAAAAATATAAATATCTTTCTTTGCAAATAGTATAAAATCATGACCACGTGAAAGAGGCTTGGGCAAGTGAGAAGCCTTGAAGCTTAAACTTCAGCAGCTTCAGAGTAACTCTTTCTCTGCTTTGTCTATTCCTGTGTAAAAGAGAAAAATCCACAGTTCTTATATTCTTAAACATCATGGTTACCCCCATGCCCCGTGCATGTAAAATAACTTCCCTATTTTCAAAATTGAGGTGCTAAATATACTACTAACAAATGTTACAAATAAATGTCACATGGACTCTGTGGCTTGCTAAGCATTAAACATTCCTGCTACAAATTTGTTTCAGTCCTGCATTAACAAAAATCTGACTGGTATGGGGATTCATCCTAAATTCCAAACAGAGCTGTGAGGAACAACAGAAAACGTTTGCTCCTTAAAGGACTAGATACACATACAAAGAGACAGTTGAACTTGTGGAATTGCTACACACCCTGGGAAGCGTGATTGAGATGAACAAGTAATAGGTCTATTGTTTTTTAAAACTAGAATTTGTGAAGAGAAGTGCTATGGGTGTTATGGTGCTCTGCCCAGATTCACTCTTCAGAGCCACAGCACCATTCCGTGGAAGATGGGACTGTCAGCCACACCAGGGGTCCCCGAACCCCAGCCCCAAACCGGGCTGCACAGCAGGAGGTGAACGGTGGGCAAGCGAGCAAAGCTTCATCTGCCGCTCCCCATCGCTTGCATTACCGCCTGAACCATCCCCTTCCCCCAACCCTGTGGAAAAACTGTCTTCCGTGAAACCGGTGCCTGCTGCCAAAAAGGCTGGGGACCGCTGAGCTATACCCTCACAGCTGTACCCTTCACTGGGGACTGCCCTCAGTTTCAGGGAACTGTCTGGCACAGCTGCATCCTCTCCCATTGGTCTGCCACCAATGCTACAAACACCCAGCCCTTTGCCTCAGTTTGGTATAACTCTGAAAGAGCCATCCTAGCTCCAGAACTTCCATACGACTGGGTGAGGCACCACTGGCAACCACACTAAGGGGCAACTCCCCTTTTCCCAATGCTGCCTGCCTCACTCCGCTATCAGAAGTGTAACTACTGAGAGCACACCCCAATCAACCTTCATCTCAAAGTGCATTTTTAGGAAACCAGTCTAAGACAATTGACACTAGAAGCAGTCCTAAAAGGCAGACTCCAAAATGAGATCTGGAGTTGGATTTTCTCAGTGGCCAGCTGCAGAGAATGCTAAATTCTTAGACCCAGCACATCTACTATACAAAGTAAGGGTTAAGGAGGGAAGCAGTGCCACAGAAGCCTGGATGGAAGCTTTGACTGAGCCCAACAAGGGTGACTGAGCTATTGCTGCTGCCATTGTCTAGGAACAGAATCCAATGTTGAGCCCCTAATGTGGCACTGCCCCTCAAGACAACCAGTCAGCCACTTCGAGGCAAGCTGACTACATTGTTTTGTAGCTGACTACAATTCAACCCTTTTCACCATGGAAAGAGCAGTGGTTCATATTGACTGGGGTCAACCCAATTTCTGGAAATGTGTTTGCCTTTCCTCCCTGCAGAACCTTGGCCTGCACAATTACCCAAGAACTCATGGAATATTTGATGCACCAACATGGGATCCCATACGATATTGTCTTAGATCAAAGGAGCCATTTTCCAGAAAAGGAGGTGCAGCAGTGGGCATACAGCCATGAGAATCCATGTTCTTTCTCACAATCCATGCCAGAATCCACTGGCCTGACAGCATGGTAGAACGGCCTCTTGTGGGTATAGCTGAGGTGCCGTCTTAGAGAAGATGGCCTGCTAAGATGGGGCACCATTTTCCAGGAGGTGGTCTACACCCTCAATCAATGATCTTTATGTGTGGACGTAGCCACAGTAGGTAGATCTAGGAGTCAAGGGATGGAATTGGAAGTGAAGCCAATTACCATTGTCACGTATGACCTACTTAGGCACTATAGGTCTAGAGATCCTGGTTCCCAGAAGGTGAATACTTCCACCTGGGAACACAATAAGAGTCCCATGGAACTTTAAGCTCTAGCTATCACTTCAGGTTAGCTATCACTTCTAGCTCTACCTGGTCACTTCAGGATCCCCAGACCAAGAGAACAGCAGATGAGGAAAGAAGTCACCACATTTGCAGGAGTAATTGATACTGATAGTCTGCAGGAAGAGGTTCCTGAGAAATCAGCTGTTAATCTGTCAGTTCTTGGCTTGGTTATCTCTTCTAACTGCTTTTATGGTATTTTATTCATCTTTGTTACTCTGAAATTGCAGGTACACATACATTTTTATTGATCTTGCTTGAGATTTATTGACTCTCCTGAGGCTGAGCACTTATGTTTTTCACTAGTCAGTTTTAGAAAATTATCAGTTATTATCTCTTCAAATTTTGCTTTGTCTCTATTCTCTCATTCTAGTGCCCCAATTAAACACATATTGGACACTATTGACCAGGGGCCACATTAAACTAAATTTATGCTTTGGGGCTTTGGGGCTACAGAGATAAGAGTGAATCTAGACCTAAACATGGGTATAGGCAGGCTTGCGGTTAGAAACTCTCAAGGGAGACATACACTCCCTTCTGTCCAGTTCCCTGCCCAGACACTCTACCAAGAGCCATGGCCAAAATGGTCAAGTACATTTTGCTCTCTCCCTCTGTGGGGCAGGTTTTATTTTAGGTCACACATTTAGGACTTCTTGGTGGATCCCAATTTTTTGGCAAAGATTTCTATGGTCACATCCCACCGTGCTCAGGTCCTGGACTTTATCTCCTGTGCTCTGCCTTCTTGACATATTAAAACTAAGAATTTAAGATCTGCAGAATCCGTCAGGGCAACCTATACTTATTTATAACTCTGGAATCACACTTTCTTGTGTTTTTCTCCTCTAAGTGTTTTTCTTACTTTACCACATGCTGAGTCACGCTTTTACAAAACAACTTGATCTAACTCTCTAGGTTCCCTCTACTGAGGGTGTTTCTCTGCATATCTACCCAGCCTTAGTGTTGCAAACAGATGTTTAAAATTCCTCATTTTTGCCTCATTTCTGAAATTTCCAACTAATCTCTTTTGATCCTCAGAAGACCTGATTTCGAACCTCAGCCCTGCCACTTTCTAGTGCTACAAATGGGACATTACTTCACTTATCCTTTTCTCAGCTCCATGTCCATAAATGGAAGAGAAGATGACTTTGGGGCATTGTTAGGACTAAATGACCTAATGTCTATACTAGTGCAAACTAGGGGCACAATCTTATTTACTCTGGATCTGGACTATGGTGGTAGATTAGAAGGAACTCTTTGTATCTATCCAAGGCCTATTGACAGCTTCCTTTCTCTAGTTATTACAGACCTGCTGGGCTACATGATGGCCTCCGACCCATTCACTAGAAAAACCAGTGGAGGGGTTATCCTAGCAGATGGAGCTACGACTCCAGAGACTATCCCTGGCAGAATTTCTTTTAATTTTCCCGAAGGTGAAAGAAAGTGAGGGCATCACAGGGCATTTGTTAAATGTTAAACTTTGTGAGTTTTTCCTAAAAATTGTTATGAGTGTCTATTTTCTTTTTTCAATTGTTATTAAACAACGTAAGTAGCACACACTCCTTGTATGTTTTCAGAACTGCTAGTTTCCCTCTCATGTTGTAGCTTGTCAATGCCGAAATGACCACACTACTCTTTTCAAAACAGGTCAACCTATTCCCATATCAAGAGCCTTCATGGAGTGATTAATGTTCACGTTGCATCATCCTGATTCAGTTCAAATATAGATAAATGGTAAGTGCATGCAAGAGCTCTTCATTCCCTAAGACTCAGCTTAAAAGTCAACTCCTCTTTGCAACTTCCCCCTCCCACTCCCAGACAGAGTTAGTCACTTTCTCCTCTGTGCTCTCTCAGGACTTCATGCAAACGTTATCTTAAAAGCTCTTACCACTTGGCTTGGTGTCCTGTAACTATCTGTTTACATGTCCCAGGAGGTATTCAGTCTCTTAAGAAGAAGGGCAATATATTATTTCCTTTTGTAACTCCAACACCTAGCACACTGCCTACCACATAGTCGGTGCCCAATAAGTGTTTACTGAGTCAAAATAAGAATGTTTTAAAATTAAGTTATATTATGTACCTACAATTACATAAGATTACTGTTTAGATTCAGTGAAACTAAGATTTAAAATGTCAAAGCATAATTATTAAATTCTAGTTAAGAAATAGTACTTTTTAAAAGGTACTTGGAGAGCTTTGAGGTATAATGTTTCCTGAATTCTATTTGGTGTTATTTTGGTGGAGTTTTAGGTTTTTTTTAAAGAAGGAGTTAACTTCATAGAGTCTACAAATGCCAGAATGAAAAAGGGACTCTGAAATCATGCAACTCAACACTGTCTATTACTTTCCTTGCTATATTTTCTTCAGAGTATTTATTATTAATTCAAATTATATAATTTTCATGCTTTCATGTTCCTTTTCTATCACAGCTGTTAGATTACAAGTTCTAGGAAACCTGGACTATTGCTAGCATGTTCGCTGCTATGTTCCCACCTCCTGAAGTAATGCCTAAGGCATAGCAATTTCTTAAGAAATATTTGTTGAATGGATGGATAGATGGATGGATGATAGGTAGGTGGATGGATGGATGGATAGATGAATTAATCAATGAATGAATGAATGACATGTGCAGATGTGAAAAGGGACTTGTAGGACTTAGAGTCAAGTCTTTTGATTCCCAGTGTAGCATCTATTATGCCCCAGAATACTGTCTCATTCTTATGTAAAATAGCTCAAGTCCCCAGGATTGAAGCTCAAAATCTCTATTTTATTTTCTTTTTGGAATTTCTGCTGCCACTGCCATGGTTCAAGGCCCAACATTTACACCCGTAATATGTTTTTGTGCCTTAAACATCCTTGTTAGATGTCAATGCAGGATGGCATCAGTCAAGAATTCAGGAGCAAGAAATAGGAGGCCCCTTTCTGCAGATGGCTTCAACCTTAAAAAAAAAATTACAGGATCATCCGTCCATTCATTTATCCAGCAAATATTTTTAGTGAATGTCTATCATATGCCAAGCAATAGTTCTAAGTACTTGGTTACTTCAGTAAACAAAACAAATGAACATCCCTTTCCTGGTGGAGCTCAAATCTTTTGGTGGGGGAGGAGAGGGGAAATAGACACAAATAATGAACATAATGACTAAATTAGATAGTTTGGCTAGACAGTGATACATGTTATGGAAAAGAACAGAGCAAGGCAAAGGGGATTGAGAATGCTGGGAAATCCATTTTACCCTGGCCACTGTGTCAAGAGCAATGTGTAGAGGAATGAAGGGACAGGCATGGAGACCTGTAAGGAAACCAGAGAAAGTTCCACTGCACATACCACACACACACATATACATATCCCACACACATTTACAAATAACCCATCCATACAGGAAGCTGGCTTATATCAAGTCCAAAAGGAAGCCCTGTGGGCTGCAGAAATAATAGCTGTTCCCCACCAACTGGCTATTCATCTCCTCCCATGCACAGATCCTTCATAACACCCGTGTTATGGGTGTGACCAGCCTCCTCTTGCGCATTTTCAGCAACAGGGAGCTTGCCACTATCCAATGCAGTCAGCTTGATTTTTAGACAACTGGGTTGTTACTTTCTTGAGTCAGTCTAACTGAAATCTACCTCCATTGTTTCTACCCACTGCCCTAGTTCAATAAACACATTGGAGTAAGATGGAAGGAACATCAGCTTTGGAGCAGTCAAGACATGGGTTTGAGCTATAGCCCCACTGTTTCCTAGATAAGTGATTTTCTGCAAGGCACAGTTTTTCCTGAGCCTCAGTGTTCTCAGCTAAAATGGGGATAACAGTTGCATAATATGGGCTCATTAAATATTAGTTCCTTTATCTAGGCACTAGTCTGAATACCATATTAGCCAAAATAAATAAAGCATGGGCTCTGCCTTCAAGGTCAGACCCACTCTTCTGAACATCACCTGTTCCTTCAGCCATTGCTCCTATATAATAGGCTGAAGTATTCTCGCCTCTAGATAATGCACAGCTTTGTTTATACCTACTTGTCCCATTGCCTGGCCTTCCCTATATAGATAATTGGGTTTAGGAAACACCTTTTTGAAAAACTACCTCTAACCTCAGGTTGGGTAGGAACAGCTTATCCTATAGAGGAATGCGACAATCTGGACTGAGAATCAAGAGTCCATGGGGCCCTGTTCCAAGGATTTACCCAGTTCCCTGTGCAGCCTTGGTTAAGTCATTTTCCTCCTTGAATACTTGACTACCCTATTTGTATAATGAGGAAGTTCAGTAAAATGAGCGTGTATACTTTCTCAGTTGTAACACAGACACCTAAGATTCTACAAATTTGATGTGGAAGTAGAGGCAGAGAGGAGATATATCTTGAACACTTGCTGTGACATACCAATTCTTTGAATAATTATACCTTCAGAGAAGTGTTCTTGGCACTTTTATAAGCATTTTCACTTTATTATTTTGAAACTTCAGCAAGATTTCTAAGTGGTAATGCAAACGGCCTCTGAGTAACACTGGGGAACATTCTTTGAGCTTCCCGTTCACTGCCATCTATAACTGTAATTGTCACTTCAGAGAAAATGTACTTAGTTACAAGGTCATGCACTGAAAAATAAAATTGAATCTAGGATGGGGAATAAGTAAGAGATGTGTGAGTGCCTTAGAGTGTGTGTGTGTGTGTGTGTGTGTGTGTGTGTGTGTGTGTGTGTGTGTGTGAGTGGGTGGGTGGTGTATTTGTCTGATTTTTTAAAAATTAATTAATTAATTTATTTATTTATTTTTGGCTGTGTTGGGTCTTCATCTTTATGCGAGGGCTTTCTCTAGTTGCGGCGAGCGGGGGCCACTCTTCATCGTGGTGCGCGGGCCTCTCACTGTCGCGGCCTCTCTTGTTGCGGAGCACAGGCTCCAGATGCGCAGGCTCAGTGGTTGTGGCTCACGGGTCTAGCTGCTCCACGGCATGTGGGATCCTCCCAGACCAGGGCTCGAACCCGTGTCGCCTGCATTGGCAGGCAGATTCTCAACCACTACGCCACCAGGGAAGCCCTATTTGTCTGATTTTAAGAAAATTAATCAGAAGCCACTTAAAATCCTTACCAAGATTACATGACCAAAATTAAACTAATAACTTTAATGAAAACCCAGAGTTAAGATAACCTAGCAAGATCAATTTCCAAAAGCTGCCTTTGCAGTTGAAACATCTCAACACCAGTTTTTAGAGCTCTAAATGCCCATTTCCACAGTGGTTGCTGAAGGGTTTCTTCATGGAAGGGGAGTGTGAGGGAGTGTGGAGTCCGTTGAGAAGGATAACTATGGGGTAAGGGAAGCCATGTGCTCTGGGTCTTTTATCCATAAGTGAATTAGAGGAAGCTATTGCACTGCAAGCCCCTCAAAAAGTTTAATGGGAAAACAACTGTAGAAGAATGAGTGTTTGTAGCCTTCCTCTGTTCAATAGCCCTTCCAAACAACAAGTGGCAGGAGGAGTAGCTCTGGGACTTAAAACAAGCCATTTCATCTTTCTAGCCTCAATTTCCTCAACTGTGTTGGTGGGGTGAGGAGATGTTGTGAGGGACATAGTAGGACTTAATCTGAGTATTAATGAAGTATGGGAGCCACACTGGGAAAACTAAAGGTGACTGTGGAGGTGAAAGTAGGCCTCCTGAGGTCAATAGGATTCTCATTCCTAGGAAAAGAAAAAAGAGGCGTTCCTGACAGGAAGAAAGAGTTGACACACCTAAGAGTCATCAGGGAACTGGGTAGGTTCATGGTGAGTGGGGAAGACATTTTGCAGCTGTGGGAATGACCCCACTGTCCTCTGGAGAGGTACCTCAGAAGATGGAATACTAATGCTGGAACCTCCCAGTGAAGGTCTAAACTCACTTTTTGGCCCAAGAGACCTACTCATTTGCTGAGCCCCATCTTCCTCCCTCCAAAGCCTCAGTAATAGCACAAGGAAAGGAATCTGACCTATGGAAAATTTCTACATCCCCAAAACTCATCACCTTCCAAATTCAGGAAGAAACGTTCTCATGAACCTAGGTGGGAGTTTGGTGGTTGTTATCACCAAGTGTGAGTTTAAGGAAATAAATGTTACATGGGAGCTCCTTAGGGGAGTAAGTACAGTGGGAAGTCAATAGGGATTTCCCTTCCATCCCCTCCTCCAGATTCCTATTTTGCTAAGGATTGCTTTAATAGATCTCGAAGGACTGACTCAGCCTCTCCCACTCCTCCCTCTTGGCTCTGTCTTCTCAGTAACAGCAGGGAATTGAGGATCTTCTTGATGTCCAGGGCTGAAGAATTGCCAGGGAGCAGAGCCAGGACTGGGGAACAATGCATAGTTCTCATGGTGGGTGGCAGGCTTAGATGCCCACCCCCTTTGTGGGAGCTGTAAATCAGGCCTCTTCGGATCTGCAAGTGGCCTCATAGCCACCTCCACGGTTTGTGTTCACACCGGGAAAGCCCAGCTATGAACGCTTCAGAACAAGAAAAAGTGGGCTCAGCTAGAACAGAGACCTTTGAGAACTTGAAAGACAGACTCTAAGGCCTTCAGTTCCTACTACAACCAACCTCAAGGTCAGAATATCTGTGAAAATGCTATCAGTTTTTCTGAGTGAACCTGTAAAAGGAACCAAATTAAAATGATCAGATGAAGACAGTTTTTGGTTTTGATCCATGTGATAAGTTTTCCAACTGGTTCCCGTGAAATTTTTGTTGCATATTTCCTCAACTTCAAATTTTCTTTTAAAAGATAACTTTCCTATTCCTCAGATGATAGACATCCTACCTTTAAGTGGCTCTAAAGGCAATATCAACCAGAGATTAGGAGTATCAGCTTTGATTAAATTGAGCATGAGGTGAGTCAGCCCAGTAAAATACATGCTTAAAATGTATTTTATTTTACATTAGATCTGTGGAAGTGATTGTATTTTAAATATCTGTTGAACAGCCTTGTAACCAGTGTTATGAACTGAATGTTTGTGTCCCTCCCGCCCCCAATCCATATATTGAAATCATAACCCCTAATATAATGGTATTAGGAGGTGGGGACTCTGGGAGATGATAAGGTCATGAGGGTGGAACTCTCATGAATGGGATTAGTGCCCTTATAAAAGAGACCCCAGAGAGTTATCTTGCCCTCTCTGCCAATGTGAGCACATAGCAAGAAAATGGCCATCTGCAACCCAGAAGAGAGCTCTCACCAGAACCTGACCATGTTGGCATCCTCATATCAGACTCTAGCCTCCAGAACTGTGAGAAATAAAGTTCTGTTATTTATAAGCCACCCAGTCTATAATATCCTCTTATTCTGAATAAGACATCCAGTAACAGGTTTATATACGAAATGGTAATTAAGTAAATTGATTCAGTTGCTTCCCAAGCCTGCCCACGGCCTACAAAGCCCTACTTCTTGGTCTGACCTCATCTATTATCAGTCTTCCCTTCTTTTGCTCTGTCCAGCCACACTGGCCTTCTTGCTATTCCTACAACATCAGGTAGCATGACCTGACTTCAGGGCCTTGCTCTCTTTGCTCAGCCTAAGCCACTCTCCTCTCAGAAAGTCACATGGCTCCATCCTACCTCCTAAAAGGACCAGACTACCTGAAATCCCAGCTTCTCCCCCCTCCATCTCCCGGGCTGGGTTTATTTTTCATCATCACAGGAATCACTATGTTACAGAGATTGAAACATAATCTTATGTTACAGAGATTTTCATTATTTTGTATCTGACTCTCCCACTAAAATGTAAGCTTTATGAGGCCAGGGACTACAATTCTTGCTTGATCCTTAATGCCTGAAATGATACTTGGCATAAAGATACTTGGCCTCTTAATAAATAACTGTTGGATTAACTTTTTTAAACTAGCAAGTAAATTTTTTGTGTGCTATTTTCCAGATACCACGTTAAACATTTTCATGTATATTATCTCAAAAATGCCTTCTGAAACATCCTCTCTTCACCACCTGTTCCATCTCCTTCTACCGGTCTTCCCATCTGCTAATGGAGTTTACTGTTTAACTACCTATGATTTCAAAGAATGTTGTCTAGCTTTCATGCACAGAATTTATTACATTATATTTATTTCTTCTTGTCCATACCTGCTTCTCCCTAGAGAGACAGGTATGCTTCTGGAAGATAGCAGCATGTTCTTATTCATCTATTTTCCCAGAGCTGAACCAATTCCCAGGCACGTAGTGAGTGTTCTATAAATATTTATTGAATGAATGAATGACATTTTAGGTAAAGAGAAAAGAATAAGCAGAAGCAGGGAGAAGACTTTTTGGCTTTCAGAGGCAGCATATTTGAGAATGGAATTCAGAATCAGATTTAGATTTAAAGCAGTCTCTACCACTTACAAATTCTTTAGTCTTGAGCAATTTACATATACTAAGCTTTGGTTTTGCCTTCTATAAGCCAGGAATAGATCCACACGCTCATAGGATTAAGTAATATAATGTAGGTAAGTGCCTGGTATGCTTGTTCCTTTCCTTCTGTATGATGCCAAATGGCTTCAAATTCTCAGGGTGTGATAACCAATCTGATTGGGATTTCAGGCCTGGGGAGGGGTGAGATAATGGGGATCGAGAAGCTGACTAACCAACTGTCTCTATAATGGGTTTCTCTACAAGTGATTTTCATCACTTTCACATTAGTGACAACAGATGCAATTTCCAGACCAGTGAGAGTTCCTCCATATTGCTTTAGCACTGAGGGTTCCTTCAAGCTAGAACCGCATGGCTATCCAAGACATTTCTATGACCACATGAGGAAAACTCGCTCCTCATAGCCTTCCTGGAAGCAAGACATATACACACATTTTTCCACTGGACCTTCTTTGAGTTTAATTATCTGTCAAATAACAGAATCTTCAAGGGCCATGGGAGGGTCTAATCCTCAGTCAAGAATTTAAAAATCCTTTCAACATTTCTGTTTTCATCTCAAACAAGGTTCTTCTTTCCCTGCATGATCTATTTCTACCTGTATCTCATAATCATGAAATGAGTGATTTCTTCAAAACTAAACTACAATTCTGCTTATAGAATTTTGTTGGGGTTGCTTAGGGGACCAATTAATCACACCTCTCCCATTTGAGTTCTGAATCTACTAAGAAAGAAACACTGGAGCCAAGCAGGAGTCTAAATACCAGTATTAGTGATAGAAAACCAGTATTGGAAAATGTGAAATGAGAAGCCTACATGAGCTTCTATTCCTTTTCCCTAAATTTTAGATCTTGAGAACCATACCTGAGGCCAGTTGGGTCTGACAGCTTCAGCTATAAGGAGCATTATTACTTGCCTTATTGAGTGTAGAGAGTCCAAGAGACAAAGGCCATTCATGATTAGTTTTGTTTATCCCACCCAAAAGGGAAATGTCCACCTTAGTAGACTTCCACTGTCTCACCAATCAGTGACAGGAGCCAGGAAGCAGAGCAATGCTTTTAAGTGGATAGAAGTTCCCATGTTATAGGCTGGCAGGAGGATGGGGGGAGGGAAGGATACTCCTCTGGTTGTTCTGCTGCTTTTATCCTGCCCTAGAAGACCCCTGACATCTCATGCATTCTTCTTCTAGAATATAACCAAGTGTATGGCCTCCTTCTATGCCAAACCTAAATTAAACTATACCAGTTCCTTTAATTCTTCCTCACATATCCCTTTTAAAACCATTCATTATTTTTGTTGTCCCATTCCTAGATCCTGTATAAGTTTCATATTTTCTAAGTCAAAGGATCCCAGAAAAGAACTCCCATGGCTAAGATAAACTTTAGGAAAGTTAGATTCTCCATCAATGGAAAAACCTTTTCCACACTGTGTCTGATGCATAACTTGTGACCCACTGTGACCCTGAGCAATTCTTTCTTATTCAGTAAATAGTTTATTCCTCTCTTCTGAGTGACTATTTTGTACTTTCCCTAATGGTCTTCACCAATCCAACTGGCCAGCCCCAAGGGTCAAGAACATACCTAATTGGAATCCAGTTTTTCCAGGTGCCTGCGCTCATGCCAATTTATATCAGAGGTGAATTTAATGAGTAAAGCTACCATTCACGTACCTAAGATGCTAATTAAATTCCTAAAGACCCCAACTTCCTCCAATTCACTCAAGGGAGAAGAGAGCCTTTGAACAGCCACCAAGCACCTGACCAAGTTCAGACTCTAATTTCCAAGAGCCATGTGAACATATGAACAGCTTTGAAAATGATCCCTGTGGTCTCAAGGACCAAGACATGAAGGAGGGGAAAGCTTGACTAGCAGAAGAGAGAAGGTAATCTGCTGAGGGCAAAAACGACCCAATCAATAACAAGCATGGCAACAGTAATAATAACAACTTACATAAGATTATACCATGAATGTTTCCTTCTCATGGGGAATCTTGAATCTGTTACAGCTGTCTTGGTAATTAAAAGGCAGCTGATGGTAGGTAGACCAAGCGCTAACCTTGCTACCAATTTTCTAGTGCTACTCTTCTTTAGGGCTGTGACCTTAGGCAAATCACCTATGAGCCTTAGCTTCCTCAGCTGGAAGATGGATATAATAATGCCTATGTCACAAGGTTGTTTTGTTGCTCAAGCGGAACTCAGGATACAAGAGCGCTTTGGAGACTGAAGTACTACACAAACTGAAGTTATTATTATTGATAATAACAATTATTATTCCATATCCCTGCAAGGCATATAAAGGGATGAATATTATGTTACCCATTTTACAGATGAGAAAACAGAGATGCAGAGGCCCAACGGATGGCTAATGTTGGAAAATACCATAACCTTCAGAATCAGGTGGACTTGAATCTCATTTACTAGGTGTTTGACCAGGGTGTAGCTATTTCAATTCTCTGAACTTCAGTTTTCTTCTACAAAATTTTTTTTTGTGGGACTGTCCTGAGATAACACAAGTGAAACACCTGTCCCATTATCTAACACCTGTTTTTAAGAAACAAGGATTTACGAGTCCATGGGCTCTTACTGATAGCAATATTTAAAGGCTAGGTTTTCCCCACCATTTAAAAATAAGTTTTTTTAAAAAGGAAAAGTCGATGTGCCATAAACCATGGCAGCTGCAAACCCAAAGTCTCGGAACAGAATGACAGGGAATCCCAGTGCTTTCTCTGGTCTCTCCAAAACAACAAAAAGGAAGAGCTTAGTTGAGACTGGGTGAGGGTGAGTGTACCCCATGGTTCTGGGCACTATGATTCTCAGCTCCCTCTGTCAGCTGCAGGGTTTCCCATACATCTCCCATGCTGCTGTGATAGGGTGATACCCATTATGTCAGAAGAGTCTAGATGCCCAGTAAAATAATTTCGTTTAACACTTGTTCCGAGCCTCCTGGAGAAAGAGTGCCTTGAGTATCAACATATAGGGATAGCTCAAAGTAGGAAGCCCTGCTCTGATCTAGGCAAAAGAACTCTGTGTGTGTGTGTGTGTGTGTGTGTGTGTGTGTGTGTGTGTGTGACGTGTTTATGTAAGTGTGTGCTTGTGTCTGTATATACATGCATATAGTGTGTGTACACACACACACACAGCTTACGCTTCCCTGGAGCCCTGCCTGTTACCCCAGTTGAGTGGTGAAGAGAAAGGCTGAGGTGCAGGTGGAAGCCCAGACCACACGGTAAACCCAGCTCAGGGAGGCCCAGGTTCTGGTTGCCTCCCATAATTCCCTCTGACTTTTTCTCTTTGCCCAGAGAACATCTCATCCCTCCCCTTTCCAGTCAACTGACCTTTTCCAGTGAAACCATCCTTAGCCCCTTAGACTTGGTCAAGCCCTCCCCTATTACAAACTCCAAAATCAGTTGTGTTCCACTCCCTTGAGTAAAACACCCTCCTTCATGGCATTTATCAGGTATGAGGTTTTACATTTATTTGGGTGATTGATCAGTCTGTCTCTCTCACTAGACTGAAAGTTTCCTGAGAGCAGAGGCAACGCCTATTATTGTTTACCAGTGCCTAAGCACATGGTAGATCCTACAAAAATATTTATTGAATGAATGAATGAATAAATGGAGAGTGAATGAATAAATGAAGCAATGGACTGATTATTTACTGAAACAATCAATCAGTGATCTTCTCTTAGAGCATCTTCCTCACTTATAAAATGGGAGCCATAAAGTCTTTTCCATCTGCCTCATAGACAAGATACTGGATTACAAAAGCACAAAGTCAGCATGGAGTTATAGCTGCTGAAAACATTCTCTTCAGGAAATCTGGAGGATGGAGGCCTTAATCATAGCTCTGTTCCCCAGAGTTTCCGATTTAATTGGTCTGAAAAAAAAAAACCCAGAGCATCAGAACTTACTGCAAGTTCCTCAAGTGATTCTAAGGTGTAGCTAGGGTTGAGACCCATATGCTTGGTACTTCAGGGAACCTCAGGTGGAGACATTCCTGATCTCTGCCTTCAGTGTCTCATTGTCTAGAGGGCAGGGGAAGCCTGCAAATAGGTCCTCACATTAGAATGTGCCAAGGGCTGCAATGCAAGTTTGTAGTGGCAGCTGTAAGATTCAATAAAGAGAAGGAAAGCCTCCTCTGCTTGGGTAGGTTGTTCAGGAACAACCCTACAGAGGCCACTGCCATGAGTTCCATTTTGATATACAATTCAGAATTCACTAGGCAGAGCCAGGGAAGTCTGCTGGCCCAGAGAGCTATTACTCCCAGAACTCTTTAATGGAAGAGAGGATCAGAACAATGGACAACTGAAAGAACTATGTAAAAGACAGTTAAAAAAAATCAGCTACCAGCGGCTCCCTGAACTCAAGCAGCTGAAGGGAACGGTTTAGACTAGTGGCTCGCCAAGTGTGGTCCCCAAACCGGCAGCATCAGCATCTCCTGGGAACTGGTTAAAAATGCAAAGGCTCAGATCCCACTTTAGAACTACTGAATCAGAAACTCTGGTGTGCAGCCCAGCTGTCTATGTTTCAACAGGTCCTCCAGGTGATTCTGATGCATGCTACAGTTGCGAACCACTGGTATGGGAAGTCCCCGGAGGGATGTAGCTTTTTTTTTTTTTTCAGGATGTAATTCTCAGAGGTTGATATAAAAAAAGATTCTTGGACAGTACATTTGACTTACTGGCAAATAAACATGAGTTTTGATCCATTCAAGGAGCCTTAAGCCTTAAGAAGCTTCCCCTTCGGGGAGATTGAGCTCTGCCAGCAAAAAACCCAGCACCCCCTGTAGCAGGACAGGTGTTCTGCCTAACAGCAGAGAGGAGAAGGCCTTGCTCAGAGCATCGGGGCAGGCATGATGCCTCCCCCAGCTACGGCCTGCCACGCCTGCCCATGGGTCTGGAAATCAGGGCAAGGCAAGATTCCCACATACAAAATTAGACCTTGGAAACAGGTTAGTTATCTTGGACAGACTTAGCACAGGGAAAGTTATCACTGTATACATCTACACACAGATCTATATGAAACTGAATTGAAACCATACCGTCTCTCAAAGAGAAAGCCACCAGCCAGAGAGATTAGAGGAATTACAGGACACCTGTGCTATTCCTGGTACAGAAAAATCAGGAACCAGGTTTCTGTAGATTGTCTGAAGTCGACCACTCTCCCACCATCACCATAGCTTAGTTTCTCCTAGGTACGTGCAGGCTTCAAGGGACACTTACAGACGTATTGGCCTTTTGCAACTGCCTGTCAAAAAGAAGTCACCCGGAGTCCAAGAGACAGCCGTCAGTCACAGTGTTTTATTTTTTAGATGCCGACTGTAATTATCTGTGAATAAGTGAACCAGCAGAGCACTATGGTGTTGCATGACAACTGTGAAGGAAGCACTGGATGCTGGGTAACTATTCTTTTCCTCCACCTAGGTCATTAACTCTCAGCACCTCGTTGTTTTGCTGCTTCCCTTTCCATGTTGATTTGGACACTTCTATGGCATAGGGGGAAAAGCAAGAGGTTTAGAACTAGATGGATCAGAGTGGGTCCAACACTCATCAGCTGGGCAGCCTTAGACAGATCGTTTCACTCCTCTGAACCTCAGTTATCTGCAAGATAGGGAAAATAAGAACCTGCCATTTTTATGAAGATCAAGGGAGGTAATGCTTATGAAAAGCCAGGACAATGACTGGACCACTCTTTTCTTTTTTTTTTTTTTAATTTTTGTTGGAGTATAGTTGATTTACAATGTTGTGTTGGTTTCAGGTACACAGCAAAGTGAATCAGCTATACATATACATATATCCACTCTTTTTTAGATTATTTTCCCATATAAGCCATTACAGAGTATTCATTTCCTGAATCCCTGGGCTATACAGCAGGTCCTTATTAGTTATCTATTTCATATATAGTAGTGTGTCTATGTCAGTCCCAATCTTCCAATGTATCCCTCCCCCCACCTTACACCCTGGTAACCATAAATTTGTTTTCTACATCTGTAACTCTATTTCTGTTTTGTAGATAAGTTCATTTGTACCCCTTTTTTTTTCCATTTGTAGCAGCATGGATGGAACTAGAGATTGTCATACTGAGTGAAGTAAGTCAGACAGAGACAAATATCACATGATAGCGCTTATATGTGGCATCTAAAAAAAATGGCCCACTCTTAAGAGATCAATAAATGTGGTGCTTTTCCCTTCTTCAAAGTTGTATTACCTGGGACCATGTGTGAAAGGGATTTTGTATGCTGTGAATGGTTGCACAAGTGTTGGCTATTACTATTCTTTTTCTTCCCTTTCCTTTTAATTTTTACCTCCAAGCCTTTCTTTACCATCATTTTGGTTTTTATAGGAATTACACAACGTTAGCTTTAAAAAGACACCCACCACGTATCCCACCCCCAGCTAGGTGTGTCAGAGATATTATCTCACTTAATCCTCACAGTGATGGGTTAACTCTCCCCTTCTTTACAGTTAAGCAAATGAAGCTCCAAGAAGTTTCCTGTGGTTTGGGGAGCTTTGTAGCTGATTTGTGTTAGGACCAGCTTTTGAGCCAGGCTAAGTCTGACACTCCACCTTGCCTCCTGGGAAAGGCCTTGGAAAGCCTGACAGCATAATTCAATGTTGCATCCTCAAGGGACTTGTCCAAGGTCACAGAGCAAGTTACAAGCAGCACCAGGATTAGAATTCACAGCTCCTGATGCTCAGACCAGTATCCCAAGTCCTTTGCTCCTACGTGTGTTTGAGTCAAACTCTCCTGACCCAGGAGAGGAAAGATCTACAGTAAATTATCCTTTCCCAAACTCTCAGCCATGAATCTCTAGTTTGACAAAGAAACCTCAGAGCTTGTTTCCTTTGTGGAGCTTCTAATCCAAGAGTGGGGTGGAGAGAATGGTGGGGGGTTGGGGGAGATCTTTGGGTGCTTAGTTCCTGTTTATCCACGTGTCATTCTTTTAGTCCCTGAGGCCATAATATCCATTTAGAAAGATTAAATCAAATGGGATTGAGGGCAGAGAAAGGGGAGCTAAGGGGGAGGCAGAGAGAGAGGGAAGAAAGTGGAATCCTCTAAGCACTAGAATAAAGAACCTAAGACATCACTAATTCTCAAATAGGTCTCACTTCTTACAGACAAGCTGCTCCTTGGGAAATCGCAGGCAGGTGAAAGCAGCTTGCGGGATTCTTCTTTTTGTCCCTGAACCTGGCTTTTCTTTCAGCATTCTCAGGTGCACTGGAGGCCCTGAGAAGAGAGAGGGCTTTTTCAAAAGACACTTCCACCTCCTAATCCCTGTGCCTACAAACCAAATATTGATCTATTTAGTAAACCAGCCTGTGGGAGGAGAGATTGTAAAGCCCTGTTTACTCAGCAGTTGGGGCCCCCTGACAGCTGTTCAATGGGGGATTATGATGTCACAGTGGTAATTACACTATAAACAAGGGATAGGGAGAATAAAGCATGAAAGGAAACTGTGGCGCTGGTTACCAAGCAACACAAAATATGTAACCTGAAACCCAACAAGCATGTAAATTTCCTTGCAAGCCTCCCAGATGTCCTCACTTTATGGCCAGGGCACAGTTTCAGTTTCAATTTGTTTATTTGCCCTTCTTCAGTCACAAATGTGGAGCTGAGAATGTTGAAAGAGAGAGAAGAAAGCAAAGAAAAATGGGAGGAAAAGGAGGGCTTGTACTTTCTTCCTAGGATGTAAGAGGTCAGGAGAAAGCTCAGGGGCTTGGTCTTCTCTCTTCAGAAAGATGTAGCGATCATTGTCCCAGGAGGGGGCTAAGCCAGGTAAATAAGCCAAAGGCAACTAAGAAAGTGAGCCAGGGGAGAAGAAAAGGAGAAAAAAAGGAACCAAAAAGTAAGAGGATGAAACTAGTTAAAGGGGAGGAGAAGGAAGAGGACTCCATGGCAGGATCAGCCCCCAGGGACTCGAAGGGGCCCTGGAGTCCCCACTGTCACAGCGCCGCATCTTCTTTCATACTTCGGGTGTCGAAGTGCTCCCTAGAGTACCCCAGAGCCCCGCCTTTCTTTGGGCAGCTTTATCAAAAAGTTCTTACGATGGGGCTTCCCTGGTGGCGCAGTGGTTGAGAGTGCGCCTGCCGATGCAGGGGACGCGGGTTCGTGCCCCGGTCCGGGAAGACCCCACCTGCCGCGGAGCGGCTGGGCCCGTGAGCCATGGCCGCTGAGCCTGCGCGTCCGGAGCCTGTGCTCCACAACGGGAGAGGCCACAACAGTGAGAGGCCCGCGTACCGCAAAAAAAAAAAAAAAAAAAAAGAATTCCTTACGAGGAGCTGAAATCAGCTCCCCAGTTCTGGACACCTCCCCTCATGCCCAGGACAAGGAAGTTACAGACCCACAGATGTTTGGAAACAATGACCAGTGTACCCTGTGTTTTTCTTCTTCTGGAATCTCATCCCAGCAAAAGCTTTCCCTCCCAGTAATTTTTTCTAAATGAGACTGTTTCTTGCTCACCCCCCTGAACGATTTTCAATTTGTCAGTGTCCCTCTTACAATCTAGGATTTGAAACTAGACAAATCCTCTCAGGTGAGATCTGACCTCACAGAACTAAACGGGATCAACCACAGCTCCAGCCAGAGCCCCCTGCTCCCACCCCACTCGCTGCCCTCGTCCACTTGCTCTGGAGAGCTGTGGAAGCTTCTTGCAGGAGATGGCTTGAACAGGCTCATGAGAACTGATCGTTAAATCTTCAGGAATTCCGCGAGGTCGTTTTTAAACCATTCATAGCTTGAAATCCACCGTGGTGACAGTATTTACGCCACAGATATGGGCAAACACAGCAGTTCAGGGCTTCTCTTCCCCATCCTCTAGAGAGCTGGTTTACCAGCATATCACTGTCCCTGACCAATCACATTCAACGACTTTTGGGATTTAGTGATTCACAGAGGATTGGCAGAAACCTGTAACCAGAGAGCTATAAACCACAGACTTCCACACAAAAGCTACAAAGGCTTTGATATAAAGCAGAAACTAACACACCATTGTAAAGCAATTATATTCCAATAAAGATGTTAAAAAAAAAAAGCTACAAAGGGATTCACTCCTGTTAGATCTAAAGAACATGGAATAGGCTTTTAGTTCCCCTTGACTCCCTTCCATCTACGGTGATTACCTTTGCTGACTGAGAACATTTCTCTTGGGATTGATTCATACTACAGCCACATAAATTCCCACCGGGTACTCCCAGAGCCAGATGCTGAATGACCCGGATGAGGAAAAAAAAAAAAAAATTCACTGAACTGAATTGTAGAGACTGCTGCTGCTGGCATGGGCACAAACACAGCAGCTGGTAGAATCAATGGCTTTTCTGCAAACTTGGGATTCTGTCAAATTTCTTCTCCTCCTCAATTCTAGTATTAACTGTCTAGAATGACTGTCTGGTGACAAGGCTAAATTCTAGTCCAGGATCAGCCACTCCCTTGATGTTTGATTGGAAGCCCATCACCGTCCCTCTCTGGGCCTCAGTTTCCCTGACAGCAGTGAGGGTTGAGTCTCAGGACTTTTCACTCCAGATGTCTGTTCCAGCTGGCTCCAGCTTGGGTCATGGTACTGATATCCTTACAAGTGCTGTGCGCAGAACTTGGCATTGGATGAGCAGCGTTTTTCCACAAGTTAATTCTCACTGTGTGGACTTGTGTCCCGCTTTCACTCCTCCTGTTGTCCTGGGGATGATTTGTTTGTTGTGACTCTCCTCGGATGTACTACAAATGCTGATGAAACTGTCCTCGATATTGCAGCCCTGGGCCATGTTATCTCCTAGAGAGTCTCACCCAAGTCCAGGCTAATTTTAAGTCACTTCCCGAAGCCAGGCAACCCAACCTGAGACGAAGCCGAAGTCTGGGGGAGCTTGGCAAAGCCTGCATCCCTCTGCAAAGATCCTCTCTTTGGCTCTTGCCTGAGCCCTTCTCAGAAGAAAATGCACAATGATGTTTTCTTTTGCCAACGTTATGACAACTTAGGAAAGGTCCCAGTGCTGCTGCTCTGCATCTTTGTAACGTGTTCCTTCCAAGGGCCCAGGTTTTCAAGTAAGAGAGTTCAGCATCATTTTTCAGCCCACTCTGATCTCTTCTCTCATCGTGGCTCCAGCAACACTGGTCTCCTGCTCAGCACCTTCACACTTCATGCTCCCACTTCCCGGATTGCTCTTCCCACACATGTCCCTATGACTTGATTCCCTTGAGTATTCTGATGTTATTTCCCAGGCTTCCCTTGACTGTCCTGTACGAAGAGCAGTCCCTCCACCCATCCCCCCCAATCCCCTCTGAGTTTAATCTGTCGCCATAGTCACCATCTGACCATGATGTATTTACTTGCATTTAACCCTTTCCCAGAATGTTAGGTCCATGAACATGGGGGCTTTGTTTTTTTCACTTCTACATCCCCAGTGCCTGGAACAGGGTCTGGCACGTGATAGATACACTATATATATTTACCAAATAAATGAATGTACAGCAGATCGTCATTGTTCGTGGATTCCATGTTTGTGAATTTACCTACTTCCTAAAATTTATTTGTAACCCCCCAAACAATACACATGGCAATTTCATGGTAATTCACAGATATGTGCAGAGCAGTGAAAATTCTGAGTTGCCTGATGTACCTATTCCCAGCTAGGGTTAAGCAAAGTGATGGTCTGCCTTCTTATTTCAGCTCTCATACTGTAAACAACTGTTTTATTTGCGGTCTATTTGGTGCCATGTTTCTCATTCTTAGTGCACTTTGTGGGTGATTTTGTTGTTTAAAATGCCCCCCAAGCATACTGCTTAAGGGCTATCTAGCGTTCCTAAATGTAAGAAGACTGTGGTGTGCCTTACCAAGAAAATGCATGTGATAAGCTTCATCCAGGTGTGAGTTACAGAGCTATTGACTGTGACTTCAATGTTAGTGAATCAACAATACTTATTAAATAAGGTGTCCTGAAACAGAAATACACGTAAAACAAGGTTATGTATTGATCAGTTGATGAAAATGTTGTGACCAGAGGCTTACAGGAACCTAACCCTGTATTTCCCCTAGGAACAATGGTTCAGTATTTACTAATTCAATTCACAGAGATTTTATAGACCATAACTACCATGAATAATGAAAATCATTGTACCTAGGTTTGAAGCTTGAATGCTAACCCATCAGCAGCAGTGGTGATCTGGTGAGTGACTGTCATTTTCTGAGCCTTAGGTTCCTAATCTGTAAATCTGTAATGATAGTACCTATCCTCACAGCTGATCAAAAGAATAAGTGAGACAATTAACATAACCAAATGCCTAGTATAGCACCCGACCCACAGAGGGTAGACCACAGATATTCACTCCTCTTACATTTCTCTAGTTCATATACATATTTGAAATCCACAGGACAAATACATTTAGCTTTCTTGTGTTATTAAAAGCATTTCTCTACATAATCCTCAGGACTTTGAAACAGCCCAACTTTCCTGCTTCATTCTCCTACTGTTGGACATTGAGCTTAAATCAAAATTTGAATTATACAACAGACAACTTCTTTTTTGTTAATGTAATTCTTCTCTCCTTCCCAAGGAGTTTATTTCTTCATAATAAACTCCCAGGAGTGGAATTACTAATTCAATGGGTACAAACAATTATACAGTAGATTGCAATAGTGATGATGAGAGACTTCCAGGCAGACACTCCACTGGGTGTGTGTGCACAGGACTTAGAGGTTCACCAAGTGATTCACCCATTCTCCTGCAGCTTGCAACTTCTCAGAGAATTCACACCTGGGAGAAGCCTTAGCGATCACCTTGTCATATCAAGGAGGGAAATTGAAGCTAGAGAAAAAAAGTGACTTATCCAAGATGATATGACCAGTCAGTGCCAAATAAGAACTGGACCCCAGGTCTGCTGGTTCTCCAATCAGTGTTCTTCCCACCACCACTTGGCCAAAATGAAAAGTAAAGTGTTCCTACCAGGTGTAGTAATGTTGCTTCCTCAAGCTTTTAGGACCCATTGCTTTAAGGAAAAGAAACATGATAGGTACAGTTTGTTTTCTGCTGAGAAATTTAAGCATGCCCTTCTGTTCTATTCATCCCTTCTCTTTTTAACTTTTGTGTCAACACTGTAACAGACAGGATAAAGAAGAGGCTCTGCGCTCAAGTACAGGGTTCAATATCAGCAAGACAAAGGGAGAATCTACAGCCGACCAGCACATTTCTGTCCCTGCACCTGTCATTAAACTCTTCTCACTCAACTGTCTCCTGCAAGAGGTATAAAGACTGCAACTACTCTCATGAGACTGTGAAGCAAAAACTGAGCAGTACTTTTCTGATATGAAGATAATAGATCTATACATATAAACTATCATGATGGTAATTAATGGTTCCTAGAGAATGACAGGGCTTTGAGGAGTCATCTGCTGTATTAGTACAATTTTCAAACTTAACTGTCTACTTTGTCTCAAAAAGTTCCTGATGATATCACAATAGAACAAAACAGAAGTAGAACAGTTCAAGTTTCATGTGAAGCTTTTTTGATTTCAGAAAACACACTCCTTGTTCAATTTCAATCGAGAAAGAGAATTCCCCAGAAATTCATGGAACCATCTCCATGCTGGAGCAATAAAGCCAATGACCCTCAGGTTGACATGGGGTAAGAAAAGAGTTTCTCAGAAATGTATACCTCAGTCATAATCTTGGGTTGAGGATGAGATGGCCTAACCTGTCATCAGAAGGACTGTATTGATGTGAAAACAGACTTTCCATTTTTTCTCTACAGAAGTTAGCAGTTCCCTGTGTTTGCCCAAGATTGCCTATCTTTTCAGAGAAGGAAAGAGGGAGGGAGGGAGGGAGGGAGGAAGGGAGGCAAGGAAGGGGAGGGAGGGAGGGAAGGAAAAAAAAGAACATCTTTTGAGTTCCAATTTCTCATATAAAAGAAAAATACACACTGACCATAAAAAAGAAATGCATATCCCATTTCCTTAACATTTAGTAAAGAATGTTTTCTCTTAACCCAAACCAAAGCCTTCTTTTCTTTCCATTTGGATATGATTATCTGTCCCTTATTCCAATCAGCAGCTGTCATGTATGTCTTGGATAAAGGGTCAACTTCTTCTCCGTGAAGCCAGTTCTTATTTTTCCATAAAAACACTTATCTACTCTAACACTGGTACCAAGAACATTAGCCAAGATTTTAGCTATGTTTAACAAGTATCCATCAGCAACTATATATCTAGTATCCCCTGCATATTCAGCACTGGGCTACAGAATGGGAGATGTACAATGACTTGAACAAAAATGTATTCAACTATCCTTTAGCTCCTGCTCTATGATGACAGAAATGCTAGATCCTGCTCTTGAGGATCCCAGAAGGTAGACAGACAGACAAGAAAAAAAAATGATGTAGCAATAGGAGAAAGAAATGTAAGTTAGGGAAAGAATTAATTGCCAGGGGAGTGGGGATGACCATAGAAGACTCCACTGAGGAGGTGACTGCTGATTTGTGAGTGGTGAAGAATAATAAGGAATACTCCAGATGAATGACATAAAAAGGGTGAGGACACAGCAGCCAGCTGGAACCTTCAATGTAAAGGCCTTGAAATATCATCCAACAAGGGAGAGTACAGAAACATTAGATTGAAGGCATAGGTAGAGGATGATAAAGGCCACTGAATGTCATGGTGAACATTTTGGACTCTTAGAAGAACCACCAAAAGGATTTTGAGAACTCTCTCAGGCAGCAATATGGAGGGTAGACTAAAAGGGACAGGTACTAGAGATAAAGAGATCTCATAGGTAAGAAGAGGTATTTGCTGTGGCCTCATGGAGTAACTGAGGAAGGGAGAGCCAGGGAAGCATGTCAGCGTACTTAACCACAAAGAATTGCCCAAGAATTGGAAATCCTATATGGCAGGTCAGCATCTTTTTTTTTTTTTTTTTGCGGTACGCGGGCCTCTCACTGCTGTGGCCTCTCCTGTTGCGGAGCATAGGCTCCAGATGCACAGGCTCAGCGGCCATGGCTCACAGGCCTAGCCGCTCCACGGCATGTGGGATCTTCCTGGACTGGGGCACGAACCCATGTCCCCTGCCTCAGCAGGCGGAGTCTCAACCACTGCGCCACCAGGGAAGTCCCCAGGTCAGCATCTTTGAGGAGGGCTCAGGAAATGCCTGAGCCTGGTGACAAACTGTAGATACCCTAGATACCCACCTCTAGCTCTTGAGCTTTCCTTCCTCAACTAACTGGCTCATAATCCTACAAAGTGAAGGAAAATAGATGTTCCTCACACATTTTCTCTGGCCCAGTGGATGCATGGCTCTCTAGCTGGGAGTGGGTGTTAGTAGAAATCAGCCCAGGCTGAGTCTCACTGCAGAACAAGTACCAAGGACTCTAATATGGCAGCTGTCAATTAGAAAGTGACTTTGCATGGAAATATTGAGGAGCCAGGGATAATAGGCTTCTTCCCTCTATGCCCCTAGTATAAAAGCTAGAAGAAGCTGGATACGGAATGCTTGCTTGATGGGTTTCCTGAGAGGAAAGAGATGGTGAGACCACGGTAGTGTTCCAAGGCTGTGCTTTCTAGGGAAGCTTCTGCTTAATCCCCTCCTGACTAATTTAGCAAATTATGTGTGAAAATACACCCACTGGGAAAAACCAAAAAAGGAAAAGCACACAAACAAGGGACCAGACACCAAAAATGGGAGGAAGGATGTAGCTCCTATGACATATGTATGTCCCCTCCTCTTTGTCCCCATTGGTTCTATCCTAAAAAGGGACCAAGCAGACAATCCCATTCATAGTCCTGAATCAAAGTAATTGAGGCTCTGCTAAGACAAGGGTAACTTCACTGACTCTGTTGCATTCTGTCCTAAAAGTTCAGGAGGGTATAAGGATAAAGTGGTTTTGATAAAAAATAGGGCAAAGAAATAATCAGGGTTATAAACCATCATTATAAGCAATGCACCGTGGAGTATACTGGGAACATTGTTAAATTTTTTGATTAGACCAACCTTTGAAAGAGCATGCCTCATTATTTTAATTTCAATTACTATAACTCACATCACTGGATTCTTGTTATACCAGTCCTACTACTCAGAAACATTTACAACAATCAGCAATTCTTTTACTTGAAGGCCCACAAATTACACTAAAAAGTATTGATAATTTCCACTAATCATTTATTTTGAACAAGACATGAATGGAAATGAACGTGGAATTTTGATCTAAAGGACAGATTCATCACCACATGAAAGCACAGTGGGTAACTACCAGATGGCTGAAATGACAATTAACTCCATCCTTAATAATTATAATTTGACAGACAATAAACCAAGATGGCAGGCATCTGTAACTAAACACCCACAGAGCCAGCTAAATAGTATTGCACAATAGCTTAACCTCATAAAACTAGCAAACTACTGCTGACTAGTGAGCAAGTAAATCTCCCAAAGACCAGAGAGAAGCAAATTTTTGGGTCACCATGTTCCCACATTTGTCAGCTGGACACAATTGAGGGTCCAATGTTGTTTTGTTTTTATTTGATTTTTTTCCTAGGACAATTATTGTTATTTTCCACAAAACATTAGCTCATTTTAAAATATGGGATTATGACTTTTGTATTCCAGTGAAACTGTTCTCTCAAATAGCTCAACCCCAGGACCTTATATACTCCTTAGGTTATCTAGCCTTGACCACAGAGCAACATCTACTGATTTATTGCCCTCTTTCTTGATGACTTCTCCTTACTTACCTTCCATTATGCTCTCCTACTTCTTCTATTTTTCAGAATTCTTTGCTGGATTTTGATCGTAATAATGGTGTTAGTATCAACAACAACAACAACCTATATATTCTTTGTTATCTTCTGCTAACTGATTTCTATGCATTTTATTGGTCAATTCTCTTAGCCCTCTGAAGTGGAGATATCTTTTTTTTCAATTACTCTTGAAACTATGGAGGCCAAGAATCATCCAGTCACTTGCCCAAACTTGTCATAAAGCTCATAATTGGTGGAACAAAGATTTTAACTCGTCTGTAATCACAAAGCCATTGCTCTCAACTCTGACATGTAATTTGTACAGTCTTTAATTATTATTTTTTTCCCAGTTTTTATGTTGGTCTTTTAAAAAATATCACTAAATATCTTTTCCTTGCCCTGTCTTAGCTACTCTCCCATAGCTGTCACCTCATTGCTAAGAATTGCCAAATCTATCTTTAACCCCAATCTGCCTCCTGAGTACCAGATTTTTGCAACAACACACGGCTATAGTCCCAATCTGGATTTATTCTTTCATTCAACAAAAATCTACTGAGCAACTGTGGCACTATTCTACATACAGGGAACACAGAGGAGAACAATAAAAAATCAGTGCCATCATGGAACATATATTATAGATGCAAGAGAGTGGTAGGAAGACAAACCATAGATAAAATCTAAAGGTAAAGTATAGAGTACGATAGATGGTGCTACACGCTAAAGCAAATAATTCAGAGAAGTAGGGGAGGGACTGGGAGATCATAGGTAAGAGGGAGCAGCCAATTTATATAAGGTAACCGGAGGAGGCCTCACTGAGTAGATTACACTGGAGTGAAGACCTGAAGGAAGTGAGGGAGTTGACTAGATGGGCATCTGAGGAAGCCATTCTAGGCAGGAGAACAGTCATTGGAAAGTCTTATAAGTGGAAGCACATCAAGCATGTCTGAGGAACACTAAGGAAACCAATGTGGTAGTGTGTTGCCAGAGAGGGCTGAAGTAGGAGAAGAGGAAGTCTGAGTAACAGTGGGGCCAGGGGTTGGGAAGGTTCAGTCATGCAAACCACCCCTGCAAATACTTCGGGATTTTACTCTAAGATGGAGATGTCTTTGAGAAGCTATGAACAGAGGAGTTATGATCTTATTTCTTTTTTTTTTACACGGGCCTCTCACTGTTGTGGCCTCTCCCGCTGTGGAGCACAGGCTCCAGACGCACAGGCTCAGCATCCATGGCTCACAAGCCCAGCCGCTCCGCGGCATGTGGGATCTTCCCGGACCAGGGCACGAACCCGCGTCCCCTGCATCGGCAGGCAGACTCTCAACCACTGCGCCACCAGGGAAGCCCTCTTATTTCTTTTTAAGAGGACCACTCTGGCTGCTGAGTTGAGAATAGGCTGAAGGAGGGCAAGGTGAAAAGCAGGGAGGCATTTAGGGACTCTTTCAATAATCTTGTGAAAGATGATGGTGGCTTTGATGGTAGCCTTGAAGATGGTGAGAAATGCTCATATACTGTATATACATTGAAGAAAAAGCCAGCAGAATTTGCTGAAGCATCAAAAATAGGATTTAAGAGAGAGGAATCATGGAAGATTAAAGAATAGAGTTGCTATTTTCTAAGATAAGGAAATTTGCTGGGAAACAGGTCTGGGGATTGGGATTGAGGACGAGATCAGGAGATTAGAACTGGATATTCTCAGGTGGTTTTTGCACAGTTGTGTACAAAACTGATACCTATTATTCCCAATTCAAAACACACATACACACACACACAAACACACATCACACACCTTCTCCTGTATATTCCTCATCTCCATTAACAACATCACTATTCCATCCAGGCATTCATGCCAGACTTAGGGGCCCTTTGTGATGCTCCCCTCTCCCTTACTCCCACATTTAATTACCCCCTAATTCATTCCACTCAGAATTAGACAAGTTCTCATTCCATGAATATACTTGTTTTTCTGTTCTAGTGCACAAATCCTTCTCTCAGTCTACGTGATCCACCCAGTCACATTCACCCGAACTTGCTTGGCCACTATCAACTTATTCTTCAAGATACAATGTAAATATCTCTTCACTGAAGCTTTCTGTGAGCCCATGAGCACAATTAGCTGCTCACTCCTCTTACTTTTACTTATTCATCAAGCCAATATAACTTTTTCAACTTTGGGCATTTGTTGATATTTGTAGTACAGCATGCATGTGGAAATGATGAGAGATGAGGCCAGGGGAGGAAAAAGGAACGAGATTATGAAGGACCTTGAACATCATGCTAAGGGATTGTACTTGGTCGTGAAGTTGATAGGGAATAATGGCATTGCTTGAAGAAGGTGAAGGGTCTGGTTTAATGTGAGTCTTCAAGGATTCACTCTAGGCCTCATGTGAAGGGTGAGCTGGAAGGTAAAGAAAGAGAGGCAAGACTCGAGCTCCTGAAATAAGGAAGAGATAATGGGGACGGAGAGGTGAAAAAGATATGACTTTTCTGAACTAGACTCCATGGGGCTTGGGGACAATAACATGTTTTGAGCCTTGCCATTAGGCACAGTTTTAGGAACCCTTCCCGTATTAACTTATTTAGCTTGTTCAACCTTCTCATGAGGGAGATGGAATTCTTATTCCCATTTTACAAAGGGGTTAAACTAAGACACAGGCAGATTGAATAAGTTGCCCGAATCACATAGCTATTAAGTAGTAGAGCCTGGATTTGAATACAAGCAGTTGCCCCAGGACCCATGCTCTTTTTCCCTACCCTATACCTCCTACAACATAGTGAATTAATATAAAACTATATTTAGCTGCACAAGAACATTTTCCCAACCAATACCAACCCAAATTGAATGTCTACTTCAATATTTTTGCAGAATCACCCTTCTAAACTACACCATTCATGAACAGTACATGCTATAACTTGTGTTTATATGCATGCTTAGCCACTATGTGATGTTTTTCTTAGTCTTTCTTCTCCCTCAGTCAAATGAGGGGAAACATCTAGCATATGGAAACATTTCCACACTGCAAGTTATGCTGATGGGGAATATTATGCAATTTGCAAACACTGTCAAATGAAATATAAATATGCATTAGAAAAATGCGACAGAGACAAAAATATCTTTGTATGCATGGTTCATTCAGTCATTCATTTTTTCATTCAACAAACATTAATCAGGCACCCACTCTATGGCAGGGGCAGTGGTCATCAGTGAAAAGAAAGAGATGAATAAGACTTACCCCTTGTCATGAGGAAACTCACTGTCTTGCGATTTTTATTTTTAAAAGGCCAGAGCAGAATGAAAATATTGCAGTTGACTCTCTGTAACCATCTTAGAGATAGACAAAGTCCTGTGCTTTGATTCATGTAGAGCTATGATCTCTAGCCCAGCTTTACCTCTTACCAGCTGGACATGTCACCCCATCTATCTGAGCCTCAGTTTCCTCAACTGAAAATAAGACACTACTGTACAGGATGGTTATGGGAATTAGGGATTATGCCCAGTGGAAAATGCTAGTTTAAACCAATGAAATCAAATGAATGACTCTTGTGACCCTTTGTTTTTTAACCCCCAGTACTGTTTCCAAGGGTACAGTCAAAATTCACAACTAACCAATTATTCCCACATATTCCAAAATTAGCAAACATTAACAACAACAAACAACAATAAACCAACAGCTCCCTAGTAGCTTCAGGTAAGACAGAAATAGCCCTGACTATCAGGAACTGAATTGGTCAAGTTCTTGGAAAAGCAGCTGATGCCTTGTCAACAGCGAATGCATACCAGGAGGAAAGACAAGCTTTTGAACCTCAGTTTATGAATGGGGAATTAAACTTGCTGAAGAAATAGTGAAGTCTTGTATATCATTGCAGGGAACTGTTCCCTAAGAACCAGTGTCCCTACAGAGAGATAAAACTGGAATTCACGTGAAGATGTCCCAATAGGTTTTCTTCAGAGAAGTGACACCATCCAAATGGTGGATTCTCTCCCCACAGGGGGACCCCAATAAACAAGTTTCCAGGGAAAACACAGTCCCATTCATTGTTCCAGCTATGAGTCAAGAGGGGACTTCCAGCAATAACTCAGTAAGAGAAAGACAGTCAGACTGGTTCTCCAACCTCCACAAGGTAGACATCTCACCATATAAGGGATAACTGATAGAAGGCTAATTGGAGAAATCAGTAAATACCAAATACATTCCATGTGTCAAGCATTGTGTCAGGCTCCTTTACCGAGGCAACGTATTCAACATTCACAATACCTCAGTTAGGTAGGTAGGTAAATAGTTATCGTTATTTCTATTTTATTGGATTAAGAAACAGAAACTCAGAGAAGGTAAGTTGAAACTCTCCTGAGGTGGTCCAACAAGTTTTCTCCAGAAAAGACCGCAATATCTGATCATTAGTAGGTAGAATTTGAATCCAGATCTTTCTGACATCTAAACCTATGTTCATTCTGTTATGCCACTCTGTCAGAGTAAAATCTGAAGTCGGTTGGTATGGGATACCCCAAGACAATTTCTTCCCTTCTCTGTCTGTCATGAACCCCCAGCAGACTGACCTCAATGATGAGTATTCGCAGTCTCCCTTGCTCTCTGGCTTCTGGCCGGGCTTGGCCAATGGGCAGCAACAGCAAGCGATTAGAGGATACAAGGAGAGAGGTTGGGGAATTTATTCTCCTCTTTCCACCCAGCCTTGCTGTGCTGAGCCATGCTGCATTCCTACAGCTACAATTCCTGTTGGGCCCTCCAGAGTAATTCCAGGGCTCCAGCCTCTAACCCCTACCTGTCGCCCCTTCTGCCTGAGGCAGCAAGATTTCCTGGTGTCGACAATTCCCAAGTACTTCTCCACTCCTTGTCCATTCCCTAAGCATGCCCACACCCTCTTCACGAAACTATATTCAGCGAAACCCTTCTGAGCACGCCATTTGTTTCCTGCTAAGACTCTAATGATATATATTGAGTCAAAAACTATTGTATATTTAATTCCACCATAGTTTAGACTCTTAAATTGGTCTTTGGGTATCTAGTAAATAGCATCAACTTGCATCTTATGGAAATGAATCAGCTAAAATTACAGTGCACACATTTTGTTTGGATTTGATGAGCTCGCTGGAGGGGCAATAAACTCTCCACATGTTACTGGCAACTGCTGTGGTGAATGAAACTTCCCAGTCACACTTGGAATGCGATGTTTTTCCATGAGGCCGTGCTACAAAGATGAAATCCAAAGAATATGAAAACACACTTCACAGACTCTGCCACAAAGTTCTCTAGAATGTATGCAAAATGGAGCTCAAAGCATTTGTAACTCTGTCACAGAAAGTGGGGCTTCAGTTGGGAAAACTTGACTGAAATCACTTGAGCTCTCCTATCACTGGCCTCTGGAAATGATGAGTGAGTAATGTGAAAATGAACTGAGAAACATTTCGGCCTTAGTGGCCTTTTTGAAATTTTCACAGGGCTCCTACACAATAGGAGTTTGTCCAGGAAAGAAAGAAATCAAACAGGCCAAATGGGGGGCTCCACGTCAAACCTCAGTGGGTCTGCCAGGTGAAGGCTGAGACTCTGTTTACACATATTAGAATAAAGTTGAGATCTGAGCTCCTTACTCTCAAAAGTATGCAACTTCTCCAAAAGAAAATGCACCGGAAAACAACTGCCAGCTACTTCTCCAGAAAATTATCTGCACGATCATCTCATCCTCTACCTTACTCTGCACACAAAGACCTACCTATGGTGAGTTACAGGCGCAAGACACAGGAGAGGTGTTTGTCTTTTGGAAAGTTGAAGGAGACAGTTCTGTTATTGCTGGGGTTCTTCAGTCTTACGGCTTTTGGCATTATTGCAAACATGGTACTTCCATTTTTATGCATTCGCCCCTGAAGAATATTTTATAAGAGAATATGCTTGCTCTTCTAAACCCACCCATGAATCATTTAGTATCTATCTTTCCTCTCTCTCCACCCCACCCCAACAAAGTTTTACTGCATGCACTTTACACCCACAGTAGAGCACAGAGCAGGTGCTCAAATACTTGCATGAGTCTATTTTTATTTCTAGTCTGTGACAGCTTTTTGGGGAATAGGGCTATAATCAGCATAATCAAGTTTTAATTGCCCTGAGCATTGGAGGTACTCTTTTTCATTCATCTCCTAGCTGTGTGGCTTTAGGCAAGTTACATAACATCTCTGGCTTTCCTCATCATAGACCACGGACATGAACTCTTGCTTCATGACATTGTTGAGATGATTAAAGACTATAATCTTCATGAAGGGCATAGTACGATGATGGGCACGTGAGAAAGGCTTCCTAAAGTCCAGCCCATGACATTCCTTCCAAACTGATACCATGGACACATGATATAGGAAGCATGAAGAAAGATGGAGGAGATTAAGGGGGGTTCCCTATTTGGAGGAAACCTGCATTAGTGGGTGATCTGATTCCACCCTGCTCAAAGCTTTGCTGATGTTTTAGGTCGTGTGCCTAGGCAATGTTTCTCGGGTTTCTCTAGAGGGCAGGTAGTATTGTTAAGCAGCTCACCAGTATCTGGTTACTAGGTATATTTCAGATGACAAATTTTATATTTTATCCAATTTTTCCATCTCTGAATCCTCTCCTAGCTCTCCAGCAGATGCCATTTGGTACCTGATAGTTTAATAAGTCTCTAATACCAGGTGTGTCTCCAACACCATTTACCTTATTCCATCATTCTCCTATTTCAACCATCATTTATAAACACTTCCTGCGTGCCGGGCACACTTCTAAGGATTGAGGTTGTAGTAATGAAAAAGACATGGTCCCTCAGCTAAAGGAGTTCACGATCAGAAAGAGAGACCAAAATCATTCTACAGTGCAATCGTGATGGTGGAATATAGAAGATGTTGAAACCAGGGCCAGGATGGGGTAAGGCAACCGAGGTGCCTATGGTGTAAAATTTAAGGCGGCACTCACTGTCAGAGTCATGTGACTTGCAGAGTTAGCACTTGTACCACCCTGAGAATGAGAGCTTCCTTAGATTTTCTAAAACCCAGAGGAGGAAAGACCCAACTTCCCTCTATGTTCTCTAGGCAAGTTTCCTGGAGCAGATGACTTAAGCCTCTGGGAAGGAAAGGAGTTAGCTAGGCAGAGAGAGGTGGGAAGGATGTGAGAACACCCTAGGCAGATGGGTTATCAAATACAACTATGGAGGTGAGAGACGCAATAGTTCACTGATGCACCTTCAAGCAGATTGACACAGCTGGAAGACTGCAAGGTGGAGGTGGCAGTGCAGAAATGGGCGCAGGACAGGGATTAACGGGGGATGAGTCAAGAGTCAGTTCACAGAAGAACCCAGGAGAGAAACATGCTGTATATTGGGGAGGACAAATTGATTTATCATTAAACCAGGACACTTTTAAGGGTGAAAGGGACTGCTATCTATAACTGTCAGGGAAGAAAGATCAGACTCAGATATGTGTGTGTATGATGCACCCACATTACACCACAAGCTGATGTCTCCTGACTTCATCCTAGTGTAGTGCTTTTCCCACTCTCCCAGGTGTCAGAGACACTTCACTCCTTCTTTGTATCTAGGGCAGACCTGGGGGAAACAGAGGAAGTCCGGAAAATGGCTTGTGACTAGGAGTCCAGTAAAACTCCTTTATGAATGTGAGTTTCAGAACTATGTTAAGGGAAGTATCAAACTTTGTGTGTGAAGACCATGTTTCCAGCTCAGCAGAGACCTTTCCATTTTTTAACAAATCCAAACACGAATATATTATTTGAGTTTGGTTTTTAAGTAGGAAAAGGATTGCAGTATTTCTGTGCCCAGTAGTGAACAGACCAGAAATTTTAAAAGTTTATTCCACCAAACATGTTTATGACACAGCCAGTCTGCCAGCTCACATCCATATTACCCTCCAAGGGATGCCAGAGACTTCTGACCAAGCTTTGCTAATACATGGTTGCTGAATGCAATGAGATTCTGGATTTGAGTGAGGTTTGATGCACTGACCGGAAGAAAATTGTTTTGAAGGAGAGTACTCATTTACTTAATGATAATGCAAATTAGGTCTTTTCCACACCTTGTCTCTCACCTTCACAACATTGTAATATAGGTATAATTTTATCTACCTATCCATATATCTATCTGTTTCACTTTTTATTAAATACAGAAAGTGGAGAGAATAGTGTAATAAACACCCATATGTATATCACCTGGATTTAAATAACAATTAATAACATTTCACTACATTTTAGTTCATATGTATAAGCACATGCACATGTGCGCGCACACACACACACACACACACACACACAATTTCCAAAGTAAAACACAGATATTAGGCTATTTTTCCCTTGAATACTTTGTTATGCATTTCTAAATGATAAGGGGCATTTCCTTCAAATAACCATACCTAATAAAATTAACAACCAACAAAATCAGCGGTAACTCCTTAACATCATCTACTTCAGTTTTCATATTCACACTTTCCCAGTTGCATACCAAAATTTCCCAGTTGTACCTTCAAGCTTGTACCAGTCAAGGACCATGTATTACATTTGATTATTATGTCTCTTTTCTTAGCTCCTTTAAATCTAGAACAGTCCCCATTCCCAGGGCCCATTGAAAAGGCCAGGCCAGTTGTTATGTAGAATGTCCACTTCTTGGACTTGTTCCCTTATGGTGTTGTTTCCTCATGATGTCTATATCTTTTGTTTCCAGTAAGCTGGAAGTTGGATCTAAAGGTTTGGTTATATTTTAGTTAAAAGTTTGTGACAAGACGTACAGAGTGAAGTAAATCAGAAAGAGAAAAATAAACACCGTATGCTAACACCTATATGTGGAATCTTAAAAAAAAAAAATGGTTCTGAAGAACCTAGGGGCAGGACAGGAATAAAGACGCAGACGTGGAGAATGGACTTGAGGACACGGGGAGGGGGAAGGGGAAGCTGAGATGCAGTGAGAGAGTGGCATGGACATATATACACTACCAAATGTAAAATAGATAGCTAGTGGGAAGTAGCCGCATAGCACAGGGAGATCAGCTCGGTGCTTTGTGACCACCTAGAGGGGTGGGATAGGGAGGGTGGGAGGGAGATGCAAGAGGGAGGGGATATGGGGTATATGTATATGTATAGCTGATTCACTTTGTTATACAGCAGAAGCTAACACACCATTGTAAAGCAATTATACTCCAATAAAGATGTTACAAAAAAAGTTTGTGACATGAAAACATCACAGATGAGTTGCTTTATTTCATATTATGTCACATTAGGAAGCACAATACATGTCATTACCCATAAAGGATATTAGTGATACTGACATCAATTAAATCGACTCTTCAGAGAGGAGAACCCTGAAGTTAGGGAGGTTAGTAACATGCCTAATATGCAGTTAATAAAAGACTGAGGCATAATTCAATGTGTTACCTGCCCATGCAAGTCAGGGAGAAAGGGCTGATGGACAGATTCTCAAAATATCCTAAGTGACAACTAGAACTATATGATGGGGCATAGAAGCAAGACTGCAAGGCGTGCTCATGGAAAGAGAATTGTCTTCAATGGCAGTGGGTGGGAATGGGATTATGAGTTGTGATCAGTTCAGTCTATGACCTGACAACAGCTTAGTGGGAAATGTTCTTTCAAAAGTTTGTATTACAGTCAATTAGGCACCAGAAATAAAGTAAACTTTTTAATGCTCTCTTATAAACAGATTTGTATTGCAATATTTGAGAGAAGGCAGTCAGAGGCTTGTGTAAGGCATCCTCAACTAGCTTATCTGGCACATAATAACCAGTTCATAGCTATTTGTTAATTGAATGAACCTATTTTTGTCGAGTGTTGATACCCCATTCTGCTTCAACCTTGACAGCTAATCAGTCCCGAGGGCCAATGATTCTAGTTCCTCAATATCTCTTGACTCCATGTACTCTTTTGCATCATTTCTCCAACTGCTTTAGGGCAAGTCACCATCTCTCCTGAAAATACTGTAAAAATACTCCCAATTGGTCTACTCTTCCACTCTTGCCCCTTCCAATCAATTCTCTACACTGCTGCCAAAATCATTTTTAACACTGCAAATTGGATTTAAAATTAGGCTTCAATCCTCTCAGTGATTTCCAATTACACTTAGGGTAAAATCCGAGTGTCTCACCCTGTCTTACGAGGCTCTGCATGACCTGCATCCCATCTACTTCTCCAGGCTCATTTTTTTCCCTCCATATACATAGCTCTATTCCATTGGTCTTCCGTTGTTCCTTTAACACGTCAGTCTCTTTCCTGCTTCTGAGGAAGCACATGCTGTTCCTTTTTTCTGGTATCCTTTTCCTCCTACCCTGTCTTACAGCACAGACATCCTTACTATTTTACCTTGAATAGCATTTTTTCAGGGGTGCTTTCCTTGACTCTCAGATTGGGTTAGATCTCCCTATTATAGCCTTCATTCAATGCCTTGCTTTTACTTTGTAGGTTTAATTAAGTCTGTGGTTTAAAAATTGCTTGTATGTGTATGTATGTATGTATGCCTTTCTAACTAAGTTGTAAGTTCCAAGCTATAAGGAACCACTTAGGTCACATTTGTAATCCCCAGTACTCCCGGTAGGTCTAGCACAAAGTAAGTTCTTAAAAAAATAATTGAAACTATGAATGAATGAGTGAATTTATCATTTCATAGTTCTAATCAAACATTGTGTCTAAAACTGGTTAGTACTTTTGGTCCTCAGTCCTCCATACAGTTTCAGCTTTGCAATCCCTCTTTTTACAATTGGGATAGCTGCAACATTAGGGTCTTCGCTGCCCTGAGATTTGGACTGTAAACATAGCTACGGAGCAGTTCTTTCCTTCATTCATATCAATTACAACATGAGAAGGCACAATAGTAAGGGATAGAGCAGGAGCCAGGAAAGCTCAAAGGAGATATCTCTCCAGACTTGGGGTGGGGAAGTGGAGATATCAGGGACGATTTACGGAATGAGCAGACTCCTGACCCGAGTCGTAGAATTGTTTATGAGTTGACCAGGGAAATAAGGATAGCTGGGATGGGCATTCCAGGTATATGGAACAGTGTGTGCAAAGGTATGGAGGGAAGAGACAATGTGGCACTTTCAGGGCATTGCAAGTAGTTTGGTGTGGCTAAAGAGTGAGCAATGGGACCAGAAACCAGTGAAGTAAGTGAGGTCTGGATCACAAGAGTTCCTGTAGCCATGTAAAGGAGCTTAAGCTTTATGCAAGGCGTAATGGGAAGCCAGTGAAGGCGGTATAGCAAGGAGTAAAATGAGTCGATATGAATTTTTAAACAATTGCACAAACTATGGCTCAAATGAAGAAGAAAGACATACTCCAGATTCAATTCGGTAACTGTATTGAATTCAATTTGATAATTCTTGACTTTGTCAGGACATGTGTTTTCGTATTTCTTTTTCCACTTGCCAAATCAAACACACCTATAGCACTGTGTAGAAGTAGCAATCTGCTATTTAACCCTTTCCTTCTCTATTGAAGGGAAGGTTGAATTATCGTATCACCTGATTACTTACACGTGGGCAGCTACCCCCCTTAAGCTCTCCCCGACAGTTGGGTTCTGCTGCTGGTTTTGTAGTTTCTGTTTATTTAATGAGAGTTAGGAACATGGAAAACAACAGCCTCTGAGCACGTGGATGGGTTTCCTTGCAGGAGTCTGCGCTGGCAGCTATTTTAATTAGCAACACATTTTATAAGGGCAGAATCAGAAATGAAAACATGTCAAGGCCTCTGCAGCTATTGAGTTTGGCAGATTCACATGAGTGTGCCTGGGCATGGTAATCAGCTCTTGACTACCCTCCATCTCTCCCAAGGGAACCGTGTGAGCACACAAGCTTTCCCTATGCATACAGACCCCCACTTGGGTATGGGAAGACTTATCAATATCACACACTAAATGCTGAGGATTCAGGAGTCCTCTTGGAGCCAGTTCTGGGAAATAAAGTCTTCTCAAGACTAAAGTCATTCCTCTATTATCTGTCCCCAGACCAATTTCTCTGTTCTCACTCTCTATCAAGAATCAATTCTTCTGTATAGATATGCATCTCAATTTACTAAGTTTATCTCTCTAACATCTACTTGGCTTTTGAAATACGATTTCCCCTCTTTATTGCCAAAATGATTTCCCAGAATCCTGGAGATACATGTGTATATATATACTGTTATGACTTGAGATATAGCTGAGATGAATCAGAGTATACTCATACCATCTAAAAATGACAGGCAACTACTGTTCTAATAGGGAGATCTCCTCAATGAATGAATTAAGCTCACAGGTAACATCTCCGTTCCCTATCCTTTTCGTATCTGTTTCAATCAATAATCACTGCATTTCTTTCTGTGCCAGACATATGCCAAGTGCAAAGGATAGGAAAAAACAGGTCTGTAACTTTGAGAAACTCTCAATTTAATGGGGGAAAGTGACCCACGGACTAGTTGAAAACAAAGTGGTAAGGGTGGTAATAGATACATACACAAGTTTCTCTGGTTTGCAAGTGACAAAAACCAACTTGAAGCAGCTTAATAAAGATGGAAAATTTGTTAGAAGGAGAAAAATATTGCATTAAATTCAAAGTCACATTTGGGGAGCAACCAAACCCCCTGGGATGGGCTGGAAGACCTTAGACACAGCTTCTCCCAGGGTCTCTCATGTTCTCACTCCTTCTTTGTGTCTCTTTTATTCTCTGCCTCTCCCAAGCTCCTAATATTTCATTATCTAAATTTAAACAAATATCCCAGACTGCAACTAATGTCTTGGTAACAATTCAGAAATTTCAGGGCAGATAATCTGATTGGATTCAACATCCATCCTTGAGCCAATCAGGTGTAGCCAAGTGGCAAATTGTCTCCTACAACTAAGTGGCAGTTATTTTATGCAAATGCAAATCAATATTCTGAAACTCCACACGTGCAAGCTCTAATCTGCTCTCAGGAGAAACAAAGAATATTTTCCCATTCTGTATTGTTTTTTCTCCAATAAGACAGTAGAGTCAATAAATACAGTTAACATGATTGGCTGGTTTAGTCACATTTCTTTGAGGAACACATAAACTCAGTGGGAGTCAATTTAAAATTTTTAAAAGAGAAAGGGATGGAGGAGGGGAGAAAGGAAAAGATATCCTTATATCCTAGGAAATACAATGCACTCAAATTTCTGATATGTATTTGATGAAACACTGCTTTGTAGTATGTACAAGTTTTAGCCCAAAGATGCGAAGACTGTGGCTCATGTGGTGAGGCTACCTTAGCAGCCATTGGCAGAAGCTCATAAGAAGAATGGTGTGGTTAAAATGTATTAGAACCCTACTCTTGTAATTCTTAGTTTCAAAGAAGCCCTCGTTCTATCCCATAAACACCTCCCAAAAGCTGTAAGGCCTTTTCAAGGCCACCAATTGGCCTAAATTATTATTTTTAAAAAAATCTCTTCCAACAACACATAAATTATTATGATCTGTCATAATGCCTCAGGAACCAAAGCACTCGTTAATCCGTTTTGGAGCATACTGGGGTCAAACTAAAGAGAACAACTTTGGCTTTTAGGCACATGACCTCCAGGTTAATATTCGTTGTTTTGATATTTAAAAACACTTTTTAAAACATAAGGCTGCTTTTGCTTTGAGAAGTTGGCACCCACAGCTAAACTCCTGGCAGAAAATCCAAGTCTTCCCAGGAGGTAGCTACAATAAAAAGCAGAGATGGTACTGACTACAAACTTTACCATCACGCTAGGTGGAGTCACCCTTCATTCATTGTCAAACATTCATTCAACCCACATGTGGTTCCTATTGAGCCCCTCTTGCCTGTGAGGTTCTGTGGGAATCCAAGGCAAACCACAGCCGCTAAACACACACTGCTTCCAGTTTAGAAGGAGAAATAGATAAGAACCAACATACCTAAACAGCAAAGCAGAGTGTACTAAATAACACAAAGCACTGAAGAAGTTTAGAAGACAATGTGGTAGGTAAGGTGCCTGGCTTTGGAAAATTGAAAAACTGAGGTTTAAACACCAGGCTTGCCACTCCTAGCTATTTGACCCTGGTCAAGTTTTTACTGTCATTTAACTTTAGTGTTTTCATCTGCAAAATGAGGATAATAAGAATATTCACCTCATAGGGTTGTGGTATATATAAAGTTAGAACAGATTGGAAAATAACTTGTTGTATGGAAGAAATGGCACTTGTCCTAGGCCTAAAGTGATGGTTTCTATATTTGAAAAATAATGTACCGTAAATTTATTATGCTTGTTAACTGTACAAAATTTCAAAAATATAATAAATGCTAAAAAATAAACTCCAATTCCTATTTCCAGAGACAAACACTCCTGAAATTTTGCTAAACTTCTGTCTGGCCTTCTTTCTTCTCATAAATTATTATTTATAACAAATAAATAATATAGTTAAATTTCCTATATTTTAGAGTCAAATAAACTAGTTATTTCCTTTATAATTTTCTATTGCTTTCTATTTTAGAGGGCATCATCCACTCCAACATTTACATACTGTATTTTAACATATACTATATTATAGTACATCAGCAGCAAGGGCTTCCTAAACTCTCTTTCACAACTCAAGGATAAAGGACAAGATTAAGTAATAAACTGTGAATTCAAGGAAAAGATGCAAAGAAGAAAAAGGAAAAGTCCTACTTAAAAAAGCATGAAAAGAAGTTGCTCACTAATTAACTCACATTTTCTATACACACTGTGTGCTGTTATACTAGGCTCTAAGGATTATAAAGCTGAATTAGATCTTGTTTTTGTCCTAAGGGGAGAAAAATGCCCTTTCAGTGAACTTAATCTGACCAAAGGCAGCTAGAAGTTCTTACTAAACTGTAAGTCAGGGGGAAAAGGAAACCAATGCACTGCATAAGGAGCTTCTACCCTGCATGATATATAAAATATCATTTACCTCTCATTGTAGCCCAGAGAGGTGGGTATGAGAGCCCACTTCACATGTGAAGAGACTGAGGGCAGAAAGGAGATGAGACTTGTCCTGGGTGATAGGCAGGCGAACTAGAATTAGAACAAGCTGGCTTCATGGGTGTGCAATCTGTGCAGTCACATGGGCCCTGGTGCTCAAAAAGGTCCCAGTGGTCACCATTTTGAAATTTTTAATAACTTTATCTCTGAAGTTGAGTTCTATAAATGGAGTCTAATAGGCCAATGGCACATGTTCCAGGAGCTTGGAACCCCCAGCTCATGTGCACTCTCCTTTCCCAATGCCTCCCTGACTGCCTGGATGACTTCTTGGCCTCCTGTTCCCTGACCCCAGCTCCCCGCTGTCTGGCCTTCCCCTCTCTACCCACAACCAGTGGGTCCTCCACCCAGGGCAGCAATGGGGTCTTGTTGGCAGGAAGAGGCCTGCCTTCTGCCCTTACTCTCCACCCTAGAGTGGACCTGTGGGCACGGGGAGAGTTAGTGTCAGGCATGTGCCCTGCAGCGTCTCTGGATAAGGCAAGGCAGTGTCTGTTCTTGCCATGGGCTAGCAGCACCACACACGTCTGGCGGGTGACTCAGTGGGGACCTCTTACTCCCATACAGGTACCAAGAGTGTCCCTGCAGAGAGGCTACAGTCCCTCAGGGAGTGATTCTATGGGAAGGAGAGATTAACTTCCCCATCTGGGGCCTCTCATTCCACTTTCCATGCCCCATGTCCTTTCCATGGGCTCTGCCAATTATGTAGCAGGCCCTGCCCCGAATCCAGACCAGAATGACTTCAAAGCCTTTGTTTCCTGCAATGTCCCATAAGGTTGGGAATCACACACAGCAAAGTGTGAGTCTGAGGTCAGAGGGCTTCAGCCAGCCTCACACCAGAAGTCCTGGCAGGAACCTGGCAGTTCCCCTGCAGTACCTCTGGGGCTCTGCACCAACTGCCTGGAGAAATCCACCACTCTTCCTGCACAAGTAGCAGCTTTGATCACAGCTACATTTTCTCCCTCCTTCTCTCTCTCCCATGGGACAGTCCTTCTGTTTTACTGTGCAGAAGTATCTCTTACCATCTACACACTCCTCCAGAGAAATCATGCCAGTGATAACAGGTGAGTTATGTTGGTGGAGACAGACCTGCGAAGTCTTGGAAAGTCTCGAATGCCCAATAGGAAGGAACTGAACGGGGGAAGAGGCAAAGGGAATAGAGATAAGGGGGAGGATGGCCAACCATCCCGGTTTCCACAGAGTCGAGGAGATTCTCAGGATGTGGAACTTTTGGTGCTAAAACGGACAGCCCAGCACAAACTGGGATGGCCAGTCACTCTAGAGGATCAAATCATAAAAACAGTGACCACTAACGATGCCAGTGTTTCACAAATGCCAAAGCTCTTTCCTTTCCGTGATCAAATCTCATTCAGGCAACAACCAGGTAAGGAAGACTGAATGGGTTATCATCCCATTTTATTTACGAAGAAACTGGGGCTCAGAGAGTACAGTGATTTACCCCAAACCAAATAATTAACAAGTACTGGATACACCTGAAACTAACACAACATTGTAAATCAACTATACTCCAATACAAAATAATTTTTTTTAATTCAAAAGAAATAATGAACAATACTGCAAATTTACATAAGTTAACAAAATAGAAATAATGGGGTTTGATAACTGATTGAATGTGCTGAGGAAGAAAGAGAAGATGGGCTTTTGAGTTGACTGAGAGCAGAACACTTCCTGGAAAAGAAATAGAGAAATTAAGAGGAAAGAAGGAAAGAATTGTTCGGGTTGGAGTATATCATGCTCGGAATCCCCTGAGAGATGCAGAATTCCTCAGTGGGCCAATGTCTTGAAAATACTCAGCCAGAATCATATTTGCCTAATCAGTCAATCTGTCTTGGATGCTTCAAAGGTCTGTAATACACCTTGGTTTTCTGCTTCTACTCAGGAAATATTCTAGGTCACCTTCCTGACAAGATAAGCATAAGTACTGGCAGTAAATTACTGTGACTTTACAGTGGGCAGGAAGTAAGCAATATGTAGCCAATTATCTGTAAAGGACTTGAGTATGGGAACTATAAAAGTAGCCCAGAAGTGAGGGAGGGGGAGAGGTTAGGATGCTGTCTTTAGGATTTCTATTTTTCATTTACTCAATTAATTAATTTCTTTAAAAATCAATTTCCAGAAACCAGGCTACATTCAGAGAATGCAAAGTCACAGTCCTGCCATTGAAAATCACATTTATCTATCACTGAAGAGCACAGGCTGTGACCTGTGCTATAATATACGTTTGTCAGCGTTTGGGGGGAAGTCTCCAGAAGTAATGTAAATGGGACCTTGAAGAATGAGGTAAAAAAATTTCCAAGTAGAAAGGGGTAGAAAAAAGCAACTCATTCCCTTATTTATTTATTCAACCAAAACTTATTTAGTGTCTACAGTGTGTCTGGCCCTGCTTTAAGTGACTTGTCTCAAGGATACACAGCTCAGACTGAGTTCAAGGCTATCTGGCACCAACTTCCACTATACTGGGACTCCTCCAGAGAGGACCATGACCTTCCGGAAAAGGGCAGGGGCTCTGGGTGGAGGATAGGGGTTGTGTCCAAAGATGAATTCTCCTATAGTGGTCCTCTGCTGCAAGCTTACCTGAAGGGTAGATGTAAATACACAGGTAGAGAATTTATGGAATGAGTACAACACTTCTGTTTTTTTTTTTTTTTTTGCGGTATGCGTGCCTCTCACTGTTGTGGCCTCTCCCGGGCCTCTCACTGTTGTGGCCTCCCCCGTTGCGGAGCACAAGCTCTGGACGCGCAGACTCAGTGGCCATGGCTCACGGGCCCAGCCGCTCTGCGGCATGTGGGATCTTCCCAGACCGGGGCACGAACCTGTGTCCCCTGCATCGGCAGGCGGACTCTCAACCACTGCGCCACCAGGGAAGCCCAGTACAACACTTCTTAAAGCACATATCATGTTCCCAGCACTGAGATACATCACATTTAAAATTCATCCTAACTTCGTTTCTGATGCCAAAATGAAAACACAGAGAGGTTAAATACTTTACTCAAGGCCACACAGCCAATAAGTAAGAGAGTCCAGTGCCTTTCTGACTCATATCTTATGCTCTTACTGCAGTACTGGATTTTCCCCAAGGCATGTAACTAGTGTGTGACTATTTATGATATCCTCAATTCTTCATATCTTACATTCCACCAGTTGCTCTACACTTACAATTATCATTACTCCTCCTACTACTATAAAAGTTAATAACTAGAAAGCAGGACTTTATATGACAATCATATTTCACAATAGAACTACTCCTGGGCTCTTCCAATAGGGAACAGCTAGATACAATTTATTATTGAGTGAGCTTTAAGATCAATCCTACTCTTGAGAGGCTGATTTACTGAAAACTCCAGAATAAGACTCAGAATCAATCTTGTTGAGTTTCACTGGTAACCAACACATCTGAAATTTGCCCTCCCTACTCTCCCAGCCTTCTGTTTGTTTTCTGTTTTTGTTTGTTTGTTTTACCGTGCATTTGTTTAATTCTCCCAAAATGCTGGTAGAAGTTACTAAAGTTGTGCAAGACCTCACATTATCAATCTAGGCTATTCAAAGCATATGTTAGCACTGACTGTTTTGTGGATATTATTCCTCTTGGTTACAATTTATGACAACCAAACAGAGCTTTTGCTACAAACAAAGTTGCAATTACAAATTTAAAAAAAAAAGTATCTGGGCAACACACAGAGAAAGGCTATATCTCTGAAATTGACTCTTGGTTTTTAGACGCAGAAGTGGGGCAGGGGAGAGGAAGGAAAGAGGATTATACCTCCTAAATTCAGAGATTCCATCCAGAGAGCAGCCCAGCCTCACTTCTGTGGCCGAGAACCTTGACTCCAGCTTCCATCTGGTTTCCATAAGGCAAGGGAACTTGGCGAATGACTGGCCACGTAAGTGCAGCACGTGCACATCCTGACCACGAGCACCAGTAAAAGAAGCCAGAAGAATGAAGAAATTTCCCCCAGTCCCTCTGTGCTGACTAGGGCAGGAAAAGTTGCTTTCGAGAGAAATGGAGTTCTATTCCACCCTGCCAGGCAGGTTCATAAAGAAATAACCATTTATCTGCATCAAAAATGCCCAAATCCTCAATGATGTGGTATTACCAATTATTCCAGAAACGTCAGGTATATGTTTCAACTCCACTGCTGCTATTATTTCTATACAGTGTGTGCACAGGCAGCAGGATCTAAGAGAAAGAGCATAAACTTGGATCCAAATGGATATGACAATTCTGTTACTAACTGTGGAGCCTAGAACAGAGTACATAAACTGTTTGAAAAGTATGCAGAGGAGCCCTAGTTTACGGGATTGCTATTGATGATACATATGAAAAATCCTGTACACAGTGGATGTTTAATAAACAGTTAATTAATTAAGGTTGAGGTGACGTTTTCTTCCAAGGCTTGTAGTTCTTAAAACATGCCTACTGTGTGTCTGGCCCTGGGATACTGCACAGGCATCTCCCCCCATCAATCTCTTTAACACACCTTTGCTGTTTTTAATTTATATAACTTACAGCGCTTCAGTTCAAAGGTCATAGAAAATTCAGTTTGAAAGGCATCTCCGGCTCCCTCACCTTACAGGTGAGCATGTGGAGGACGCTGCAGCAGAATCCCCAGGATGCACAGTAATGCAGTGGCAGATCCAGATTAACCCAGTGTCCTGACTCAGTTTTTCTGTCAACTATTCCACTTGCTCTCATAAATCTTTCTGAAGCTACAATAATTTCAGTCATCTCTCTAAAAGTCTCATCATAGAATTACAGAGCTGGGACAGGTCTGAAAAGATTCCTGCATTGCTTTTTAGAGCAATGAGGTAGTCTAAATGATAGCTCCCCAATATGCTTATTCCCTGGAACCAGTGAATGTGAACTTATATGAAAAAAGGGACTTTGAACATAAATTAAGTGAAGGATCTTGAGATGGGGAGATCATTCTGGATTATCTAAGTGGGCCCCATATAATCACAAGGGTCCTTATAATAGAGAAGCAGGAGGAATCAGGGTCAGAGAGATGGCCATGTGACAATGGAAGCAGTGACTGAACCAATACACTTAGAAGATGGAGAAAGGGGCCACAAGCCAAGGAATATAGACAGCCCCTTAAAACTGGAAAAGGCAAGGAAATGGATTCTCCTCTAGAGCTTCCAAAGGCACCAGCCTGGATGATACCTTGACTTTAGCCCAGTGAAACTGATGTGAGCTTCTAGCCTCTAGAACTGCAAAAGCATAAATTTGTATTATAAGTCACTGAGTTTGTGGTCATTTGCTATAGCAGCAATAAGAAACTAATATAACAGTGTAACAAATTATACCCAAAACATGGCGTGACAACCAAAATATCCAACAACCAGGGATTATGTAAATAAATTCTAGTGGGATATAATGCTGTCTTTTTAAAAAGTGTTGATTCGTATTTACTGAAATAGGAAAATGTGTATGTTATAATTTTAAGTAAAAAAGCAGTTTATAAGACAGTATATAGAGAGTATGACTCCATTTTGAGAGAGAAAAGAAAAGAAGACTGGAAATATATATTTCGAATTACTTACAGTGATCATCATTGGTGGTGGAATTTTTCTATGTTCTTCTATGTACTTCTGTATTCTCCAAATATGAGGCAGTATATGTGTTGATTTTATAAACAGCAAAAGAGATTTTTTTTTAAACAAAAATATATTTTTCCCTGATGCTTTCATTTTACAAACTGGAAACATGTACATAAAGCAGAGGAGGTGCTGCCTCAGGGAAAGGACAGCGAGATCAAAGTTCTTAGGTCAGGATTTGGAAGCTTATTCTTGACTTACAAAAGGCATATGAAGCCCAACATTGAAATCAGCCCCATGAAAGCCCAGAGAAATGACACATACTTCCGTCTCCATTTTTAACTCCCCTTCTGCAGACTGCCCTTCAGTAATCAGGAAGCATTCATAAGTGCTTTCTACCTTGGACAAGCCATGAAAAGGATTGGAGAACATAACTGCATGTGGCATTTTGCAGAATTGCACGGGATCTCCCAATGTGAATGCCATACCAAAGGACTCCACTCTGAGGAAAACTGAAATGCAAAGAGACTCTGATATTACAGACAACTTATAAAGCCATGAGATTTAAGTGCTTACCAGTTCTTCACTTCTCATTTCTACTCTGTTCTTAGGTGTTCTTTGACTCTTGTTTCTTCTCGTCTCTGTCTCCTCTCTGATATCCCTTAATCAATTATTCCCTAGTCTTTCTTGCTGTTAATGCTCTTTCCTGTCTAATTCAGTATGGAATATTCCTGAGTTAGTACAAAATTCCAAAGACTGTACAGAGTTCTGGGGTTACAAAGATTAATAAAATAGAGTCCCTGCCTTCAACGAACTTCCAATCTGGTGGTGTATATAAGCACACACAAAAGAAAAAAATCTCATATAAGGGAAGTTTTATTAGGGACTCACTAAGGTTAAAACAGCACAAAGGAGAAATTGGAACTGAGTGCGATTCCAATGGAAAAGGAATGATTTCAGGAGCAGGTACCTGCTAGTTATTTGCCTCTTTGCTCTGAGATCCATTCCTCACCCCCTGTTTCACCTTATGTCACTGGAGGGTTGATCCTGAAACCAACATTTCCCAGGTTCCTTTGCCAACTAGCTTCAGGCTAGGTTCAGCCAATGCAAGCCTCAGGCAGGAGACTGGAGGAAGGCAGGAGGGCAGGGTATGGGTATCTGTCTCCCTCTCTCTCTCTCTCTCTGCGCTTTAGGTAGCATCTCTGGCTGTGGCTGAATCTCCCTCATGCCTCAGCTCCCATTGGATGGCCCCAGCTCCTGGTCTCCAGGAATATCATCTCCTTCTGCTGTCCTTCCAGCCCTACCGTAGCCATGCTACAGCTTCCTGTTGATGCTAATCTCTCATTTGCCTCACCATTCCTCTGGCTTTTCCAACAGCTTTTTGACTCATTCCCCGGGACAAGTACCCTGTATTTAACTACCAGCTGTGCGCTCTGTATTACAGACTGGATGCTCAGAAAAAGTTTGAAGGGCCAGAAAATTCTCAATAGGCAAAGAAAAACATTCTAAGTAGAGATGACAGCATGGCCACAGTACAGAGTAAAAAAAAGTGACTAGGGCAATGGAGCTATGTCTTGGGAGTCATCAGAGAATATACTAGAGAGTATGATTGGCAATCTAGGGAGAATCAGATCGCAAAGGCCCTTGAGTGGACAAATTGAGGAGTATGGGTTTTACTCCACATGCCTAGAGAGTCACTGAAGGTTTTAAGCAAAATGAGACGACTGAACTTATTCTTCAGAAAGTTCAACCTGTAAACGGCAAGAGATTTAAGTAAGTAATGTTTAGGAAAGCCTAAGGCAGGGCAATAGCGCTGCAAATAGCAAGGAGAGGGTGAATTTGAGCAGAGTCAATATGACTTAGCGAGAAGAAAGGGAAGCATTATGGGTGTCTGGGAAATGATGATGAGCCTGAGTGACTAAGGAAGTAGCCATCCCAGTGACCAGGAGGAAACTATGGAGGTGACCTTGATCTGGGCTGAGGTGACAGGAAAAGCACCTATTTGAAAATGTGAGTTTGAAGCTCACGCTAGATATTTTTAAAGACATTCTCACTCCAATGACAAATTGGTTTGTTGAATTGAAGGCAAGATTTAGAACATTTACATTGACAAGAAGCAATCACCTTGATTAAATTAATAAATAACTTTAATTTTGTCATTTTATTAATGATAAATTCATAAGAATATTATATAATGACTGTACTGTTAACTTGTTTTTATTAGTATTACCGTTAAAATGAAAAAAATATTTTCATGACCTATATTTTAAATACTGGAATGAAGTCATCAGCTTTCAGTGATCATAAAAAGAAGGAAATTTAGCCTGATCCTTTCCCTAAAGATGATAGGTGTTTTGTCCTCTTCATTTATTCCAGACCAGCACAAAGGATAGAGAAATAATTAACATATGTATCCATGTATATAGTCTTCGAATTTCTTTTTTTTTTCTTCTTTATTTATTTTCTCTGGCCACACTGCAGCAGCTTACAGGATCTTAGTTCCCTGACCAGGGATTGAACCCGGGCCCTGGCAGTGAAAGCACCGAGTTCTAACCACTGGACCGCCAGGGAATTCCTGTCTTCTAATTTCTTTATCTTCTTTTTGGACACAGAGAATGTCTACTACATAAACAATTTCCAAATGTCATTATATGGGTAAGCATCTTAATTAGAAATTCAGTGCCAATAATTTGACCTATTAAAAAGTCAGCATTTTTAAAAAGGAATGATGTATTTCCCTATAATACCACTTGAACACGGTCTTAAAGACATAAAAAATTTATGTTTTATTTTCTTAAGAGATTTGTAAAAATCAGTGTACTTTAAAAACATAAACTCCCATCTAGTAATGTGACTGTTTATGGAATTTTGAGGTCCTGAATAAATCCTGGGTAAATCCACTTGTTCTAAAATTTTCAGATGCTTTAAGAGAATTATTCCCTGAAAAATGTGCACTTTAGAGTTAGAAGGTACCATGAAGATCTTTTATTCTATTTTATGGAGGAGTAAACTGAGACCTGCAGGGAGCTAAATACACTGCCCGAAGTGTTGCAGTTAGTCACAGAGTCAGCCATATTCCCTATGTAACATTCTTGCCATTACTATCACATAGGCCTCTGGCCTTCCAGCACTGTGGCAGCCTTTGGCACCACCCTGCATGAAGCAGAGCTTGTTAGTTGAGCCTGGGCAAGGAGCCTCCCAGATCCATCAGATTTCCTGTCTCTGATGACAGGTAGGCTTCAGAAAAGCACAAAGTCACTCAAGCTTCACCTTTGAGGAATACAGGGTTTTATTAACCTTGTCACACACTCACTCTTCTGGCTGTACGGGGCAGCTTTCCGCACGTGTCCCACCAGGCCCCAGTGGGTCTTCCTGCCAATGCCATGTTTAACAGCAGCAGGCCTAGGATGACTCTGATCACCCGCCGGCACAAGCATAATGAATCTATGTTTAAATACACACATGCCACAGAGCAACAAAGGGAGACTCTGCCTTGGGACAAAGTCTTGCACATGCTTGCAAACATAGCAGTATGGATGTGAATTATGAATTGCACCCCTCCTTAGAGACCCAGGATTGCCTCCCTTCACAGAAACTCTTTCTTGCAGGTTGTACCTCCTCTAAAATTCTAGAGCTGTCACTAACACAGAAACCAGGCTGCTTTCTTTTCCCAAACAACTTTTTCAGGAGGGTCACTATATTTCACCTCTACGACATGTTAGGGTCTAAAGAGAGGCGAATGGTCCTTCTTCCCTGTGCTTCCTCTCATAGGAGAAGTGAATCTTTCTTCTCGGTGACCCAGGGGGTATGGCTCTAACATAAACCACACAAAATCAGCCTGAACCTTCCCTCTACCGAGGAAGGCAAGAAAGAATGGATGTGTTATCAGATCAGCTCAGATGCTCAGGTCCTCAGATGGTGTCATGAACTGAATTGTGTCCCCTACCCCAAATTTATATGTTGAAATCCTAATCCCTAGTGCCTTAGAATGTGACTGTATTTGGAGACAGGGTCTTTAAAGAGGTAATTAAGGTAAGATGAGGCCATAAGTGTGGGGCCTTAAACCAATATGACTGGTGTCCCTATAAGAAGGAGGAGAGACACCAGGATGTGTACACACAAAGAACAAGCCATGTGAGGACACAGTGAGAAGATGGCCAAGTTCTGCAAGCCAAGGAGAAAGGCCTCAGGAGAAACCAAACCTGCTGAACTTTGATCTCGAACTTCTAGCCTTTAGAACGCTGAGAAAATTAATTTCTGTTGTTTAAGCCACCCAGTCTGTGGTAATTTGTTATGGCAGCCCTAGCAAACTCCTTGATTCTAGAGCCCAGCACCCAAAGGGTGCAAGAATATTTGTGCTTCAGGTCACTTGACATGACTGAATCTGACAAATTTTCCTTCAGAAGAAGCACAAGCTAAGGTAATCAATGTCTCAAACAATGGAAGGGAAGAATGGTGGCCTTGCAGCAAGGTGGATTTCTTTTTGGCAGCCATGGGGCAGGGTAATGTTTCATGGAGCAACCCATATCCAAAGATTATCCTGCCCAAGAAAATGTCTATCAAACATCCTTAGTCTATACCTTATAGTCCTGGCATATGTAATAAGAGCGCGTTAACTCAAACCTCCCACTTATTTGAATTTTGTGATAGGAGTTATACTAAAGTTTATCTTTACACAAGGTATAAATGAGATAATAAATGAAATCAATCAATCAACTTCAAGGAAATGGTATAGTTACTTAGCTCAGCTTCAAGTGCATTAGAAATATGAATTTGCATGTAAATAATGACTGTACCAAGTCTAAATAAATAAAGCAGCTCACTCCCTTTCTCTCTCATCCTAGAAGAGTGGTTCTTAATCCTTGCTCACTTGAAAGTTGGAGAAATTAGGAAGATAATGAAAATCTAAAAGAACCCATAGAAATGAGAGGATAGGATCAGTATGATTTCTTATGTTTAGACATCTTCAAAGATAGCAGAAATATCTAACCCATAGTAGGCACTCCATAAATGTCATTTCTAGTCTCCTTTCCTAATTATCCAAACATTAAGTTTTGCTATAATGATTGATTTATGTGCTAAAGGATCATAGCACGTTTATGAATTATAAAGCTGAAATGGAATTAGAAACCATCAACTCTTAACTCCTTTATTCTAAGATGTAGAAACTGAGGCCAACAGAGGTTAGTGACTTCTTCAAGTTCATTCACTCACCAATAAATACTTTTTGTGTGGCAAGCATTGGGCTGGTCACAGAGTTGGCTATTAACAAAGTCAGGACAAGCACCCAGGACCTTTGACCTTGAGCTCCTTCCACTCCTACCCTCAGTGCTCCCCTTTAATTAGTTTTTTCAGAAATCATCATGTGATCTCAGGCATATCTTGGGTACCTCAGTCTGTGTGTATTTAGGATTCACTCCCTTTCCTTGAATGTGGTAAAAGAAGATACCTAAAACACATCCTGAATGCTGACAGGATTACACTTACAGAAAGGAGGAAAAACTATCTACAAATGCTACTTAGAGTATTTGAGAATGCCTAAGAAGTTTCATTGACACCATACTTTAAGCAGAACTGAGGCACGTGTAATACTTGCTAAATGTAACTGAATGTAAAACTTTCATGATGGGAACACCAAGAAGGTGTGGACCAAGTCAGTAGGAGGGATTTTACGACAGGAGTTGTACTAAAGTTGTGGAGGTAGAGGTGGGGAAGTTGGGAACAAATGGAGATTATTGTTGAAGAATGACTAAAAGTTCAGAGAAAGAAAGGAGTGGTACTCAAGGCAAAGGGAGCAGAATAAACATATGTGCATAGAAACATATGTTTAATGTGGAATCTGAAAATGTTTTAAAAAGTAGAAAGTAGACACAGAAATATGTCATTATCAATAACTTGAAATTCTTTTGTCTAAGAACTTACATAAATAGGCTATTTTCAGCCTTATTCTTTTTTCTTGTAAACTAGCTTCTTCTTCAAGCCTCCCAGAGTGCCTTGAATGCAAATACAACAACTTTGTTGAATAAGTCAATATTTACCCTTTTTTGCGCTTTCTAATTTAAGCTTGGCCATTCAGCTAATATTTCAGCAGTGCCTCGAACCTGGCCGTAGGGAAGTTTGAGATGCTTCCCAGGCTTGTGAATGAACCAAGCATAGTTATTATACCTGCTCACAAACTGGTCTTAGTTTACTGGTGCCAAAAAAAAGAGTAATAGTGGTAAATTTCTCCAGAAGAGAATTTATGAAATCCAAGTAGCAGCATCAAGAGCACATACATACACACACACACACACACAATCTGCCCAACCGTTTAATGCTTTGGAATCTGACAGAGACCAGAAAAATGTCTATTTTGTACAGAGTCCTAGAAACATTTTAGAAAGAAGAAAAATAGCAGTTCATGAGAAGATACTTCAACTTTCCCATGGTTATTATTAAAAATAAAACCTTGCTTCTGGCCTATAATAGAATATCTGGTACCAAGCTAGCTTTCCTACTATAAACTTTAAAACTAGGAACAAAAAACTAGAAAACTAAATTTAAAAATAACATTTGCAATAGCATGAAAAATATAAAATTCTTTGAAATAAATTAGTGAAAGATGTACAAAACCTCTACATTAAAAACTACAAAATTTTCTGAGATGGATTTTTAAAAATCTAAACAAATGTATAGGTATATGTTTAGGGATCAGAAAACTCATTATTGTTAATATGTAAATTCTCTATAAATTGATTCACAGCTTTAATGCAACCCCATTCAAAATTCTAGAAGACAAGATGGCTCAAAAATTTATATGGAAATGTAAAGGGCCACAAATAGCAAAAGTCGTAGTAAAAAAGAACAAAGGTTGGATGAGTTATACAACTTAATGCAAAGATTTACCATAAACTTTGTTAAGCAAGACATCATCCTATTGACTAAGGATACAGATACAGACCAACAATAAGGACTAGAAAGTCCAGATACAAACTCACACATACATGGCCAGCTGATTTTTGAAAAATACACCGGTGTAATTCAATGGGAAAGGAGAGTCTTTTCAACATAGGGTTCTGAAACAGCTGTACATCAATATGCCAAAAAAACACAAAAACAAAAAACAAAAAAACCCAGCTCCTACTTCATGCCATACACAAATTTAATTTAAGATGAATCACAGACATAAACATAAAGGGTAAAAATTGTAAAAATTCTGGAAGAAAACACAGGAAGAAATCTTTATAACCTTTGGGTAGGCAAATGAGACACAAATTCCTTAAACAAGACACAAAAAGCATGCACCACAAAAGAAAAAATGATAAATTGATCTTCAAAATTAAAATGTTCTGTTCCTCAAAAGACACTGTTAAAAAGTGGAAAATGTCAACCACTGGAAGAAAATTTTCATAATACAGACATATGACAAAGGACTAGAATATAAAAAGAACTCTTCCAAACCGATAATAATAAGAGAAAAAATAAACAAACGAATGCAGTAAAGATTTAAAGAAATAGTTCATAAAAGAGCTTCAAATGACCATAAGTACATAAAATATAGTAAACATCTTTAATCATCATGCAAATACAAATTAAAACCACAATCAGATCCCATCATATACCTACAAAAATGGCTATAATTAAAAGACCAACAATACCAAGTGTTGACAAGGATGAAGGGGCAACTCATACATTGCTACTTGGATGGTAAAATGGTGCAACCACTTTGGAAAACCACTTGGTGGTTTCTTCTAAAGTTAATCATACACTTATACAACTCAGCAATTTCAGTCATAGGTAGCTGCCTAAGAGAAATGAAAACATATATTCACAAAATGATTTTATGTGAATACCTAAGGCAGTTTTATTCATAACAGCTCCAAACTGGAAATAATCCAAAAGTTTATCAGCTGTTGAGTAGACAAATAAACTGTGGTATATTCAAACAATGGATTACTACTCAGCAGTCAAAAGAAATGAATTACTGATAGATGCAACAACATGAAGAAATCTCAAACATGCTGAGTGAAAGAAGTCAGACATGATTGTGCTCACCCAATATGATTCCATTTACGTGAAGTGCCTGATCTTGTAAAACTAATTAATAGTGATAGAAAACGGATAAGTGTTTGCCTGAGGCAATGAGTGTGGGGGGCTGGGCAAGAATCTGCAAAGAGCCATGAGAGAAGTTTCCGGAGTGATGGAAATGTTCTGTATCATATTGAGGTGGTGGTTACCCTTGTGCATACGTTTGTCAAAACTCATCAAAGTATAGACTTAAAATGTAAGCATTGTATTATATGTCAATTATACTGGAAGAAGTTTGATTAAAAAATAAAAATAGCAGGAACCTGCATGCTAGTTCACAGTTTACAAAGGCATTTCAACGTTCAGTTGACCTTCTTAATCCTTACCACCACCTTGTGAAGTAACCATGTATACAAGCTTATCTTGTGAAAAAAATTACAAAATCACACAGTCTGTTCATGAGCTACAGTGTCTCACTTGCACATAAGATTCGTCCCAACCTATCTTGGAGGAATGAGACAGAACCCCACTACCTTATGCACACAAATTACAAAAGCTGCTTAGGATGGAGCATCACCTAGATTTTCAGGGAGCGTGTGCTCATAATAGCAATGGTTATACTGAATACTATTTATTTATAAGGTGGCATTCGGCAAGCTCTATCCAAGCAATTCTCAAAACAATCCTGGGAGGTAGGCATTATGATCCCCATACACAGATGAGGACAATGAACCTCAGTGAAGTGAAGGGACTTGCCAAGTTCACACAGCTAAGTGGCAGAGCTGGGGACCCAGATCTGACAGAGTCAAAGCTGTAGCTCTTGGCATACTTAGCACTACACTGGCTCCATATTTGAGATAACTGGAGCTGTTTCTTCTTGGCAACTAAATTTACCCACGCAAGTTGGCTGGGAGTGGTACTTTGGAGAAGATTAAGGTGAGGTCAAAAGAATTTCAGGATTAGGATGATGTGCTCTACACCCTGAGGATCAGGTGGGTGTGAGTGCCTCTCCTGACCCAACCTCTCAGTGGACACTGAGCTCCAAAGGAAAGAGGGGTATCACTCTGTGAGGGAACAGGGAGACTCACCTGGGCACTTGTGCTCATCACCTGGGAAGCTGAACAGTGATGTGAAAAAGTGGGGGAGACTTGAACGTGGCCATGCAGGCAGTACACCCGGGTGTGAGAAGGTGTTTCTGGTAGAACACATGGAGCCACAGAGCCCTTGATGCAAAGCATTGTGGGATGGAGGTTTCATGCTGGTAAACAGTAATGCAGACACACTTTTCTTTATAGAACAAATATTAAAGAGACATCAAAGCACAATGGATTATTACAATATACTTGGGGCTGAGTACTAACTCTAACATTTGGTGAAAATTAGTTTGAAGCCAGAGAATGCTGCATTAAAATTCTGACTCTAATACTGGGCCAAAATCATGTCTCTGTATTTGCTACCTGTGCAAGCTTGGATAAGTTACTTTACCTCTCGAGCTTCCCTCACCTTACCCGGCAGACGTAGATAACAGCAGCTGCTTCCTAGTACTGATGTTAAGATGGATGTTTGCAAAGTGCCCATGCCAGCGCCTGGCACTTGGTAACTGTTTGACTCTCCCTCTCCTTTGGGTAACCTATATGGAAACTTGGGCTTTAACCTTGTCTAGAATCCTGAAACTTCAGTCATGGCTGTACTAACTTGCCTGGAACCCCACCTACCTCCAGACTACCTGGAGTCTGCTGGAAGTTAGTCTTCTTCCCTGCTCCTTCCCTCTTTTCCTCTCTTCCTGGGTCTCGCATTCCTCCTGCACCCCAGGCTTCATACTGTACACCCCTTGCTCCTGGATCTGCTGGGTCTGCCCAGACTTTGCCTCAATTCTCTGTCATCAAACTGCCCAGGACCCCTTAACATTCCCTGCAGCTGGCTTTGATGAGAGGGTCAGGAACAAGTTTCTGTTCTGATAATGATTCAGTCATGGAGGCCCCAGGCCTTTCTGCTGAATCCCCTCCTAACTGGACTTTAAAAAGGCGAACCTGAAAATGTCATTAAAATATGCTTCATATGCTCTCAAGATCAAGTCCAAAATCCTTAACATGACCTGCAAAGTCCCAGAAGACACGACTTATGACAACCTCACTTCCTCTCTCACCAACCTCCCCCACCATCAGCCACAACCAGCCCGACACACATGCTCTACCTTCCAACCAAACCAAGCTACCTGCACTTCCCAAATGCGCTGCACTCTTTCCTACCCCAGGGACTTTGTATATCCTATTTCTATTTCCTGGAATCCTTCTCTCCCATCTCCTTCAACGCCCTTCTGCCGGGCTCATCCCTATTCCTCATGAATCAATTTAGCTATCATCTGGAAAGTTTATCTCTGTTTCCCAGGGCTGATTCAGGCTCCACCTCGTCTGCATCCCTGGATCTCTAAGCTTCTATTATAGGACTGGTCATCAGCTGGCTTTATTATGTCTTTCCCAATAGACGATGAGAGTGAGCCTGCATGTGCATTCCGGTAACCACAGCTCCTACCAAGATGCCAGGCATCCATCTAAGGGGTACTCAGGGAGTGACTGTAGAGTGAATACATGAAAATATCTACAGCATGTCAGGAATGACAAATGACAACCTTTAGTGTAGGCTATGGGCCCGAAAAACATACCCAATAGAGGAAAGAAAGCAAAAGTGAGAATTTCTACAATAAACCTTCTGTGAGATTTTCCAAAGGATCCCAGCAAATGGGGCCATCTGCAATCCAAGACCAGTGGACCACCCTGGGAAAGCAAAGCCTGCTTCTCAGAATTGCATGGGAAACCCCTCTGCCCACATTGTACTCTTAGCGCACTCAGTCTGAAAATGGCATGTCACGTTTTTTGGTCTGTGCAGTGTGCTGGCCTGCTCCAGAGTTGAAGGGAATGGCATTCTCTAGGCACAAGGAATGCACCCAGATGCACTGATTAGGAATTTATTTTTAAACCAAAAAGTTTGGGAAGAGTTAAGCAGCCTGGAAGCTTTTAGAGATCTATAGCAAATGGGATTCAGCACAAATTCCCAGGATGTAGAACTTGTCCCAGACAGGAATCAAAGCTATCTCAGATCTGGTAAAGATTTCTAGGGACTTAAGTAATTACCAAAGATCTATTTGCAGCAGATCCCCAAGGTGGACACTAAGACTCCCAGGGCCTGTTCTTATGTGAGACCTGCAAATGCAGGCTTCTTTGCCCCAACAGATGGGCAAATTTTGACAAACATAGGCTTAGTTGGATCCTTGAGATATTGTTGTATAGAAAGACTTCAAACCAATTTCTAGTTTGGATGTTATATGGATGTGTCATTGATGACTGTCTCCTACAAGCTCTATTTCTTCATCTCTAAAATGCAGATCCACTGAAACTGTATTCCCAGGAGACCACAAATCAGGACAGTGGATCTGACAGTGGATTGGTGCAGCACAGCAGTTGAGAGAGTGGTCTTTGGGGTCTGAATGCCTGGATTAAACTCTGGCTCCATCAACTGTGTATAACTTGTTTTCTTAACCTGCAAGCCTCCCTTTCCACATCTGTAAAATGGAAATAATGAGAAGTTGTATAGGAGTAAGGATTCAGTAGGATTTTATATTGAATATATTTTATTTAGTATTAAATCCTTGCAAGCTCCTGGCTTAGAGGAGCTAAGAATCAATAAGTTTTAACTACCATTAGTGAAATCGGACTATTCCTGACAATCTGGGGCATATAGCAGCCACAGGACTGACCAGGACAGAATCTTTGCTCAAGCAGTGCACCTCATAACATTGCAAAAGAGTCCTATAGCTTCCATTATAAGATGGTCACTGATTTGGATTTGTTCTCTTTGTCAATCAACACATATTTACCAAGATTATGTGCCCAGATAGTTGCAAACATCTGGGGATACAAAGATGTAGGAGGAATGGTCCCAGCCCTTTTTGAACTCACTGAAGGGTGGGAGAGTCAGATCCAAAAACGATGTCATGGCAGAATAAGATCCATCTCATTATGGTGTGATAAGTCAAGTGAGAGAGGAAGGCAGGGGGCTGGACACGCAGAGAAGGGGCCCAGCACGCATGGAAGGCTTCCTAAAGGACATAAGGTTCAAGGGGAGACACAAAAGAATGAGAAGGTAGAGTTCACCATCTGAAGAAGAAGGCAAGGGAAGCATGTTCAAAGCAGGAAGGCCAGCCAGGACAAAGGCCTAGAGATGCCACACAGTTTGGGAACTGTTGAAATGACCAGAAGACCTGAGAGTAATTCATCTTGGCTAGAGGCCAGGATGTAAGGGCAGCGATGAAGTTGGAGCCTGATGTAAGTAGAAGCTCACCAGGGAGATCCCATGGGCTGAACTCAGGTTTCTCGACCTTGGCACTATTGACATGTTGAGCAGAATGAATTTGTTATGGGAGCTGTCCTGAACACTGGAGGATGTTTAACAGCATCCCTGGCCTCCACACACCAGATGTCAGTAGCACATACACACCCCATTCCTCACTGTGACAAACAAAAATATCTCCAGACATTGTCAATGTCCCCTAAGGGGCAAAAATCTCCTGGTTGAGAACCACTGGACTAAACTAAGGACTTTGAACATTACACTGGGCCAGAGGCTCCTAAGGTTAGGTGACATGGTCAGATATACATTTAATTTAGATTGTTTTGGATTAGAAAGTCAGTACAAAGACAACCAAGCTGGCTATTTCAACCACCTAGGAAAGAGATTACGAGTGACAGTAGAAATACTAAAGAAGACGTGTTCTCTCTATAGCTATAGCAAGACATATTAGATATAGATAAATATATAGATATATATCTCTTTATATAGATATATACATATATACTAAATGATAATTAGCATATATACTAATTATATACCGATATATAATAATATGAATATGTATATATAATACTAATTATACACTAATATATATGTAGCATATAACACACACACACACACACACACACTAACTAGCTCTATAGGAGAATGGGGGGTGGCTAAGGGAGAAGGGGGTAATGAGCCTACCTCCTCTCCAAGGAGAAATAGGAAAACTTTTTTCGTATTGTTTATAATTCTCCAGAAAAATTATAAATGCCACCACTGCACTTTAAAATTGGTAACATAATTTCACAAACATTAGGTCATGAAATTCTCACAACAGCCCCTTAAATTTGGTTTTCCGATCCCTATATTACAAATGAGGAAACTAAGGTTTAAAGCATTAGTGATTTACCCAGAATCTCACAGCCGGTAAATTGTGGAGCATGGACTCACTTCTTAAGTTCAAATCCCATTCTCTTTCCCCCATATCATGAAAGTTGTTTCGTAAACATAAGGCTTATGGTATTCTGACGTGTTGCAATCGGTTTGATCTGGGGAGTTTTAAAACGAACTCCAACTAGTTTTTCAAACAATACGTTTCTAAGCAGATGATCTCATAAAACTACATAAAGAATAGAACCACAAAAAGTTCTGGAAAGTTTTGTGTGCTATCTTTTTTTTTTTTTTTGTATGAGCCTTTTCTTTTTTTCCCTCTTCGTCATGGTGTTAATTAAGGACGCGCTGTCCCTTTTTTTACTCACTGCAGGCTCTTGTAGCTAGAGCTCACCAGCCCTCGCTGAAGTACTCACCCCACATCCACGCTTGTACCCAGAAATTCTCCAGGTTTCTGGGAATTTCCTGCCTGGAGTCCTTGTGCCACATGCAGGCAACTGAGGGGCAGAGAGAATCAAGCCCTTTACTTACTTTGTTTGACTTCCCCCTGTTGCTAACAAATCTTTCTGCTTTATGTTAAGAAGGAGAAAAAATGTGATTTTTTTTTTTTTCTTGCTTGGTGCAAAGTTTACAGCTGATAAATCTGTCTAAATGTTGTTAACAGGTCAAGTGCACCTGGGGGTCAAACAGGATTTCTCCAGACCCATGAAGATTGTGTGCATTTCCCCCCGTTGTACCCACACGTCATTTGTTACACTATGTGAAAGGCTTGGCCAGTGGCTGTACTCAGCCTCACTCCCACCCCGAGTTATAAAGCTTGCTCCACTTACAGAGTTTTCCAGCAATTAGGGAAAAAATTTCTGGGAGGAACATCAATATTGTTCTGCACACTTGGGCAAGAAACAGAAAAATTATGGAATGTATTCAAACTACCCAGTTGCTCTCTTTCTTTCTCCTTCCTTCCTTCCTTTCTTTACATAAATTTGCTCGAAAATTGGATTTAAAGTCAGAAGACTACTTTGGCCACTGGAGGTGAGAAGAAACCAATATTTGTCCAGAGCTTTTCAGGGGCTAGGTCTTGTGTTAGTCCCTTAGCCTGCCTATCTCATTAATTCTCACCACAGTCCTGTGAGACATTATCCCTTTACCCTCATTTTCTAAAAGGAAACTTGGAGGCTCAGAGTATGGAAGACTTGCCCAAGACCGCTTAGTAAGTGAGGGCAGAACTGACAATATTTATTTATTCATTCAACTAATTGTTGAGAGTCTGCTTTTGCCAAGCACCATTCTGGGCACTGAAGTGACGTTTGTGAATGAAACAAAGACCTCTGTCCTTATGGAACAGACATTCTAGACATTAAGACAGACAATAAACATGATAAATACATAAAAAGTACAGTATGTTAAAGACAAGAAATGCCACAGTAGTCACTGATGTTGTTCACTAAATATTTCCTGTGGTCAGCTTTCCATGTGTCTGGCTCTTGCAAATGAGTGGTAAGCAGTGTCACTTCTGGGCTGGAGTATGTAATTACTATGAAACTCTCCAGGACACTCTGTCCCCTGCTATGATGATTCCTCTATTAATCTGGGTCCCAGGTAAGAACCCAAGAGTTCAACTGCAGGAAAGAAGGGCAAAGCTATATGGGAAAGAGGTTCAACTGCTACAGTGTAAGTAATGAACATTTAATCAGCAGTAACACAAGAAGGGGAACTTGTGAGGCCCTGCCCTGGAGTTCATAACCAACAGTACAAATAGCCGAGAGCCTGCAGCCAGGGGAATAGGGTTGTATGAGTCACATCCCATTGTGGAGGGAGCACCGTATAGTGGAGGAGCTGTGGAAGGTGTGTCAAGTAGACGTGGGCTCATCTCAGCTAGGCTGTTAACTAGCTAAACAGAAACCTTGACCTTGAAATAGTTAATATTTAAACCTCAGTTTATTTGCAAATACAAGTAACTAACTCTTGCTTTACAGAGCTATTGCATTGAAATAAGGTACAGTATGTGAAGTGAAAATGTTTGGTCCCATGTTCATTAACTACCGGTGTCCCTGCTGCTCCTCTTGTTTCCCCGACCCCACGGGTCGTCTTCAGGTACTCTCTCGGAAATTAGAAGTCAAGTCGCATATTGTCTGCATCTGACTTTTTCTCAGTCAAATGGCTGTAATTAGACTGCCTTCTTTCCTTTTAAAAGCCTGGTTCTTGTTTTCCTCACTTTGGTTTCTTTGTTTTGTTTGTGGGCTTTTTTTGCTTCTTTTCATTTGTCTTCAGAAAATTATTTATGTATCCACTGTTTAACATTCCAAAGAATGAACATCCTCTTCAAGATTCATTTTATACTGTATAACAAATAACATCGATTCTCCCTTCCTATGACAGCTGCTCTATCTTCTTCTCTTGGTTCCTCTCTCTCTCTTTCTAAAGAAAAGTGAAACACACAGCCTCCTAGCTCCCCTTCAGTGGTCTCTATCCCATGCATCATCTCCCCTCTCTTGGGACCCTGTCTGTTGATTGAAATATATAATTGGATTAAGCAGGTTTATGTCTCTGCATCCTGTTTCCTGTGTAATTTATGTCCCTCACCATACACCAGTAAGGAAAAAAAAAGCAAGTGTCTTCCCTGCTCACAAAGAAAAATCAATTATCCTCCTTCTAAAATGAAATCATATGTACTTATTTGGTGGGAAGTCTTCAAAGAAATCAAAAGTATTCCTCTAAAATATTCAGGCCACCTTTACAACCCCCCCGAGTCTGGTTGAATGTTTTATTAACAAAAAGTTTATTGGCTACCTACTAGGCATTTGATACCAAATACAAACAAGATCTAGTCCCTCCCCTCAAGGAGCTTGTAGTATAGAAGAGGAAGCGGACATGGCACATTACAGTGCAGTATGATTCATGCAGTGATAAGAATGCAGCAGTCAGATGTGGCCCAGCGGAAGGTATGATTAATGCAGTGGTGATTAATGCAGTGGTGTTTCTGGCAGCAGTACAGGGTCTGAGGGGACAGTGAGATGGGAGATAAGTGGGGGTTGGGAGAGATCAGCCAGAGCAGGTCATAAAAAGCTCCAGTTTTATGAGAGAAAAAAAGGTAGACTTTTCTTACTTTCCTCAAGAGAGGGTAGGATTAGAAGACTGTGGGTGTAGAGGTTGATTCCATAGCAACTTTAGATTGGTTCTAATTCAAAAATGGAAAGAGGAGAGAAGAAGCAAAAGAATGGAATTAATTAGACACTGTGCTGGGAAATTAAAACACATTATCTTGTTTGATTCTTACAACATCCCAGCAAGCACCTGTTTCATCACAAGCTATTGTTATTGCACACATTTTATATATGGGAAGGCTAAAGTTCAGAAACTTTAATGGGGGAAGGAAGAGGCATCACTGCACTGCTTCCCACTGGGGCTGACCACTGGGGATCAGTGTGTATCACTCCAGGCCGGGATGTGCTCCCATGCAGTGGGCGAGGGCCAAGTGCCCTGTACCTGTCTGATGGACGGAGAGGCATGGCAAAGCTTCTCTGAGTGCTGGCTGGGAAACCCAAATGCTATGTCCTTACCACATTGGTTTTCTTCCGCCAATCTGTCCACTCTAGGGGCTGTTATGATTATGGTTTCTAGAAGCTGACAGAAGCTAGATGTTAAGCTGTGAACTAATGATAGCTGGAGGAAAGATGAATATCCAGTGAATTTTAAAATTACTAAGATGGCATATCCCCAGATAAAGATTTTATAGCTCCTGAAACACCTTTGTTCTCTTCCATTGTTTAGAACTTCAACATTGATATACAAAAGATGCTTAGACCCCAGAACATCACAACTGGATAAATAGTGCTTGCACAAAAGATGTAAAGCTTTGCCTTGGGACATGAAGAAGCACTTCACTGGGGGAACTAGGGGGAACCACAATTTCATCACCCAGCCCAACAGTGTTTCCCGCATCTCCTCCCTCTGACAGAGACAGAAGGTGGTGCTGGAGGTCCAAATCACTCCAACTCACAGGCAATTTCTTCAGCAGGATTTTTCCTTGGGGTAAACTACCTGGAACAGGAGATTCCCTACACTCTTGCTTCTGTGGGGTCAATCAGGAGGAGTTTACCAATGACCTTGGTCTTTGCCTTAAGCCCACATTCTCAAAAAGATGGCGATTTTGGGGCTTCCCTGGTGGCACAGTGGTTGAGAATCTGCCTGCCAATGCAGGGGACACGGATTTGAGCCCTGGTCTGGGAAGATCCCACATGCCGCGGAGCAACTAGGCCCGTGAGCCACAACTACTGAGCCTGCGCGTCTGGAGCCTGTGCTCCGCAACAAGACAGGCCGCGATAGTGAGAGGCCCGCACATCGTGATGAAGAGTGGCCCCCGCTTGCCGCAACTAGAGAAAGCCCTCGCACTGAAACGAAGACCCAACACAGCCAAAAATAATTAATTAATTTTTAAAAAAAAGATGGTGATTTTTATTTTTTAGTGGTCTGGCAGACTGCAGGTTTGCCAAGATCTATTACCAAGTGAAAGTGATCAATAATGGCCAATAACAATGTGGATGTTGGGCAAGACCAGAGCCACCTGAGCAAGAACCAAGTTCTCTAGAAACCAGTCAAAGCCACCGCCCTGAATTATATGTTTGATGAGGAGCTGCCGGCTGGCAACATGAAGAAACTCAGGTGTGTTGGCCGAAGAATCACTATTCAATCTGTTTGGAAGGCTAAGCTTTTTTTTTTTTTTTAACAACTTTATTGGTGTATAATTGCTTTACAATGGCTAAGCTTTTAAGAAAGGTAGAATTGGCCCAGGGGAAGGTGTGATGGATCATGGCCAGGGGCCTGTCACTCATCCTTACCCGTCAGCTCAATCAAGCCTAGTTTTATCAGATTGATTGTCATTAGACTTCTTTTTCTGTTTCCTTGAAAATTATTGCCCAAGTTTAGCAATTATTCCCTCCACCATGTTTGTACAGAACTGATTCTTTGGCTCAAGTATTGAAAAGCTAGCCTTCCTTGGGTTTCCTGGCACCCTTAGTCTCCTTTTAACCCCCTAATGACCCTTTAGGACAGATGAGGCAGATAATATCAACAACTTCTCATCTGACAAACAAGGACTATGATGAAGGTGGCTTTTCCAGAACTAGAAGGGAGACTGCCTGCAAAGCCAAGCAGTTTTCTCCTTGAATGTCCTGAGGGATTGAACAGCGAGGCCCTGGTTCCCACTACCGCACAATTACATGCTGCAGTTTTAAGCCAAACTTCTCTCTCCCCTTTCAAAGTGCTGTAGGGCAGTAGTTTCATAATGCAGAGGAACTCCATCAAATTTGGATTTTATTTATAAGATGAAAGGTCCCCTTTGTATGTAGGCATAATGGGAATAGGATCCAAGCCAAGACCATCTTCCTGAACTCTTTCTTTTCTCTCTTTTTGGTTCATCTCAAGGCAATGCTGTGTCTAAAAAGAGTCATTGTTATTATTGCTATTTTTGTTATCATTCTTATTGATTGATTGGTGGTGGTGGCAGTCATTGTCATCTTGGGCTCACTCTCAATCTCTCAATTCCTAAATGAAACCTTAGTTTTTCTGGATTATTTACCAAGACCTTATACTGACATGAAATTTTACCATCTATCTGACCCTGGTCTGCCTCCCATCCTGTCCCTGACTTTTTTTTTCTCACTGCACAAGTCAGAAAGTCAAACCCTTGCAGCCTTTATCTCCTTCCAATGGTTTGTAAAACATCATAACTTTAGGACTCCTTTCTAACTATAAAATGCTCTGATTCAAAATTTTGTGTTTCTCTCTCTCAGTGTTGAGCAATGTTTTTACTCTCAGATAATTCAGAAAAAAAAAATACCTACAACCCCTTTTTCTCTACAATTCAAAGTGAAGACAGCCACTCCTGTAGAGCTGATTCACTTTGTTATAAAGCAGAAACTAACAAAGAAACAAACAAAAAATGAAGACAGCTGTACTGGGCCCCCTAGAGCCTCTGCTGCTGAACGGGCTGTAGAGCTAGGCCAGGAGGAAGCTCTTCTGCTCCTTCACCATGATGGCCTTGGGAGTTAAGGATTGCCCCGGGGCAGGCTCCTCAGTCTTCATCCATCTCTTGAAGGCTGCAAACCTACGGAGACGTCACCAGCACCACCCTCAAGTACAAGTATCAATGAGTTCTTGTTAGACATGTGCTATTGTTGTGTCTTAATTGGTTTAATATGATATTTCTGAGATGGTTTGCTTATAAAAAATATATATATATATATGTATGTGTATATATTCATTTGTCAATAAGTCTCCTTGAAAATTTCATTGGGAATGTTTCTATGGTGAATAATGTTTATAATGGGTCCTTGGGACCCATTTGATAACACAGTTTTTCTCTCGTGGCTATTTCATAATACTTTTGATTTGTAAAGAAAGTTTTTGTAATTTTTCTGTGTATATTTTCTCATTGTTCTTTTTTGACAAGGAAGCCAATGTCATGTTAAGGCGTCAGAAATTGGGTTTATAGTGCTACTTGCCTCTTGGGAAAGTAAATGAGAGAATATTTGTTGTGATTTCTTCATCAATATAATTTGGGGAGAGAATGGATTGGTTAAAATAGATTAAGTTATTTGCTCAAGAAATACAGTCAGTGATATCAATGAAGCCTTGAGTCTAATTTTGTTCCATGGCCCGGCTGTTTTGCACGTTGGATTAGGAAGCCAGAGCAGATATCCAGTTTGTTTCTGGGGCTGGGTTTCACATTTTCATTCTACAACTGGGAGAACAGAGGACAGAATAGGGTAGGGACTTCCCCCGGGTCACACAGAAAGGGGATGGCTGAGCTGCAATAAGAAGCTAGGCCGCTTGACGCCCCAGGTAGGGTTCTGTCCACTCTTCCAGGGGTTCCTTAGTGGTTTAGAGTCATTTCCTTTTCCTCCTCCACACTGGGCACCACTTAACCCTCTCTTTTATTGCATTAAATAGCTGATGACTGAGGCTCAAAGCAACATATAAAAAGGTAGTTCTACCTCCCAGTACATACATATTCTTGGTGTCTCCTCATGGGAACTGAATTTTTGGAAGTATGGTATAAAAAAGCAAACCTGCTCAGTTGAGAGGCACATGGTAGAGTGAAAAAGAGTCTGGGCTTTGAAATCAGGCAAATTCGGGTTTTAAACCTGTCTCTATTGCTAACCAGCTGCATGGCCTTGACCACATTACAGAGTCTCTCTGAGCTTGATTTCAGTATCTGGGCCAAGGAGACCTTAGTACCTGTTTCCTATCCATGACAGTGTGCACCAGGTGAGGTAGCAGACAGATTATATTTGAAAATTCAGAACAGAAAAATGGCTACAAAACTTCTCAAATGTGAGGACAACATTTTGAAGTGAAAGAAATTTTCACGTGCTATTCCAATATTCCCTGTGTATATGCAGCATTGATTCAATCTACAGGTAGTTCTTGGGACATGTATGGGTTTCTCAAATCTTGTCATAACTCTACAGGGACAGCCTCCCCTCCCACCAAAAAAAAAAATCCCATCTCACCCTTGATTCTCAGGATTATGTCCATCTAGCAAATACCTGATTACTCAATAACCACTAATCACATATTTACATTTTCTGTAAAGGTATACCAAATACAGGGTATGTGGTATTAGAAAACATAATGTTCTATGCATCAAAAATCTATAACTTGTTTAACAGAAGAATAAAAGAGCACTTTCAATAAATGGGGAATTGCATTTTCTTACAAAGTATGAATTTAGAAAAGATTTATCTTTCAGCTAAGAAAGTACAGTTAATAAGCTTTTTACCAGTTTATAACTTAAATGTATATTTTGAAAACTATAATATTCTTGCATATTCCCCTTTCTAAGACTTTCAGATAACTTCCATTAATTTTTTTTTTTAACATTCTCATCAGGAAGCACAGATACAGTGGTAACTGGATTTACTCAAATGAGGTACAAAAAAGTTATGTTTTTCTGGCCTGCCCAGAGAATCAACATCACTGTGAAAAATTCTAATGCAGGTAACATCCAGGCACCTCATGGTTCCCCTGCTCTTCGGCCTTTCCCCATCCACAATCATGAAGAAGAGCTGGTGATTATAGTGGTATCATTCTTCAGTCTAGAATCTGACCCAGACAAGGATCTTGTGAAAGTCCTCAATAACGAAACTGGGCTCCTTTCTGCCATCACTTTTTATGTGGACACAAACCCTCCAAGTCTTTACAGACATTAGGATTTAACTTTAGGATTTCTAGTCACTGCTTCATTGTTTTTCTAGAGTCAACCATATGAAGCTCCATCCAATTTCCTTGTCACTTCTAAGTTATACCAAGTGAGTCTTTGCTCCTGACAATTATATTAAATGGAAACAGTCCATACATATGATGATTTGATGTGAATAAATAGGCCACTTTCCCTGATGTGGGCCTCTAGGTATGCTAATGTCTTTGGGATAGAAAAGGTGTATTGAATGAACGTGCTTGCCCATGTGAATTCCCATGTCAAGACCCATACTGCCTACTGCCAGTTCTCGGGGAGAATTCTCCACTAACAATCTCAAATTGCATATTGTTAATGCATGCCATTAAAATTAATCTTTGCTTTAGCTGTCAGTTCTTATTTACAGACCCAATTTTCTTTGCTGCAGTTAACTCTAGTTATGAAATGTTCCCTGATTCTGAGGCCTTCATGCCACCTTAAATTGGCCCTAATTTGAGGATTGAGTGTGTATGGAGGAGTTTTAAGACCCATCAAATTCACAATTCAGTTAATGCAGATGAAACCTCCTTATCTTGTAGATTCTTTGAAGGATGCGTCAATAGTATGGCCCCCAAATTTTCTTGCACACAAAAAATTACTATGTTCTTGGTCAAATATAGGTGCCACAAGGGAAGAAAACTACCATTGTTTGAACACCTACCATATATGGACATTGTGCTCATAGTTTTACATACATTAATTCGTTAACAACAACCCTATGAAGAAATTAATATTTTCTCCAAATTACAAATAAGGAACATAAATCTTAGATAAAGTAACTTACCCAAATTCACAAAGCTATTAAGTATAGTGGCTGAAATTAAAACAAAAACAAAACAGGGGTTTCTGTTCTTCTGCCAGTGCTTTTATCACTACAACACATAGAACAAGAAGTTAAAAGCTTTCAGTTTTATTTCTCATTTTCTCAACTAATTAAACCCCATAAGAATTATGGTCTGTGAGTTCGCATAACTTGGCACATAATGCTAAAGACTTGTATCTCATCCATAGATCATGTTGAATTCCAAAGGATGCAAAGTATTAGGCAGCTGATTCATTAGAATCCATTTTCTGTCATTTGTCTCAGTATTAATTATTCATTCACGTCCGGTTCTGTTTTCACCTTGTCAGTCACTCCCGCCAAAAAAGTGATTGTAGGTAGGAATTTTCAACAGTATTCTTAAGGTTCTATTTCACTATTTCTGTTTCCTAGAGGGACCTGCAACTCCATGCTCTTATTGAAGAAGGACATTCCTGGATTCGAGCCTTAAGGACACTCACAGGTATCCAGCTCAACTCTAATGCATTAACAGGACCCTCACCCTGTCAGCAGCAGCTGGGTTAGCTCTTAGCACAGTCTGCACAGGACTGGAATCACGAGAGAGCAGAGCTCTTCACCCTAGTCATGGATATGAAGAGTCAAAGGCACCACATTAATGACTTTATAGACACAAGGTGGGATAGAGTACAGTTATGCAATTAGTGCTTATGGAAAAGAGTCAAAAAAAGTGGGGGGGGGGAGGAGAAGAGAAGGAAGAAAGATACAAACAGCTTCACCAGATAAACTTTTCCTTGAAAAAATCGAATTCTGCTTCTCCTTAAATATGCTAAGATGAACACACATATTTAACCTCTGCCCCCTCCTTCCCAAAAGTCTAGTTAAATGTCATTAGGCACTATAATGCTTTGTTATTATTTGTCTGTCTGCCTATCTGTTTGTTTGTTTTAAGGTATAAATACACAAAGAGAAAGAAAATAGAAAGAAGCTAAGAGCAACAGAATTTTGGAAGGTGGAAAGCAACTGGATCAGTTGGAATAGACTTAGCAGAATCCTAAACTGGAAGAAGTAATTTCAAAACAATGAGAATAAAGGAGATCCTACAAGTTTGCAGAGAAGAAATACAGTTTTCATATAAAAGTTCAAGAATTATATTGGCATCATAGTTCTAAACAGAAATCTTGGAACCAAAAGAAAATTGAGCAATGCCTTCAAAATTCTGAAGGAAAATTATATCCAACCAAGCTATCAATTAAATGGGATGGGAATAAAGCCATATTTGGATGCACAAAGTTTAAAATTTTTTATCTTCCAGATATCTTTCCTCGGGAAACTACTAGAGAATGTGCTCCATCAAAACAAGAGAATAAACCAAAGAGAAGTCAGAGATCCGAGAAACAGAGAACCCAACATAACAACACATCAGAGGGAATCTCCAGGATGTTGCAAGAAAACTCCTATGCAGAAGCCCTAAGAGAGTAATTAGTTCAGGTTGGGTTCTCCAGGAGCAGAGGCTGAGAAGGAGTTTGGCATGCAGAATATTTATTAGAAATCAATACTTCTCAGGAATTGGGAAGAAGTGAGAGGGAAGAAGCAAAACCAAGCAGAAGGAGAAGTTGAATTATGCTGCAGATACAATAGAGCCTTGTCCAACCCCTCAAGGAGCTCTGGAGCATTACAGTCCATTTGAGCTGCTCCTCAGTGGGCTGAAGCGACTTTTATAACCTCTCCGTTATCAGTCACTGGATATGGGCTGGCAGGGCAAAGGCATGCTCGTGGGTGGGACAGCTCTCTGCAGCTGAGACAAAAGATGAAGATGCTGACAGCTGGAGGCTGTCTGCTGACTCATTCCCAGCAGCTGGAACAAAACGTCCCTCCTTGAAGGGGCTTCTGGACAACACATCTCCATGTCTACCACACTGGTCCAGGTTGGAGCAGGTTAAAAGAGTCCAGAAGAAAGTTCTTCAAAGAGATGAAATTGATAGACAACCTTATGTGTTTTAAATTTATACAACTGGGTGTTAAGTTTGGAGATGAATGAATGATGAGTACATAGAAACCTAAGCAAAGGATAATAACATGATTAACTCCAAGAACAAGAAAATATTGTGCAAGAAAATAATCATACAATACTGCATGCTCAGATATAAATCATCTTTATATGGTCATACAATTACATTAAGAGAATGAAAAACATGAGAAATGTGGATAGGGATAAATCCTTATCTACCATAGTGTAGTACTTAAAATAGTATTAGTACTTACAGTAGTTTTCACACATCAAGAAACAGCAACATAAGCTTGGTTTAAATATATAGAGGTAAACGCTAAAAGATTCTATTAGAAGTGTTGCAAGTTGTTGCCTCTGAGAAGAGGAATATAGGAATAGATAGAGAAGTGTTGTTTTTCATAGAATTATGTACATGTATAGCTTTGATAAAATAAAACCTAAATTTCAAAAAAGAAAATATATTCTATTACATTCTGTGCTTCCTGATGGCAAGTATTAGGGTCTGGTTCTCACTATGTTTTTCCCAACCTATTCAGAAAGGATAGCCAAAGTCATTCTCTTGCCCACAGTCAACCTCCCTTCCTGGTTCTTATCTTCCAAAAGTGAGACCTTGAGAGGATTTTGCGGGGGGGAAATTGGAGCAGTGAGTGCCTTTGAGTAGGGAGACGGGAACACAAAGGGATGGAAGAGAGAGAATCCCTAAGGCAAGGAAGGTGTTGGAGTCGGGGAGGTCCTATGAGTAACGTCTAGTCACTGGGGCTCCCAGGCTAAGCAAAAATTCTGGAGTCAAGTTTGTGATGGAAGCTTCAGAGCCACCTGAACTTAAGATACTCTCTAGACTTGGATGATGAGAACATCAATAGCGTTCATGAGAGTCTGAGGAAACAGACACCAACCACAATTCCCCAGCTCCACTTAGTATTCTAATATTTCCTTGGCTCTCTGAGGACTACAAGTACACTATACAGAAACAGTGGTATTATTATTATTATTATCATCATCATCATTACTATTTAGAATAACAAACAAGAGGACTGAATAGCTTTTATTTAGTGACCTGTAAACCTACTTTAGTAGAAATTATGCCTGCCTATATATAATCTTCTGGACAGTCTTATTCCAGAATATTTTAATACATGGCTAACAAGTCCCAAATTATCACAAGTCTCACTTCAGTACTTATTCATCAACTGGAATGATAGAAGAAAAGATTATCACGGCCCTGAAAACCACCTGAATATTCATCAGTGTTCCATGTTTCTAGACTTAGGGCTTTGTATATGCTTTTCTGGCTTCCTGGACCAGTCTTGTCCCTGCTCTCTGCAGAAGTTGCTGCCTCTCATTGAAGCTTAAATGTCAGCTGCAGCCCTAGGCCTTCCAGGAGTAGGATCATTCTGTCTCAATAAGTTCTCTGTTACTCTCCAGCTCAGTCCCCCAACACTCTGGACAAGCTCTAATTATTTTATTTATTCACAGATCTGTTTTTTTCTTAACTCTCTCCCCACTCAAAAGCTATTTCCTTGCAACCAGGAGCCTTGCCTGTCCTTTTTACTCTGTATCCAGATACTTGGTAACAGCTCAGTGAATAGTTATTGAACTTAAAAACCTACGAGTTTCACAGTTAACAAGATTAGGCAGTCTTTGATTTTTGGTTGTAATTTAAAGTAGTTAAAATGTCAATTATGGCAGCTGCTCAACTTAGTCACCACAAATGTGTGACTGAGCACCCTGCTGTTTGTACAATAAAAAAGCAGTTGAATTTTCAAGGCTACTGTACAGGTAAGAGCTCATGAGTCCCAAACCATGCCTTCCTAAATTCCCAAACTCAGAGACACAGTTGGTAATTCATCATTCACATTGTACCAGTTGTTCCACCAACATAGGAGTTAACAGAGGAGAAAGCAAAGATATGAACAAACTATTACTACCATTTATTGACCATTAACTACATGGTACTTGGTATATTATACTTTTCAACCTTGTAACAATCATGAAAGACAGTTTGGGGGGGGGTTTAATCTCACTTTAAGATGAGAAAATAGAAGCTCAGAGGAGTGAAGTAATTTGTCTAAGAACACAGAGCAAGTAATTATCTGAGTGTTGAATGAGAACTCAGGTCTGTCATTTCTAAAGCTGGTGCTCTTTTCACTATAAAATGTCATTTCTGAAATCTAAATTTGTACCTTTTCACAGCCAGAAGATCAAACCACAGTAGCTAAAACTGTGCTATTATAATAACACAGCCCTTTTTAAACGGAAAAGCTAGGAAACCAACCCCTTTTAGTGTGCTGTTGAGAAGTTTACAGAAAATTTTTTGTTCATGGAGCACTTACGCAATTTTATATAATGACCCTGAGAATCATGGCTCAATCACTGAGGTCTCAGCATAAATCAGGGGGGAAAATGATAATAAATGTCTTTGAGCTAATAATGGAAAAGTACCAAAGTCTTCAAGGGGTTACAGGTTAGCAAGAAAAGGTATGAAATGTAAATGACATGTCATTTACTCTAAGAACAAGGTACAAATGTTCAGAGTAATTTCTTTCCACCATGAATTCCTAATGAAATGTTGAGATCAATGTCAAGCAGTTTATTGAAACAGGACATGGAATAGATGTCAAAGTTAAGTCAAACCAAATGAAGTAAGTTAGAGGAAACAGGGCCATATGATCTTTTGTCTTTGGTTTCAAGAACAAAGAATTTTTCTTTTCTTTTTTCAAAGCAATAGTATTTAGAAGTTATTAGTCATGGGATAAAGCTTCAACAGACATTGGGCAAAACCAAAAACAATCTCCTCTTTAAAACAAAATTTATAAAAATAATTTTTAAAACAACCTTAATTTCAAGTTTTCTTATTAGTTATTACTTTGATAGATACCAAGACAATTTACAGAGAAAAATTTATAGAAAAAATTCTTTATTCATCAGAAGATATCCTCAATTTCCTATTTTCAAAGGAATTGTAATCACATTGTTTCTAATTATAAAATACACGTTCATCTGAAACTTGAAAAAATCAGAAAGAAAACCCTCTCATAATCCCACAAAACCATGATAATTTTCCTACAAGTAGAAATATGTTTATATATTACATATGTAATACATATTTCAGGCTCAATTTTAGAACGCTCATAATCTTTTCCCTACTCTGTGCTTGGGGATTAGGGTTTTTCAGGATGATAATAATTTTATGTAATTATTTTTTTAATTAAGGTGGTTTTTATTAAACATATGGTTATTATACATGATTTGATTCATATGACTTCGAAAAGCTTTTAGATAAATACATTTGGGAGTCTTTTACTGGATGGTATCTTTATACTGAGTTCAAAAACTATGTTACCAAAACCCCATAACTGTCTTCACTCCACCTGTGTTATCACATACCCTCTTGCTGGCCTTACCTAGGACACAAGTTAGTGAAGCCCCATGTTGCTGGCCACTCTCAGCACCATTTCCTTTTCTCTTTGCTTAATAGCCAGCTACATAAAAATCTGTTTCAGAATCTCGCATTGTAATTATCTGTGAAAAGGAAGTGGGTTTCGCCCTTGCCCATTTTTGTCCTAAAGTCAGTCCATCAACTACTTCTCAGGTGTCATGACCCACAGTCTGGTTTGGTTTTGTGTGTGTGTGTGTGTGGGAAGGCTGTTTGTTTTTGTTTGTTTGTTTGTTTTAGTTAGAGGAGGATTTATCATTGGCCCAAGCCATGGAGAAGATGGCAGAGGGCACCGCTTACAGCTCAACAAGGTCTTGGGCTGAAGAAGTTGTAGAGGATTGCTGTGTGGCACCTGCTGTCCTCCACGTGGATGCCCAGATCTGACCCTCCACCTCAAACCACTCAGCTCCAGAAGGTCATTGCTCCTCCTCCCCCCAAACCACACCCCAGCCACCAGTGAGATAGAGAACTCTTTCACAGTTTCCTGTGTTGGCATAACATTTACGCCCTGCTTCCCTCAAGCTTGCCTTTTGGGTCTTAAAGACCCATGTTGAAGGTTGAAAAAGAAAAAGAAAAGCTCACCCCACCCACTTTTCTTACCCTTTCAGTCCTGCTTCCCCCAGAGTTCGTGTGAAAACCACTGAGGAAGGGTCACATGCAAGGAGGAAGAGAAAAAAGAAAGTATGATGGTTGATATTGCCAAACACCACACTGACTCAATCTGCCCCTCAGTGACTGTGAGCCTCTTGAGGGCAGAAGTGCCCCTCCTGATGCTGGCGCCCCGCTGCTTAGCGCTACTTCTGGCTCAGCTGTGCAGCCTCAGAACTACTCACTAAATGGATACACGTGTGAGCTATCACGATTTTTGATTATCAGATATGGAGAAATTTGCCTGCCATAAATGGTATTCTTAACTTCCAACAGAGCAAAGTTTCATACAAGCAGAAAAATGTTTTACTTCTAAGTAGAATACTGGAGTACTTAGTGTAAACTGTTGAATTAAACAGATTTATGATAGTTCTGCAAAAGTAAAAGTTTACAAGGTGTTTTAAAAAAACTGCTATTACTGGCCATAGAATTTCCACAAGCATTTCAACGTGAGACTGTGCAATTCCTCTGCATCTGATGGTGACGTAAGTGCAGGCGTCAAACACTCAGCCCTCCACCCTCAGTCAAATGGGATGACCAATGAATATGAAATTAGGGAAAAACCAGCATCAGCATTGGAAAATAGGAAGGATGCTGTGCATATGCCTGACACGTTAGGGAATCTATATTTCATATAGGCTGAGGATAATGAACGGAATGTACCATTTAGGCTCTATTCATGAATGTCCTTGTAATAGAGAAGGGATAGCAAGGATGTGAAGGACCCAGACAATTCCTATAAGACCAACTAATTTGCAGGGGTGAAAAGAGACCTTAGGACAGGAAAGTTCAATAATCAAAATGCTAGTTCTGCTGCTGGGCTTTCTCCTTGAGCCAGGAGCCATCTCACGAAGAAAGAGCTCACAACAGAAGCAAGAAGCCACTTCAAGTGGGATGCCACGTTGCAAGTCCAAATAAGAAAATCACCTTGAAAAGATGAAATGCTTCTTTTGAAATATTTACTGTAAGAAATAAGAACACACATATGACAGTTTGTGTCTCAGAAAGATTCTGGAGGGTTTCTGAATGAGTATCTGACAGCTAAGTCAGCAGTGGAAGTAAAAAAACCCACAGTTGTTGAATGTGGCATAGACGGCTGATTGTTCACCAAAAATTCACGGTCCCCCTTCCGTTATTATTCTTGGGAGGCACCTGCCCCTTGACACTGGAGTCGAGCCATATGAATAGTTTTTGACAAAGGAATATAAGCAGAAGTGAAATGTCACTCCTGGGCTTAGGCTTTTAAGAAGCCAGCGTGCCTTCTCTATCGAATCTTTCTGCCTTGGCTGGCTGGAGACAGAGGACTCAGAGGTCCTTAGGGATGGAATGAATCTGGGATCCAGAACTGGCAAGTAGAGGGTGGACAAATGAATTTCTATTGTTAAGTAGAATGTTGCAGTTTGCTAGTGTGGTAGATGGTTTAATGGCTGCAAATTCCTTCCCCCACAGTATCCACAATACGACTTTGCTGTGCCTTCAGAAAGGAAAAACTACTTCCTCTCTACTTTCTCTCTGCCAACTAAAGGAAAACTCTGTTTTTCCATACTCTATTACACTCACACCAATACTTCACTTCTGACACCAGATGTGTGTGTTTTTTCCCACACAAAGCAATTCTCCAATTCTCTGTGGACACCAACTGTATGTCTTATAATTCAATTAAATTCTGACACTATCTACCTAGAGTTAGCATCAGATCCACAAGTTAAGGGCTCAGTCCCACAAAACTGCCTCCACTTTAGATGCCAATCACAAGTGCAGGCTGTCTGTCATCTGTGCTTGTGACTGACCAGCTATAAATCAAGGTTTCCCATGACCTCCTCCTTGGGTTCAATAATTTGTTAAAATGGCTCACAGAATTCAGGAAAACAGCTTACTAACTAGATTACTAGTTTATTATAAAAAGATACAACTCAGGAACAGGCAAGTGAAAGAGATGCATAGGGTGGAGTACGGGGTAAGGGGCATGAAATGTCTGTACTCTCTCTGAGCGTGCCACCCTCCCATGTATTCAGTAATCTGGAAGTTCTCCAAACCCCTTCAGTTAGGATTATTATGGAGGCTTCATTCCTAGGCATGATTGATTAAATCATTGGCAGTTAGTGATTAAGCCTATCTCTAGCACCTCTCTGCTCCCTAGAGGTCGGAGGGTGGGGCGTAAAGTTCCAACCCCCTAATCACAAGGTTGTTTCTCCTGGTAACCAGCCCCCATTCTGAAGCTATTCAGGAGCCCCCCAGCTACCATCAGCTCATTAGCATACAAAAAGACACTGTCACCTTAAAAATTCCAAGGGTTTTAGGAGCTCTGTGCCAGGAACAACAGGGACAAAGATCAAATATATATGTCTTATTGTAAATCACAATAGTATACCTTCTATCCAGAAGTGGATAGAATCTGGCTGGCCTTGTGATGTGTTTAGACCAAAAGAATGTATCAGGAGTGACACTGTGTGAGTTCTAGAGCCTAGGCTGTAAGTTCTTATCCTCACGTATTGGAACACTCTCATCAACAAGTAAGGGGGCCTGGGTCAGCAGAGAGACTGAATGGAGAAAGACCCTGTAACAGGTCCCAGACTGTGCATGAAGCCATCAGAGGCCATCTTAAACTCTCAAGCCCCAGATGAGCAGATGACAAAGTATAATCATAGGAGTGAGCCCAGGAGAAAGCAGTTGAAGAACCACAGAATATAAAACTCAGGGGAAAATAACATAAAATAAAATAGAGTTAAAACAGATATCTCTGTATTACAAACTTCCAGAAAACAGTGGAGTGATATCTAGAGCATTTTGAGGGGAAAAGGCTGTGACAAAAAATTTTAAAACTAGACAATTGCTTTATATATATGAGGCTGAGTATGCTATACTGAAGGATATAAGACATGGAAACTGTATCACCCATATATGCTTCCAGAAAAGCATATGTGGATAAAAATTACTTGAAGATTTAATCAAGACCTAAACCATAAATTTAAAATTCAAGAACATGAAAGTTGTGGTAGAAAAGCTTCAGTGATGCAATGGAACGTAATAAAGAGTTGTTTAAATAATAAAAAATATAGTTTTAAAATTAATGCAGATGTTAATAATAATTCATAAAAGAGAAGCTATATGATTAAGATGACAATAATTTGCATTAAAGTCAAAAATTATTATCAATAAAAGTAGGACATGTGGGAAAAGATGCATAAAAGTATATTAAATTTCTTATGCAATGGAAATTAATATAGCTTAATTCTTAACATCAATAATTAAAGAAAATATATTCAAATATATTTTTTAGTTAAAGGTGAGACTTTGAGCAATACATCCCAAGTCCAGTGATTTCTTAATAAATTATATGCAAACACATGTACCATCGTATGAACACGTTTATGTGCATGTATTATAGAATAGATGGTGATAGAATTATCAAAAGGATGAGATAAACCTGAAATTAACCTTAATTTAAAATAAATTTAATTGCATTTATTAATAACTTTTCTTTCCCTAAAATAATAACTTTTAGTGGGAGGAGGATGACTAATTTGCTCTCACTGTTTTTAAAAAGCTCAGCTCCACATCTTGCAATACGGCATTCAAAGGTGTGATTCTGCATCCATTTTTATTTCAAACTTGGTTTTAGTGACTGTAATAGCTGAATAATATCCTTCACAGAGAGACAAATTCAAAGTGAAGAAGTATGTCATTGACTACTCTTAATAATAACAATATTTATGTTCTATTCCCTCCACCAATTATGTAATTGTTATTGTTGAAATGTGGTAGTAAATTTCCACATTCCATGATATCCATCAATTGCTCTTGCAAAGGGGTCAGTACATGTTATATTTTTATGCTTCAACAAATGGGTTTAAAATTCTCTAAAACTTTTAAACAGAATAAAAATTCTGTTTCAAGTTTTTTAAGTGTGTTGATATGAGAGATTATATTTTATAGGTGTAACATTTATATCGTTTTCAACAATGTATCAGATAGCAATGGAAACACAGCGGGGAAACATTTCCAAACATCCTTTTTGAAAATGCTCTCTATTACCTCATAATGTGGCTAACGGTGAATTCCTGCCAGGAAAAGGGAAAGTATGAGCTAGACCTGGTCTTTTGTGGGGGAGGGGAGAGGACTGTTGTTATTGTTCTTTTGTGTCTGCGTTTGCATAATGGACATTACTTTTAACCTGCTTTTTTTTTTTTTTTTTTTTTCAGGAATCATTTTAAGAACCTTGCCAATTCTGTGTCTTAGCTTAGATAAAAGTAAACAAAATAACCCTTAAATTCACTTAATTAAGTACACTAAAATTCCAGTGAGTCAAGGAAAGTGAGCAAAATGTAAAAGTGTCACTGTCATTCACCCCGATTTCTAGAAATCACTCTCCTCTGCCTCGCTTATTACGAATAAACTGAGTCTGCCTTACATGTGGACCGGAGCAAAGTATCAGTATTAACTCACATTAAATATCAGTAAAGCTTAATATCTTTCTTAATTTTTAAATAAAAAATAAGATTTTCTTCAGAGTCTCCAATGAATGATCTTGTATACCAACTGGGGTATATGCATACCACTTTGGAGAATAAAATAAATCAGTATGGAAGTATAACAGAAAGATGATCATAGAAGTGAGACCAAACATATCAGTTGTGACAACAAATATAAATGGTCAGAAATCAAAAGCTAACTCTAACAGACAACTCTAAAACCAAAGCATCAACTTATTTTAAAAGATTAAAAACACAAAGACAGGGAAAGGCACACTTTGGTTTTAGCAGGCCCAAACAGAAAGGAATGACAATATGCAGCAAGTAGCATTAAACAGGACAGGGAGTATCCTTGCATATTGACAAAAAGCACAGTCTGCAGAGATTTCAAGAATAAAAATGCATATATATTAGAAATACTATGCAAAATATACAGAAACACAACTATTAGAGACTAAAATACCCCAGGCTTAGCCATTCAGGTGGATAAAAACCAACCAAGGATATAGAAGATATGAATAATAAAGTTAATAACTTAATGTACACATATTAAATTTCAGGGGAAGAAACAGAGAATATACCTTCGTCTAAGATCTGATGGAACATATACATATACAAATATATATATCATATATTTGGCTGCAAAAATAAAGCCAAGATAAATTCCCCAAAGTAGGAACTGTATAGGTCATGTACTCAGAGCACAGTGCAATTTAAATGTAGAAATTAGTAACTTACATGGTCTCATTGGCTTTTTATTATAAGCTATTCTCCCCAAACCATAAGCATTCCACCAAAACATCATAGAAATTACTGTAATCTAGGAATATATAAATTTATTATGCTCTTGGAATTTCCTCTTCTATTGACTTTATGGAAAAAGATAATTCAAGGCTTAAACCACTTCATAATTGAAGAAATACATGCATATTCCAAGAAATTCTGACAATAAAAAGGTAAAGAAAAAGGTAAAAATCATCCATAACCACACTACACAGAGATATATTTGATTTTACCATTTCAGGCTTTTTCCTGTGTATACATACATTAACACACACTCAAACACACAAGCACCCACATGCTTTTTTCCCACAAAATAGGGTTATAGTGTACGTTTGCAATTGTCTATTGATTAACAAATGTACCACAGGCATACTTCTATGCCAGTATATAACACTCTACACTGTTGTTTTTAAAAACAGTGATTTCCCACAATGCATGAATATACCAGGAGTTATTTCACCAATCCTCCATTGAACTCTTTCTTTATTAATTGATCTATTAATACTTGACCATATAAGTTGCTTATAATGTGTTCCAATTTGTCATTTGATAGTGTCAATTTTCTGTGTTGTTTTTGTTTAGTTGGTTTGGTTAATTTTTTATGTTTGTATTTTTGTTGGTTTGGTTTGGTTATGCTAAGATATTTTAAAATTTGTATATAGTCAAATCTATTATATTTTTCTTTGAGAATTTCTGATTTTAATGTCATTTTAAACTGCCTGACACATCATAAAATTATAGAAAAATTTGCTTATATTTTCTTCTGGTTTTAAGTTTACTTTTTTTTTTTTTTTTTTTTTTGCGGTACGCGGGCCTCTAACTGTTGTGGCCTCTTCCGTTGTGGAGCACAGGCTCCGGACGCGCAGGCTCAGCGGCCATGGCTCACGGGCCCAGCCGCTCCGCGGCATGTGAGATCTTCCCAGACCAGGGCACGAACCCGTGTCCCCTGCATCGGCAGGTGGACTCTCAACCACTGCGCCACCAGGGAAGCCCTAAGTTTACTTTTTAAACTTCAATCCATTTGAAACATATTTTGGTACAAGGCATGAGACTGTGAGACATTATGCATAGTGGCTAACAGCATGAACCCAGAATCTAGACTGCCTGGATTCAAATTCCAGCTCTATTCCTGACTAGTTGTATGACCTCGGACAAATTATTTAGCTTATCTGTGTCTCAATTTCCTCATCTATAAAATAGTGATAATAATAGTACCTACCTACTTGTAAAATTCCCGCAAAAATTAAAAATGTTAACTGGTATTAAAGAATGTAGAGCCACATCTAATACATAGTAGCACTAGCTATCACTTTTCCAAATGACTAGCCACTTGTGCCAATCCAGTCACTGAATAACCTCTGCTCTCATTCCTAATTGAAATTCCATTTTTATCGTTTACTACAATCTAGGATACTACCTGTATGTCTGGCGCTATCCCTGTACCAACACTTTAAGTTACTCTGATTTTATAATGTGCTTTCATACATCTGGTGTAGGTATGCCTTCCTCATTCCTCCTTTCCAAAGTGTTCTTGACTCACTCTATCCTGATATTCTAGATAAAGTTGAAAATATTTCAGCAAATTCTAAAAATTCCATTGGAATTTTCATTGGGATTGGGTTGAACTTATGGATTGATATGGGGTAATTAGCCTCTGCACATCAAAATAATTTTAATAACAAATAGCTTATATTTTCCAAAAATATGCAATGCTTCTGTTTAACAGACAGATAAGGGTCAAAAAGGCTCAGGAGCTCACAGAGGTAACAGGTGGCAGAGTCAAGATTTATATCTGGATCTGTTCAGTTGTCACCTAGGTGAATGTGTAATTTATGATCATTAATTTGAATAAAAATATATTCAAATATAATTTTAGAGGCTAAATATTTTTTACCAACATGTTCATATTTCCACCCATTTTCCTAGCCATTCCTTTTCTATTTCATGGTGTGCATTCCAAAAGCAACATGTAATCTTGAATGTCAATAAATTCTACAAGCAGTGGCAATGTTCTCTTTCCACAGCATGACTGTAAGCAGAGAAATCTCATTAAATGCTGACATTTATTTCTATTTAGTAGTGTGTCTAACCTAGAGACAATATGCAAATGTATATGAGTTTTTTCCTAGTTATATAAGGTATGTTTAATAGAAGAATTTCCCATGTTGTGAGATTTTTCAGTTTGCTGCAAAAACCTTTGACAGCTTACTGTGTGCCAACATAATATAGGTCCTAGGGTGAAGAGATGAATAAGACATGGTCTCTTGCCTCAAGAACCCTAGAGTTAAGTGGTTAGATATATACAAATACTTTAAATACTTTTGGCTATTATTGCATCTCATTTCTTAGAAATATGGACAAGGTAGAGGGAAGGCTCATAGGAGGGAGGAGCAGAGAACTCTCTGGGGTCCGCTGAGGCCTTCACTGAGCATGTAATCTTACCTGGGTCTTGATGGGTGAGTAGGAGTTCATCACTGGTCAATGGGAGGAAGGGCAATCTACAAAGAGAGAAAAGCAAGAGGAAAAGATGTGAGGTCAGAAAAGCGGGTAATATTTGAGAAACTGCACATGATTTCATATGCTGACCATTCAATATAGTTTCCATCCCCCAAAAGATGTCTTAGAACTTCAATATATGAAGACTTCATTAGACTCCTGTCACCCAACTGGCCATTCCTTTTCTCAAGGTCACTTTTATATCATCAATTATTAAAGTTTTATCTCTCTTCTGACTTGATACTTTCCTAATTTTCTTCTTTTGTGAATTTTGAGAATATCTTGAGCAGAAAAATTTATAAATACCTTCCAGCTTCTCTTCTGCTCGGGCGAAAATTTGACTAAGTCTTACCCATTTGTACAAGTCAATTGATATGTATGGTTTATGTTGTGTAGCACCAACACAGCCATCATTAGAGTAACAGCCCCCTATATGTTGTTTGGGAGCCTGTCTAATCCCGAACTCCCAGTGTTTCATGAAGCTGAATGAAGGGCCTGGGTCTTTGCATCATCTCTGCAGAAGGCAGAAGGTTGAAGAAAGTATCTAGGCTTTGGAGGGTGAACTTAGATTCCAATCCCAGTGCTGCCACCTGTCCTGTGAGTGATCTTGGGCAAGTCATTCATCTTTCTGAGCCTCAGTTTCCTCAGCTAGAAAAATGAATGCCCTTGGATTTGCTTACTTGGGTTTCTGTGAGGAACAACCATGAATAATGTACATGAAAAGTCTAGGTAAACTCTCAACTTTTTGAGCATGACTTAAGGCCTAAGGAAAATAAAGTCCTAGGAGTGAAAAAATTGGATGACCTCCTACTCATTAAAAATTGCTAGTCTTTGAGTAGATTTGATTCTAGCACACTGAGTCAGTTTATAAAACACCACATGGTAGAAATCACAATTCTTCAACAGCAAACATTCCTAAATTGTGTCCATGATAAGTTTATAACAACATGTTTGGGAAGCAGAGAGTACCTAATAATTGCTTTAAAAAAAAAAAAAATCTTGCAAGAATCCACCACTCTAGGTCACGCTACAGTCTGGGTGGATCCATAAAGACGGAAGAGGGACTTGAGTATACTTCATTGCAAGGGCTTGTCTCTGTCTATGCTGATAAGAGTCATCATGGGGTATTTCTGACTCTATAGCCCTCCGTTTCTCTCTCCTTTTCTTCTTACTTTTCCTCTCTTATTCCGTTAGTGTGGTTAGCATCTATGGCTTCATTCTCAGACTCATTTTGGCAGGATGGCCACTCTCGTACTTCCAGTTTCATGCACTGAAGTTCTCAGCCATAGCAATGGGCAAGAAAAAGAAGTAAAAGCACTGCAATATGGAAAAATAAGTTATTTTTTTTAATTTACAGAAGGCATTATTGTTTATGTAGAAAATTTTTAAGGAACCTACCAAAGGAAAAAAAAACTACTAGAATGAAGAAGTGAATTTATTGTGGTCACTGGATATAAGGTTAATATATAAAAATAATTATATTTCTATATACTGACAAGAAAATTAAAAATAGATGGTCAGATTTTTTTTTAAAGATATCTCCAAAACATTATGTTAGGTAAAAGAAGACAGACAGAACAGTTTACATGATATATGATTCCACTTATATGAAACGCCCAGAATAGATAACTCCATAGAGACAACGCAGATTGATGGTTGCCAGGGACTGAAGGGAGGAGAGAATGCTTAAGGGGTATGGGACTTTACTTTGGGATGATGGAAATGTTTTAAAACTAGATAGAGTGGTTGCACAACACTGTGAATGTACTAAATGTCACTAAATTTTTCAATTAAAATGGTTAATTCTATGATATGTGAATTTCACTTTAATAAATTATTTTTAAAACAACAAACATACAAAAGGATGCTGGATTAGAAAGCAGACACGAGTATGCTTGAGACCTGGAGTTGGTCACTTCCCAACTCTGAGCCTCAGTTCTTCTAACTATAGCTTGGGGCATTTTCTGTGTGCCTGGCCCTGGGCTACAGGCTTTACGTGCTTTTCCTCCTTCAGTCTCCATTTACAGATGAGGAGACAGGCGTAGAGAAGTTGAATAACTTGCCCAAATTCATATATTTCATCTGTGTTACAACAAAGCTGAATTCTGTATCTCCCTTTTCTTGAAGTACTAATTTTTCAGTGGTCGAATGGGGCTAGATAATAAAGTGGATCTCTGAGACCAAACCAAAGGTGGAAGCTCAAAAGAGGTCTTATAATTATAAACCATGACCAGACACTTAACTTAAAACTCCTGGCCTAACATCAACTATTTCCAACCATCCTTGGCTAAAGACTCTACCGATAGTTGTGAAATTCAAATAACCTATCTTGTCTGAAAATTAGAGCAAAGAAGGAATTCTTCAAGTGTTTTTCCCATAATTATATGTGAAAATGAGAACTTTATACTACCTAACTAGTGTACCTCACTCCTTTGAGTGCCCTTTTATGTCTAGTGGATTGTATGCAAATTCAATTTAAATTCTTTCATCCCAAGCTTCTGCAGTTTTCCATTTTGCAATTTATTATTCCCTGAAATCTCATAATAACAGGTTAAACCCAAGCTCTTGTAGGGTTTGTGCCAAGATGAGATTTTTTAAAAAATCATATCTAAATTACTTCATGAAATAATGTTCCTATCTGCCTCCAAGCTGCTGTCAAGGCTGAGGCCAAAAGCTGTGCTAAGAACGGAGCAAACTGAGCCAGGGGTCTCCAGGGAAATAATAGAGTAGAAACCAGCTCTGGGGAGAGCCCTTGGTAGATATCATCCTATTTCATATTTTCCCCTAAATGGTGTAGGTGTTACCTTTACAAAGTATATTTCCTAATCAGATTTGATTCTACAGGGGTTGGAGACTCTACAGCCCTTGGCTCTCATCTGAACTTCTATTATGATGAAAATGAAATATGAGGGAAACATCTCAGTTTTCTTAGACTAAGTAACCTGACCCTTAATATAAAATTTTGTCATTCATTTATTTAGCAAACATTCTCTGAATGCCTGCTAAATTACAGGCACGGAATATAAACATACATAAAAATCATCTTCCCTGCTCTTCAGAAAATCACCCTCTGATAGGAATGATAACCATAAAAATAGATGACTACAGTACAAAGTGACAGGAAGTATTATTGTCCAAAGGTGGATTAGTGATACTTTGAGGGTCAGTGGTATATTGTCCTTTATTTTTTTTTATTGTCCTTTTAATATTCATTTGTTTATTTATTCTTCATTCACTCAGCAAATCTTTACCAAATAACACAATTTGCAATGTGCTATTAATTGCTCAGGGGTACACAAAAATGACTTGGATAAAACAATGTGCATAAAAATCTTTCGTCAATTTTATTGACTTACAAGAGAGACAACACACATGCTAGATATTTCCTGTTGCTCCTCCACCAGACCTATTATATCTTTTCACTCTGCTCTGTGACTCACAAAGTACACTCTTAGTAGATTTCAACATTGATTAATTTTCCTCCAAAATGAGTTTTGTATAGGCAAACCACTATACCATTTGAATTCCTTGATCAGTAATCTTTATAGCACAGCGAAATTATATGTATTTTTGTATTTTAATATTTACTTAAATTATGTCCACATAGTCTTTTCTATATATATCACAGTAAAGACATTTTTTAATTTATCAGGTTTTTTTCCCAGTGTTAAAATTTTCAAATTATACCTTCTGCCCTCTGATCTGTTGTTGTTGTTACTGAGGTTTCTTTCTACGGAGTCCACCTTTTAAAAAATCTGGATAAATTTTGTGGATAAAAATCTCTTTAAGGTAATATAATCTTTTTGTCAATTTTTCATCAAGTTTACATATATGTGTTGCTATCAATGTTACTTTATGTTCACTATCTCTACCTGCAATATTTAGTTGTGATTTCATTACCTAAAAATAAAGTCAATGCTTTTAGAGGCTGTTCAATTTTAGAAGAACTTTTCATTTTACCTCAGCAGGATTAAAACAGCAATGTCAAAATGATGAGGTCAAAATATTTTGCTTTACGTGTGTACCCCCTTGGATTTACACATCTTTAAAAAGCATTTAGCACAATATATTGAGATTCATGTCTGCCTCCCTCAGGAAAAGTGAGCTCCTTGAAGGAAGAAATTAAGTATTATTCACCACCGGGAAGCCAACGCCTTGCTCAGCCTGCCCCAGATGGTGTTGAGTGAAGGTAGGTTGATTGTAGAATCATAAATGTTTTGGTTTTCTTTATACACTCTTCTGTATGTATGGCTTTCCAGGCATTTCATCTAAAGAACTAACCAGTATAGTGTTGTCAACATTCTTAGTTGCAGGGAATCCTAAAGTACAGTCCCAGTGTCCACTTACTTTGGTTAACTCTGTTCCTACTCTTGTCACAATTCATGTTCATTTGTCCACACACTTTCCCAAGCCCTGACCATCGAATGAAAACACTGAGTTTCACACACCGGTCCTGACCTCAGATCTATCACTCCTGGGGCTAGATTCTAGCCAACCAGGATCTGCAACAGGAGCTAAGAGCAAATGGGTTAAAGAGGAGGTGAGAAGTGGGAGCCAGGGAGGAAGGAAGGGAAGAAAGGCTGTGCTAGTGTATATTCATCAGTCTGTTTACTAAAAGCTCCATGGAGGCAGCAAATTCATCTATTTTATTCATTATTATGTACCCAGCTCCTAGAACACTGTCTGGCACATAGTAGGTGCTCAATAAACATTTTTAATGAATGGGAGACCTAATAAAGGACACTTCGATTTACTGAAAACCACTATTTGACAGGTTTGGTACTAATCACTTTCACTCATGATCTCATTTTAAATGTGATCCTCAAGCCATCTTGGTGACGTAGGTGGTATCACTCTTGTTTCACGAGAAAGAAACAGGGCCCTCACTACTACATACTGGCTGTTAGTAACTCTTCACAGATTAGGCATCATGGAGTGAAAGATTTGTCAGAGCAAAAGGTAACTTAGAGATGATCTAACTTAACCCTCTCATTTTACTCGTAAAGAAAATAACCCCTGGATAGCTGAAGTGACTTTGCCAAGGTCTCACAGGGGTTAGGGTTGGCAGCTGGACCTGAACTCAGATGTCCCACCTCAGTCAGGGATCTCTCTGCTCTGCTTGGATGCCGCTTGCTTGTTCCTATCACTACCACATGTAGAGAGGACAGGTAACCATCAGTCATAAAGTTGTTCAACTCAAAAGAGCTAATTTCACGTGTTCTTTAAATCATGTTCCACAATCACCCACCATACCACCTTCTGACCCCCATCAACTCCATGAATTTTGTCTACCCTGGGTGGCCTTGTGTGTAGCTCTTGGCCCTTTTAGCCCCTAGCCTTGTATATGCCCTGAAAACTGTGGGACTTGTACACTTGGCAAAGGAACATTTACCGAAGAACAGAACATGCTCTTTTTCTCGTTTGAACTTGACTCCATTGTTCACCAAATACATTTTTCTTTCTATGAAGTATAACTGAACAGTTTATGACAGGATTTAACATTGAAACCAGTAATATAATGATCTCTCTTTGTCTCTGTACCCTGACGGTGTGTCAAATAAGGTTAATACAGATTGCTAAAAGCATGACCACATTATTAGATAATTCCTCAGGTTAGCTCTTTGCATCCATGCATGTTGCAGACACCAGAGTCAACAAGAGCAATGGGGATCAGGAATCAAAGGAAGGGGAAATGCAAATATAAACCTGTGCTTCTGATGGGCACCAGTTCTTGCTACTCCAGAGGGCTGGAGTCCGGATTCCTGAGGCGGGTATCACACACTATCTACCTCATTTCCTGGGCGCTCCCCTGCTTTGTGTCTCAAGTAAACACTTCCCTATTGCCCTCACTTAATTGCTTCTATATTGATCTAAGAAAGTGGGATTATTTTTCATTCAGAACTGTATAGTTTGATTGCATTTAAGATACATAACATGAGCTAAGTGTTGTACCAAGCAAATGAGACTGTAAGTAGATACAACAGACATTGGTTATGGTAAATTCACACCCACTTCACGTCTTGGGTGAACTGTTGCAAGAGTCTCCTAACCAGTTTCCCTGCTTCCTCCCAACTCCATAGCTTCATCTCATAGTGATACTTCTAGAATATAAATCTCATCATGTGACTCCCCTGCTTAAAACCTTTGAATGTTACTTTTTGAATGAAGTACCAACTCATCAGCATGGTAGGTAGACAAGTGCTTGAAAATCTGGCCCCAACCTACAAGGCTGATCTTTTCCACCTCACACCAGATTGCCTCTTCTCCAACATTTGATGATTTATTTCTCAACAAGACAGCCTGTTACTTTGAAAATATTACTCTTGTGCCTTTTCTCTGCCTCATGATCTCTTAATTGTACTTCAAGAGCCAGTATAGAGGCCCCATCCCCTGAAAGTCATCGAGACCTTTCCAGGTAGACCTAGCCACGCCCTTCTTTCATTAGAGCACTGATCACACTGAAATCTAGTTATATGATCACTTCTCCATCTACCCCACTGGACTGTGAGTTCTTCAAGTCAGAAGACTATGTCTTATACTTACTTATCACCCCAGTAATTAGCACAGTGCCTGGCAAAATAATGATTCTATAAAAATACTCATCAAATGAACATTTACTCTGTTCAAAGCAGTGGGCTAAGTGCTATGAGGAATACAAAGATAGATTATTTGAAGTCTGTTCTTAAGAAACTTGCCCTTCATTAGGACAACTATTAACCACACTAATTTGTAGAGGTTTTGCACAAATACATCTTGCGACAAACTTTGATGGCACCCAGCTGGAATTGAATTACATCAATGGTTATTGTGTTTCACCTGCTCACTCTTCAGCACTCCTTGAGAATTTTTACTAATTGTCCTCTCTATACATTCAGTAGGCAAAGCACTACGTGTGTTCCAACCAACACAAAACCACACTTCAATGCTGATTGATTTTTCTCTGTACTACTTTTCTGAAACATATATATTCTCAGTTGAAACAAAATTAAATGTACACACTGATCAAAAGCTGACATAACAATCTGAGATGGGTTTGGGGTACATCTGGACGACAAGACACACCAAATAGGCAATGCTGACTTATCCAGGTAGTTATCTTATACATATTGTTTTTAATCTAGGAATGCATCCTATAGACACTATAATTAAGATGTTACCAGAAAGGTCTAAAATATCAAGAAAAAAGAAACAGGAAGATCAAGGAAGGCTGCACAGAGAAGAGAATGTCTGAACCTGATGGGAAAATGGAACTTACTTTTAAATCCTATAAATAATTCATAAATTTTATTTGAGTCACTTTTTGGTATTTCAATAAGGTAATTATTAAAGAATATTTCACCCGGAGCAATCTGGTAACTAAATGCATGCAAAACAAATGGAGAGTCAACCCAGAGATGTAATTAAATAGCATGTGAAAGAATCTCTTGAGCAGCCCAAGGCTGGTCACAAGGGGTTTTACCTTAGAGTTGGGTTCTGCACATGGTAAGATAAAAATCACAAGATTGATCCCAGTTGAGGGTAATAAAGATGAACAATAAAAATGTTTTCAGAGCAGAAAACATTTCCTCCCCAAAACCCATAACCCCAGTCTAACCACAAGCAAACATCAGTCAAACTCAAATGAGAGGCACTCTACCTAACCAGTACTCCTCAAACTGTCAAGGTCATCAAAAACAATGAAAGTCTGACAACTAAATATGACATGGGATCCTGGAACAGAGCAAGGATATTAGGGAAAAGCTAGTGAAATCCAAATAAACTGTAGAGCTTAGTTAATATAGGAATTAATGGCTAATAGTAATGTACTGATGTTGGTTTCTTAGTTGTGACAAGTGTACCACAGTGATGTAAGATGTCAACAATCAGTGAAACTGGATGAAGAGTTTACAGGAACTCTGTCATTTTTGCACCTTCTCTGTAAATCTAAAACTATTGTAAAAAATTGTGTAAGTTTGTTAAAAAGCAAATTGCCACAGCCTTATTGAAACTGGCTCAGTGATATAATCAACTTCCAGGAGACAGCTTTGCAAGGGAGATAAATAATAATGGACTAGCCAAAAATCACAAGTTCAAATCCATCCTGGGACCTTAACAGTTGATTGACTTTAATACTCTATGAGGGCCTTCCCTGGTGGCACAGTGGTTAAGAATCCACCTGCCAATGCAGGGGACACGGGTTCGAGCCCTGGCCCAGGAGGATCCCACATGCCTTGGAAGAAACTAAGCCCATGTGACACAACTACTGAGCCTGCGCTCTAGAGCCCGTGAGCCACAACTACTGAAGCCCACATGCCGCAACTACTGAAGCCCATGCGCCTAGAGCCTGTGCTCCGCAGCAAGAGAAGCCACCGCAATGAGAAGCCCGCGCACCGCAATGTAGTCCCCGCTCGCCTCAACTAGAGAAAGCCCATGTGCAGCAGCGAAGACACAACGCAGCCAAAAATAAATAAATTTAAAAAAAAAACTCTATGAGCCTCTACCTTCTCCTACATAAAACAGGATTGGCAATATCTGTCTTGCCTACCTACTTCAAAAGAAAGGGGAAAAAGAGAAAGAAATATATGTTGAGTGTCAATTCTGTGCCAGGCAGGAAGCTTACATATCTATATCTTCTTGAATCCTCACAGTGACAGCAGACATTGTAAAGCCCATTTTGCAGACTAAGGAGGCTCAAAGAGGCTAAGTAATTTGCTTAAGGTGGTATTATTAGACAGTGTTAAAGTCAGATTTTGTACACAGTTTCTCTATCTCCTAAGTTGTCCCCTGCGGCCTTCCTTCCTCCAGGCTGCCTCCCATGGAATACAAACACAAATGCTTTGGAAACTGCCACACAGCTCTACAGTCTTGCGTGAACACTGCTTCCAACACAAATGTCTGAGAGCCCAGTTGATTGTCCAAACACAAATGTGGGAAAGGGTCTCTCACCACTTGCTAGTACTGAAAAAGCAGCTCCCCAGTTGGGCAAGGGGTACTTGAGCAGCCTTCCAAGGCACCATGAGTCTGTGCCACCTGTGAGCACTCATGTTCCTCTTTCTCCGTCTTTCGGGGCTGCCCTAGGGAATGCTCAGCCTGCCTTTTGGCAGCTCCACAGACTTCTTCTTTCTGCTGCAGAGTGCTTTATATCAGGGGTGTCCAGGGCAGGAGCCAGAGAGGCGTATTGGTAATGTGATGCGATAATAGTGTATCAAATTCAAAACGCCACTTCTGCCAAAAGGAATTTAATTAAGCACAAAAGTGGGTTACTGCAATGAAATGCACATGTGTTCTTTAAAGTCATGCGTGCCTTTGGGTATTTGGAAAATACCCTAAATGCATGTTATTACAGGAATCCTGTTATCAGCCAGAAAGAAGGCTTTAGATCCTAGGTATATGGTTTGAAATATGTGAGCATCTTGAAACTTTGGTGTTAACGTGTCAGTTTATCTGCATGAAATAAACTGCATTTTGTGCCCAGGCCAAGACATAATCTTCCCCCTCACTAATCAAGATACAATGGACTTTTTTAGTTTAAAGTTTCAGCTTTGCTATCAAATCCAGACCAAGCTTTCCAAAGATCTAGACAGCTAAGAAAGTTGCTACTATTATTTTCACTTAAAAAATTATTTATTTATTTGTCTGTGCCAGGTCTTAGTTGCAGCACGTGGGATCTTCGCTGCAGGATCTTCATTGCCACGTGTGGGCTCTTAGTTGCGGCATGAGGGATCTAGTTCCCTGACCAGGGATCGAAACCGGGCCCCCTGCATCGGAAGCATGGAGTCTTAACCACTGGACCACCAGGGAAATCCTTGTTTTCACTTTTAATAAGAGTATTAACTGACTTTGAACACAAGCATTTATCATAGATTCATAAAAAATCATGAATGGTCTCATCCAGAGGGCTATTAAAGGCCATCTAACTCAATCCCTTCTTTTTGTAAGTGAGGAAATTGAGGCCCAGAAGGGTAACTAGCCCAGGATAGCACAGTGAGTCACGGCAGGCTAAGCCCATAACTCAGGCTGGTGGCACACATCTCACAAAAATATCCTATGTGGGACTAGGTGACCCATTAGATTACAATTTATGTGATCAAGTCTCTTTTAAAAAAGTCACACATCCAGTGGAGAACGAATAACATGAATCTAGCTGGGGGGAAACATGAATGTACACCAAATGAGGAACATTTTAATTTAAAAAGGGGGAAGAAATTATATTCTCCAAAAGTATCAATGTCATAAAAGACAAAGAAAGGCTGAGCAACTGTTTGTGATGAAAGGAGACAACTAAATGCATGCCTAGACAGGACTGTAACTAGAGGAGGAAGTGCTAAAAAGGACATTATTGGGTTAATTGATAATTGAAATATAGACCATAAACTGGATAAAAGTATGTCACAGTTAAACTTATTAAGGTTGATAACTGTGCTCATAAAAGAGAATATCCTAATTCCTGGGAAATGGACAGTGAAGTATTTAAGGATAAATGAACATGACATGCAACTTACTCTCAATTTGATCAGAAAAAATTTTATATAGACAAACAGACAGATAAGACAATTAAGGCAAAATGTCAACAACAGATAAACGTGGATATAGGCTATAAGAGCGTTCTTTGCTCTATTTTTATGTTTGAAATTACTCCAAATAAAAAGTTAAAGAAAATTTAAGCCACGCAAATGATTACCACCAGCACCACAAGATTATAACCACTCTTCATTCAAGAGCAAAGGAGGGCATTTTAAGAACATCTCCAAAAATATAGAGCCATGACATCCTTCATGCATATTTACTACAAAACCAAAATCTTAATAAATGAAAGCAATGAGTAGGGTCACCTCAGAAGGCCTCCCAACTTGGTGTTTATGTCTTGATTTTGGGCTGGCACTACCCCTTCTGGGACTGCTGCCATTTGCCCATTTTGTTATGATCTTTCATAGTGAAAAAAAAAATAACTTTCTATTATCCTGAAAATTACAATGAGAAAATTGATACCTACTGATTGCAGCAAAATAATTAACCCACATGTTTTCTCTTTAAAAAAACAAAAAGCTAAAGGTTACATTTCTGGATATGAACAGGAAAATGGTCACCTCAGGCCATGCTGAGGTTCTAATGAGGGAAGACAATGACCGTTTCCCTGGAGGCTTGAACAATCAGCTTCATGACAGAGCTTCATTTATAGTCATTATTTACACTGACCCAGAATAGCAATAGCAGTGCCTGCTCATCCCAATGGAAAGCAAACCCTCTTCTCTGAATTTGCCATCTGATTTTGGGCGGTGCCTGTCAGTTATCTGCTTCATGAGTCTATGCCAGTACTGATTGTCCACACAAACCATGTGGCATTGGTGTTCCCCAAAGATAAAAACAAATACTGGCCACCACTCCATATTCTTGGTACTTAGAGAATGTTCTCTGTTAACAGCAGGGTAGCTTTACTAAGTCATTCATGGATCATAAATTTATACCCAGTATATTTGAAGGTATTGGCATGTGTTCTGTTCTGGAGAAGAAACTAAGTCCAAAGTCTGGGTCCTGCCCTCAGGAAGCTTGTAATGGCACCGGAATTGCAAAGATCACGCAAGGCAACCACAGGCAGCCACACTGGCCATGGGCCATAGAGCCCAAATGTTCTATGTACAAAAAAGAGTTGTAAATGCAGTAATCCTGGCACAGAAGGCACTAGCACAGCAATGTTTTTATCATATTGCTTAGTCACCAATGACTAGGTATGCCTAATCAAGCCAAATGTGCTATGCTCTCTTGCCTTCTGGTCTTTGTACATCCTGTTCCTTCTGCCTAGAACATTCTCTCCCACCCTCACCATCCAGTACCCACTTTGCGCCCACCACACCACCTCCCTTTCTTTGGTTAATTCCTATAGCTCCTAACTTGGACGTTATCACCCTTGAAAAGCTTTCTTTGTCCCCCTCCTTCTCGAGTTGGGTCTTCCTGTGTTCTCCCATTAAATTAGCCTTTATCGTGTTGCAAGGGGAACTCTAGAGTCAGACTGTTTGGGTTCAAATCCTGGGTCCCTCATCTACTAGCTTTGAGGCCTAAGTCAAGTTAGTCCCATGCATAACCCCTCTGTATCTCCTACGGTTTATTATCTCATTTAAGCTCTAGCCAATTCTCTATGAGAGGTGTTGCCCTCACTTCACAGTTGAGGAAACTGAGTCTCAGTTTACATAACTCAACCAATGTGACACACCTGGGGAATGGAGAGCCAAAGCCAAGTCTAGAGGATATTTAAGACATCAGTTTTAAGCATCATCAGGAACTTTCTCAGTCAAGTGGTGCTAAAAGTTCTGCTACTGTCAGGGAGGAGTCTTGGCAAAAGGATTTGGGACTGCCTTTCCAGAAGAGGTCAAGCAGAAGTGCCATGAGATTGTGAGCTGAGACCCCCCCCCCACCCCTGAGACTGTCTTCCAGGGAGGGAACCTCCAGGTGACAACTATTAGAAACTGTTTGATAGCCATTAGTTTAGTTTTTATATCACATTTAGTGACACAGTTCAATTGTTTTTACATTTATATTTTCATTTTCATTAGGAGTAGGGGAGAGAGATAAATTATGCTGACAGAGGGCCCTGATCAGTCCTTCCTACAGGAGCCTGGAATATGTTCCCCATTTCCTAAAGAACAGAGATGATGAGAGTTACATAGAAATCCATGGGAAAGATATTCACAGTTGAAATAGGAGGCAGTAAAACAAAGAGCTTAAATGATGGGTTTTGAAATCAGAGCTGATCCAGCCTCTTCATAACTGTGTGACCTTGGGAAAGAAAACTTAGGAACTCAAGTTTTCTCTAGAGTTAAGCTAAGTATTCCAAGTCAAACAGGGGTATCAGCCAGATATCAAAGAAGGGGAAAGAGAGGTGTGCAAGGATGAGGGGGCAGTGTGTATGAAGACAGTTTATCCTGTCTGCCTGGTAACATCTCTAAATGGTGCGAGAAGAACCCCACCCCTGTTTATCATGATGCATCCACTTCTACTTCACAGTTGACCCAAAATCCTTCTCTGGTAAACATGTTGCTGTAATTTCATCTCAGCTGTTTGTTTAGAGGTTTTTGAGTGCTAAATTTTGATTTTGAGGTTAAATTATCCTTTAAAAATAGTTTCAAGATGCCTTAACTTGTGCCGTAACTAAAAGGGAATAGCTGTTTTAGTGTTGTAAGCGTCTCTAATTAAACACTAGGATCTTCTTTCAAAAGACTTTCTTCCGTCAGTAATATATCTTGAGATCGATATTTTAATCATACTCATTTTCTATACTTTCAGAATCACTGTTATTCACCACTGATAGAAGGGAATCCAATGTCTTTGTTGGTTTGATATATAATCTCATTTTCTGAAAGCTGGTTCATAGATCCTAAGGACCAGCAAATGATCAGTACATGATCAGTAATGGTAATAAGAAAGGCTGCATGAGGAAGGCAATCTAAGGTGAGGCTTCTGGGAATGGAGTCACATGGTGGGCTTGGACCAATGGGTGAACATTGCTGGGCAGGAAGTTGTCAGAGATATACCAGACAGCCCCTGGCAGGCAGAATTCAGGCTTGATTTCGATGGCATGGGCCAGGCTCCTGTATGTGATAGGAGCCTCTAGGAAGTTGGCATATTCCACTAAGCCTGTGTTAGTGCCTTTAGTGAAAGTGTCACTTGTTACTCCTGGGCAGGTGGGTGGGATGGAGTAGTTTGAGAACTACTGAGTCCATCTACCTTCCAATAGCATCAACTGAGTAAATTAAAGAAACTACATGAGTAACAAAATATTTCATTTCTTCATAATTACCCATATTTTAGCAATATGATTACAGAATATTACAATTATAAAAGCATGAAAACATGTTTTAATTTTAATTGTAATATAGAAACAGTTTTTGATATGTAAGATGTTTCAATTATTAGGTAACTAGGCAGCATCCCTGGTGTTGCTGGCACAACTCTTTTTCTATCATTAAATATATAAGCACCTGCTCAAATTTACCATTAGTTTTCTACATAGAGCTGCCCCTGAGAGAAAAAGTCCCATCATAATCAATGTCCATAGTCTGAGGTATCTGTCAGGTGATCATTGACTTCGGTTCACACTTGAAATGATTATTCACCTTCTCTGTCCACAGCTTAGGAATCCTGGACTACGACTGCCTGCTTCTATGAGCGGCCACACGAAGGCCTCTCCAAGAGAAGGCCATGAATGCCACGTGGCCTATATTTTGAGTCAGATCCACCCAGATATAGCTTCGAATTTGACAACAATTTCCAATCACACCCACAGGACACATTTAGAGGGGGAAAAAAAAGAAAATTAATTTTATTCATACAAATATTATTAGGTTAATAAAGTTTGTTTATAGCTTTTGTCCTCCCTCGTCATGAACTGTTGGGACACAACAATTGTACTTAATGAAACAGCAAACTTAGACTCTCAAGACTATTTACTTTTTATTGTAAAAGCAGTAACAACATTGAAGGAAATTTTAAAGAAGAAAAATCATCTCTAATCCCAACACTCCATCAAAAAAATTTATTTTCACTCTAACCCCATTCCTAGCTTTAGTTTACATAATTGCAATCATAGAACACATAAATTATTCACTTCACTCTCAATTGCAAATATTTTCAACGCTGATATGTAATTTTTATTTTTTATTTCATTTTTTGGTACAAAATTTACAGTTTTTTCTGGCTGCACAGTTCATCAAATACTGTAACTTTCTTAGTCAATCCTCTAGTAATGTGAACACTTGATTTGTTTCCAGTTCTGTGTTATTTCAAAACAAGCTACAACAAATTAACATGGAGGTATAGTTTTTCCTTAAAATAAATGTCAGAACTGAGATTTGTTAGATGCAGGTGATTTGGCTTTTACTCAAACCATTTCTTAGCAGCTTGGATGAGCCCCTGGTGGAAATCTTTGCCAGTTCTCCTCTCCTCAGTCTCGGACATGACTTCTCTGAGCTCTTAAAGTGCTCTTGGCTCTCCTGCTCCCCTTCCATTCCCAGACCCAACCCAGGCAAATGAAGGATGCTAACCAGCATTTTAACAGTTGGCTAAGCAAATCCCAGGCCACTTCACACTTCATTACCTTATCTCCACTCTCCTTTCTTCCTAAAGAAATGCCATTTCTTATAACGAATGAGGTGTGTATAAGCCTCAGTTGTTTGGATGCACTTTTAAAAATTCACAACTATGGCAACCTAGCAAGTTATCTGAACTACAGATGTGACTGACACACCCATGGGGCTAATTCTACTCCACACATATTGAATAGGGTTTGATGAGAAGCAAAGAAGATAAAATATGGGAAAGTACTTTCTAAATAGCAAAGGAACATGCAGAAAATGTAACTACTATTAAGCACACCTAAATTTACCTTTACATGTGTGGCATAATGGGAAATATAAATATGTATTTGGTCTTTGTCTCTGTTTCCTGGCACAGAGTTCCTAAAACACTAGGAATTTCCTGAGGATAGGATTGATAGGAGTGTCTTCTGTTATTCATAACAAGCTACTTTAGACTATATCTAAGTTTATGCTAATGAGGTGACTCTCTAGAGGACCCTGGATATCTTCAGGCTAGAGGATGGTTGGTGGCAAGACCAAGCCATGCTTAGAGGGCTGGAACTTTCATTCGTTACTCTTACCTACCAGGAGGGAAAAGGGGGCTAGAGATTGAGTTCAATCACCAAGGGCCAATGATTTAATCAATCAGGCCTACATAATGAAACTTTCAAAAAACTCTAAAAGACAGGTTCAGAGAATTTCTGGGTTGGTGAACACACGGAGGTACTGGGAGGGTTGTAAACCCGGAGAGGACATGGAATCTCTGTACCTCTTCCCACATACCTTACTCTATATACCTCTTCCACTTGGCTGTTCCTGAATTTTATTCTTAATGATAACCCAGGAATAGTTAAGTAAAGAGCTTTCCTGAGTCCTGTGAGTCATTCTGGCAATTTATCAAATCTGAGGGAAGGTTGTGGGAACCCCCAAATTTGTAGTTTGCCAATCAGAAATGTGGGTAGCCTGGACAACCCATTTTCAGCTGGTGTCTGCAGTAGGGGCAGTCTTGTGGGACTAAACCCTTTAACTAATGGGATCTGACACTAACTCCAGGTAGAGAGTGTCATCATTGAATTCTTGGACACCCAATTGGTGTCTGGATAACTGCAGAACTGATATTGGAAAAGACACCACGTATTTGGTATTGAGGGAAAAAACTTCTCAACAAGACGCATTTGGTAATCCTGTTAAAACGCAGACTCTAATTCAGAGCAGAGCTTTTCCTACTCACAGGGATGGTCTACGGATCTGCAGCACCGGCATCACTTGGGAGCATATTAGAAATGCAGAATCTCAGACTCCATCCCAGACCTACTCAACCAGAATCTGCATTTTAACAAGATCCCAGGGCTTCCCTGGTGGCGCAGTGGTTAAGAATCCGCCTGCCAATGCAGGGGACACGGGTTCAAGCCCTGGTGCAATAAGATCCCACATGCCACGGAGCAACTAAGCCTGTGCACCACAACTATTGAGCATGCGCTCTAGAGCCCACGAGCCACAACTCCTAAGCCTGCGTGCCATAACTACTGAAGCCCTGTGCCTGGAGCCCGTGCTCCACAACAAGAGAAGCCACTGCAATGAGAAGCCCGTGCATTACAACAAAGAGTAGCCCCCGCTCGCCGCAACTAGAGAAAGCCCGCGCACAGCAATGAAGACCCAACGCAGCCAAAAATAAAAAAACAAAACAAAACAAAACAAAAAATCAAGATCCCACAGTGAGTCATATGCACCGTAAAGTTTGAGAAGAACTGGTGTGAGTCTCAGTTTTCTTTCCTAAATGCTTTGTAACCGGCACACAGTACACACTCAGTGAGTGGAAGCTACTATAGACTTTGCTCTGTGTTCAGAGTTTAGATTTAAAAAAGCATTCCTTATAACTGAACAAAAAGTAACTGCTCGTAGGTTTGAGGTTTGTAAGCAGGTGCAGGGATGGGCTGTACGCTAGATGCTTTGAGCAGGCCCTACAGACTTAGTACAGCACTGCAGAAGTAGCTTCTTGGCTGGCCAGGAGAGGGGCTATCCAGCAGAGCTTTTAAGCGGAATACCAAGAACGTCCTTCTTAAGAACAGCCTCAGGACCCCGTGAGGTGAAATCAGGTTGCAGCTATCATACCCAAGACATCAGCTCATACCATGAGTCCCTAGGAAGGTGGAGCTGGGGAGAGGCGAGCTCAAGCCTCTCACCCATTCCCTCAAACCAGGCCCTACACCAAGACCAGCGGAAGGCACACTCTCACTATGCAACCCCTTTCAGCTGCAGTTCAGGACTTCCAGAAGCATCTGTCTCATAATGATCTCTAGTTTCATTACAATAATCTTTTTGGGAAATGCTTTTCCAGAGTTAAATTTAGAAAATAAATGGTGCAGTCAACTGTAATCTAAAGCTTTAGAACCATAGCCTTAGCCTAACCTACTATACTGGGCCTACCTACCAACTGGGCCATGTGATCCCCCACCAGCTGTCTCAGTCCCACCCAAAATTAAGGGCCCATCCTATGTTGAAGCAAGAGGGGTTTAAGCCTCAGCTCAAAAATAGGAAACATCAACTATCCTCTGTCTTCTCCATGGCTTGACTTTGAACCCACTGTGATGACAGAGTCAGACAAGCATGGTTTCAGTGCTGGGTTCACCTGTTCTTACTGTATGTCCCGTGGAAAGTTACTTCACATTTTTGTAACTCAGTTTATCTCACCTAATAAAACAAAGACAACGGTAACTATCTCATAAGATCATTGTAAGATTTTTTTTAATAAATTTATTTATTTTATTTTATTTTATGTTGGGTCTTCGTTGCTGCATGTCAGTTTTTCTCTGGTTGCAGCGAGCGGGGGCTACTCTTCACTGTGGTGCGCAGGCTTCTCACTGTGGTGGCTTCTCCCATTGGGAGCATGGGCTCTAGGTGCACGGGCTTCAGTGGTTGTGGCACACGGGCTCAGTGGTTGTGGCATACGGGCTCAGTAGTTGTGGCTCACGGGCTCTAGAGCGCAGGCTCAGTAGTTGTGGTGCACGGGCCTACTTGCTCCACAGCATGTGGGATCCTCCCGGATCAGGGCTCAAACCCGCGTCTCCTGCATTGGCAGATGGATTCCCAACCACTGCGCCACCAAGATCATTGTAAGATTTTATAAGAAAACATAATTATAGTAGCTCACACTTAGGGAGTAAAATGAGCCAGGTTCTGTGCATAGCACATTATGTGGATTCATTCATTCATCTGATACATATTTATTGACTACCTGCCATGGTATTGGGCACTGTTTGCTGAGGTCTGGAATAATAATAGTTAATTCTATTGAATATTTCCTATGTGCCAGGCACATTTCAAAGCAAGTTATTTCTTTTTTTAAAATTCCACCTTTATTGAGGTATAATTGGTATACAAAAAACACTGCACATCACTAATGTATACAATTTGGTGAATTTGTACATATGTATACACCCATGTTATCATCACCACAATACAGGTAGTAAACATATCCATTACCTGCAAAAGGTTTCCTATGTCCATCTGTTTGATAAACATGTTATTTTTCAACAGTTCAAATTTCTAAACAGGTTAAATCTTTACAATAGTCCTCTGACTTTCTTCAATCCTCTCACAATAATCCAATGAAGAGGTAATATATTATTTTCCCCATTCCCCCAAAATGGGGAAACTGAGGCATAAAGGGTAAATAACTTGCCCAAAGTCACACAGCTAGTAAACGGAGAACTCCAAAGATCATACTCCAAACCACTGGGGTATGCTATGTGATGTACGAGGTTAAACTGTATAAAATCACCAATGTTCCAGCATTACTGATCCTTGCAAACAGTAATTCTATATGTTTTTACTAATACCTTTTTAAGGGGATTTCGTAGAGTCTGAAATATAAGCAACCTTCAATAAAATGTCTTTTGTGTTCTCTTTTATTTTTTGTTTTGTTTTGCTTTACTTTTTTCATTAGAACAGTCCTGCTATATTGCCAAGACTCAATCTCAACTTTGTGCCTCAGATCTACTATCAAGCCTCTGTCTTGCTCCATGTCCCTGAATTGAGTCCTGGGGATGGGTTTATACCCTGTTCTAGCCCATCAGACCTCTTGACTCTGCCCTCAGGAACCAGTATCCCTAGGACCTTGCATTAATACTAATACCATAGTAATACGAATATGAAGAAATAATATGTAGTGAGTGCTTGCTCTGTAGCAGGCCCTGTTCTAAGACTCTTACATGCATTTGTGCATTTAACCCTAATAACAATCCTATCAAGTAAATGCTATTAGTTTTCCCTCTCCATGGATTAAAAAAAATAAGGTAAGGAGAAGTTAGATGATTTGGCCACGTTTGCTCCCTTCAGATAGATCTCCCTGTCCAGCTGCATTTCCAGACATCGCTTCTCCCAGATTTTTATCCTCCATCATTCTGATCATCTGCCTACCTAGATCCCTATGTTTCCAGGTACCACCTGCTTTCTCCCAGACCCCCTTTCCACTTTTGCCTTTTTCTTTCTGTATCTCATTCTGCTGGCCACCCTGGGTTGTCCTTGAGAACCATCCCTGGCTCCTGCCTCACCCCGCTTGTCCAGTCTAGGGCACAGTCCAGACCCCTTATCAAACCAAACCCTGAGCAGTTACCAAAACCTACCCAGTCTTGTCCTGACTAATTCTTCCGGACTTAGGATCCTTGTAACTTTCACAGATTAAAGCTAAAATGTAAAATGTTCCAAAGGCTTTGAGGAATAAAGGAGATAGGCCAACTTTTAAAAGAAGATTCAACAGCCCAGATGTACTCTAAACAATTAAGGATACAATACAGTCCTGGAGGAAACTAAAGCATTTTTAATTATTTCATCCATCCTTCCATTGACAGATGTCTATGCCATACCAGGCTCGAAACAAAGTGCTGGAGACACTAAGATAAATAATAAAACACAATGACCATCCTTTTGGAATTCCAAATCTAGTGTGGGCAGACAGATCTTTGAACAAAGCGTTCCTACCTAGTGTGTTAAGTGCATTAATAGAAGGGGACGCAAGGAGCCTGGAGGGCCAAGAGAGAAAGTAAACAACTTTGTGGGACACCAAGGGACATAACTCCAGGGGCCAGTCCTTGAAGACGAGAAGGGGCTACCTACCTACCTACCAGGCAGGAAAGAGAGAAGGCCATGTAGGCATTAGAGAAGGATAGTCCAGGCAGAAGAAACAGCATGAGCAAGGAGGGAGAAGTGAGGAACTAGAGTGATCTACGTAATACAGTGAGGCTGGAACCTAGAGCCAAAGAAGGTAGAGCTAAGAAGCCAGCAGGAGCCAGATCATGGTGGGCTTTGTGCCATTGGCCAAGAGGCTTAAGGATGATGGAGAGTCTTTTCAAACAGGGCAGTTAAATTGACAGATCTGGGCTTGGGAATGGCCATGTCAGCAGCATGGAAGGTAAATGAGAGGGAGAGACTTTGAAAGTCATAGGAATAGTTCAGTCAGGGGTGAGGACAAGACAAAAGTCTGGACTGTGGCTCTGGCTGTGAGATGGAGGGGAAGGGACAGAGAGAACTCTAGAGGATAGAATACACCAGTATTAGTACCCACTGGGTGGAGCATGAGTGAAAGGAGGAATCTGTAAAACCTCTCTTTTTTTGTCTATGAATACCTCTCTATTTAAAGGAGGATAATTTGGTAAATTAATTATAATCACTGGAATAAAAAATCAATCATTAGCCACTAAGCAGTGGTTATCTATTGCTGCAAACCAATTACCCCAACACTTAGTGGCTTAAAACAACAAATATCAGGTTGGCCAAAATGTTCGTTGGGGTTTTTCCATAATATCTTACGGAATAATATTTATTATCTCACAAGTCAGGTATTCAGGAGCAGCTTAGCTGAGTGGTTCTAACTTAGAAACTTGCAGTCAAGATGTCATCCACGCTGCAGTCATCTGCAGCTTGACTGAAGCTGGAGGGTCCATGTCCAAGATGGCTCACTCATATGGCTGTTGGCTAGATGTGTAAGTTCCTTTCTGGTTGTTGGCAGGAGGCCTCGGTTCCTTGCTATATGAAAACTGCAGGCAAGTTTTCCTAGCCTTAAAAGTGACATATTATCATTTCCAGAATATTCTGTTGGTTTACCCAGGTCAGCCTTATTCAGTGTAGGAGGGGACTACACATGGCATGAATACCAGGAGGTGAAACTAATATGGGCCATTGTGGAGACTTGCCAGCATACCCTCGATTTCAGAGAAGTAAGTTATCATCATTAACCCATTTTACAGGTGGAGCAGCAGAGGTTAAGTGTGAAGATAATGCAGTGTGGTGGAAAGAGCACTTGTTCAGGAGTCGGATGGCTGAACCTCAACTCTAGTGTTATATGTGTGACCCTGAGGAAGTCACTTTACTTCTCAGGCCTCAAATTCAACTAAAATATCAAGCTAGCATGTTTACTTCCCAGGAGAAGAATATTGGGGCCTAATATTTGGGAACCTTGAATGCCAGTAGAAGAGGCTGAGTTGAGTAGTGGGCAGTTGGTGAGTCTTAAAGGTTTTTAAATTTAGAAATGCAGAGCAAAATCATACATTTTGAGGACTTCTCTGGAAGCAGGATGGAGAATTAAGTAGAGGGACTGAGACAAGACGTAAGCAGACCAGTGATACAGAAGATTCAGGAATGAGGTACAGGAACCCATTCTCAGCTGGTTCTGTTAGGAATGAAAGCACACATCAGAAGGGCTCGGGAACCCACCCGTCACATCACTGCCCTATTTCTATCTGTGCAGCATTTACAAGGAAAGATCTATTTAGGGTCCACAAGATTGTTAATCTCTATCCTCTCTTAGCTTTTTTTCTGAAATGACAACCTATGTCCTTACTCTTTGCCTTAGGACCCAGGATCCACTGAAGGCTACAAAAACAACAGAAAGACAGGAGCTATAAACAAGGTTGTCTCCATTAGATGGTCTGCATTTCACTGCATTTCATTTCATTTCACTGGTCAGACTCAGTGAAGGCTTTTACTCTAGTCATTAAAACATTAAAAATAACACAATTCTAAATAGCAAAGTAGGATATGTTCATCACCCTGGAAGAGTGGAAGAAAGGAAAAATAAAAGGCTGGAGTCTGGTATCCACTGAAAATATATCTGTTCTTTTTTTCCTTTCTGAATTCAGAAAGAGTTTCAGTATTTGCTATGTACAAAGTGCCAAAAAAGAGCTGATAGGGTACATGCTTTAAAGACATAATGAAGACACATATGAGTTCAGAACTAAAGCCTTCACTGAGAGCATGGCTAATATGATCAGTTTCAGTATTCTTTTATTTGTAGTGTACATAGGGTGGGGGGATATAAGCTGCTTTAATAGCTGCTCTTTGAATAACAGGAATGTCTTCTACTAAATGTAACTCTAAAAGATTAGAGAAGAGCCATAAAAAATAATTTTAATAGCCGTGATCCCCTGTCCTCCCACTTAAATAAACTGTCTATTCTATTAATTATTGTATTATACCATAAGCTACAGAGCTAGGAAACTCCCACTCTTTCCAGACTCACTCATGCATAGAACGTTTGTGATTGACGGACCAGTGAGGCTGAAATGTGTAAATGGAGATGAAACATTCCAAGTTTAAACATCTCCCAGGTAGGGGATTGGCACGTTTCCAGCATCTTAAGCTTGGCCAAGCTCTACAGGGATGAGTATTCAAGGAAAGATGCTTGGTCTCAACCAGAGACTAGAATAACCCCTCCCCTTCCTGAACCTCTAATTATGCCCCCAAAACTTCCTCTTTCATGATCTATACTGATTTACTCAACAAATTGTGACAGAGCCTGGAAAACCCACTCTTACACAGGTCCTGAGGAGATATACTGTTAGTTAAGAAGATGTTCAAGATCAGAGGAACTTAGCATCTGGGACAGTGCTTCTAAACCCTGAATGCACATTAAAATTACCTAAGGCTTTAAATAATTCGTAATGGGTCCCGCTGCTAACTAATTAAATTATAATCACTGGAGCGAAGCCCAAAGAGGAGCCAAAGTTGAGAATCATTAGGAAAGAGACAGACAAATAGATCATTGTCATACACTGTTACTGAGGAAAGTATAAGATCTATTAGACCCTTAAGCAAGGATCCCATCCCAACTTTGAGGGAGTCACAGATTGGCTGGAAGGCACCTGACATCTTGTATTATACTTGAAGAGAAAAGGAGATAACAGAGGAAGGCAGGGTAAGGAATGAGGGTTGAGGGAGCAGTGTGTGCAAAATGAGAGATAGTATGACATTCTCCAGAATTACAAGCTGTGCAGTATAGCTGGAACAAAGGGTTCTATGGGAGAGAGATGTGGTAAGACATGAGACTAAAGAAATAGTAAGCAAATTGTATTCATCCTTGATCCTTGACCTTGTCAGGTATATCCAAATAAGGAGTTTGCACTTTACACTGAAGGCCATGGGGATTAATGAAGGATTCTGATTGGGGAATAAATATCTCAACCAGATTTCTATTTTAGAATCACCTGTGCTAGCAAATGAGGAGAAGTGACAAATGGAGGGCAAGTGTCTGAGATGGGGTGAGGAATAGAGGAATAAGGACAGTTAAGACACTGGTGATACAGGGAAGAAGACAGATGATGTGGGACTGAACCATGGCAGGGAGGACAGAGAAAGAAAAGGTTTGAGAGACAATAATGGCAGAATAAATGAAACTTAGTGATTGATTAGATGTGAAAATAAAACAAAGAGAAGGCTGACTCCCAGCTTCCTGGCCTGGGTGGCCAGATGTCTGGAAGAGCAGCAAGAGTAGAGGGGGGATTACTTTAATCTTCTGGCATCCTGTCCTGCTGTGACTCCTGCCATCCTTTCTCTTTGACCATTTCACAACCTAGTCATGCCTTCCACTGGCATTTGAGGGAAGGACATAGAGACTTTATTTCTGTTGATGATACAACAATGGACACCTATGAATAGATGATTTTAAAAGGCTTTTGGTCCTTTGAAAGAGTTTACTAAAGCCCAGTCCTTACCAGGGTCTCACTATCATCAGCTAGGTCAGGTATGTTCTCTCTCCCAGTTCTTATTCCAGACTAGGTGAGAAGACACCCTGGAGATCTCTGAGAGTCTATCAACCCAGGCTAGGAAAGCTGAGGGACAGACAACTAGTTTCTCCTATCCATAAGCAGGATGGAAGAACTGCAAGAGAATGAGTGGTTACCTCCTCTTTAGCCTTGCTCCAATCAGGAGGATTAGATTTTGGGAGCTCAGATGATGCAGAGAATGAGAAGAAAAACATAAAATTATAACTGGTTCTAAAGATTAAAAGATTGCTTAATACTTTATGACCTGTAATTTCACTCCTAGGTATATCCCTAAAAGAAAAGCATATATTTCATCACCAAAAGGCATATACTAGAGTGTTCATAAGCAGTATTATTAGTAAAGCCAAAAGCAGAAAATTACCCAGATGTCCATCAGTAATACAATGGATAAATAAATTATAGTAGCCTCCTTACCCACAGTTTTGTTTTCACAGTTTCACTTACCAGTGGTCAACCCCTGTCTGAAAATATTAAATGGGAAATTCAGGAAATAAGCAATTAATAAGTTTTCAATTGCACACCGTTCTGAGTTGCATGATGAAATCTCACACCATCCCATTCCATCTTGCCTGGGATCCCCAACCATTGATGTCTACTGCTGACATCCAACCATTGACATCATCATGGCTTCATGATCCAGGATCACCCAAAGCAGATGATCCTCCTTCTGACATACATATTGTCAGAAGATAAATAATAGCCTAACACTATGTCATAATGCCTATTTCATTCACTTCACTTCATCTCATCACATAGGCATTTTATCATCGCACATCATCACAAGAAGAAGGGTGAGTACAGTACAATAAGATATTTTGAGAGAGTGAGACCACATTCACATAACCTTTATTACAGAATATTTTTATAATTGTTCTTTTTTTAATTTTTTTAATTTTCATTTTATATTGGACTATAGTTGATTTACAATGTTGTGTTAGTTTCAGGTGTACAGCAAAGTGATTCAGTTATACATATTCATATATCTATTCTTTTTCAAATTCTTTTCCCATTTAGTTTATTACAGAATACTGAGCAGAGTTCCCTGTGCTATACAGTAGGTCCTTGTTGATTATCTATTTTGAATATAATCATGTGTACATGTCAACCCCAAAATCCCAATTTATCCCTCCCCACAACCTTTCCCCTTTGGTAACCATAAGTTTGTTTTCTAAGTCTGTGAGTCTGTTTCTGTTTTGTAAATAAGTTCATTTGAATCGTTCTTTAGATTCTGCACATAAGCGATATCATATGATATTTGTCTTTCTCTGTCTGACTTACTTCACTTAGTATGATAATCTCTAGGTCCATCCATGTTGCTACAAATGGCATTATTTCATTTTCTTTAATGGATGAGTAATATTCCATTGTATATATGTACCACATCTTCTTTATCCATTCATCTGTCGATGGACAGTTAAGTTGATTCCATGTCTTGGCTATTATAAACTGCACTGCAATGAACATTGGAGTGCATGTATCTTTTCAAACTATGGTTTTCTCTGGATATATGCCCAGGAGTGGGATTGCTGGATCATATGGTAGCTCTATTATTAGTTTTTAAAGGAACCTTCATACTGTTATCCATAGTGGCTGTACCAATTTACATTCCCACCAACAGTGCAGGAGGGTTCCCTTTTCTCTACACCCTCTCCAGCATTTATTGTTTGTAGACTTTTTGATGATGGCCATTCTGCCTGGTGTAAGGTGATATCTCACTGTAGTTTTGATTTGCATTTCTCTAATAACTAGCAATGTTGAGCCTCTTTTCATGTGCCTATTGGCCATCTATATGTCTTCTCTGGAGAAATGTCTATCTAGGTCTTCTGCCCATTTTTTGATTGGGTTGTTTTTGTTTTTGTTTTTGATATTGAGCTGCATGAGCTGTTTGTAAATTTTGGAGATTAATTCCTTGTCGGTCGCATCATTTGCAAATATTTTCTCCCATTCTGTGGGTTGTCTTTTAGTTTTGTTTATGGTTTCCTTTGCTGTGCAAAAGTTTTTGAGTTTAATTAGGTCCCATTTGTTTTATTTTTTTTAAATTTCCATTACTCTAGGAGACAGACTGAAAAAGATATTGCTGCAATTTTTGTCAAATAGTGTTCTGCCTATGTTTTCCTCTAAGAGTTTTATAGTATCTGGTCTTACATTTAGGTCTTTAATCCATTTTGAGTTTATTTTTGTGTATGGTGTTAGAGAATGTTCTAATTTATAAACATATCTAAGGAGGCAAAAGACCTGTACTCTGAAAACTGTAAGATGCTGATGAAAGAAACCAAAGGTGACACAAACAGATGGAGAGGTATACCATGTTCTTGGATTGGAAGGATCAATATTGTCAAAATGACTATACTACCCAAGGCAATCTATAAATTCAGTGCAATCCCTATCAAATTACCAATGGCATATTTCACAGAACTAGAACCAAAAAATTTTAAATTTGTACAGAGACACAAAAGACCCCAAACAGCCAAAGCAATTTTGAAAAAGAAAAATGTAACTGGAGGAATCAGGCTCCCTGACTTCAGACTATACTACAAAACTACAGTAATCAAAACAGTATTGTGCTGGCAAAAAACCAGAAATATAGATTAATAGAACAGGATAGAAAGCCCAGAAATAAACCCACACACCTATGGTCAATTAATCTACAGCAAAGGAGGCAAGACTATACAATGGAAAAAAGACGGTCTCTTTAATTGTTCTTTTTATTATTGTTGTTAATCTCTTTTTGTGCCTAATCTATAAATTAAATTTTGTCATAGGTATGTATGTATAGGAGAAAAACATAGTATATATAGGATTTGGTACTATCCACAGTCTCAGGGATCCACAGGGGTTCTTGGGATGTACCCCCCTCACAGATAAGGGGGGACCTATTGTAATGATCTGCAATTACACAAAACAATATGGATAAATCTCAAGAGCATAATGTGAAGCAAAAGGTGTCAAGACACAAAAGAGTATATACTACATGATTCCATTTATAAAAAGTATAGAAATAAGACAATATAGAAATAAGACAATATATAATAAGTCATAAGGATCATGACTGGGGGGCTGGGGTCAGGAGTGGTAAATAGTGGCTGGAAGGCCGACCCAGGATAGCTTCTAGAGTGCTAGTCAGGTTCTCTTTCTTGACCTGGGTGCTGATTACATGAGTGTGTTTAGTTTGTGAAAAGTCATTGAGCCACACATGAGTAACATGTATATATTATTATTCAAGAAAAAGTTTTAAAAAATCTATAGCTGGGTTTTTCTGACCCTTATTTTGATAAATGAAATTAAGAATCCTATAAGTGGGGAAAAATAGGGGGAAAGGATAATGAGTTCAATATTTGGTACTCTGAGTTTCAGATGTCTATGAAATGCTAAAGCAATGGTATACTGTAGACATTAGTTGAATGAGCTGGTTTCTCAGAAGAATGATTTGTACAAAAGCTTCATGGAAACAAAAAGGGAAGTCGTTCTTCCTCTCTTTTTGAAAATACACTTCACAGAACCAGCACAGAAAATTAATTAATTATCCCTTTAACATCAATGCTTGCCTCTGAGTAAATCTCCTTTTTTTTTCTGCTCCTCATGCGTGTTTCTGCAGCAGTGTTTTCCTGACGACAACTGCTCCTAGTTGGCAAGAGGCTGGCTATTTTTAACTATTATGTACATACTCTCATCGCATACACAGCTATTCTATATTCTTCATGCACTGAGACAGAGACTAGCTAGCTGTTCACCATACCCATTTCCTCTTTGCCCTGGGCACACAGTGAGATTACCATTCCCAGGCTTCCTTGTAGTTAGACATGGACATGAGCTTTGGTTCTAGACAGTACAGAGTGAGTTGAAGTGATGGGTGCCACTTCCAGATCTGACCCATCAAAACCTCTCACATGTAATTCTCTGTGCTCTTCTCCCTTCTGCCAGCCTGAAGCAGACAAGTATGGCAACCTTGGAAGTCATGTGATGAAGATGCAAGAATCACAAATGGAAGGGTGCTAGGTCCTTGAATGTCTTCTAGCAGAGAGCCACTCACTGAACAGAAATACCTATCTTAAACTTTATGAGCTGAAGAAATAAACTTCAGATGCCACCTTCTCTAACTAGCCTTTCCAGATATTCCCACATGAAGAGCACTCTACATATACTTTCTGCCTCAGATTCTGCCAGCACTTTATTTGTACCTGTGTTTCTCTGTGCCTTCTATTTTGATCAAGTGTATTCTTTTCTGCTAGACTAGAAGTTCTGAGTGACAAGAATTAAACTTTTAGTTTCCAATTGAGAAGTTAAAGTGTTTCTAAGAATTTTTACTCAGGCATTCAATACTTGTAGAATTAATGAAATAAATAAATGCATGTTGGATGAATACATTCATACATGGACAGATGGATATGAGTGGCAAGGTAAGGAGGAGATGCCTGAGATTTGAGGCCTGGCAAAAATGGAGAAAGCTGGTAAGTATTAATGGAAATAAGAAAGTCAGAAAAGAGGAAACCAATCTTTGGGTGTTCATTCACACATTCATCCCCCCCCATTCATCCTTCCACTCATCTCATCCTCCCTCAATGAAAACAAACTGAGCAATTCTGGTAACATAATAAGATAGCATTGCTCTATGCACTTTTCATGGAGTAACTCATTAAGTCTTCATAACAACCCTACTATGTGGGCACTATTATTTCATCCATTTTATACATGAGAGAAACTTAAGTAAGTAGCTTGTCAAAGCCACATAGGTAGCAGTGAGGCAGAAACTCAGACCCAGACAATCCTAGTCTAGAGTCCAAGTGCTCAACCACTATGCTATAGCAACATGCCAGCCATGATTTTCTTCATGGAGCTACAGAGAAGAGTAAGGAAATGACCTTCTTCTTTAAAACTTCATCATGTAATAAACTAGTAATCTCACTATGGTGTCTAGTGTGACATACTGTAGTGGAGATGCATCATGTGCTGTGAGGGGGGGTGGAGCAGGAAAGAAAGCTTGGGATATTCCATCCAGAAGGTGACATTTAAGCTGGGCCTGGAAGATGAGCAGCATAGGTCTGTACAAGGTGAATGGGGATACTGGAGAGAGTCAAGCAGACAGATTACCAGGAGCCAAGGCGCACGGAGAAAGTGTTCTCATGTGGCAAGAGTATCTGGATGCTTGCAGTTGGGAGGGAGTGAAAAGAAACAAAACTTTAAAGGAAGTTTGCCTCCAGAGCATAAAGAGTCTTGATTTCCAAGTTAAAGGACTGCTCCTTGGCTGGTAGGCAATTAAAAGTCACTGAAGAGTTTTAAGTGAGGAAATAGCATAATGAAATCTGTGCTGAAGAAAATTCTCCTGTGCTGTATGGAGTAAAAATCATGGCGTAGAGAGATATGAGATGCAGGGTGAATAGATGGACTGAATGGTGCTCGCCAGAAATTCATGTCTACCTGGAACCTCAGAATGTGACGTTATTTGGAAATAATGTCTTGGCAGATGTATTTAAGGTAAGAATTGATATGAGATCATATTGGATTCAGGTGGGCCCTAAATCTAATGAAAGGCCTCTTATAAGAGACAAAAGGACACAGAGAAGAAGGGAACATGAAGATGGAGGCAGAGACTGGAGTGATACACCTATAAGCCAAGGAATGCCCAGGAGAGCTGGCAACACCAGAAGCCAGGACAGATGCGTGGGACGGTTTCTCCTTCAGAGCCTCGAGAAGGAACCAACTCTGCCGACACCTTGATTTCAGACTTCTGGCCTCCTGAACTATGAGAGAAAAAAATTCTGTGGTTTTAAGCCACTAAGTTTGCAGTGATTTGTTACGGCATTCCTAGGAAATTAATACACAGGGAGATTAATTAAGTGGCTCTTGCTCTAGTCTAGGAGAGAAAACAAATCCTGAATTGCGATGAAGGTACATGGACAGAGAGGAGAGGCCAGATTAAAGAAATGAAGTCAGAATGGACCAAAATGGACACGTTAGTTGAGGAAGAAATGAGGAGAAACATCAAAGATGGTTTTGTGGTTTCTATCTGGGACATTAACTGAGACTGAGAATATAAAAGGAAGAGCTGATGTGGAAGAAGTAAGTCAGACTTTGAAAATAAAAGTCATACATTTTATTGTTCCTTATACTTTGCATTTAAAAGCAGATAGGTAGGCTATTAGGCTTTCTCTGTGCACATTAGATTAGGAAGGAAGGAAGGACAGAAGGAAGGAAGGAAGGGAGGAAGGGAGGGAGAGAGGGAGGGAGGGAGGGAGGGTGGGTTCCTTAAAGTCCTGCAAATTATGAGACTATGTGGTACAGTTTGAAGAACAATATCTGGCTTACAGCAGACACTCCTGAATCATAGTCCAGAAGCCAAAGTATAAAGCTGAACATTTCAAAAGAGCAGGAATACCTGGACAACTCCCAATTTCATTTCTCCAAACCAACCACAATTATAGATTACATGTGAGGTATATCTGTGTCATTGAAAAAATAACAATCCACAGCATCACTGCCATGTTTAGAACAGGCATGACATTTTTGAGAGTGGGAAGAACACTCTAGCGTTGATGGTCAAGAGTGGGTCCCTGGCATGGGGAGGAAGAGGCAGGAAATAACTGGTCAAATAGTGTAAAGAAGAGGGTTGAAGGTCTATTAGAGAAACTGGAAAAAGGATCAGAGATTGCTTTTCAGACTCAGAAAAACTGGGTGGATCAAACTACTCTTGCTCAGCCCCATTTGTGTCTTGGATCCTTAAATGACTGCCCATGATTCATAAAATGACAGAAATAAAAAGAATTATAATGATAATATCTGTAGTTAATATAACTAAGGACTTCTTCATTTTAGATTTAACTCCACTCTACAAATCATAATCAAAACGTAAATGACTCAGATGATACTCTGAGTATGGTTTTCATGAGCATCTAAGAATTACTATGAAAGATTATGCCAAAACTACATATTTTTTTGCATGTGACTAGGCACTAAAGTATATATTAGGATAAATAATTATTCATTTTATTCATTGGGACATATGACAGATTTGTACCAAACTCTAAATTGGAAAAGTTTACAGGATTCATTTTTGGTTTTTTTTTCTTTTTGGTATGAGCCGTACATGAATCTTCCTCTTATGACTACTTGCTCAGAAAACATAAAGATTAAAAAAAGCATTTTAAGCAAACTGGGAAAACAAAGCTTGCTTATCTATGAAATGTAAAGTGCAGCCCAAAAGAATTTTGGCTCTAAATCACCTGCATTAATTTTATTTTCTTTTTTTTTTTAACTTTGTCTTTCTTAAATTGTTTAGTACATCAAACACTCAATACCCATAGCACAGAATGTTATAATGTTAACATCTTGGTGGAGTTTGTTTTAGTTTTTTTTAGTAAAGAAATACAACATTATAGGTTGAGTTGAATCCTCTTTGTACTGTCCTTGAGCCTGTTTTCCTCCCCCTTCCTCTAAGAAGCCATCCTCCTGTATGGCTCCTTCTGTTTTTATGCTTTTACCCCACATACGTTTAAATCCATAAGTAACAGACAATATTGCTTTGTATGTTTTAAACATGTATGTAAATGGTGTATTAACAAGATTTGATTCTTTTCACTCAACTTGGGTTTTCCAAAGTCATCCTTCCTGATACATGTGTCTAGCTCATGAGGTTCACGGCTATGAAATGTCCGCTGCTTTTCCATTGCCCTATCGATGAGCATTTAGATGGTTTTTAAATTTTCAGTATTGCAAACAATTCAATAATAAACATCCTAAATATCATATTACACAGAGAAGAGAAGTTTTCTAGGGTACCTATATCTAAACATAAAACTAGCTGTCATAGAGACACATATCTTCATTTTAGCAAGGTATTTCCAAATCGCTCTCTAATGGGGTTTAAACAATTTGCACTCCCCCCAGAATGACCGTGCTCATTTCTTACGAAAACTTGGCACTGTTGAACTATTTAATTTTGGTCAATTGGATAAGTGTGAAATGGTATTTCTCTGCTTTAATTGGCATTTCCCTGATTATTAATGAGGTAGAGCATCTTTTAATATTTTTATAGGCCATTTTGATTTACATTTCTGTGAACTATTTTTATATTTTGTCTTTCTATTGGGCTGTTTGTCTTTTACTTACTGTAGTGTTTTCTACACATATTTTACTCTCAATTAAACAGTGCCTATTTTAGAAAACAAAATGATATTTATTTCTCTTTAATTATAATTACTTGTTAGTGCCAAAACCCAGCTGAATGATAAAGACTTCTTTTTCTCCCAGCTTCCTTTTCTTATATACATATTTCTTATAATAAAGTGTTAATAAGTGAAGTTACCATGTAATTTAAAGGTGGGTCTAGAAAGAGAATTAAGTTATTTTATTCCCTATTCTCCACCTTCAAATGCCCCTACACACACACACACACACACACACACACACACACACACGCCACAAACACACAGAGCACACACACCAGGATGACCAACTGTCCAGGAATGCCTGGGACAGAGAGGGTTCTCAGGACACAAGACTTTCATTGATAAAACTTGGAAAGTCCCTAGCAAACCAGAATCATTTGGTCACCCTAACACATACACACAGCATACATACGAATTTGCCTCTAATTTCAGTTGCTTTAAATTGTTGTTAACTACATAAAACCCACTTTATAGTCCACTGTGCCCATTTCTATGCAGCATCATATTGGAGGTCCCAGCCAGTGCAATACAGAAAGAAAAGGAAATAAAAGGCATACAGATTATAAAATAAGAAATAAAACTGACTCTCTTCACTGACGTGTCTACATAAAAAGCCCCAAAGAATCTTTTAAAAAGCTACTAAGGGACTTCCCTCGTGGTTCAGTGGTAAAGAATCCGCCTTACAATGCAGGGGACACAGGTTCAATCCCCGGTCAGGGGACTAAGATCCCACATGCCGCGGGGTAACTAAGCCCGCGTGCCACAACTACTGAGCTCGCGTGCCTCAACTAGAGCCCGCATGCTGCAACCTACAGAGTCCACACGCTCTGGAACCCACGCACCATAACTACAGAGCCCACGAGCCCTGGAGCCTGCGTGCCAAAACTAGAGAAGAGAAAAAAACCCGCACACCACAACTAGAGAAAAGCCCACGGACCACAACGAAAGATCCTGGATGCCTCAATGAAGATCCCACAGGCCGCAACTAAGACCAAATGCAGACAGAAATAAATTAAATAAATAAATTATAAATAAATAAATCTTTTTAAAAAAAGCCACTAAAACTAATAAGTGAGTTTAGTAAGATTGCAGTATACGTGGTTAATACAACATAAATCAACTGTATTTCTATATATTAGCAATGAACAATTATAAATTGAAATTGAAAAATATAACATTTAAAATAGCACCTGAAAACATGAAATATTTAAAAATAAATCTTCAAAATATGTGCAAAATCTATATATTGCAAATAACAAAACACAGATAAAAAAATCAAAGAAAGGCTAAGTGACTGGAGATGCTGTGTTCATGTATTGGAAGACTTTATACAGTTAGGACAACAATTCTACTCAAATCGATCTATAGATTCAACACAGTCACAATTTTGGAATACACAATCAATTCTAAAATTTATATGGAAACGCAAAGAAACAGAATAACCCAAAAACTTGGAAAAGAACAACAATAGAGAATTCACATTATCTGATTTGAAGACTTACTATAAAGTTATAGTAGTCATGACAGTATGGAAATGGCAAAAGAACAGACACATACATCGGTTAAACAAAATAGATTCCAGAAGTAGACTCACATGTTTGATTTTAAGCAAAGGTGAAAGGTACATTTTTCAGCAAATGGTACTGAAAAAGTTGAACATTCATGTGCAAAAAGAAAACCAGAACTCCATACTATGCACAACATATAAAAGTTAACTCATAATGAATCATAGCACTAAAAATAAAGCCTAAAACTATGAAAATTCTGAAAGAAACAGGACAAAATATTTGTGACCTTAGGTTAAGCAAAGATAACTTACATAAACTAACAAAACATAATCCACAAAAGAAAAGACTGATAAATTAACTCCATCAAAATACAAAACTCTGTTCTTCAAAAAACACCATTAGGAAAATCAAAAGACAAACCATAGACTGAGAGAAAATATTTGCAAAACACATATCTGATAAAGGTCATGAAGACACTTTTCATTTTACTCTAGAATTTAAACACAATTGTGAGGTCCTAGCTTGGTGGTTTTGAGAATAAGCTTTGGAGTCAGGCAGACTGGCATTCTCTCTGAAAATTTCACCTGTAAAATGGAGAGAATAATAACAGCTAGTTCATGAAATATGGAGAGTCAGTTAATATAAAAGAGTCAGCACAGTTTGTGGTACTATATCCTCAGTAAAAATATGGAATAAACTTTCCAATTCGGTAAAATTTTTTTTTGAATTTTATTTTATTTATTTTTTTATACAGCAGATTCTTATTAGTCATCAATTTAATACACATCAGTGTATACATGTCAATCCCAATTGCCCAATTCATCACACCACCACCCACACCCCCCCCCCCCCGCTGCTTTCCCCCCTTGGTGTCCATATGTTTGTTCTCTACATCTGTGTCACAATTTCTGCCCTTCAAACCAGTTCATCTGTAACATTTTTCTAGGTTCCACATATATGGTTAATATACGATATTTGTTTTTCTCTTTCTGATTTACTTCACTCTGTATGACAGTCTCTAGATCCATCCACGTCTCAACAAATGACCCAGTTTCATTCCTTTTTATGGCTAATATTCCATTGTATATATGTACCACATCTACTTTATCCATTTGTCTGTCGATGGGCATTTAGGTTGCTTCCATGACCTGGCTATTGAAAACAGTGCTGCAATGAACACTGGGGTGCATGTGTCTTTTTGAATTCTGATTTTCTCTGGGTATATGCCCAGTAGTGGGATTGCTGGGTCATAAGGTAATTCTATTTTTAGTTCTTTAAGGGACCTCCATATTGTTCTCCATAGTAGCTGTATCAATCTCCATTCCCACCAACAGTGCAAGAGGGTTCCCTTTTCTCCACACCCTCTCCAGTATTTATTGTTTGTAGATTTTCTGATGATGCCCATACTAACTGGTGTGACGTGATACCTCATTGTAGTTTTGATTTGCATTTCTCTAATAATTAGTGATGTTGAGCAGGTTTTCATGTGCTTCTTGGCCATCTGTATGTCTTCTTTGGAGAAATGTCTATTTGGGTCTTCTGCCCATTTTTGGATTGGGTTGTTTGCTTTTTTAATATGGAGCTGCATGAGCTGTTTCTATATTTTGGAGATTAATCCTTTGTCCAATGATTCATTTGCAAATATTTTCTCCCATTCTCAGGGTTGTCTTTTCGTCTTGTTTATGGTTTCCTTTGCTGTGCAAAAGGTTTTAAGTTTCATTAGGTCCCATTTGTTTTCGTTTGTATTTCCATTACTCTAGGAGGTGGATCAGAAAAGACCTTGTTGGATTTCCCTGGGGGCGCAGTGGTTGTGAGTCCGCCTGCCGATGCAGGGGATGCGGGTTCGTGCCCCAGTCCGGGAAAATCCCACAAGCCGCGGAGCGGCTGGGCCCGTGAGCCATGGCCGCTGAGCCTGCACGTCTGGAGCCTGTGCTTCACAATGGGAGAGGCCACAACAGTGAGAGGCCTGCGTAAAACAAAAACAAAAACAAAAAAATAGAGAAAAGATCTTGCTGTGATTTATGTCAAAGAGTGTTCTTCCTATGTTTTCCTCTAAGAGTTTCATAGTGTCCGCTCTTACATTTAGGTCTCTAATCCATTTTGCGTTTATTTTTGTGTATGGTGTTAGGGAGTGTGCTAATTTCCTTCTTTTACATGTAGCTCTCCGGTTTTCCCAGCATCATTTATTGAAGAAGCTGTCTTTTCTCCATTGTATATCCTTGCCTCCTTTGTCATAGATTAGTTGACCATAGGTGAGTGGTTTTATCTCTGGGCTTTCTATCCTGTTCGATTGATCTATGTTTCTGTTTTTGTGCCAGTACCATATTGTCTTGATTACTGTAGCTTTGTAGTATAGTCTGAAGTCAGGGAGTCTGATTCCTCCAGCTCCGTTTTTTCCCTCAACACTGCTTTGACTATTCTGGGTCTTTTGTGTCTCCATACAAATTAAAGTTTTGTTCTAGTTCTGTAAAAAAATGCCACTGGTAATATGATAGGGATTGCATTGAATTTGTAGATTGCTTTGGGTAGTATAGTCATTTTCACAAGATTGATTCTTCTAATCCAAGAACATGGTATATCTCTCCATCTGTTGGTATCATCTTTAATTTCTTTCATCAGTGTCTTTTAGTTTTCTGCATACAGGTCTTTTGTCTCCTCAGGTAGGTTTATTCCTAGGTATTTTATTCTTTTTGTTGCAGTGGTAAATGGAAGTGTTTCCTTAATTTCTCTTTCAGATTTTTCATCATTAGTGTATAGGAATGCAAGAGATTTCTGTGCATTAATTTTGTATCCTGCAACTTTACCAAATTCATTGATTAGCTCTAGTAGTTTTCTGGGGGCATCTTTAGGATTCTCTAGGCATAGTATCATGTCATCTGCAAACAGTGACAGTTTTACTTCTTCTCTTCCAATTTGTATTCCTTTTATTTCTTTTTCTTCTCTGATTGCCGTGGCTAGGACTTCCAAAACTATGTTGAATAATACTGGTGAGAGTGGACATCCTTGTATTGTTCCTGATCTTAGAGGAAATGCTTTCAGTTTTTCACCATTGAGAATGATGTTGGCTGTGGGTTTGTCATATATGGCCTTTATTATGTTGAGGCAGGTTTCCTCTATGCCCACTTTCTGGAGAGGTTTTATCATAAATGGGTGTTGAATTTTATTAAAAGCTTTTTCTGCATCTATTGAGATGATCATATGGTTTTTATTCTTCAATTTGTTAATATGGTGTATCACATTGATTGATTTGCATATATTGAAGAATCCTTGCATCCCTGGAATAAATCCCACTTGAACATGGTGTATGATCCTTTTAATGTGCTCTTGGATTCTGTTTGCTAGTATTTTGTTGAGGATTTTTGCATCTATATTCATCAGTGATATTGGTTTGTAATTTTCTTTTTTTGTAGTATCTTTGTCTGGTTTTGGTATCGGGGTAATGGTGGCCGCATAGAATGAGTTTGGGAGTGTTCCTTCCTCTGCAATTTTTTGGAAGAGTTTGAGAAGGATGGGTGTTAGCTCTTCTCTAAATGTTTGATAGAATTCACCTGTGAAGCCATCTGGTCCTGGACTTTTGTTTGTTGGAAGATTTTTAATCACAGTTTCAATTTCATTCCTTGTGATTGGTCTGTTCATATTTTCTATTTCTTCCTGGTTCAGTCTTGGAAGGTTATACCTTTCTAAGAATTTGTCCATTTCTTCCAGGTTGTCCATTTTATTGGCATAGAGCTGCTTGTAGTAGTCTCTTAGGATGCTTTGTAATTCTGCAGTGTCTCTTGTAACTTCTCCTTTTTCGTTTCTAACTTTATTGATTTGAGTCCTCTCCCTCTTTTTCTTGATGAGTCTGGCTAATGTTTTATCAATTTTGTTTCTTCTCAAAGAACCAGGTTTTAGTTTTATTGATCTTTGCTATTGTTTTCTTTGTTTCTATATCATTTATTTCTGCTCTGATCTTTATGATTTCTTTCCTTCTGCTAACCTTGGGTTTTGTTTGTTCTTCTTTCTCTAGTTCCTTTAGGTGAAAGGTTAGATTGTTTATTTGAGATTTTTCTTGTTTCTTGAGGTAGGCTTGTATAGCTATAAACTTCCCTCTTAGAACTGCTTTTGCTGCATCCCATAGGTTTTGGATCACTGTGTTTTCATTGTCATTTGGCTCTAGGTATTTTTTTATTTCCTCTTTGATTTCTTCAGTGATCTCTTGGTTATTTAGTAACGTATTCTTTAGCCTCCACGTGTCTGTGTTTTTTATTTTTTTTTCCCTGTAATTCATTTCTAATCTCTTAGCATTGTGGTCAGAAAAGATGCTTGATATGACTTCAATTTTCTTAAATTTACTGAGTCTTGATTTGTGACCGAAGATGTGATCTATCCTGGAGAATATTCCATGTGCACTTGAGAAGAAAGTGTAGTCTGCTGTTTTTGGATGGAATGTCCTATAAATATCAATTAAATCTATCTGGTCTATTGTGTCATTTCAATCTTTAGTTTCTTTATTAATTTTCTGTTTGGATGATCTGTCCATTGGTGTAACTGAGGTGTTAAAGTCTCCCACTATTATTGTGTTACTGTCGATTTCCTGTTTTAAAGCTGTTAGTAGTTGCCTTATGTATTGCGGTGCTCCTATGTTGGGTCCTTATGTATTTATAATTGTTACATCTTCTTCTTGGATTGATCCCTTGATCATTATGTAGTGTCCTTCCTTGTCTCTTGTAACATTATTTTAAAGTCTATTTTATCGATATGAGTATTGCTACTCCAGCTTTCTTTTGATTTCCATTTGCATGGAATATCTTTTTCCATCCCCTCACTTTCAGTCTGTATGTGTCACTAGGTCTGATGTGGGTCTCTTGTAGATTGCATATAGATGGGTCTTGTTTTTGTATCCATTCAGCAAGCCTGTGTCTTTTGGTTGGAGCATTTAATCCATTCATGTTTAAGGTAATTATCGATATGTATGTTCCTATTACCATTTTCTTAATTGTTTTGGGTTTGTGTTTGTAGGTCCTTTTCTTCTCTTGTGTTTCCCACTTAGAGAAGTTCCTTTAGCATTTGTTGTAGAGCTGGTTTGGTGGTGCTAAAGTCTCTTAGCTTTTGCTTGTCTGTAAAGCTTTTGATTTCTCCATCGAATCTGAATGAGATCCTTGCCAGGTAGAGTAATCTTGGTTGTAGCTTCTTTCTTTTCATCACTTTAAGTATATCATGCCACTCCCTTCTGGCTTGTAGAGTTTCTGCTGAGAAATCAGCTGTTAACCTTATGGGAGTCCCCTTGTATGTTATTTGTCGTTTTTCCCTTGCTGCTTTCAATAATTTTTCTTTGTCTTTAATTTTTGCCAGTTTGATTACTATGTGTCTTGGGGTGTTTCTCCTTGGGTTTACCCTGTATGGGACTCTCTGCACTTCCTGGACTTGGGTGGCTATTTCCTTTCCCATGTTAGGGAAGTTTTTGATTATAATCTCTTCAAATATTTTCTCTGGTCCTTTCTCTCTCTATTCTCCTTCTGGGACCCCTATAATGCAAGTGTTGTTGTCCCAGAGGTCTCTTAGGCTGTCTTCATTTCTTTTCATTCTTTTCTCTTTATTCTGTTCCACAGCAGTGAATTCCACCATTCTGTCTTCCAGGTCACTTATCCATTCTTCTGCCTCAGTTATTCTGCTATTGATTCCTTCTAGTGTAGTTTTCATTTCAGTTATTGTATTGTTCATCTCTGTTTGTTCTTTAATTCTTCTAGGTCTTTGTTAAACATTTCTTGCATCTTCTCGATCTTTGCCTCCATTGTGTTTCTGAGGTCCTGAATCATCTTCACTATCATTATTCTGTGTTCTTTTTCTGGAAGGTTGCCTATCCCTACTTCATTTAGTTGTTTTTCTGGGGTTTTATCTTGTTCCTTCATCTGGTACATAGCCCTCTGACTTTTCATCTTGTCTATCTTTCTGTGAATGTAGTTTTTGTTCCACAGGCTGCAGGATTGTTCTTGCTTCTGCTGTCTGCCCCCTGGCGGATGAGGCTATCAAAGAGGCTTGTGCAAGTTTCCTGATGGGAGGGACTGGTGGTGGGTAGAGCTGACTGTTGCTCTAGTGGGCAGAGCTCAGTAAAACTTTAATCCGTTTTGCTGCTGATAGGTGGGGCTGGGTACCCTCCCTGTTGGTTGTTTGGCCTGAGGCAACCCAACACTGGAGCCTACCTGGGCTCTTTGGTAGGGCTAATGGCAGACTCTGGGAGGGCTCACGCCAAGGAGTACTTACCAGAACTTCTGCTGCCAGTGTCCTTGTCCCCACGGTGAGCCACAGCCACCCCTGCCTCTGCAGGAGACCCCCCAACACTAGCAGGTAGGTCTGGTTCAGTCTCCCCTGGGGTCACTGCTCCTTCCCCTGGGTCCCGATGCACACACTACTTTGTGTGTGCCCTCCAAGAGTGGAGTCTCTGTTTCCCCCAGTCCTGTCGAAGTTCTGCAATCAAATCCCACTGGCCTTCAAAGTCTGATTCTCTAGGAATTCCTCCTCCCATTGCTGGACCCTCAGGTTGGGAAGCCTGACATGGGGCTCAGAACCTTCACTCCAGTGGGTGGACTTCTGTGGTATAAGTGTTCTCCAGTCTGTGAGTCACCCACCCAGCAGTTATGGGATTTGATTTTACTGTGATTGCACCCCTCCTACTGTCTCATTGTGGCTTCTCCTTTGTCTTTGGATGTGGGGTATCTTTTTTGGTGAGTTCCAGCGTCTTCCTTTTGATGATTGTCCAGTAGCTAGTTGTGATTCTGGTGTTCTCGCAAGAGGGAGTGACAGCACGTCCTTCTACTCCACCATCTTGGTTCCGATTCCTTCCCAATATATTTTAAATAGATATGCCACCTTTTAAAGAAATGGTATGCACCCAAATTTTAAGCCTCTCTCTCCAGACATTCCTTAACTTCAGACAAGTTCTTTAATCAGCCTGAGAGGCTTGTCTGCTCACCCGCTGGGTCAGGCGGAGGCTGGGAGCTCAGTAAAATTTTTGTAAACAAAATTTTATAAAAGACTGCAGGATATGAAAGTACTGTAAGATACCATTCTCCTATTTTGGGATGTTTAAGTTGCTTCCAATTGTTGTTTACCATAAATAACATTATGAAAAATATATTTGTGCTTGAAACATTTCCTACATTTTAGATTATTTCCTTAAGATCAATTCCTAGATTAAGGCATGTAAACATTTTCAAGGCACTTGGTAATTCTTATTAAGTTATCTTTTCAAAAGGTTACACCTGTTTCCACTCCTACCCACCAGCAAATGAGAGTTTCAATATCATTATACCCTTTATAACATTAATTTTTTATTTACATCCTTGTTATAGAAAATGCAATTATTATAGAGATGTTTACTACTCTGACAAGATGGTGGGCAGTTAATGAGGAACTCTCTCTCATAAAAATGCATAAATATGCTGTATTAAGTTTAACAACTAAAAAATATACACAGCAAAGTTTAAGAAAAAGAAAAAACAAAATCTAAGAAACAGAAGGGAAACTCAAAGTCTGACCAGTAAAGTTTAGCAAGCACCCTGGTCTATGAGTATTAAACCCAGAAATAGGCCAGAGGGCCAGGAGATGGGAATATAACATCCATTTTGGGACAGGAAACATGGCCAGATGAAGAGATACCTGCATTAACTTTGGACCTTCAGAAGTTTCCCTTTTTATAAAAAGAGAATTACAATCAGAAAAATCCTAAGCAGTAACTCTCAGATATATCAAAGGAATTTGCTAAATACTCAGGAGTGAGGAAAAAAAAAAAAAGGTTCTGTAAGAAATCTGGACTCCAAGTCCACACCACACATGGGCATGGCATTAGGGTGACCAACTCATGACACTTGCTAATACTGTCCTGGTTTTAGCCCTGAAAATCCTGTATATTAGGCAGTATTTCTGCCCCAGGGCAACCTAGAAGTTTGATCATACCACACAGCATCCAAATGTACACAACCACATTTTCTAGGAAACCCAAGCCAAGTAAATATATAAAAATTGGTCTGACCCCTGTGAGTCCCTGTGGATTCAAATGGACTCAATTATACAATCATTCTATGCACAGACTTTCACAAAGCAGGGTACTGAGGACTCCTCCAGATAGAGCTGTCAGATAAAATACAGTTCACCCAGTTCAGTTTGAATTTAAGTCAAACGATTTTTAAGCTGCAATTTGGGGACATACTTATGCTTAAAAATTAGTTATTTTTCTGAAATTCAAATTTAACTGGGTATTCTGTATTTTTATTTGCTAAGTTCAGCAACCCTGCAGTGCCAGAAATAAACAGCAACAAGCCACAAATAACCATGTGTCCTGGAGATAAAATCACTCACAAAAATTTTAAAGTTATATAAGGAAATGAGCCACAGTGATGGATGGTCAGTAGACATAGAAAATCCAATAATTTGTACTTCAAGAACCAGAAATTATAAAACAAACTCAGACAATACAAAATAAATGCCTCAAATTATTAAAGAGATAAAAGAAGGAATGGAAACTCTAATGAAAGAACAGGACACTGTTAAAAAGAACAGATGGATCTGTAAAGGAACCAAATAGAACTTGGAGAAATGAAAAATGTAGACATTGAAACTAAAAACTTGAGATCTAGGTTAAACAGCAGATTAGAGGGCTGAGGAGAGCTATATGACCTTAGGCTAGTTATTAATTCTCTGTGCCTCAGTGTTCTCATTTGCAAAGTAGGGATAATAACAGTACCTATCTTACAGGGTTGATGTATAAAAATAAATATAAAACATCAGAATAGTGCCTTAGTTTCCAGTCAAACAGTAATTACTATTCAGTCATGACTTATTAAATATAATTATCTAGAACATCCTTATATGGCAGCATTCTCCAAATGTGTGGCTCAGAAAGTTAGCCCTATAAGATGCTCTGAGAAAAAAAAGTACTCCATGATGAAATACTTCGGGAAATCCTATATTACCCTAACAATCTCTCAGAGATTCACAGTTGACATTACCATATTAAAGACCCTAAGGAGTTCTGCTGTAAAGAAACCTGTTCAGCCTTGTCATTTGGATAACAAAAAAGATGATGAAACGGATACTCATGGAGGCTCTGTCACTTGGCAAAACTCCTTCAGCTGGTAAATGGCAGAACTGGTCCGTAAACTGGGGTTGTCTGGCTCCAAAGTCCATGATTTTAATGACTGCACAATATTGTAAGGTTGAGAAGGAACTTATAATAATCTTGTAAGAAGGCTTCTTTCTGAAAGTGCAGAAACCCAAGGATGAACTTGCCCTAGTGTTCCTTCATACCAACATCTGCATGTCTGCCTCAACAACCCCCAGCCAGTCCCGTGAATCCCAGAGGACAAGCTAAGTGTCCTTTGAGTATTTCCTCTCTTCCTGAGGGATACGCAGGGGACAACAGGAGAATGACTGGCTTCTAGGGCCCTGCTTCTAAGAAGTCCCACCAAGGCCCATTCAATCACATTATGGTTTTTCTTCTACAACACGTAGCTCATATGGCTGTGCTGATACTGAGTGACACCTCCACATAGTTCCCCAGCCAAATGCATGTTTGGGGCTCCCTCAATAAATAGCAGTTGAAAACAAAAGATCAAGGCATGAATTCACTAACATTGTTCATATTTTTCAGCTCAAAAACATTTTTTTTATTATGTCCATGATTGTTGTGCTGTTACTGTCAATGTCTTTTTCTTACACAAACATTCAAGTTTCCTACTTCAGGGAAATGAAGGTGGAATTTTCTGCACTTAATTTTATTCAAGGCATGGATTTGAATTTCACAAGAACTGATAGGACTTGAGCGATGCTATTAACTGATTTCCGTTAAAGGTTAATCCTACCCCAGTTGTGAGTTAAGTTGGAATTTATGCGCTGGGTGTATCACTTTTGTTTTCCTAAAGCTGTACTTTTAAATGAGACTGTGTTAAAACCTTTTCAACTACACTCAGAAGTCCCAAGGTAATCATACTTATGACTACGGCTCACTGGTATTAAGTTGAAGTTAGAAAAGCTAACTAATGATTGTCAAAGATTCTGACAACATAAAAATTTGTCCTAAGTGAATCCTTAATATCTATAATACTCGGTTGCTTTTTCAGTAACATTTCATTCCTTTCAGTTCACCAAAATTTTAATTAAACACTCCTATTCATATCATATTTTCAATCCTCAACACAAAGTATTTAAGCACTTTTTAAGCGCCAGCCTCTAAACTTGGCATTGGAGATTCTAACATTAATAAGACAAGTTTGGCCTTCAAGGAGTATACAGTGGATAAAGAAAAAAATCAAGCAGTTAAAAGTAACCAACCAATGCCTTACCAACGTAGGCATGGCAACATAAATGGATCTTGAAATACATGTTACTGATTAAAAAATGAGCTATATAACACAGTGGTATTTCTGTAAATTTAAAAAGCATCCATACAAAAATACAATGAATATTTTGCAACATACAAATAAAAAAGTACACAAAAATATACATCTGAATGGTTGCCTGTGGGAGAGGAGGAAAAGTGAACTGGAGAAAGGTTGGAAAGAAGGAAGAGAGGGAAAGAGGGATCAAAGGAGGAAAGGGAGGAAGAATAGGTTTAACTCTCAAGCAACTGGCAGAGCTGTCTGGCAGATAGAGAGACAGTATTCTTTAGATGTCAGTTTTTTCACCTAATCCCTTCCTTCTTTGTTCCAAGTCCCTAATTCTGAGGAATTTTCTTAATCAGAAAGCTGTTTAAATAAGAAATAAACCAATAATGAACTATGCAACCATGTAAGTGGCTTGGCTTTCAATTTCGACAAGGTGAGCATGTAGGTGAGCAGCTGGACCGGTGTGTTTACCCACCTTCTGTAGACACCGAGTACGCTAAGACACAATCATCATGGCAGAGCAAGGAGAGCCAGCTGCCCCCTTCCTGCCCTGCTTTTGATATGTGTGACTGTTCATGTTTAACCTGACTCAGACTGTAACCTGCACCTCTTTTTGGAAGATCATGCCTTAACCCACTTCTGTTCCTCTAGTAATTGGAATCTTCCTCCTCAAAGCTTTAAGCTTGAGAGAGACCAGGGGAGAGTTTTTCTGAATCAATCTTTTCTTTCTCTGGGATGCAACACAATCATCAATCAATATTGACTAACTGCTTCCCTCCCCCAACAAAGGCACGTTCTTCTAGTGGGTTCCCAAAGTAGCTTGCCAAATAAAATAGGGGACACCCAGTTCAATTTGAATTTCAGAGAAATAACAAATAACTTTTTAAGTATGTCCCAAAGATTGCAGGGGACATATTAAAAGAATTATTCACTGTGGATCTGAAATTCAAGTTGAACAGGAAATTCTCTATTTTTATCTGCTAAATTTGACAGTTCTACCCTAAAATGAAGGCGCAGGGGCTAGAAAGCTTGGCGTATTGAGGGTTGCTGAAGCACACCCTAGGGGGATACCAGGATGGGGCTAAATACAGGGGCCTAAATATTCCACATTTTAAAACTTTGTTTTGTTTTTCATTGCATGTATAATTGCAAGTAGAATAAAACAGTTTAGTCCTATGAATGAACTATAGTTTTTCCACAGGAGACGTATCTGGTAAGAGAGGCAGTGTAGAATAAGGAGAAAAACAATGGCTAGACATCAGAAAAGTCTAATTTTAATCCCAGCTCTACCTCTAGCTAAATCTGTGGAATTGGGCCACTTCTGTCCCCTGTGTGATCCTCAGTCTCTTCATCTGCAGAATGGGAGTGGAAGCCTAAATGATTTCTAGTGATTCTTTCTGCTTCAGCCCTCAATGGTATTCATTATATTGTATTTACCTAATTTAGTGAAGACAGTTTTGTTGCTCTTAATCCATGCAGGAACAATAAAACTAACACAAATGAAGATTTCTTCCTCTTCCCATATTCCAGTAAAAATTCCTCTGTGATGTATTATGGTTACAAAAACTGAAACCAGAAGTTCAGGCTCGATAAGGAGGCCAAAGATTGCAAATGCCCTGTTACCAAAACACAACCAAAGCAGAAGGCTTGCTCTAAACAGTATTGCGTTTAGGCAGACAGGGAGGAATTTGGTCAGAGGTGATCTTAACACAGCTCAGCTGGGTTGCTGCAACCCAGCTAGAATGGAATCTTTGTGCTTCCAAACAAGCTACTTATCTGTAAAATGGGACTAACTAATCCCTCCTACTTCCCTTGTGGAATTGTCTTGAAGGCTGGCTGAGATAATGTCTTTGAAATCCTACACTTGATGAGGCTGTTTCATACATTCCAAATTCTATCTCAAATGCCTTACACAGAAAGTAAATGCTTATTAAGAAGGCTAATTACAAGTTTAACTTTGAAGCCCATGTATTTCCAGAGTATATATCTTAATTAACAAGGTTTGAAAAGCAAGAGGTGGAACTGCCTATGTTAAAAAAAAATAAAAAATAAAAAAAAACAACAACTGGGCTTCCCTGGCGGTGCAGTGGTTGAGAGTCCGCCTGCTGATGCAGGGGACATGGGTTCGTGCCCCGGTCCGGGAAGATCCCACATGCCGCAGAGCGGCTGGGCCCGTGAGCCATGGCCGCTGAGCCTGCGCGTCCGGAGCCTGTGCTCCACAACAGGAGAGGCCACAGCAGTGAGAGGCCCGCGTACCACAAAAAAAAACCAAAAAAAACAACAACTAATAAACTATCCTAGGATTACTAGCCTCAATTATTCTGTGTATCCCCTAAACTATGTAATACAATTAGGTGAGAAAAAAATTTCCATCCAGAATATTTAAAATCAGAAATGTTGTGTCGGGTCATTTATATGGATAAATTTTAGTGATCTGGAAAATTAATTTATTCACAATAAATTCTTCTATGTCTTTAAAAATTTTTTTAATAGCAGCAAAGATAGATCATAATTTGTCCAATTATTGCTTTATGGCTAGAGGCATGAAAAATGTGTAAATTTAACCAACTTTTGATCATTACCTCTCCCAAAGTATTTTACTATAGCCTAAAGATTCTGAATTTAAAGATTTTTCTTGTGTCCCAATTTTAATTTTCAACCCTGTTAAGTCCAAAGGGAGGTAGAGAACTAAGATGTCCAAGAAGGCAGATAGGATGTCACATCTACCTGAGATCCACTCATTATCAACTACTAATTATGCTTCTTGTACCAGAACTTGGTCACATAGAGAATACAAATTGGTGAGCTGTGCCCTTCCCAGTACAGATTTAAGTGAATATAAGTAAAGACTTCCTTCTGAGGTTACATCATTTATGCTGAAACCATTTCACCTCAGAGCACAACACTGATAAATACAGTAAGATATGTGCTAAGGAGTCCTCCAATTTCTTCACATCTTGTTTCTTTTGCCTCAGATCACAGCAATGCATCAACTATTCTGAAAAAGAAATCAGGAATGTTTTGTACTCATGAGTTTGTTTCTACATTAAGTCACGTCTACTCCTCAGGAAGCTCTGAAATGTCTATATTAGGTGCCAAAGCCTCCTGCCATGCAGAAGCCTCCTGTCTCGGCAGCTTCTTCTGGCATCATGAAATACAATGGGGATAATCTACCACTGGATTATGTATGACAGTCTTGCTTTCATTTTTTATTGACGTGATTGAATAAACTTGGTCATACAGTTCTACTACTGATTCTGTCTCGTTAATTTCTATTCCTGGTGTGGTCTATAAGCATCAGAATGTCATTTATAATAAAACATAATGTAATAGCTTCTTCAAACTCAGGAAATTTGTGAAAAATAAACATTAGCCATTTGTTGTAGTAATGAGGTGAATGAAAGTGTGCCAACTTGGTTGGAATCCTGACTCTGCCATTTTTTATAGTTACTTTATCTCTTTAAGCCTCCATTCCTCTATCTACAGAATAAATTTTAAAATATTTATTGAGCAACTATACTATATGTTCTAACCGCTTGGGAATCCATCAGTGAATAAAACAAAAATCCCTGTCCTCACTGAGCTTACAGTACAGGGAGAATATATTAAAATAAGCCAATGAAGCACAAACTATGACATTACTCCAGCAGTTTACTTCTTATAAAAATAACATTTTGGATATTTTTACACTACAATAAAACACAAGTTTTTTATATCAAGTATGAGATAAAATAAAACTTTAAAAGGAAAAAGAAAATTAGAAAATTATCACTTAGCAGCCATCGCAGTAATAATCATTCATACAAAACTTACCAACACATGCTACAACTAGTAGGTGACAGTCTGAAGAGAACAGAACATTTATATAGTCTCAAATATTTTCCCATTGACATATATACACTAATATGTATAAAATGGATAACTAATAAGAACCTGCTGTATAAAAAAATAAATAAAATAAGATTCAAAAATAAAAAAAAATAAAAAGAATTAACTGGAAAGAGTTGAATCAACACCCATTTTCAGGAAAGAGAATGTAACCTAGGCCTTAGCCAATTAGTGCATTACCATTACTCTAGCCACAGGATTTTTGCATTGGAGAAGGATAATAGAACCCACCTTAACCAAGGGATCACAGATAACATCTCTAGTGATGGGAAAAGTAGGTATTACATATCTTCTGATACAAGGCACTAAAACATCTTCTGTGGTACTCCTGTCAAAAGCAAAACCTGAATCTAATAATGAGAAAACACTAGGGAAACCCAAATCAAAGGATATTCTACAGAAAATTGAATAGTACTCTTCACAAATGTCAAGGCCATGCCAAAAATAGAAATACTGTAGAACTGTTTCAGATTTTAAAAGACTACAGAGACATGACAACTAAACTCAGCATGTGATTCAAAATTGGATCCTAGACCAAGAAAAATACATTCTTTTGCTCTGATGGATAATAGGAGGACAATTGGTGAAATTACAAGATTTGTAGACCAGATAGTAATACTGTATTAATGTTAATTTTCTAATTGTGACCGTTACACTATGGTTATGTAAAAGAATGCCTTTGCATTTAGGAAATACACACTGAAGTGTGTAGTGATGAAGTGTCCTGTGTCTGTAATTTATCTCAGATGGTTCAGAAAAAGAAAAAAAAATACACACACACATGCACACACACACACACATATATATATAGAGAGAGAGAGGGAAAGAGACAGAGAGAGACAGAGAGGGGAATGAAATGATAAAGCAAATATTTTAAAATAGAAACATTTGAGGAATATAAGTGAAGGGTATATGGGAATTCTTTCTACTACATTTTCAGTTTTAGTGTTGGTGCGATCTGGCAGTGACCAACCTAACCAATTAATCCAAATTAGCATCACTAATAGTGGGACAAGCTGATATTTTATGGCCCCTGATGTGATGAAATATGAAATATACATCACCTATGATGTATTCCTGCCACAAATGTTTTACCTCAATCTAATTAAGCCTTTACACACAGTTTCCAGTTAATAGAAAATAAAGGGATAGAGGAATGAGTTAAATGACACCAGGTGAAAATAATCAGAGAAACTCAGAATACAGAACATTCTATAAGACAACTAGCCTGGACTCACCATAATGTAAAATATCAGGGGGAAAAAAAGATAGTGGGGAAAGGAGGGGGTGTGGAGTGTGATTATTCCAGATCAAAAGGGTCTAAGAGAGATAACAACCAAAGGCACTATGTGATCCTAGATTGGATCCTGTTTCCAAAAAAATTTTTTTTTTTTTGGGTACACGGGCCTCTCACTGCTGTGGCCTCTCCCGTTGAGGAGCACAGGCTCTGGAGGCGCAGGCTCAGCGGCCATGGCTCACGGGCCCAGCCGCTCTGCGGCATGTGGGATCTTCCCAGACTGGGGCCCGAACCCGTGTCCCCTGCATCGGCAGGCGGACTCTCAACCACTGCACCACCAGGGAAGCCCTCCAAAAGTATTTTTAAAAGCTCCAAAAAAAATTTTTTTGAGACAACTGGGAAAATTTAAATCTGGCCTGAATATTGGATGATATGAAATTATTGCTAGTTTTCTTATGACTCATAATGTGTATGTAGGAGATTGTCCTTATCTTTAGGAGATGTCTACTGAAAAATTTAGAGATGAAGTGCCATGATGTCTACAATGTACTTTTAAAGGGTGCAGAAAAGTTTATGGAGAAAGAGAGAGAGAGAGTAAATGGAGCAGCATGTTAATAATCATTGAATCTAAATAAAGAGTATATGGGTGTTTATTATACTATTGTTTCAACTTCTTACATAACATTTTTTATAAAAACACTGAGAGAAAATAAAATAATAATGCTTTTACCTTCATAATATATTCCTATTAGTTTTCTTCTAGAGGTTTAAAAATTTGAAAATGAACAAAGAAATGAAAAGATAAAGAGCACATCGTTGTTTACAAGTTTTGTTCTAAACTCTCTAAATTTAAAAAGATTAATACAATATATCTCAGGGTTGTGTTTGTAGCATAGATGAAGAAGGGCTGACCAGCTACAGTGATTCCTCAGTGAGCAGCAAGGTAGGGAATAGGACATAATTGTGGCTGCCCCAAAAGTTAACTCCCTCCAAACCTGGGGGTGACTGTGAGATCTTCCAATCTGAGACTGCCTCCAGGTCTGAGATACATAGGTGAAGTGGATACAAACTTTCCTTTCTAATTCCTTTCTGACAGGTGGAGTTGTTCTATTTCTAGACACAAATCCAGACCATTTCTCAAAGCCATCCACGTATGTTGAAGACTGATACCCTTAACTTCCAATGCTATTGAGTATTTGTGTGTTGTCCTGTAGTTTCATAAGTATTCTTATGTTAGTATGTGTATGGTCTTATCACTGGGAGACAAGGAAAGAGCATAACTGTACCCTCTGCCTTCTACGTGTAAACTAAGTAACAGATTTATGGTGTCTAATCACCACAAGCTTTGAAAGAAATGATGTGATTAGTTGCTGATCACAACATGCATCTGTTATTTACATAGTGATTTGTGGGCTGAAGAGCTAGCAGCAAAGGCTGTACTTTATGCAATTTACTAACAACTAACATTATCTTGGTAACTGAAATTTGAGCCATGTTATTGGTGTGCATATCATAACCATACCTGTACTGCCACTTTAGCCTCTTTTTTATGTTTCTTGAACACCCAAGAAAAAATGTTACCTCAAGGTCTTTTGCACTGGCTGTTCCCTCTTCCTGGAACACTCCTCCCCCAGATATTCACATATGCTCACTCTCTCGTACCCTTCAGGTCCATGATCAAAGAGCATCTTCTCAACATAGCCATCCCGGATCTCCGCACATTTTTCTATCCCCTTATATTGATTTATTTTCCTCCATGGAATTTTTCACCCTTATTACATTAACTTTATTTTAACATCTGTTCCAACCAAATGGAATGTATGCTCTACTGAGGGAAGGGGTTTTGTCTTATTCCCACGTGTATATCTAGTGCCTCAAACACAGCGAACCTAATAGGCACACAATAAATACTTTGAAATGAATGAATGATCAATCATCTAAGACAGTTGGAAAACAGCATACAATGCAACCATCTGAATCAGTGTTACTGGGCACTAGCAGAACCCAAGCAGGGAATAAAAACCAAACCATTCACATGAGTACTTGTACCTGACTAATCCATGGATTTTTGTTTTGTTTTCAGAAGGATAGCCATGAAATTTTAAACCAAGAAACGGCCCTAGCGAACTAGAAACAAGCCATGAACAAAAGTTCAAGCAGTCTACCAACAGTGCATTAGGATTAGTATATCATTTTTCTGTGCACCTATGAAAATCTACTTATATTTTTAGTAGCTATTAAGGAAGAGAGATGAAGTTTTAAAGAGAGAAAGTAGGCATTCATATTTCTGTAATAATTTGAATATTTCCACATAAAGTAGGATCTCTCTTTACATAAAATGCTTAGGAATATTTCTTCCAAGTTCAATTTTACATAGTTTTCATAGCTAAGGTTCAAATGGGTGTAGCTTTCACAGAATCACTTCATTCAATGAAACAGAAGCATCTAGTAATCACAGGAAAACCATTCCTGTTGATTTATAAATGCTGATAATAACAGGTGACAGGCAGGTGGTAGTGACTGTATGCATTATATATTTTATTTAATATTAATTTAAGAAATAATTTTAAAGCTTTTAAACAGATAATTGTTAATATATGTCACCTATTTTGATCAGAATACAGTGCATAAAGGTATTTATTACTAACCCATAGTTTAATTAACCCCATGGGTTAATATTTCTTATCTTTTCAAGAGCAACAGAATAACATAATGAGATTATTCCTTGTATCTCAAGTGACCTATATGAACAAGACGTCTTTAATATTTCATTATTAACTGTGTAATCACATATAATAATACAGGTGAAGTTTGTGGTTTATGGGCCTCCTAAATTCATTTCAAATCCCTGGTGCTAGGATCATCAACATTCCTCTGCTTCCTCCAAAGTAGAACAAGATAAAACCAGGTTCTTTCTCACTACATCCTGGTGATTGAGTATGAAAATTCTTTGATGTGACCAATTCCATTATTCATCAAAGAGGAGGAGTAGAGCTATCCTGTAACATTTCTGTCAAAATACATCAGTCCACGGGTTTCATAACCATCAGAAGGATCACTCAAGAAAACATCTTTTGTTAAAAGACATCACTAAGTCCTTGTAAACGTGCAACACAGGAGGTCTCAACTCAAACATCATTTCTTGACCATTTCCTTCATTTGGCTTCATTAAGATGTTAGTTATATAAGTAATGGACACGAAGATAAGAAATCTAGGATGCAGACCTAAACCTGTCTCTTATCAACTATATGATCTTAACAAATCCTTTAGCTTCTATGAGCCTTAGTTTCTTCACCTGTAAAACAGGATAGCACTTCTTCACCTGCCTCAGAGCTTCATCATGAAAATCAAATAGATGTCCATAAGATATGAATAGTGGGACTCTATACAGATGTGAACTACAAAATGAGCTAACCTCACGATGAGAACCAGTATGTGAAATTAATAAAAATACAGTCCTTGTTCAGGGTACTCAAAATACAATTAGCAAAATTTGAAATTGGCGATGTTCTCATTAATTAATCTTTGCACAAATTGATCAGCTCCCAGAGAAATAATCCATTTCCTGATCTTTGAAAATGGTTTATGTTTCATTTGAGACGCCAGGCTGAGTTTGAACTCCAAAGAAAACATGGCATAAGCATTAACATGAAAAAATGTTTAATCCCATACAAAGGGCACATTATATGGCTGATATAACTGGCTACCCATGTCTGTTACCACTAGAAGCTGACTCTTCCAATGATTCAGAAGGTGTAGGGTGGTCACGAAGCCAAATTTCAACTGTCTTGCCCACTCATTGTTGGCTATTTCACTTGTTTCTCATGTGTGTGTTTCTCCCTTGGGGAAACCTTCTCATACTACAAAGGTATCTCTGTGGTTGTACAATACACATCACAGATGTTCAGGCAAACAGGAGAAAGCTGGATTTAGTTTTCATATCTGAAAAAGATCCAGACAAGTTTCATGGATCATTCTTTTAAGAGTAGTTAAATACTGCCAACTGTCAGGGCCCTAGTGAAGATGTGAGAGACTAATTATCCACTTCTAAGCCTTTTCTGTGGGTGCAGCACATGGTTGACTGGCAGAATTAGAAAATTTATACAAGTTTGTCCAAAAGCCTAAGTTTGTAACTCATCATCCCTGGATGAACATTTGTCATCTTTGACTAAGCAGCGTCTATATGCCCTTCCTATATAGGGGCAGGGAGTAGGAAAGGGAATCACTATAGGGACAGGTAGGAACATGTTTCTACTATGAAACCAACATCTCTTCCCATCTGCCATCCCCATATGCTGGGACATCAGCCTGTGAGGCCTAGCCAATCAAAGAATAGAATGTCTACCCCTGGAACACTGGATCCCAGGGGAGTGATATAAAGATGCAGGGTAATTTGAGAAATTATTCACAAAGGAAGGAGGAGCATTGCTAATCCAGAGACAAAGATCAAAAGTGTCCAGGGCCAGTGATGCCGGTAGTGGAGGTCTAAGGAGACTGTTCCCAAGGCCGTTCCCCAGTGCCAGTTTTCCAGGATTCCTGTCCATCCTCTGAGCTTGATTCTCTAGCCCATCAACGATTGTGCCTCCAATATTCATGATAACCCAAATATGTGCCAGATGCTCCATTAGAGAATTAGCTGGAAGTGTGCTAGGAGACACTGCAGATATAAATATATATAAGACATATTTTTTGCCTTGGAGAAGCACAACGTAGTGAGGCTGGTGAGGAACTAAAATTCACTTCTGATTCCACTTCCTCCCAGATCCCCATCCTCTTTCTCCCAGCTCCCAGGTTCTATGATCAGTAGCTTTCTCTTGAAATATTTTGCTTTCTAATCCGTTTTGTAGGTATTTCTTGTCAGCCCCATAAGATTGTGAGCATATTGGGCATATAATCCCTGTAGGTTTTATTTTTAAATCATCATAGCATTCAGCCCAGTGTCTAGGATATGGGAGGTTCTTCTCACAGAAAACATTTACTGACAATTGTCCTAAATATTCCTTGCATCGTAATAATGGAGTTTTGCTACACTAGCCCACCTCTTAGAGAGAATATCAGATTCCAAACAATTCAATTATGTGAGCACCATAAATGTCTTTGTGTTACGTTCTCACCTTAGCACAGCTGATGAAGAGCTTCCATAACCTGATGACCTTTCACCCCATAAATGCATCATACTGGCACCTATTCAGTCCAGGCCCTAAGCTAGGAAATGGAGATGCAAAGATACATCGTAGTCCTTCCACTCAGGGAGTCCACAGTCACATGGAAATCAAGACATTAAAAACGTTCCCCGTTCCCAATTTGAGGCAGGATTGTAATGGGGTTTATTCCAACTGTCAATACAGAGATAGAATGGGAAAGCTGAAAATGGGAAAGAGGAGTCATACATACTGAGGAAACAGGAAGAAACCAAAAGCTTTTGAAAGGAGCTGAGCAGTTGCTGTGATTGAATGAAAGTCAGGCACCAAATCTGAAATAAAGGAATCCTCAAAACCAAGCAGAGACCAAAAGCCTGGGACAAATTCCTGATCAGAGCTGGTAGGACTGGCTAAGACTAGGGCAAGGGCATAAGGATGGACAAACGAATAACAAATTCCATGGGCAGCATATTGAGCTTGTGTAGCAGGGTGGATGGGTCACTGGTGGGTTAAGGTCATGGTTCTCTGAGTTCATCACCTGAAGTTAAGTATGGTGGCCAAAGCAAGCCTGAGACACTCTAGAAGAACAATGGAAGAAACTGAACTGCAAAAGTGGGATTTCAGTTAAGAATTTGTCTGGTAGATAAAAGATGAACAGCCACTGGCAGAAGAAAAGTATGAATAAAGCAAAGAGACTGGACAGAGTATCATTTATCATGGACGGGGGAGACATAATCTGTAGCTTAAATACAGGGGCAAAAAATTCTCAGGGAGCATTCAGGAGTAGTTTGGGGGTAGACTGGGAAGGGCCTTGGAAGACATGCTAAAAATTTTGAACTTCATCCTGGAATCAACAGAAAGTCCACCTAGGCTTTTATGTAGGGGGTGTTATATTACAGGTTGGGTTCCAAGGGAAGCTGGTTCAGAGCACAGATTTGTATGCAGGGAGATTACTGGAGAGTGCCAGAAGCTCAGCACCTATTGGGACAGTGAAGGAAGCCACAATGGACAGAGGGAGAAGTTGGGCTGAGATGCTATCACAACAAAGGCCTCAGCTGATCCCCAGGTGCTACTATGAACAAGCAATAAGTCAGTTACTGCTGGAAGGCCCAAAGCTGGTGATAACCTGTGCTCTATTCATCACTGCAAACAAAACTATGCAGCACACCAGGGTGAGCTCCCTCCACGTGCCAGGGACTCTGCTAAGACATGTTTCATATTGCACCTTTTTAAATCCCCCCCAAATCTTATATATCATTTCCATTCAACACACCAGACTATTAAGGAGAAGGAGAATCAGGTAAAACCAATGAGTAAAAATAATCTTGCTGTAACCACATAACAAAAGAATAAAAAAGGATAACCCAACATAAATATTTCTGTGGCATAATTTTTGAAAGAACTATTTGGAATCTTGGGTAGAAGAAAAGGGATGGGAAGTTTTCGGTTTTCTTTGTGAGTTTTGTTTTACTGTTTGTGAGAGTGAGATGAAGAAAACAAAGGAAATTTCTTTGCAAATAAACTGTTGCAACTGTCCTGCCAGCTTTTTGTAAAACAAAACAAAACAGAAGAAAAAAAAAGATGAAGAAGAAAGAAGGAAAAAAAGGAACTAAATCAGTGTTTCAGAAAACAGGCATAGTCCAGGAGAATAGTGTCATAGTCTAGGAGAGAAAAGAAATAGATATACGAAATTGCTATACTTCATTTTGCTTAGATTCTGCCCCTACAGATATATGTGCATGTGGGTGACCTGTATTGTGTCTTGCCACAGAATGTAACGATTATAACAGTGGCTAACATTTGTTGACCACTTATATTGTGCAGAGATCTTTACATTCATTTCCTCATTTAATCCTGTTAAATGATAAACACTGGCATATTAAAATTTTTAAGAGATTATTTGAGCAAAAATTGACCAAATTGGGTAGCGCCAAACTGGAAGTGGTTAGGAGCACTCCTCCAACAGAGGCCAGGGGCAGACATATAGAGAAAGTGCAAAAGCAAAGAAAGGAAATTATTTGGACATAGCCTAAAGCCTAGCCGGCCATTTGGAACTGGCTGTCCTTAGCATTCTGGTGCTGTAACCCTGAGGCTGTTACAGGCTTAGACTTTGATTTGCTGATGGCACCATGGCATTAGAGCCACTTCTGTCTAATGGCCTCCTTGTTTAATTAATTTAACTATTTTAACAGCAACACGGAGGGGTATGTGTATATTTTTAAAACCACTTTATCACCATGTATATGCTTTTTCCAACATTTGTACAGACGAGGAGATCAAGTCTCAGGGACGTTAGAAATCTGGATCAGCAGCAAGTAAGTGGCTGCAGTGATACCTTTCTGACTGGAGAACCCACTAACTCAATCACTCTGCCAACATTCCTACAGAATTTATATTTACAAAGCACCTACCCAGCCCTCAATTCACACGCCCATCATAACTGTGCATGTAGTATGTCAGTCAGCACTTTGCAGATGAGGCTCAGAGAACTTGGACAACTTCTCCTGATTACACAGCAGGTAAATGGGGAAACCAAGGCTTGAACTCCTGATAACAGACACTGGGCTTTTGCTACATAAACCCCACTGATGCTGCATTTAAGAAAAAAAATACAAGTTTGTCAGTCAGATACTTTAAAGATACAAACATCAAACATGACTGACTATGGGCACAGGCAGATGATAATAAAAATGTTTGGCTGAAGGAATCATTTCTATGAGACAACAGTAATACAAATCCAAGAGCAACCTTGGGAAAAAGTTTCTGGCTGACAGAAGAGCAGATCAGTACCAAGTTTTTGGAATGCTATTCAGCAATATATACAGAGAGTTTTAAGTATACAGACTCTTTGGCCCAATAATTTTATTTCTACTTTACAATGGCATCTGGCTAGCAGCCCCAACCAGAGCTGCTGCCATTAAAATGCACATGAAGTCAGAGAAAAAGAGGAAAACCTCCATCAACACTGAAAATTAAGCCTGAAAGAAACAACCAGAAAACTTGGAAATCCCACTCTGTAGCATGGGCATTGCTTTTTGAAGTAACCAAAAATGTTGCTTTGTACCTATGTGAGGACTAAAAGAAAGTCCAAGCAATCACATGTCAGGACATGCGAGAGGGTCTGATAGTGGCATGGTGCACCTGGGAGGTGAAGCACTCATCTGAAGACAGTGGGAGCTATAGGCAGGAGGAGGAGTAAGAGAGCAATGCATGCTGGACTCTAGAATGTCAAAATGGCTTCCATCAGTTCCCAGTGTCAAAGGGCAAGGTGGTGAGGGAGGAGAACACTCTACCCCCAACCTGACAGAGCCTCTCTACTTAAAAGTCAAACCCAGGGCTTCCCTGATGGTGCAGTGGTTGAGAGCCCGCCTGCTGATGCAGGGGACACAGGTTCGTGCCCTGGTCCGGGAGATGCTGTGGAGCGACTAGGCCCTTGAGCCATGGCCGCTGAGCCTGCGCGTCCAGAGCCTGTGCTCCACAACGGGAGAGGCCACAACAGTGAGAGGCCCATGTACCGCAAAAAAAAAAAAAAAAGTCAAACCCATGTGGAGCTTTCCTTATGAGGAGAATTCAAGGGAAAAGTCAGGCTAGTGCTGCTGAAAAACTCTACAGAACAACCAAAAAAGAATCTTAACCAGGTAACTCAGAGAAGAAGTTACTTCCTTAAAAAGAATTATGACAGGAACCAGAAGAAAATTTTAGAAAGCTGTTTGGTATCTTTTGTGGGATAAATAAAAAAGACATGGTTGTTTTGAAATGAGGTGAGCATTGTGGGGCGGGGTGTGGAGGAGAAGCCATAAAAGAGAACAGGATGAAATGAAAAGAGAAAAGAGTAAGATGAAAGAAGAGGATCACAGAAAACAACAGAGGCATGGCTACAGTGTACTGAGAAGGCAAAAACTGAGAGACCAAGAATTTTACACCAACTCAAAATGTCATTCATTTCTGAACACAAGAGACAGATATTCTCAGAGTTGTAAGTCGTCAGAAAATATATATTTTTAAAAATATTTTTTGATGGATACAAAGGGGGAAAGAGGGAGTGCGAGGATTTGGGAGATTGGGATTGACATATATACACTATTGATACTAAGTGTAAAATAGATAACGAATGAGAACCTACTGTAGAGCACAGGGAACTCTACTCCATGCTCTGAGGTGACCTAAATGGGGAGGAAATCCAAAAAAGAGGGGATATATGTATACGTAGAGCTGATTCACTTTGCTGTATAGTAGAAACTAACACAACATTGTAAAGCAAAATACTCCAATAAAAATTAATTAAAAAAAATTTTTTTGGAGACACACACAAGCTAACAGAGAGGTAAGACTCCAAGAATGAAGAAGTCAGGGTATAAAAGGTCCAGTGCTAACTACTGAAATGTAGTAAACATACAGCTCAGTTAAAAGGTTGTAAATATGGTTATAAAACAAAACAATTATTTTAAAAAAGTATTAAAATTAACAAATATAAGGCAAACTATATGACTATATTAAGTCCATGTAAGAGGAGGAAAGGAAATTAGGGAGAAAGTAAAGGGTGTTAAATTCTCAGTGTAAAATGTTTGACTCCCCAGATTCCCCAGGTTTGGAGTCAAGAAAGTTCAGTGACTCCCAGGCTGTCATTTTACAGAATATGATACTAAGGTCCAGAAAGAAGAAGGGCATGGCCCAGTGTCATAAACCTACTTCAGATATTGTGAAAATACAGCACTTCCTTAATTTTCCACTTTCAGTTTAGTGCCACATTCAGTTTAGTGCCAGGATTTCTGGAGAAGAAAAGAATAAGAGACTTGTTTTTATTGATCTCTATGAAATCAGTGAAGAAGACTTAATAGAATGAGAAGTTCTGTCGTCAATGTTAACAAATGCAACAAGAAATGCTCTTCATAATTTACTTTGTTTTAACTTAGAAACAGATCAATTAAAAACAATGTTTCCACTATCAAAAAACTTTCAGGATCCAGCAAGTATAACTTCTACTTTTTTTTCCCCCTTTTACCCCCTACCCCCACCCTTCATATTACAGAAAAATGCTTTCACTTTTCTCACAAGATACTTCCTTTAGGAATTGAAGGAAATATTACCTATGACTTAGAATGTATTAGCATAGGATCACTTCCTTATAAAAAATACATCCTCACTTGCTGAAACACATTTCAACTATAATTGTTACTTGCATTACTTTGATGGTCAGGATTAATGAAGATACTTTCATTCTCAATTAAGAATATGCAAATAAGCCTTATTTTGGGACTCATCAATGAGTCCAAGAGTACTTCAAAATAGTTCATGTCTATTCTTAGATTGGAAGAATCCACATTGTGAAAATGACTACACTACCCAAAGCAATGTACAGATTCAATGCAATACCTATCAAACTACCAATGGCATTTTTCACAGAACTAGAACAAAAAATTTCACAATTTGTATAGAAACACAAAAGACCCCGAATAGCCAAAGCAATCTTGAGGTAAAAAAAACGGAGCTGGAGGAATCAGGCTCCCTGACTTCAGACTATACTACAAAGCTACAGTAATCAAGACAGTATGATACTGGCACAAAAAGAGAAATATAGATCAATGAAACAGGATAGAAAGCCCAGAGATAAACCCACGCACATATGGTCACCTAATTTACGACAAAGGAGGCAAGAACATACAATGGAGAAAAGACAGCCTCTTCAATAAGTGGTGCTGGGAAAACTGGACAGCTATATGTAAAAGAATGAAATTAGAACACTCCCGAACACCATATACAAAAATAAACTCAGAATGGATTAAAGACCTAAATGTAAGGCCAGTCACTATCAAACTCTTAGAGGAAAACATAGGCAGAACACTCTGTGACATAAATCACAGCAAGATCCTTTTTGACCCACCTCCTAGAAAAATGGAAATAAAAACAAAAATAAACAAATGGGACCTAATGAAACTTAAAAGCTCTTGCACAGCAAAGGAAACCATAAACAAGACAAAAAGACAACACTCAGAATGGGAGAATATATTTGCAAACAAAGCAACTGACAAAGGATTAATCTCCAAAATATACAAGCAGCTCATGCAGCTCAATATCAAAAAAAACAAACAACCCAATCCAAAAATAGGCAGAAGACCTAAATAGACATTTCTCCAAAGAATATATACAGATTGCCAACGAACACATGAAAGGATGCTCAACATCACTAGTCATTAGAGAAATGCAAATCGAAACTACAATGAGGTAACACCTCATACCAGTCAGAATGGCCATCATCAAAAAATCTACAAACAATAAATGTTGGATAGGGAGTGGAGAAAAGGGAACCCTCTTGCATTGTTGGTGGGAATGTAAATTGCTACAGACACTGTGGAGCACAGTATGGAGGTTCCTTAAAAAACTAAAAATAGAACTACCATACGACCCAGCAACCCCACTATTGGGCATATACCCTAAGAAAACCATAATTCAAAAAGAGTCATGTACCACAATGTTCATTGCAGCTCTATTTACAATAGCCAGGACATGGAAGCAACTTAAGTGTCCATGGACAGATGAATGGATAAAGAAGATGTGGCACATATATACAATGGAATATTACTCAGCCATAAAAATAAATGAAAGTGAGTTATTTGTAGTGAGGTGGATGGACCTAGAGTCTGTCATACAGAGTGAAGTAAGTCAGAAAGAGAAAAATACCGTATGCTAACACATATATATGGAATCTAAAAAAAAAAAAGGTTCTGAAGAACCTAGGGGCAGGACAGGAATAAAGACACAGGCGTTGAGAATGGACTTGAAGACATGGGGAGTGGGAAGGGTAAGCTGGGATGAAGTGAGAGAGTAGCACTGACATATATACATTACCAAATGTAAAATAGATAGCTAGTGGGAAGCAGCAGCATTGCACAGGGAGATAAGCTCGGTGCTTTGTGACCACCTAGAGGAGTGGGATAGGGAGGATGGGAGGGAGACGCAAGAGGGAGGGGATATGGGGATATATGTATATGTATAGCTGATTCACTTTGTTATAAAGCAGAAACTAATACAACATTGTAAAGCAATTATACTCCAATAAAGATGTTAAAAAAAATAGTTCATGTCACTCAGTTTCTCATTTTCTCTAGTTCTTCTCTGGCTCTCCATTTTTAACCTCATGGGGACTTTAAAAGACATCAAATACTGCAGTATGTTTCTAATTTATTTACACTTAAATCATCAAAATGCTCTTTTGTAAGAGTCATTTGATGTCCAAGTATCCTTATGGGGCCTTTTCTTTAGCCATGTCCCTGCCCTGGAAAAAACAGGAAGTCACAATTTGCCACAATTAAAAAGACTGAGCTGGAAAACAAGGTTTGAATTCAGTCTCACATTAGTCACAGAACGCTCCTGCCTCTCTCCAAGCAGCCTTCTTGTTTTTCAAAGATGTTTCAAAACACAGCAGGTTCCTTTAAATTTAAACTTCACCAATGGAAAGTAGAGTTCATAATAATTGCACTTGGGTTGTAGTTTACCTTCAACTTGGGTGTCCTAGGTGAGAGGGGACGGAATTATGATCCCTTAAAAGAGGAGCATAAATAGAAGGGGTAAAGAGTCTTAACTTTGCAACTGAGATATGCTGATTTCCTTTGAGCTGAATCAAAGTGGTTCACTGCCGAAATAAAATTCTAGCACAAAACTATATACTCAAGGAGAAAAAAATAGTAGAGAGAAGTTTCACGATTTTCTGTTTTTCTGCCATGAATGTAAATTAGATCTTTGGCCTATTATTAATTGTTGGTAATAAGCTAAGACAATAGCAGCTGAGGAGAAAAATGATGTCTTCTCTCAGTGTATATGGAATGTCAGTCTTTCATAAGGTTTTGTTTCAAATACCATAACCTCCAGGTGTTCTGCTTCCTGAATGAGTCTAAGATTTCCTAAGTTATCCGTCAGGATCCAATCAGGAGCCAGAAACCACACCAGTTATTCAAACAGAGATAATTCAAGATAAAGGATTGCTAAATATGCATAAAGTGGTTAACTGGGTAACAGAACAAGCAGGAAGAGGACCCAAAGGTATCAAAGAGGTAGCAATTTCAAGCAGCAGTTTTCACTCCTCAGGTTGAGGGAACAAGGGAAGAGTTAGGAAATATTAAAACACAGATGCCCATGGAAACCACACTCAAGATTCCTAAGGAGGGGTTACTATGGCAGAAATGAGGTTTGCAGGCTCCCGTCCCAGTTCCACAATGTGGGGTATAGAAGGGTGGGTTTGGACATGAGAGACAATACTTAATAATTGGTCCTCTGAAATATAAAGTAATTTAGGAAGGTGCTTGAGCAGCCTGAGAGTTATTATTCCCATTTTATTCATAAAAAAGCAGACTGGAAAAGTGAGTGCTAGAACTGAGTCAAATACCCAGTAATAATAATATCAATATTTACCAAATGCTATGTGCCACATACGGTTCTAAGTGACTTACAGGTGTTAATTCTTTACAATAACATTTACGTCTTTCTGTGAGGTAGGTACTATAATTAGCACTCTTCTACTTGTGAGGAAACTGAAGCACAGTTGCTTAGCAGATAAGAGATGAATGGGAGTTGAAGCTCAAGCAGTCTAACTCTGAAACCTACCATCTTAACCATTACATAATGCCACCACTCTAGTATCCGTCCTCATGTATCATGCTGCTTCATTGAAATAAAAATAGCTACTTACAGCCAATTAGCTATGACAAGGCCCTGTTCTAAGAGCATATGTGTATTTTCTAAATTCTCAGAGCAACTCTTTGAAGTAAGTACTATTATTTCCTTTGCTTTACAAATGAGTAAACTGAAGCACAAAGAAGATACTTAGAGCCCAAAGACTCAGGCCTAGCAAGAGGCTGAGCTGTGATTGAATCCAGAGTGTCTGGCCAGAGAGCTCATGATTTCAACCACAATACTAGAATGCATGATAAATTAAGCCTCAGTAATGCAGAATTTATGGCATCTCTCCTTGAAAACCCTTTGGCTAGTTACAGTAAATGGGCCATTTACTCCCATCTTTTTTAGATAATCAAAGTCCCATCTTTTCTAGACATATTCCATAATGCAGACTTTTACCAATCAGGACTGCTCTTCGTTTCAGATTCTTGATGAGAATTAAAGAAGTTTTGCTTTATGTCATGGTCCATGAAAAGGGAGTTTCACTAAAGATTATGCATTTAAGAAAACTGAAAAGGTCTGAGTCAGTGTTTCTTTAAATGTATATATGGACACATACTATGCATGCACAGATAGCTAATAATTCATTTCCTTGACAAAATATGTGATTTTTATATATTTCTGTTCTCTCTGATTATTTTTTTATTTCCTTGAGTCGTATTACTATGTTATAATGAAAAGCTGGTCTGTGAAACTTTCAAGAAGGAAAATTTTTTGACATTATTTCCTTTTCCAAAAGAATTGTTTTTTATTATTTTGCAAGAAGAACATATTTCTCTAAAGCCTTCTAAATATTATTTATTTGTTAAAACTTTATTTACACACATCATCTCAGAAATCCATCCACTCTCTAAAGTGAGGTTATACTTATTTAATCATACATACTACATTCAAACTATTAAAATAAAAATAATTTTTTTTAAAGAAGGCAAAGCGAAACATCCTTTTATAACTAAAATGCAATAGGCACAAAATAAGAACTTTATTAAGACTAAATAGTGATAATAAAAAAATAAAAAGACACAGGAAAGAATATAAGGCTGCTAAAAATCAACAATAAGACCATGTCAATTACCAGCTCTTTTATATATACCGCATTCATTGTAGCGGAAGTGTTCTTTGCAGAAAAGTGAGAAGATCCATTATATTACAAAAAATACAATAAAGAAGAAGAAGAAGGTGAAGGAAAAGAAGAAGGAGAAGAGGAGGAGGGTGAGGAGGAGGAGAAGGAGAAGAACGTGAAAACCACCCACACTCCAGAAAAAAACACTAGAAAATTTAAAGTACCCTTCTAATCTCTTGTCTGTGCACATACATACATGCACATAAATAAATGCATAGTTTCCCTTTTCAAAATTTAACGCACACTGAACATACTGTTTTGCAACCTGCCAGATATTCTTAAGCCCTGAAATTCATAACTCAAGCCCTTGAGGCAAACTCTGAAAGAAACGGAGGAACAGGCTTGAATAGCAATCTTATAAGAAAAAGAAAGGGAAGGAAAAGTGGAAGGCAAATGAGATCAAAGAAGACAGAGGATATGGAGCTGAAAGGATATCACAAAGGAAGCAAAAGATAAAGACGGACTTTTTCAATTTAAACTTCATTTTCTAATTTTCTTAGTTGCATCAACATTGCGTGTTTTTTGGAAATTCTACTCCTCTTCCTCCCCCTTCTCTGTGGCTGGGGTAGTTCACAGCACAGTGTAGAGATGCCAACCGCTGGAGCCAAATTCAATTCCAAATCCAAACATAAGCAATGTTTGCAAATCTAGACTCCTTTGAGGTTCACCCAACTCCAATTTTACCAATTCCCTTCTGGGAAACATTTCCCTTTGAAGCTTCTGTGTACCCAAGTGCATTCTGGGATGCAGGTTTGAGTTTCTAGTGTGGGGCAATTTATATATAGAATGAATATGCTCTGTACCTAACCTTCTCATTACTTTAGGTGCACACAATTTGTGACAATGTATATAGTAAAGTCAGTACTTGAAGGCATGGCTGGAAAACATTTTTGTTCATGTGCATCTAAGTTAAAATTCAAAAGGCAAATTGAGAATACTGAATTAGCCCAGATGTTTTAAAGTTAATATGCATGCTGATTTCTCCAGAAATGCTCCTTAGCTTTAAAAAAATGAGACGGGAGAACTTGGAATGAAGCTGATTTTAAAATGGTAGTTTTAAAACTATTAATTGTGTCAAGCATTGTGTCCTAGATAAATGCTACAGGCCACAACTTGAAATGCTTACAAAAAAATTTTTTTTTCCTAAAGAACATAGCCTACAAAGTATGTGGCTTGGAGTATGTTTCTAAGTAGACTTGGAAAGAGAGGAGTGTAGTTGATCATGTCTAAGGGAATCTACCTACCCTGAAAGGCCTGAAAGCACAACTGGAAAAATAAATAAGGGCTGAAAATTGTGCCTGTGCTGAGAATTACATGCTGACAAAGCCCACGTGTGGGGTGGAGGGGTGGTGCAGTGGTCAGCGGCATTCACCAGTGGTTACATTATCATTTTGTGGGTGAAGTGAATCCAAGGAGAAGTCTTTAAACCCAGCTAGGAACCTGAGCTCCCTGTTTTCCTAGCCTTCTGGGAGGCATCTTCTCTCTCCCTTTACACCAGGTCAAAATGACTCGAGACCAAACAAGACAAGGTGTTGACGTTTTCAATCTGGGTCTCGGTTGACTCCATTCTTAATCCCTCCTACCCTGTATACCTGTTTCAATGTCTCCTCTCAGATGAAACTTCCAGGAAGCTGAGAGTTTGTCTCCTTGTTTAACCCTTAAGCACTACTCCCCAGGGCCTCATCATGATGTCATACAACCAATGTATACTCAGGAAATATTTGAGAAGAATGGCCTCCATTATCATTTCCTTCTTATACTACTGAGAACACATTTGGGAGTGGGCCTGCAGAATTATGTCTCCTGAGGCTCTGAGAGTCTTTATTTTATAATCAATTATTTTGCATTATCCTAGGCAGTTTCATTTGGCTGTTTGATCACAAATAAATACTATCTGGTTGACCCACCATCATGAAATTTTCCAAAACACATCAATATTTAGAAAATAAATACCTATTGTTTACATTATCCTGCTTTCCTCCCTTTGTAGACCCTAGCATTTGCATGTCAATTTGGAATCTCCATCCTAACAAAAATCCCCATGTTGCCCACACTGGCGTTTTCATTATTATTCTCCCTGGGCTTCCCCCAAAGAAATATGCTTTTGATACAACATATATTCATAAAATAATGGTGTGTACACAGCATCTTCTAAACAAATGTATTGAGCAAACTGAAGTGTACTTTTATGACCAGAAGAATCACCATCCCCTTAAAAAACTATACTAAGCTTGTCCTATTCACCAAGATGTGAAAGGTGAGGTGTGGTCCCTTTACCATCCTAAGCAGACTATATATACATTTTTTGCTTAGAACTGTATCCATATAATCCTATTATGAATTGAATAAAATGTGTATGGCTCCAAGTTTTACTTCAATTAGGCAAGAAAACATAAGAGGACAGATGACAAGATTGTTGATGAGTGGATTCCGACGTATTAATATGAAGTAAGGCAACTAAACCACACAAGATGAATGATAATATAATATATGGCAGTCAGTGCTATTCTCTCTACAAAAATCCGTCCATATGAGACAGTTCCAGGACACAGAAAGAATGACAACTTTAGGTCAAATGTCCTAGGTTCCCTCCTGTTTCTGGTCCAGCACATAAGGAGCTTAAAAGTTGCCACTCCATGACAACAGTAAGTGAAAAGCTGAACAAACTGAAAAACCAACAACTCTTCTTAGCTCTCTCAGAGAAGAGAGGTCACAGGGTAAACTGCTGTCTCCTAAATTAAAGAGACAGATAGGTGGATACAGAGCATCACAACTTGCCAGAACAGAAACCTGTGAACAGAAACCTCTTTGGAAACCGGTACTAAGGTAGAAAAGTCTGAATTGTAATTGATGAATTTCTGGAGGTTCAGGGTGAACAACTCTGAGAGTTAAAACACCAGGAGGACACAGTTATAGGGAAGCCTCAATACTTCGGTGAGTTTTACTTTTGAGCTCTATAAGGTTTTCACAGTGAATATCAGAGAAAAATCCTCTTATGCCTCTGGCAGAAAGGGGGGAAATGGACAAATTTGTTGAAAGATTCAATCAGCCAAAACTCACAAAAAAAAAACTAGACAATCTGAATAGGCTTATATCTATTAAAGAGATTGAATCAAAAATTAATAACGTTCCAAAGCTAAAAGCTCCAGGCCCAGATGTGCACACTGGTGAATTTTACCAAACATTTAAGAAAGACACAACAATTCTCCAAAATATCCTCCAGAAAAAAGAAGAGAGAATACTTTCTAATTTATTCTATGAGGACAGCACTATCCTAGTAACAAAGCCAAAGACATTAAAAGAAAAGAAAGCTTCAGACCAATATTTCTCATAAACATAGATGCAAAAATCCTCAATGAAATATTAGCAAGTCAAATTCAACAATGTATAAAAAGAACTATACACCAGGCTACCATGATCAAGTAGAATTTATCCCAAGGCTGGCTCAATATTTCAAAATCAATTAATGTAATCTACCACACAGACTAAAAAAGAAAAACCACATGATCATATCAATAAATGCAGACAGAGCATCTGGCAAAATCTATCACCATTCATGATTTTTTAAAAAACTCAGCAAACTGGTAATATAAGGGAAATTCTTCAACTTGATAAAGAACACCAACAAAAACCTACAGCTAACACCATACTTAAATGGTGAGCTTTTCTGCTAAGATCAGAAACAAGGCAAGGATATCTCCTTTCACCACTGCTGTTCAACATCAAACTAGAAATTGTAACTAATGCAATGAAACAAGAAAAGGAAATAAAAGGTATAGAGTGGGAAGGAAGAAATAGAATTATCTTTGTTCACAGACAATATGATCGTCTATGTAGAAAATCAAGAAGAATTGACAAGAAAAACCTGCTAATAATTATAAGTGATTATAATAAGGTTGTAGAATACAAGTGTAATATAGAAAAGTCAATCACTTTCTATATTCCAGTAATGAACAAGGAATTTAAAATTAAAAACACACTACCATTTATATTAGCACCCCAAAATGATATACTTAGGTATAAATATAACAAAATATATATAAGATCTATATGAAAAAAAACTATAAAACTTTAATAAAAGATATCAAAGGAGTACTAAATAAATGGACAGACATTTCATATTTCTGCACAGGAAGATATTGTCAAGGTGTCAGTTCCTCCCAACTTGATCTATAGATTCAATACAATCCTAGTCCAAAGTCCTAGCAAGTTATTTTGTGGATGTTAACAAAATGATCCTAAAGTTTATATAGAGAAGGAAAATACCCAGAATAGCCAACTCACTATTGACGGATAAGAACAAAGGTGGAGGACTGACATTATTCTGACTTTTAAGACTTACTATAAAGTTACAGTAATCAAGGCAGTGCGGTATTGGTGAAAGAACAAACAAATAGACCAATGGAACAGAACAGACAGCCCAGAAACAGACCCACATAAATACAGTCAAATGACCTTTCACAAAGGAGCAAAGGCAATACAATGGAGCAAAGACAATCTTTTCAACAAATTGTGATGGAACAAGTGGACGTGAACATGTGAAAACTGAATCTAGATACACATCTTACACCTTTCACAGAAATTAATTCAAAATGGTCCATCGATGTGAGTGGGGTATTTAAGACTCCTACTATTATTGTATTACAGTCAGTTTCTCCCTTGATGTCTGTTTATATTTGTTTTATGTATTTAGGTGCTCCTATATTGGGTATATATATGTTAATGAGTGTAATATCCTCTTGCATTGATCCTTTTTATCATTATATAGTGTCCTTTTTTATCTTTTGTTATGGCCATTGTTTTAAAGTCTTTTTTGTCTGATATGAGTATTGTGACCCCCACTTCTCATTTCTGTTTGCATGAAGTAGATTTTCCCATCCCCTCACTTTCAATATATGTGTGTCCTTCACCTTAACATGGGTCTCTTGTAGGCAGCATACTGTAGGCTCTTGGTGTTTTTTGGGTTTTTTTTGCAGTACGCGGGCCTCTCACTGTTGTGGCCTCTCCCATTGCAGACCATAGGCTCTGGACGCGCAGGCTCAGCGGCCATGGCTCACGGGCCCAGCCGCTCCGCGGCATGTGGGAGCTTCCCAGACCGGGGCATGAACCCATGTCCCCTGCATCGGCAGGTGGACTCTCAACCACTGCGCCACCAGGGAAGCCCTAGGCTCCTGTTTTTCTATCCAATCTGCCACTCTGCGTATTTTGATTTGAGTATTTAGTCCATTGATATTTAAAGTAATTATTGATAGATATGTATTTATTGCCAATTTAAACCTTGTTTTCCAGTTAATTTTGTACTTCTTCTTTGTCCCTTTCTTTTTGTGGCTGGATGGTTTTCTTTTGTATTATGCTTATGTTCTCTTCCTTTTGTTTTTTGTGAATCTAGTGTATGTTTTGATTTATAGTTACCCTGGTTTTCAAGTATGTTAACCCATTACTATATCTACTTGCTTTAGGCTGGTAGCCATATAGGCTAAAACACATTCTAAAAAGAAATATACATTTCCTTACTCTCCTCCCTAACAATTTATGTTAACAATTTTACATCTTCATGTTTATCCTTTTGCTGCTCATTGTAGTTATCATCGCTTTCACAAAATTTTTTTGATTTTTTTAAAGATCTGTGTACTGGTTTATTTAAATGATTTACTTTCCAATTGTGATTTTCTTCCAGACAGAAAATCAATAAGGCAACAGAGATCCTAAATGACACAACAGAACAGTTAGACTTAACTGATATTTTTAGGACATTACATCAAAAAAAAAAAAAAAACAGAATACATATTCATTTGAAGTGCACATGGAACATTCCCTAGGACTGACCACATGCTAGGACACAAAACAAGCTTCAACCAATTTAAGAGAATAGAAATTATTTCAAGCATCTTTTCTGACTATAACGGCATGAAAGTAGAAGTCAATCACAGAAAGAGAAATGAGAAAAAAGAACAATTACACAGAGACTAAACAACATGCTACTAAAAAAAACCAATGGGTCAACAATGAAATCAAAGAGGAAATTAAATATCTTGACAAATGACAATGAAAACACAACTATATAAAATCTATGGGCTGCAGCAATACAGTTCTTAGAGGGAAGTTCATAGCAATACAGTGTTCCTCAAAAAAAAAAAAAAAAACATGAAAAATCTCAAATAAATAACCTAACGTACCACCTAAAAGAATTAGAAATAGAAGAACAAACAAAACCTGAAGTCAACAGAAGGAAGGAAATAATAAAGATCAAGAAGGAAATAAATATAATAGAGATTAAAAAATAGAAAAAAATTCAGTAACACCAAGAGTTGGTTCTTTGTTTTTCCTTTTTCTTTAAATTTGTTTATTTATTGGCTGTGTTGGGTCTTCGTTGCTGCATGTGGGCTTTCTCTAGTTGTGGTGAGAGGGGGCTACTCTTCGAGCGGGGTCTACTCTTCATTGTGGTGTGTGGGTTTCTCATTGCAGTGGCTTCTCTTGTTGTGGAGCATGGGCTCTAGACACATGGGCTTCAGTAGTTGTGGCACACAGGCTCAGTAGTTGTGGCACATGGGCGCAGTAGTTGTGGCTCGCGGGCTCTGAGTGCAGACTCAGTAGCTGTGGCACATGGGCTTAGTTGCTCTGCAGCATGTGGGATCTTCCTGGGCCAGAGCTTGAACCCATGTCCCCTGCATGGGCAGGCAGATTCTTAACCACTGCACTACCAGGGAAGTCCCAAGAGCTGGTTCTTTGAAAGGGTAAACAACATTGACAAACCTCTGGCCAGGATCACAAAGAAGAAAAGAGAGAGGACCCAAATACGCAAAATAAGAATGAAAGAGGAGAAATAACAACCAATACCACTGAAATGCAAAGAGAGAGAGAGAGACAGACAGAACACTACAAACAGTTATATTCCAAAACAATGGACACCCTAGAAGAAATGGACACGTTTCTAGCCCACCAAAACTGAATCAAGAAGAAATAGATATTTTGAACAGACCAATCACTAGGAGTGAAATAGCATCTGTAATAGTAATAATAATAAAAACACCCTGCAAACAAAAGTCCAGGACCGGGGCTTCCCTGGTGGCGCAGTGGTTGAGAGTCCGCCTGCCGATGCAGAGGACACGGGTTCGTGCCCCGGTCTGGGAAGATCCCACATTCTGTGGAGCGGCTGGGCCCGTGAGCCATGGCCGCTGAGCCTGCGCATCCGGAGCCTGTGCTCCGCAACGGGAGAGCCCACAAATCATAGTCTCTCTGCAAATAAAGCACTTTTCATTCAGGGAAAAAAAAAAAAAAAAAAAGTCCAGGACCAAATGGCTTCACTGGGGAATTCTACCAAACATACAACAAAGAAATTGTACCAATCCTTCTCAAACTATTCCAAAAGATTGAAGAGGAGGGAACACTCCTACAGGTGTTCTGTGAAGCCACCATCATCCTGATAGCAAAAGCAGACAAAGACACCATCAAAAAAGAAAATTACAGGCCAATATCTTTAATGAATATAGATGCAAAATTTCTCAACAAAATATTAGCAAACCAAGCCCAACAACACATAAAAAAGATCATACACCACGATCAAGTTGCATTCATCCCACGGTCACAAAGATGTTTCAACATATGCACATCAATCAATGTGATACATCACGTCAACAAAAGAAAAGACAAAAACCACGTGACCATCTCAATAGATGCAGAAAAAGTATTTGATAAAATTCAACAACAATTCATGATAAAAACTCTTACTAGAGTGGGTACAGAGGGAACATATCTCAACATAAGGAAAGTTATCTGTGACAAACCCACAACCAACATAATACTCAATGGTGAAAAGTTGAAAGTGTTCCTACTAAAATCTGGAACAAGACAATAATGCCCACTCTCACCACTTCTATTCAACATAGTATTGGAAGTCCTAGCCACAGCTATCAGAAAAGAAAAAGAAATAAAAGGCATTCAAATTGGAAGAGAAGAGATGAAACTGTCATTATATGCAGATGACACAATACTACATATAGAAAACCCTAAAGACTCCACACAAAAACTACTAGAACTGATAAACAAATTCAGCAAGGTTGCAGGATACAAGATTAACATACAGAAGTCTGTTGCATTTCTTTCCACTGACAAATATCAGAAAGGGAAAGTAAAAAGAAAAAAAAAAATCCCTTTTAAAATCACATCCAAAAAAATAAAATACTTAGGAATAAATCTGACCAAGGAGGCAAAAGACTTATATGCTGAGAACTATAAAACATTGATAAAGGAAACTGAAGATGATTCAAAGAAATGGAAAGATATCCCATGCTCCTGGATTGGAAGAATTAATATTGTCAAAATGGCCACACTACTCAAAGCAATCCACAGATTTAATGTGATCCCTATCAAATGATCCATGACATTTTTCACAGAACTAAGAAAAATAATCCTAAAATTTATATGGAACCACAAAAGACCCAGAATTGCCACAGCAATCCTGAGGAAAAAGAACAAAGCTGGAGGCATAACCCTCACAGACCTCAGACAATACTACTAAATTACAGTAGTCAAAACGGCATGGTACTGGCACAAAAACAGACACATAGATCAATAGAACAGAAGAGAGAACCCAGAAATCAACTCACACACCTATGGTCAATTAACCTTCAACAAAGGAGGCAAGAATATACAATGGAGAAAAGACAGTCTCTTCAGAAAGTGGTGTTGGGAAAGCTGGACAGCTGCATGTAAATCAGTGAAGTTAGAACACAGCCTCACATCATACACAAAAATAAACTCAAAATGACTTAAAGACTTAAATATAAAACATGACACCATAAAAATCCTAGAAGAGAACATAGGCAAAATATTCTCTGACATAAATCACAGCTATATTGTCTTAGATCAGTCTCCCAAGGCAAAAGAAGTAAAAGTGAAAATAAACAAACGGGACCTAATCAAATACAGCAAAGGAAGCCGTAAACAAAATGAAAAGACAACCTATGGAATGGAAGAAAATATTTGCAAATTATGTGACTGACAAGGGCCTAATTTCCAAAATATACAAACAGCTCATATAATTCAATAACAAAAAAACCCCAAACAATCCAATCAAAAAATGGGCAGAAGACCTAAATAGACATTTCTCCAAAGAAGACATACAGATGGTCAATAGGCACATGAAAAGATGTTCAGCATCAATAATTATTAGAGAAATGCAAATCAAAACTACAATGAGGTACCACCTCACACCAGTCAGAACAGCCAGTATTAAAAAGTTTACGAATGACAAAGGCTGGAGAGGGTGTGGAGAAAAGGGAACCATCCTACACTGTTGGTGGGAATGTAAATTGGTGTAGCCACTACAGAAAGCAGTATGGAGGTACCTCAAAAAAACTAAAAGTAGAGTTGCCATATGATCCAGCAATCCCACTCCTGGACATATATCCAGAGAAAACTCTAATTCAAAAAGACACATGTACCCCAATGTTCAAAGCAGCACTATTTACAATAGCCAAGATATGGAAGCAACCTAAATGTCCATCAACAGATGAATGGATAAAGAAGATGTGGTATATATACACAATGGAATACTATTTACCCACAGATAATAATGTCATTTGCAGCAATATGGATGGACCTAGAGATTATCAAACTAAGTGAAGTAAGTCAAACAGAGAAAGACAAATGTCATATGATATCACTTATATGTGGAATCTAAAATATGACACAAATGAACTTGTCTACAAACCAGAAACAGACTGACAGACACAGAAAACAAACTTATGGTTACCAAAGGGGAAAGGGGGTGGGGAATGGATAGACTAGGAGTTTGGAATTAACAGATACAAACTACTATATATAAAATAAATAAACAACAAGATCCTACTGTATAGCACAGGGAACTATATTCAATATTGTGTAATAAACCATAATGGAAAAGAATATGAAAAAGAATACATATACATATGTATAACTGACTTACTTAGCTGTACACCAGAAACTAACATAACATTGTAAATCAACTATACTTCAATAAGAAAGAAAAAAAAAAAGGATCATAGGCCTAAATGAAAAGTGCAAAACTACAAAACTCTTCAAAATAACAAAGAAAACCTATATGACCCTGAGGATGGCAATGACTTTTTCGATATAACACCAAGGCACAATCCATGAAAGAAAAAAATGATAAGCTGGAATTCATTAAAATTAAAAACTTCTGCTACATGAGAGAAAATGTCAAGAGAATGAGAGGAAAAGCCACAGACTGGGAGAAAATAGTTATAAAAGACACAGCTGATTAAGGACTATTATCCAAAATATACAATACTTAACAATAATAAATTGAACAGCCTGGTTTAAAATTGGGCAAAAGACCTGAACAGAGGGACCTCCCTGGTGGCGCAGTGGTTAAGAATCCGCCGCCAGTGATGGGGACACGGGCTCGATCCCTAGTCCAGAAAGATTCCCACATGCCGCATGCACCACAACTACCGAGCCTGCGTTCTAGAACCTGAGCCACAACTACTGAAGCCCGTGTGCCTAGAGCCCACACCACAATGAAGAGTAACCCCTGCTCTCCGCAACTAGAGAAAGCCCAGGTGCAACAATGAGGACACAACGTGTCCAAAAATAAATAAATAAATGTATTTTTTTTTAAAAAGACCTGAACAGATACCTCACCAAAGAAGATATACAGATGGCAAGCAAGCATATGAAAAGATGGGCAATATCGTATGTCATTAGGGAACTGCAAACTAAAAAAACAATGAGATACCATTACACACCTATTAGAATGGCCAAAATCTGGAACCCTGACACCATCAAATGCTGGCAAGAATATGGAACAATAGGAACTATCATTCATTGCTTGTGGGAACAAAATAGTAGTACAGACACTTTGGAAGACAGTTTGGTAGTTTCTTACAAAACTCAACATACTCTTACCATAGAATGTAGCAATCATACTTTTAGTTATTTACCCAAAGTTGAAATTTATGTCCATACAAAAACCTGCACATGGATGTTTATAGCAGTCAGTCTCATAATTGCCAAAACTTGAAAGCAACAAAGCTGTCCTTAAGCAGATAAATAAACTGTGGTACATCCAGATGATGGAATATTATTCAGCACTAAAAAGAAATGTGCTCTCAAACTCCGAAAAGACATGTAGGAAACTTAAATACATATTACTAAGTTAAAGAAGCTGATCTGAGAAGGCTACATTTTATATGATTATAAGTTATGACATTATGGAAAAGGACAAACTATGGAGATAATAAAAATGTTAGTGGTTTCCAGGGGTTAGAGGAGAGGGAAGAATGAAGAAGCACAGCACAGAGGATTTGGGGAGCAGTGAAACTATTCTGTATGATACTACAAGGGTGGATACATATCATTATACATTTGTCAAAACCAAACAATGCACAAAACCAAGAGTGATCCCTTAGGTAGAATATAGACTTTGGGTAATAATGATGTGTCAAGGTAGCTCAATTGTAACAAATGTACCACTCTGGGGCAACCAAGGATGTTGATAGTGGGAAAGATTGCACGTGTGTGGGGACAGGGAGCATATGAGAAATCTCTGTACTTTCTGTTCAATTTTGCTAAGAACCTAAAACTACTCTAAGAAATAAAGTTTACTAATTTAAAAAAAAGTCTTGGGTTTGAGTCCTGACACTGCTGCTTACTGCTTTAGTTGCCCTGAGATAATCAACTTATTAGGCCTTATAAACTGCTGGTACAAATTAGCATGAACTCCAAGAAAATCCCAAACAAAAGCTGATGAAACTTTGTTGGATGCCAAGGAAGCAGCTGACACCATAAACACTGTGAGAGCTTTGCTGGCATGCCTCCCTCTACCGTGCTGCCAAATGCTCTTGATGGGGGTACCTGGCATTGCAGTGAGGAAACCAGTGGGAGAGAAGAGGCCATCCTATAACCTGTCTCTGGACTAAAACAACGGGATACCTTTGGAGAACTACTCTTGCAGGACCCCACCAAGTTTAAGTGCACATTCCATGCTATACCCCTTGGGGGAATGCAAGGCATGGCCCAGATCCTTCAGGATAAAGCATCCAGGTAACATAAGTACTGTTTTTCTTTTAAACATACCATCAATCTCTATTTCTTTAAGTCTATGGATAGAAACACAATCTTTAATTACCTTCTAAATGTTTGTATGTTTGTTTACTTTTGCCTCTTTATCTTTAGGGCATTTCCCAGGCAATTTTTAATGAGCCTTAAAAATGTTTCCATTATGAAGAGATGGACAACAATTGTAAAGCGAGTGTTGCCAAAAGAAGTAAGAGGACAATGACTATTTTCCCATATTTAGGTAAAACTGTCTCATTTTCTCCACCTTCCTTTATTATTCTAAGCAGCCTTTATATAACCCATTTTGGACAGCTCAAAAGTTCTTCCTAGTTACAAAAAAGAGTTTTTTGCCTCCTGTATAAGCGGCATGCCAGGTAAGAACAGGAAGGGGAACCCCCAATTGCCTTTGCTCACTGAGCTCACATTCCCTTGCCCCCACTGAGAAACCTGCTGTCCACTCAGACATGGGCAAGTAGGCAAGTGTTCTGCTGGGCACTCCACCTCCTGACCCCTGGACCATGGCTTGGCACTGGCCAGGCCCAACCTGGGGTCTGCCTCCGGTCCCAGTCTCTCATGCTTGACAGAGCTATGACTTAAAGGGGAAACATATGAAAAGGGACCCTGGATTTTCCCTCAAATCCTTCACAATTAAGTTTTTTAGGAAAGACCAGAAGATCTGAGTCTGTGTACATGGGGCAAGGACATATTCATAGTAGAAATGATGTCTCTGGAGCTTGTCAACTGGAGAGGCTTCTGCTTATGGTTAACAGTCATAGCAAGATGTTTCATCCTCATTTCTAAGTTGTATTTGAAGTATAGACTTGAAGATTTATAAACTGATGCTCAGAAATATCTTCAGGATCAAACTCACCTTCAAATTGAAAGGATTCCATTTCAAATTAGGAATGATGTATATTTTTTAAAATATTTACCTATGTATTAGCTTGGAAACATTTAAGAACTTTGAAACCATATACAAGTGGTATATTTTTCACTGGGCAGCTGGGCTGATGCTTTTTTCTGTTTCAAGAGCATTGGAAAAAAAGGTTAATTTACTCATGGATCTCTTCAAACCAACAGTAGCCTGCATGATGGTATTTCTGAACACAGCAGAGAGTAGCTGAGTATGTAACTGAGGATTTTTACATATTTATAAGTTCTTATAAAAATATTCCTTGCCCCAAACTTAAAGGTCTACTGACTCACCTACAGCTAACCAAACACCGGGATATCAGTTAGATGTTAGACTTCTAATCCCAGGAAGAAGAAAGAAAGAGTCAAAAAAAAGATGAAAGGAGGGAAGAGAAAAAGTGGGGGCAGAACAAGGGAAGAAAGAAGGAAGGAGCGATGGAGGCAGGTAGGGAGGGAGGGAAGGAAAGACGCAGGAGGGAAGAAAAAAATGGCATCATTCAATATGTGTTTCTAAGCATACAAGTTGAGGCTAGTTTTCTGACTGGATCCAATTACTTTAAATTCAACAAATATTTATGGAGTCCATACCACATGCAAGGCATCGTGATGAAAAATCAGTAATAAGAGAGTGTCCTTAAACCTTTTTAAAATAAGATTCAATTTAAAATAAAACCTAAACAAGACACACAAATGCATGGGCATAAGTCTTCACAGCACTTGTGCATAATATAGGTACAACATGGTGTTATATAAGCCGCCAGAGGACTGAAGCTCACAAAAGTACAAATCTGAGCATTTTACTGTGCCATTTTAAAACCCTATTTGATAATAATGTAAAAGTTTAAGGCATGGAGCATACCCACCTACTGATCTACCTACCTACCTAGTTTCCTTCCTTCCACTATCTGTCAATTGATCCATCCTTCCTCTATGCCAGGGGTCCCCAACCCCGGGGCCGTGGACCGATACAAGTCCACAGCCTGTTAGGAAATGGGGCCGCACAGAAGGAGGTGAGCGGTGTGTGTGCAAACAAAGCTTCATCTGCCGCTCCCCATCGCTCCCCATTGCTTGCATTACCGCCTGAACCATCCCCCACGACTCCCCGTGGAAAAATTGTCTTGCATGAAACCAGTCCCTGGTGCCAAAAACGTTGGGGACTGCTGCTCTATGCCATATTCCTCTAAAGTCAACCTGTCACCCTGACCTCAAAAACTATAATCTATTTGCCTTTTTAGCAATAGGATAGAGAGCTCATCAGAAACTAGGTACTGTAGACAATTCCTGATTCCACCACCACCCCTTCCCAGTCCAAGCCCCTATCATCTCTTAGCTAAACAACTGCAGTACCCTTCTGACTGGTCTCCCCTTGCTTCTTTAAATTTATTCTCACATAGTAGCTAGAGAGAAATTTTTGAAATGTATCAGATCATGACATTCACCTTTTTAAAACCCTACAAACATTGCACTGATAATAAAACCCAGGGTCCTCATCAGAACATCAAAGGCTCCACCTAATCAGCCTCACTAACTCTCCAACCTTGTTTGTACCTTGCCCCTTCCACCACTATCTCCAGTTTTTCCTTTCCTTGAATATACCAAGCTTTTTCCTTGTTAACACCACTTGGCCCTGTTATTCCATCTTTCTCAGTTTCCTCCAGTAGTCCCCTTCTCTTTCTTCCTGGATTAGCTAAAATGTTACCTTCTCCAAACATGCTGCCTAAAGTGGACCCTGCCCTCTTTATCCATTCGTTCCTTCTCTATCACCTCTCCTTGCTCATTTTCTATACAGAACTTATGACCTTCTCAAGTCATTTTGTTATTACTCTCTCCCCTGCTGGAATGTAAGTCCTTAGAAAGATCAGCAAAATTGACAAACATATAGCTAGACTGACCAAGAAAAAAGAAAGATGATTCAAATTACTAAAATCAGGAATGAAAAGGGGAGACATTACTACTGACCTTACAGAAATAAAAAAGATTATAAGGAACTACTCTAAACAACTGTATGCCCAACAATGAGACAATCTAGATGAAACAGGCAAATTCATAGAAAAACACAAACTACCAAAACTGACTCAAAAATAAAGAAATGATCTGAACCTATAAGGAGATAGAATTATTACTGAATTCAGCTTATCTGATTTGTCAAGTACTCCTCAATGTTTCCATTTTTAAGAATTCTTCTGTGGTCAGTTGTAAAGATTTGCAAGATGGGGGCTTCCCTGGTGGCGCAGTGGTTGAGAGTCCGCCTGCCGATGCAGGGGACACAGGTTCGTGCCCCAGTCTGGGAAGATCCCACGTGCCACGGAGCGGCTGGGCCCGTGAGCCATGGTCTCTGGACCTGCGCGTCCGGAGCCTGTGCTCCACGGCGGGAGAGGCCACAGCAGTGGGAGGCCCGTGTACCGCAAAAGAAAAAAAAAAAAAAAAAGAAGGGTGGACAGGTAGCTCGTTTTAAAAAAAAAAAAAGATTTGCAAGATGTGATGTAAAATGCTTTGCCCCTCTAGGTAGGGAGAATGATATTTCTGTGAACAACATAAAGATATGGTTATCAAAATTAAGTGCTATACTATTCCTACTGGCCATAACATTTGGTTTCCCAACCCCACCCCCAAAAGAAAAGCAAATAAGCATTTGTAATTCTCTCCCAGGTTTCAGGACCTGAAAGAATTCCAGCTGACCTAATACTTAATCTTCATAAAATCAGTAAGGTGATGGCTTTTGGAATCAAGCCTGGGATAAAATTCCAGCCTTTTTGCTTACATTGCCTGTGGGATGTAAGGACAAGTCTTTGAGAAACCATGTCCTCATTCTATGGGACAATATGGGTACAATGTGGTTTTATTCTAGAATTACAAATAATAATTGGGGTAGTATCTCAAAGTGTGTAACTTAACAATTAATGTAGCAGCTATTATTGATCATCTACCATATACCTGGTACTCTACTGGGGGATACAATTTCAAGTAAAACATGGCTTCTTCACGGAGGCGAAAGAGTGGTTGAAAAGACAACTTTCAATATTAATTAACAGTTTTTTCTTCATTTCTCTGCTTAATGTAGAATTAAAGTCTTTTAAATTAATAACACAATCAATCAATAGGCCTATAAGGCATTGTGGTTAACAGTGAAAATGACTGATGACTATTTTACAAGTGGCAAAATGCAGGTGATAAGGTTTTTATCCTCTCTTTAGAGAGGTTCTCTAGGTGTCTCTTGATAATGGAGAGTAGAAAAAAACACTATAGAAGTTGGGTTAAAATACTAATTTCCTGTATATAATGAATGAAATAAAATGAAACATGTAGAAGGACTTATACATTGCCCCCAAAATTATAATTACTGAATGAGTTTTTTAGAATGCAAATCTTTATGAACCCTCTTGAAAATATTTCAGCAACATATTCTGAAGCTCATATTTTGCAGAAATGAAACTACAGAGACAAAGAGTGTTGGCACCCAAAGACTAAAGATTAAGGAGTGGTCACAGAGCAGGGGACAGAGACTTCTTTCAAATGAGGTGTGACTGGTGGCAGAGCTCAAAGTTACAAAATATATGGCAAGATCTTTATGACCAGAGAAAATTTAAAACACCTTCCAACCCTGGAGAAAGTAATGCTTAAAGTAAGTGGCAAAGGACAATCTGCCTTGGTGAGAAGATTTCACCAGCCCCACAGACAAAGGCAAGGAAAAGAATAAAGTAAATTGGAATGTCCTGATTTCAGTTTGATGACAACTTCTGGTTATAAGAAGACATGCGTTCCTCAGAGGACTCCCAGATTTCTGAGCTGATACTTGCCCTAACTCTAAACTATATATAGCACCATCTAGTGAAATAACGGAATACTTAGGCTTTTAAAAATAAAAACTTAAGAAATGGTTAAAAATATAAATCAATGGAAGATGTAGGGTCTTAAAAGGGTGGAATGGGAAAAATGAGCTTATTTTCTCACTTGAAATACACTTTTAAATTCTTAGATAATATGAGGATGCTTTTTAATTCAATCAGTCATTTGATACAGTGACCATCCTTAGGCATTGGTTTGGCATTACAGAGAGAGACATGTTGGAGTAAGGAAGAATGAAAAACACTGGCTGTGGAGGTGAGAACTGGGGCTGGGATAAGGGTGCATGAATTCCTAACTGAGAAGAGGAGAATGTACAATGGTGTGCTGGAGCCAGCTGGCACTTCTGGAGAGAGCCAATTGTGCACATCTATTCTCAACTTCTTGCTCAGTGATGTCTCATTTGTAACATGAAATTGGCCATGGTGGGAATACTGACAAAATGAAAATTGGCAAATGCTACAAATCAAGGTTACCTACCCTCAGAAAACACACTAGAACATACCAACCTCTAATCCTCCCAACTGACCACAGTCCCTATGGATGGAAGCCAGAAATAAAGTCTGGTGGTGGTCAGAGTCCCACTAGACAAAGAAATCTGAGTCTAAATGGTATATGGTTGGTGTGGTAACTAGTGGCTGCTAAGACCTTGTCAAAAATATAAAAATTGCCCAAACTGATAAAAAACAAAGCAGTTCAAGCTACTTTAACTTTCAGAAAACAACTGAAAATTCCTCCAGCACCTTTACGAAGAGATATATCCGTTGCTAAAAGAGGTAGCTAATGTGCACACAGTGCAGGAAAGGGCTTGGAGACAACAGAGCCAGGCTGTGGACTGGCTTGACTTTCTTCAACAGAGTAGCCTTGGACAGTTTAGACGTTGGGCTGGTTCTTTAACTAAAAGTCAAAATTAGACCAGTGGGGTTTTCGTTCGTTAATTAGTGGGACCCTTTCCTCAGATGACCTCTTATATGCAATACCAATACTCTATTATAAGCTTTACAGTGTCATTTAAAAGGCCAGTGCCTCTGAAAGACCTCAAGCTCCTCTGAAGACCTCAGAACACAGTGTTAAAGCCATTGAATTAGACTGTTTCCAAGAGTATATTTTCCCTTCCAGCACTGCTATTCTAAACAAGGAATTAGTTAACTATCAGCTGCATTTCTCCCCACTTCCCCTATCTAGAGGAGTGCGCCTCCTCCCCTTCTACCGAATCTAAGAGGGTAGAGGGGATAGAGTCCAAAACCCACTTCTCTCCATAGATGCGCCAAGGGCTCCGCTCCAATTCGGTTTTCAATATGCAAACTGTTGGTCCTAGATGGGTCTTTAAGTCAGAAGAACTTGATATGGATGGAAATCATATCTGGGCAAGACTTCTCTCTCCCATTCCAAAAACATTCCGGTGTTCGGAGTCTGTATGTATAGGTGAGTTACACATGCTGTTCTGAAGTGCTTTCATCTTACATGAACATGGTTTGAAAACTGTAATTTTTATCAAGAGATAATGATCAACGAGGGTTACATCTTCTTAAGCTTTTAGAAAATTAATCACAGTCAAGAACAGTAAAGATATTAGATAATTTCAGAGCTAGAATCTTTCTATGGGGTTTTTGTGGCTTTTTCACTTAAAGGTGATTTTGATTCTAAGTGACCTAAGTTCATGCAGATAAAGGTAGTGTCTCCTAACCCACAGAGTGACTAGAGGCCCACAGGCTGGCACTGAATATAAGAAGATTAACAACGGTAGTCCATGGGACAACTCTAATCTCTATAGAGTTAGAGAGTAATGAGGATTAGCTGCCAACTCGTAAAAATTGGAAAAATATCACATGAAAATTCTGATTTGTGGCTTTTCTTGGGGAAAACAAACAGGATATAGTAAACTTGGGCCTGCATTCCTATCTGGCAACCATCAACCAGACTGAGAGCTGCCATTTCCTGTTCTCCATGGTCTTCTTGCTGCCCCCTGCAACACCCATTTGGTTACCTCCCTGTCCTCACTTGAGTTTGCACTTGCTGACTTAAGGCCATGCCAGACTGAGCTGCAAGAGACCCTGGGCCTTTCTGAGAAAGGTGAAGCAAATTCATAGTCATGATGCATTGAAAGTTGCTCAGCCCTGAGCCCCACCTGGGCCCTCGGCCCTGTCTGAAGGGATAGGAATGCTCCTTGCAGGCAAGAGTACACTCTATTCAATGTGCAGACTGAAAACCTGAGATGCCTTTGGAGCAAGATGGGGGGTTTGTGGTTGAGCACATTTATTTCTGAACTTAATGACATGGAGAACCACAAGCCTGCCCACAGTATCAATTTTTCATAAAAAAAAGGAGAAAGGCTATTGAGTCAAATGTTCCAAGAGCGCCTGGGCCAGGGAAACCTCTAGTATATTTATAGCTTGGATATACAAACAGGAATGCCTTGTTCGGTGGAGAAAAGTAATAAGAGCTACCATCAGTGAACACTTGTTTTGTGCTCTCTTTCCATGCTCACAGTCACCCAGAGGGTTTTTTATGTTTACAGATAAGGAATTCAAAGCTCAGAGAGGTTAACTAACTTGGGCAAGTCACACAGCTTGTTACTTGACAGAACCAGAATTCACTGCATAGGCTGACTGCAGACCTGTGCTTTCTCTACTATACTGTGCTGGAATTTTATATTTTAAAATGACCCTTTGTGCTCTCCAACTCATTTTTTTAAAGATTACTTCCTCGGAGCCCTGTTATAAGTGTATGAGGTGGAGGAATTATTACCCACATTTTATAGATGAAGAGCTGAAGCAAAAAGAATGAACATCTTAACCTAATAATTAGTAACTAAGAACTAGTACCCAGGTTTGCTGACTTCTAATCAAGTGTTCTTTTCACATCATCAAACTAAAGGCTGACTCTGGACTGAGTATTTGTGTCTTCCTCTTTGGATGCTTAATGTTAAAGAGTTATAAAGTTTTTATGTTATACAAATTGTTTGCATTTCTTTTAATGAAGGATTATTTTTTAATTTGCAAACAGAGCTGGAAAATGAAGAAAACAAAACTCAGATTATTCTACTCATTAAAATAACCGTGCTTTTAAGGTAGCCAGTAAAACTTCTCTGTAACTGAGCTCTATTTATAATAGAGACGAATTTAGTCTTTTGTGGCAAAGGCAGTTGACAAGGAAAATAAGTCTGGGTAAAATACTTTTTTTGTTTTTCAAAATAGTACAACCCAGTTTAGAAGGAATAGAAGTTACCAAAGTGATGCCACAAACTGAAATTCTTTTTTTTTTCAAATGGTGGTAATGGGGCAGGAAAGGGGGCTGGGAAAGACCAGTGGTTTAAACAGATTGATTTTTAGTGTCAGAGAATATATTTTCTTTTCCTGCATATGATTTTACAGGTGAGAAATTTCTACAAATAGGGATATAAAAAAAGGCAAACCTTGACACTACAGAAATGGAATAAGTTCTTATAATACTCTGGAGAAACACAGTCTCTCTGGATTCAGTCATGCCAGGAAAGCATCTTACAATTTTCCTTATAGTGTTTCCACTGAATTCATAGATCCCCCAAGCTGTAAGGAGACATCTGTTCCACTCTCATCTACACATGCCACTTTCTTCTTTCATGACAACCCTCAGACAGCAGACGCCTGCAAGTCCAAATCCAATTTATTCTATAAAAGGAACAGACGTTTATTCCCCACATTTGATACGAAGGCAGGGCTTTGAAATCCCTTCCAGCGGGGAGGGCACATGCTGGTGGTGTGCTGCTACACACTTTGGAGGATGTAGGGATGTGAGGCATAAAGACTAGAAGATGACAATGTCAGGGGTTCCATCAGACTGGGGACAGAAACCCTGTGCTAGGAAGACGGGTGAGGACAGGATGAAACTCCATTTTGGAAGATTCTTACAAGGATGGTCACTGAAACAAGGAATTGGTAGACTTCAGGCATGGATTTATGGTTAGTCCTGTAACACTGAGCTACAATTTCTTAAAGCTAGTCTATCCTTTTTCTTGTTCCGGACGCACAGCTAGGTTGATGCTGCAGGTGGAACTCAAGAAGCTCCCTGACTGTAGTGAAGGAGTGGTTGCAGGAATACAAAACCAGGAAGGTTATTGTACTGCAACAGACTGATGAAGGCCCAAAAGGTACTGTCTCCTTAAATTGGCCTGGCAAGGGGAATTCCCTGGTGGTCCAGTGGTTAGGACTCAGCGCTTCCACTGAAGGGGGCACAGGTTCTATCTCTGGTCAGGAACTAAGATCACACAAGCCACGCGGTACAGTCATAAATACATACATAAATTGGCCTGACAAGGACATTGGCTCTGCAGTCAGTAGCAGAGAATGAAACAGAGTTTGTTGGAGACCAGATTCACCAGAAGAGCACTGATACCCACAGTTCACAACAGGTAGCAGTCATCGAACACATCCTAGGGGCCAGGCATGGTTCCAAGCCCTCCACCTATAATAACTCATTTAATCTTCATCCTACAAGGAAAGTACTACTACTACCCCCATTTTTCTTTCAAGGGAACCAAGGCACAGAGAGAGTGAGTAATGTGCTTATAGCTAATCACTAGGTCACAGAGCTAGGAAGTAGCAGAGATAGGGTGGGTGTCCATTGTGGTAGACAGAATAATAACTCACTAAAGATGTCCACGATCTAATCCCCAGAACCTATGAAGGTGTTACCTAACATGGCCAAAAGGACTTTGCTGATGGAATTATTTAAGGATCTTGAGATGGGAGGATTATCCTGGATTATCTAAGAGGGCCCAAGGTAATCACAAGGGTCCTTTTATGAGGGAAGCAAGAAGGTCAAAGTCAGTAATAGGATATGTGTTGTCAGAAGCAGGAGGTTGGAGTGATATAAGGAAGGGGCTATGAGCCAAGGAATGTGGGTGGCCTCTAGAGGCTGAAAAAGCAAGGAAATGAATTCTCCCCTGAAACCTCCTGAAGGAAAGTAGCCCTGCCAGTACCTTGATTTTGGACTTTTCACCTCCAGAATTGCAAGAGAACAAATGTGCACTATTTTAAGCCACTAAATTTGTGATAACTTGTTACAGTAGCAATAGGAAACTAATACATCCAGGCAGCCTGACTCCAGAAACTATATTCTTAAATATATTTAGGTCATCTTTCCAGTGTTAGTTGTTAATATTCCTAGAAAAGACTCTATAAAAGCAGTTTCACACTGGCTTCAGGGTTTCCCTTGTTTATCCCCATAGCACTGGATGTCTGTAGGACTTTACAATTTTAGATTCATCGTATGTACACAGACCTGATATTCAGCTCATAACACTGGCATGCAGTAACCATGTTAAAATGTTAAACATTTTCTATCAGTTCGTAAATAACCCTTGAGATCCTCCCTGCTGTTCTGATACCCATGGGAATGCCTCCCTCCACCCCCGCCCCCAATCCAGACCTTCCCAATCCCTGAAGGATTAGAGCCTGACAAGGAAGGCTCCTCCCCAAATCCAGCCCCAACTCTGCAGGCTGGGTCCATTCTAACAGCTGGTGGCCATGCCAAAAGCAGATGTTTAATATTTTGATTATAACCCCAGAATATACACATGCTGATTAATAACTCAAGATACCCTAGAAGCTTCCAAAGGATTTTTACTTATGACTAGAGTTTCAAAATTTTTTTTGTTATCAATGAAAGCAAATGATCACAGAATATTAAGCAGCATCTAGTGTGACTCCTTTTAGCAGAATGACGTTCTATAGAGTGCAACAGTGAAACTCTCAGAAGCACATATCTAGGTCTCTAAGCTCCATGCTTGAACCACAATGGCCTCAACTGAAAAGAAGCCACCCCCAACAAACCATATCAGCAAATACCTCAAAGGTTTGCCTTTAGCATGTGTCCCTTTTCCAAGTGAAACCAGGTGGGCGTCACACCCCTTATTCTGTCCTCTTAAATAGGACAAGAGAAATTGAGAATCAGATAAGTACACTGTGTATAAAGTATTATGAAATGTCATTAATTGTTTTTTCTCTGACATCTCTGGCTTCACTGAAAAGGAATTCCACTGTCTGTTGATGCCTCATATTCTTGGTCTCCTCTGAATAATATAACTGGGTGAATCAGTGTTTTCCTCAGAAGATGAATGCTGGGTGATAGCCTAAAACTCTTCTCTACTGATAATCCTACCTTGTGAAGAATCATTTAAGGAAAACTATCAAGGAAACATGTCAATATCCCTTATTCTCCTAAAGATGCATCATGGTGTTCTGGGCACACCAGGCCTCCATGGGGTTAAGAGAATGGATTACCAGACCTTGGAGTCACAGGCCATCCCTTGTTCCACACCACCAACTATGTGACCCTCACAAGTTAGTCGATCTCTGAAATCTGTCACTGGAAAATGGGGAGAGCATTGCTTTCTTACACCTGGTTGTGAGGACTAAACGAGCTAGTGTGCTAAAATACCTATCATGGTACCAGTGACCTACAACCTATGGATCCCGGGTAGTTCACTTCCCATCTTCACCGTGTTAGACCCAGTGAGAGACCAGGCTTCTTGCCAGTTCTTTCCAGATTGCTAAACAATGTTCTGAAATGATCAAATATCAAGCATGATTCTCCTTTATAATTAAGTGTGCTTTGCTTCATCACACCAAGCAGGAAGCAAAAGGAGAAAAAGACATACATGTGCCACAGGACTTTTAAAAAGTTCTGGGATTCGTGAACCCAAAGTTAAACACTAGCATGTTCTACCTCTAAGAAAATGACAACTACGCAAATGAAAAACGCAAGGAAGAGGCAGTGTCCTTGAGTGTAAATAAGACTCCCATAAGTTCCATCCAACAGCAAATCTTAAGGTGGAGACCACCATTTTTTTTATTGTCCAATAATCAATGCTTCTGCATCAACATTTTTTACATTTTCCAGAAGTTTGAGAAAATGGAGTAAGTGGCCCAAGGTTGCTGCTTTTGTCACTTCTAAGTCAGCCATTTAGAAGACTGATCACAGATTCTGTTCCTTCCTTCCTTTTTCAGGCACACTGCAAGGATAAGATGAAAGAGCAGCCACTTTGCAAAAAGATGGGGAACTGGAATCCAGCTGTGACCCCCAAAATAGACACGGAGATACAGAGAATGTATTTTTCTACCCAATAGCCCAAGGGAGAACCTCTTCAATTAAAAACACTTTTGATATGAAGCCAGACTGCCCAAGATGACCATCTAAAAATATACGAAAATCTAGGAAAAACAAGCTCTCCATCCTGGAGGGAATGTCAATGGAAAATAGTTGCTAGGCTTTTCCAGTTACCAGTAATAAAAAGAAAAATAGGCTCCCCATTATAAGCCCAGAGCTGGAGGGATCGTCAGCTGGTTCTGAGCCAACCTTGGGATTTTCTGAGTGCGTTACAAATTACAGGAACAAAATGTGGACTTTTCACTCTAACCATGTTTTCTGAGTCCGGACAATTTATTATTAGGTTTACTTCCAAGGGGGCTAGAGTTGAAAAAGATGCCTCCATGTATGGATAATGTTTATAAGCTTCTAAAGCACATACATTCTTATATTGAACAGCAACTGTACAAAGCACATAGACTTTATGTATTTTTTTAACATCTTTATTGGAGTATAACTGCTTTACAATGGTGTGCTAGTTTCTGCTTTATAACAAAGTGAATCAGCTATACATATACATATATCCCCATATCTCCTCCCTCTTGCGTCTCCCGCCCACCCTCCTTATCCCACACCTCTAGATGGTCACAAAGCACCAGACTAGTCTCCCTGTGCTATGTGGCTGCTTCCCAATAGCTATCTATTTTACATTTGGTAATGTATATATGTCCATGCCACTCTCACTTCGTCCCAGCTTATTCCCACTCCCCGTGTCCTCAAGTCTATTCTCTACGTCTGTGTCTTTATTCCTGTCCTACCCCTAGGTTCTTCAGAAACTTTTTTTTTTTAGATTCCATATATATGTGTTACCATATGGTATTTTTCTCTTTCTGACTTACTTCACTCTGTATGACAGTCTCTAGGTCCACCTACCTCACTACAAATAATTCAGTTTCATTTCCTTTTCTGGCTAATAATCCACTGTATGTATGTGCCACATCTTCTTTATCCATTCATCTGTCGATGGACACTTAGGTTGCTTCCATGTCCTGCCTATTGTAAATAGTGCTGCAATGAATACTGTGGTACATGACTCTTTTTGAATTATGGTTTTCTCAGGGTGTATGTCCAGTAGTGGGATTGCTGGGTCGTATGACAGTTCTATTTTTAGTTTTTTAAGAAACCTCCATACTGTTCTCCATAGTGGCTCTATCAATTTACATTCCCACCAACAGTGCAGGAAGGTTCCCTTTTCTCCACACCCTCTCCAGCATTTATTGTTTGTAGATTTTTTGATGATGGCCATTCTGACAAGTGTGAGATGATATCTCATTGTAGTTTTGCATTTCTCTAATGATTAATGATGTTGAGCATTCTTTCATGTGTTTGTTGGCAATCTGTATATCTTCTTTGGAGAAATGTCTATTTAGGTCTTCTGCCCATTTTTGGATTGGGTTGTCTGTTTTTTGATATTGAGCTGCATGAGCTGCTTATAAATTTTGGAGATTAATCCTTTCTTAGTTGCTTCATTTGCAAATATTTTCTCCCATTTGGAGGGTTGTCTTTTCATCTTGTTTATGTTTTCCTTTGTTGCAAAGCACATAGACTTTAAATGAAAGAATTAAGAAAAACAAAAACAAATAGGCATCAATCCTTTCATCAAACATTAACAATATGCCTAAATATGTATATTCTTGTCAAAAATTTCTACCCCTTTATGTCTAGTAAGCTGTATATTACTTTTGTTTTCTAGATGACTGTGATATCTTTTGAAGGCAAGCTCGTATCTTATTCATCTTTGAATCTTAGTTCCAATACAGTGTCTAACATAGAGGAGATATTCAATAAATGTTTGATTAAGAAATTTCTCTTTTGTGAGCTGCAGGTGAAAGCTTTTCTATTATGTTTTTCATGAACTCATATAAATACATATGCAATAAATTCCTCTTAAAGTTTAACGCTAGGGGAAAAACTGTCTGCCATGATGTTCTTTCTCTTTACATAATAATAAAAGCAATATAGCACATTATGTTTCCCTTGTTTACTTGGAACCCAGGAAGCTCAAAGCCAAGTTTTAAGTCCAACAGTCACTCTCCTTAGCCTAAGATTTTTGACACAATACTTTCCCTCCTTACTTTCTCTTTTACCTGGCTCCTTGTTTTTATCCTTGTTTTACATAAACATTATTTTAAGCTGCCTCAAATCCCTGTTGGAAGAAAACAGGAAGTAAATAGTGAATTAAAAATAATAAATGAATAAATAACTAGAAAAAAGCACATTTCTTCTCAATGGTTTCTTATATGTGCTGCAGAAATACCCTCAAGATGCTGTTGTTATATCCACGATCATTTAATATATTTCAATAGAAACAAGCAAAGCAAACACAGCATGATATCAAGGAAAGACTACAGGACTGGGAGACCAGCATCATAGGTTAAAGTTCAACCTCTGCACCTCTCTGGCTGTGTGACTTTGAACAAAACACTTAATTTCATGAGCATCAGTTTCCTCATCTCATAAACAGAGTGCACTCGTTTTTTCAACATTGAGTCCTTACTATGTGACAGTGACAGTGTCAAGTATATGAAAAAAAAGCCATGTAATCAAGTTAGTGCATAGTCTAGTAAGAGAGACAGAAAAGCAAAACAATGATTACAGTAAATTGTGATCACTGTTACACCTCATAGGTCACGGAAGAAGCACAGAAGGGAGAGAACTAAACCAGACTGGAGGATTCCAGAGGGTTTCAAAAGAGGTGGCAGTCGCACTGATTTTTAAAGATGATTGGGAATTAACTAGATGGAAAATGGCACAGAGGAGGAAGGGTAAGAGGGCATTCCAGGACTCTGGAAGAGCACGTGTGAAGTCACAAAAACACGAAACAGCATGACAAGAGTAGGCAATGGCAAATTGTTGGAAGATAATATGTGTCCCGTCTACCTCCCAAGGTGGTTTCAAGGATCAGTTGAGTGGATGTATACACTGAAAGTGCTTTGTAAACTCTGAAGCACCGTATACGTGTTCAAAAGTAGAAGATTATTAGACACTCATTTTTTTTTCCCCTCCAAATTGGAAACATTTGCTGAAGTAAACATTGCTGATGCATTAGCTGTCAGGATGGTGTATTATATTTGGAAAACATTTGCCAATGCCTGTTCAGTTTTTAAATTCCCAGTCACATGTGTTTTTTGTTTGAGAAAAGACATCAAGTAATAATGGATTTATTGTTAATTGTGCAACATTGGAGCTTCAAGATTTAAGTAATCTCTCTTCCATGTTGACTTTATTCCACATTGCCTGTGTAGCTTGAAGTTATTTATTTAATAATTAAAACTGATAAGTGAACACTATTACCACCTTGTAGTGACCAAATTTTGTTATCAGAGGAAATTCAGGATTTTGTTTGTATCTGCACACATGGACAAGTGTGCAGATAAAAACAAACACCTTCTGAGAAAAGGAGGAAAAGAAGTATGGTTACCTCTGCTTAAGACAGCTTCCCAAAGTACAATGGAGCTCAGATCCAAATACACAGCTCCCTGTTCAACATTTCAAGAACCAAACACTTCCTTTCTTAGGGACATTTTTTCTTTTTTTTTCTTTTTCAGATGCATATTTGGGCTAGGTTTATATATATATATATATATATATTTTTTTTTTTTTTTTTTTTTCAGTACGCAGACCTCTCACTCTTGTGGCCTCTCCCGTTGCAGAGCACAGGCTCCGGACGCGCCATGGCTCATGGGCCCAGCTGTTGTGCGGCATGTGGGATCTTCCCGGACCGGGGCACGAACCCGTGTCCCCTGCATTGGCAGGCGGACTCTCAACCACTACGCCACCAGGGAAGCCGCTATTTATATATTTTTAATAGATCTTTATTAGAGTATAGTTCCTTCACAATACTGTGTTAGTTTCTGTTATACAAAAAAGTGAATCAGCCATGTGCATACAAATGTTCCCATATCCCCTCCCTCTTGAGCATCCCTCCCATCCTTCTAATCCCACCCCTCTAGGTCATGGCAAAGCACCGAGATGATCTCCCTGTGCTATGCTGCTGCTTCCCACCAGCCAACTATTTTACATTCAGTAGTGTATATATGTCCATGCTACTCACTTCACCCCAGCTTTGCCCTCCCACCCCATGTCCTCAAGTCCATTCCCTATGCCTACCTCTTTATTCCTGCCCTGCAACTAGGTTCACCAGTATTATTTTTTTTTCAGATTCCATAAATATGCGTTAGCATATGGTATTTGTTTTTCTCTTTCTGATTTACTTCACTCTGTATGACAGACTCTAGGTCCATCCACCTCATTACAAATAACTCAATTTTGTTTCTTTTCGTGGCTAAGTAATATTCCATTGTATATATGTGCCACATCTTCTTTATCCATTCATCTGTCGATGGACATTTAGGTTCGTTCCATGTCCTGGCTATTGTAAATAGTGCTGCAATGAACATTGTGGTACATGACTCTTTTTGAGTTATGGTTCTCTCAAGGTATATGAACAGTAGTGGGACTGCTGGATCATATGGTAGCTCTATTTTTAGTTTTTTAAGGAACCTCCATACTGTTTTCCAGTGTGGGTGTATCAATTTACATTCCCACCAACAGTGCAGGAGGGTTCCCTTTTCACCACACCCTTTCCAGCATTTATTGTTTCTAGATTTTTTGATAATGGCCATTCTGATCATATAAGGTTATATCTCACTGCAGTTTTGATTTGCAAATAACTACTGATGTTGAGCATCTTTTCATGTTTCTCTTGGCCATCAGTATGTCTTCCTTGGTGAAATGTCTATTTAGGTCTCCCACCCATTTTTTAAGTGAATTGTTTGTTTTCTTGATATTGAGATCCATGAGCGGTTTGTATATTTTGGGGATTAATCCTTGGTCTGTTTCATTTGCAAATATTTCCTCCCATTCTGAAGGTTGTCTTTTTGTCTTGTTTATGGTTTCCTTTGCTGTGCAAAAGCCTTTAAATTTAATTAAGTCCCATTTGTTTATTTTTGTTCTTATTTCCGATACACTAGGAGGTGGGTCAAAAAAGATCTTGCTGTGGTTTATATCAAACAGTATTCTTCCTATGTTTCCCTTGAAGAGTTTTATAGTGTCTGGGCTTATATTTAAGTCTTTAATCCATTTGGAGTTTATTTTTGTGTATGGTGTTAGGCAGTGTTTTAATTTCATTCTTTTATATATAGCTGTCCAGTTTTCCCAGCACCACTTATTGAAGAGGTTGTCTTTTCTCCATTGTATGTTCTTGCTTCCTTTGTCGTAAATTGGGTGACCACATGTGCATGGGTTTATCTCTGGGCATTCTATCCTGTTCCATTGATCTATATTTCTGTTCTTGTGCCAGTACCACACTGTCCTTTTTTTTTTTTTTTAACATTTTTATTGGAGTATAATTGCTTCACAGTGGTGTGTTAGTTTCTGCTGTATAACAAAGTGAATCAGCTATATATATACATATATCCCCATATCTCCTCCCTCTTGCATCTCCCTCCCACCCTCCCTATCCCATCCCTCTAGGTGGACACAAAGCACCAAGCTGATCTCCCTGTGCAATGCTGCTGCTTCCCACTAGCTAGCTATTTTATATTTGGTAGTGTATTATATGTCCATACCACTCTCTCACTTCATCCGAGCTTACCCTTCCCACTCCCCGTGTCCCCAGGTCCATTCTCTACGTCTGCATCTTTATTGCTGTCCTGCCTCTAGGTTCTTCAGAAAAAAAATTTTTTTTATTCCATACATATGTGTTACCATACGGTATTTGTTTTTCTCTTTCTGACTTACTTCACTCTGTATGACAGTCTCTAGGTCCACGTACCTCACTACAAATAACTCAATTTCATTTCTTTTTCTGGCTAATATTCCATTGTATATATGTGCCACATCTTCTTTATCCATTCATCTGTTGATGGACACTTAGGTTGCTTCCATGTCCTGGCTATTGTAAATAGAGCGGCAATGAACATTGTGGTACATGACTCTTTTTGAACTATGGTTTTCTCAGGGTATATGCCCAGTAGTGGGATTGCCGGGTCATATGGTAGTTCTATTTGTAGTATTTTAAGGACCTCCATACTGTGCTCCACAGTGTCTGTATCAATTTACATTCCCACCAACAATGCAAGGGGGTTCCCTTTTCTCCACTCCCTATCCAGCATTTATTGTTTGTAGATTTTTTGATGATGGCCATTCTGACTGGTGGGAGGTGATACCTCATTGTAGTTTCGACTTGCATTTCTCTAATGACTAGTGATGCTGAGCATTCTTTCATGTGTTGTGTGTCGATCTATATATCTTCTTTGAAGAAATGTCTATTTATGTCTTCTGCCCATTTTTGGATTGGTTTCTTTGTTGTTTTGATATTGAGCTGCATGAGCTGCTTGCAAAATTTGGAGATTAAACCTTTGTCAGCTGCTTCATTTGCAAATATTTTCTCCCATTCTGAGGGTTGTCTTTTCATCTTGTTTATGGTTTCCTTTGCTGTGCAAAAGCTTTGAAGTTTCATTAGGTCCCATTTGTTTATTTTTGTTTCCATTTTTCTAGGAGGTGGGTCAAAAAGGATCTTGCTGTGATTTATGTCATAGAGTGTACTGCCTATGTTTTCCTCTAAGACTTTGATAGTGTCTGGCCTTACCTTTAGGTCTTTAATCCATTTTGAGTTTATTTTCGTGTATGGTGTTAGGGAGTGTTCTAATTTCATTCTTGTACATGTAGCTGTCCAGTTTTCCCAGCACCACTAATTGAAGAGGCTGTCTTTTCTCCATTGTATATTCTTCCCTCCTTTATAAAAAATAAGGTGACCATATGTGCATGGGTTTATCTCTGGGCTTTCTATCCTGTTCCATTGACCTATATTTCTGTTTTTATGCCAGTACCATACTGTCTTGATTACTGTAGCTTTGTAGTATAGTCTGATGTCCAGAACCCTGATTCCTCCAGCTCCGTTTTTCTTTCTCAAGATTGCTTTGGCTATTCGGGGTCTTTTGTGTTTCCATACGAATTGTAAATTTTTTTGTTCTAATTCTGTGAAGAATGCCATTGGTAGTTTGATAGGTATTGCATTGAATCTGCAGATTGCTTTGGGTAGTACAGTCGTTTGCACAATGTTGATTCTTCCATTCCAAGAATATGGTATATCTTACCATCTGTTTGTATTATCTTTAATTTCTCTCATCAGTGTCTTATAGTTTTCTACTTACAGGTCTTTTTTCTCCTTAGGTAGGTTTATTCCTAGGTATTTTATTCTTTTTGTTGCTATGGTAAATGGAAGTGTTTCCTTAATTTCTCTTTCTGATTTTGCATTGGTAGTGTATAGGAATGCAAAAGATTTCTGTGCATTAATTTTGTATCCTCCTACTTTACTAAATTCATTGATTAGCTCTAGTAGTTTTCTGGTAGTGTCTTTAGGATTCTCTATGTATAGTATCATGTCATCTGCAATCAGTGACAGTTTTACTTCTTCTTTACTGATCGGTATTGCTTTTTTTCTCTTTTTGTTCTCTGATTGCTGTGGCTAAAACTTCCAAAACTGTGTTGAATAATACTGGTAAGAGTGGACAACCTTGTCTTGTGCCTGATCTTAGAGGAAATGGTTTAAGTTTTTCACCACTGAGAATGATGTTAGCTGTGGGTTTGTCATATATAGCCTGTATTATGTTGAGGTAAGTTCCCTCTATGCCTACTTTCTGAAGGGTTTTTATCATAAATCGTGTTCAATTTTGTTGAAAGCTTTTTCTCCATCTATTGAGATGATCATATGTTTTTTCTCCTTCAATTTGTTAATATGCTGTATCACATTGATTGATATGCATATATTGAAGAATCCTTGCATTTCCGGGTTAAACTGCACTTGATCACAGTGTATGACCCTTTTAATGTGCTGCTGGATTCTGTTTGCTGGTATTTTGTAGAGGATTTTGGTATCTATGTTCTTCAGTGACACTGGCCTGTAGTTTTCTTTTTTTATGACATCTTTGTCTGGTTTTGGTGTCAGGGTGATGGTGGCCTCGTAGAATGAGTTTGGGAGTGTTCCTCCCTCTGCTATATTTTGGAAGAGTTTGAGAAGGATAGGTGTTAGCTCTTCTCTAAATGTTTGATAGAATTTGTCTGTGAAGCCATCTGGTCATCGGCTTTTGTTTGTTGGAAGATTTTTAATCACAGTTTCAATTTCAGTGCTTGTGATTGGTCTGTTCATTTTTTCTATTTCTTCCTGATTCAGTCTTGGCAGGTTGTGCATTTCTAAGAATTTGCCCATTTCTTCCAGGTTGTCCATTTTATTGGCATAGTGTTGCTTGTAGTAATCTCTCATGGTCCTTTGTATTTCTGCAGTGTCAGCTGTTACTTCTCCTTTATCATTTCAAATTCTATTGATTTGAATCTTCTCCCTTCTTTTCCTGATGAGTATGGCTAATGGTTTATCAATTTTGTTTATCTTCTCAAGGAACCAGCTTTTAGTTTTATTGATCTTTGCCATCATTTCCTTCATTTCTTTTTCATTTACTTCTGATCTGATCTTTATGATTTCTTTCCTTCTGCTAACTTTGGAGTTTTGTTTTCTTTCTCTAATTGCTTTAGGTGTAAAGTTAGGTTGTTTATTTGAGATTTTTCTTGTTTCTTGAGGTAGGATTGTATTGCTATAAACTTCCCTCTTAGACCTGTTTTAGCTGCATCCCATCGGTTTGGGGTCATCGTGTTTTCATTGTCATTTGTTTCTAGGTATTTTTTGATTTCCTCTTTGATTTCTTCAGTGATCTCTTGCTTATTTAGTAGCATATTGTTTAGTCTCCATGTGTTTGAATTTTTTAAAGATTTTCTCCTGTAATTGATATCTAGTCCCATAGTGTTCTGGTCGGAAAAGATACTTGATATGATTTCAATTTTCTTAAATTTACCAAGGCTTGATTTGTGACCCAGGATATGATACAACCTGGAGAATGGTCCATGAACACTTGAGAAGAAAGTGTATTCTGTTGTTTTTGGATGGAATGTCCTATAAATATCTATTAAGCCCATCTTGTTTAATGTATCATTTAAAGCTTGTGTTTCCTATTTATTTTCATTTTGGATGATCTGTCCATTGCTGAAAATGGGGTGAAAAAGTCCCCTACTATGATTGTGTTACTGTTGATTTCCCCTTTTATGGCTGTTAGCATTTGCCTGATGAATTGAGGTGCTCCTATGTTGGGTGCATAAATATTTACAATTGTTATACCTTCTTTTTGGATTGACCCCTTGATCATTATGTAGTGTCCTTCTTTGTCTCTTTCAGTAGTCTTTATTTTAAAGTCTATTTTCTCTGATATGAGAATTGCTACTCCAGCTGTCTTTTGATTTCCATTTGCATGGAATACCTTTTTCTATCCCCTCGCTTTCAGTGTGTATGTGTCCCTAGGTTTGAAGTGTGTTTCTTGTAGACAGCATATATACTGGTTTGCTTTTGTATCCATTCAGCCAGTCTGTGTATTTTGGTTGGAGCATTTAATCCATTTATATTTAAGGTAATTATTGATATGTATGTTCCTATTCCCATTTTCTTAACTGTTTTGGGTTTGTTATTGCAGGTCTTTTCCTTCTCTTGTATTTCCTGCCTAGAGAAGTTCCTTTAGCATTTGTTGTAAAGCTGCTTTGGTGGTGCTACGTTGTCTTAGCTTTTGCTTGTCTGCAAAAGTTTTAATTTTCCATTGAATCTGAATGAGATCCTTGCTGTGTAGAGTAATCTTGGTTGTAAGTTTTTCCCTTTCATCACTTTAAATATGTCCTGCCACTCCCTTCTGGCTTACAGAGTTTCTGCTGAAAAATCAGCTGTTAAGCTAATGGGGATTCCCTTGTATGTTATTTGTTGCTTTTCCCTTGCTGCTTTTAATATTTTTCCTTTGTATTTAATTTTTGATAGTTTGAGTAATATGTGTCTTGCATATTTCTCCTTGGATTTATCATCTATGGGACTCTCTGCAGTTCCTGGACTTGACTATTTCCTTTCCCATATTAGGGATGTTTTCAACTATAACCTCTTCAAATATTTCCTCAGTCCCTTTTTTTTCTCTTCTTCTTCTGGGACCCCTATAATTCGAATGTTGGTGCATTTAAAGTTGTCCCTTAGGTCTCTGAGACTGTCCTCAATTCTGTTCATTCTTTTTTCTTTATTCTGCTCTGCAGTAGTTATTTCCACTATTTTAACTTCCAGGTCACTTATCCGTTCTTCTGCCTGTTATTCTGTTATTGATTCCTTCTAGAGAATTTTTAATTTCATTTACTGTGTTGTTCATCCTTGTTTGTTTGCTCTTTAGCTCTTCTAGGTCCTTGTTAAACGTTTCTTGTATTTTCTTCCTTTTACTTCCAAGATTTTGGATCATCTTTACTATCATTATTCTGAATTTTTTTTCTGGTAGACTGCCTATTTCCTCTTCATTTGTTTGGTCTGGTGGGTTTTTAACTTGCTCCTTTGTCTGGTGTGTATTTCTCTGTCTTCTCATTTTGCTTAACTTACTGTGTTTGGGGTCTCCTTTTTGCACGCTTCATGTCTGTAATTCCCATTGTTTCTGGTGTCTGCCCCAAGTGGTTAATGTTGGTTCAGTGGGTTGTGTAGGCTTCCTGGTGGAGGGGACTAGTGCCTGTGTTTTGGTGTAAGAGGCTGGATCTTGTCCTTCTGGTGGGCAGTATCACGTCCAGTGGTGTGTTTTGGGGTGTCTGTGACCTTATTAGATTTAAGGCAGTCTCTCTGCTAATGGGTGGGGTTGTGTTCCTGTCTTGCTAGTTGTTTAGCATAGGGTGTCCAGCACTGTAGCTTGCTGGTCGCTGAGTGAAGCTGGGTCTTAGCACTGAGTTGGAGATGTCTGGGAGAGCTTTTGCCATTTGATATTACATGGGGCCTGGAGGTCTCTGGTAGCCCAGTGTCCTGAACTTGGCTCTCCCACCTCAGAGGCTCAGGCCTGACATCCAGCCGGAGCACCAAGACCCTGTCAGCCACACAGCTCAGAAGAAAAGGGAGAAGAAAAAGAAAGAATGAAAGAGAAAAAGTAAAGTAAATAAAGTTATTAAAAGAAAAAATTTAAAGAGTATATTATTAAAAATAAAAAATAATAAAAAAAGAAAGAAAGAAGAGAGCAACCAAACCAAAAAACTAATCCACCAATGATAACAAGCACTAAAAACTATACTAAAAATCAAACAAACAAAAGGGACAGACAGAACCCTAGGGCAAATGGTAAAAGCAAAACCATACAGACAAAATCACACAAAGAAGCATACACATACACACTCACTAAAAGAGAAAAAGGAAAAGTATATATATATATTTAAAGAAAAGAAGGGAGCAACCAAATCAATAAAAAAGTCTACCAATGATAATAAGCTCTAAATACTAAACTAAGATAAACATAAAACCAGAAAAAAATTAGAGGCAGAAAGCAAACCCCAAGTCTACAGTTGCTCCCAAAGTCTCAATTTTGGGATGATTTGTTGTCTATTCAGGCATTCCAGAGATGCAGGGTACATCAAGTTGATTGTGGAGATTTAATCCGTTGCTCCTGAGGTTGCTGGGAGAGATTTCCCTTTCTCATCTTTGTTCACACAGCTCCCGGGGTTCAGCTTTGGATTTGGCCCTGCCTCTGCGTGTAGGTGGCCTGAGGGCCAGATAGGACGGGGTTAAAGAGCAGCTAATTAGGGGGCTCTGCCTCACTAAGGCCGGGGGGAGGGAGGGGTACGGAGTGTGGGGCGAGCCTGTGGCGGCAGAGACCAGCATGACATTGCAACAGCCTGAGGCGCCGTGTGTTGTCCCAGGGAAGTTGTCCCTGGATCACAGGATCCTGGCAGTGGCAGGCTGCACAGGCTCCCGGGAGGGGAGGTGTGGATAGTGACTTGTACTGCACACAGGCTTCTTGGTGGCTGCTGCAGAAGCCTTAGTATTTCATGCCCGTCTCTGGGGTCTGTGCTGATAGCCGCGGCTTGTGCCTGTCTCTGGAGCTCGTTTAGGCAGTCCTCGGAATCCCCTCTCCTTGCGCACCCCAAAACAATGGTCTCTTGCCTCTTAGGCAGTTACAGACTTTTTCCTGGACTCCATCCTGGCTAGCTGTGGAGCACTAGCCCCCTTCAGGCTGCGTTCATGCAGCCAACCCCAGGCCACTCCCTGAGATCTGACCTCCAAAGCCCAAGCCTCAGCTCCCAGCCCCCACCCGCCCTGGCGGCTGAGCAGACAAGCATCTCAAGCTGGTGAGTACTGGTCGGCACTGATCCTCTGTGCTGGATTCTCTCCGCTTTGCCCTCTGCAACCCTATTGCTGCGCTCTCCTCCGTGGCTCAGAAGCTTCCCCCCCACCCACCCACCTCCCGTCTCCACCAGTGAAGGGGCTTCCTAGTATGTGGAAACTTTTCCTCCTTCACAGCTCCCTCCCAGACGTGCAGGTCCTGTCCCTATTCTTTTGTCTCTGTTTTTTCTTTTTTCTTTTGCCCTACCCAGGTACATGGGGAGTTTCTTGCCTTTTGGGAAGTCTGAGGTCTTCTGCTAGTGTTCTGTAGGTGTTCTGTAGGAGTTGTTCCACATGTAGATGTATTTCTGATGTATTTGTGAGGAGGAAGGTGATCTCCAAGTCTTACTCCTCTGCCATCTTGAAGGTCCCTGTAAATCTCATGAGGCAGACCTGAGATGATACTTCCCATTCCAGTTGAGCTGAGACTGCTAAGTTTTCACTGCAAACTTTATGCTGTCGTACCTCCTATCCCGGCTTCCCAGCCATACATGCACAGAGGAACTGTCCTGCTCTCTACAGCCCAGCTACTCACACTGTCCATACTGTCTTGATTACTGTAGCTTTGTGGTATAGTTTGAAGTCAGGGACCCTGGTTCCTCCAACTCCGTTTTTCATTCTCAAGATTGCTTTGGCTATTCGGGGTCTTTTGTGTTTCCATACGAATTGTAAATTTTTTTGTTCTAATTCTGTGAAGAATGCCATTGGTAGTTTGATAGGGTTTGCAATGAATCTGTAGATTGCTTTGGGTAGTATAGTCATTTTCACAATATTGATTCTTCCAATCCAAGCACATGGTATATTTCTTCATCTGTTTATGTCATCTTTGATTTCTTTCATCAGTGTTTTATAGTTTTCTGAGTACAAGTCTTTTGCCCCCTTAGGCAGGTTTATTTCTAGTTATTTTATTCTTTTTGTTGCAATGGTAAATGGGAGTGTTTCCTTAAATTCTCTTTCTGATTTTTCATTGTTGGTGTATAGGAATGCAAGAGATTTCTGTGCATTAATTTTGTATCCTGCAACATTACCAAATTCATTGATTAGGTCTAGTGGTTTTCTGGTGGCATCTTTAGGATTTTCTATATATAGTATCATGTCATCCGCAAACAGTGACAGTTTTATTTCTTCTTTTCAATTTGTATTCCTTTTATTTCCTTTTCTTCTCTGATTGCTGTGGCTAGGACTTCCAAACCTATGTTGAGTAAGAGTGGTGAGAGTGGGCAACTTTGTCTTCTTCCTGATCTTAGTGGAAATGCTTTCAGTTTTTCACCATTGAGTATGTTGCTTGCTGTGGGTTTGTCATATATGGCCTTTATTATGTTGAGGTAGGTTCCCTCTTTGCTCATTTTCTGCCGAGTTTTTATCATAAATGGGTGTTGAATTTTGCTGAAAGCTTTTTCTGCATCCATTGAGATGAGCATATGGTCTTTATTCCTTAATTTGTTAATGTGGTGTATCACATTGATTGATTTGCGTATATTGAAGAATCCTTGTATCCCTGGGATAAATCCCACTTGATCATGGTGTGTGATCCTTTTTATGTGCTGTTGGATTCTGTTTGCTAGTATTTTGTTCAGGATTTTTGCATCTATGCTCATCAGTGATATTGGTCTATAATTTTCTTTTTTTGTGATATCTTTTTCTAATTTTGGTATCAGGGTGATGGTGGCTTCGTAGAATAAATTTGGGAGCATTTCTCCCCCTGCAATTTTTTGGAAAAGTTTGAGAAGGACCAGTGTTAGCTCTTCTCTAAATGTGTGATACAATTCGCCTGTGAAGCCATCTGGTCCTGGACTTTTACTTGTTGGAAGATTTTTCATTATGGTTTCAATTTCATTGCTTGTGATAGGTCTATTTATATTTTGTAATTCTTCCTGGTTCAGTCTTGGAAAATTGTACTTTTCCAAGAATTTGTCCATTTTTCGTGGTTGTGCATTTTATTGGCATATAGTTGTTTGTAGTCGTCTCTTATAATCCTTTGTATTTCTGCAGTGTTAGTTGTGATTTCTCCTTTTTCATTTCTAATTTTATTGATTTGTGTCCTCTCCCTTTTTTATTGATGAGTCTGGCTAAGGGTTTATCAATTTTGTTTATCTTCTCAAAGAACCAGCCTTTAGTTTTATTGATCTTTGCTATTGTTTTCTTCATTTCTATTTCATTTATTTCTGCTCTGATCTTTATGATTTCTTTCCTTCTACTCACTTTGGGTTTTCTTTGTTCTTCTTTCTCTAGTTGTTTTAAGTGTAGGGTTAGATTGTTTATTTGAGATTTTTCTTGTTTCTTGAGGTGAGACTGAATTGCTATAAACTTCCCTCTTATAACTGCTTTGCTGCATCCCATAGGTTTTGGGTTGTCGTGTTTTCACTGACATTTGTTTTTATGTATTTTTTAATTTCTTCTTTGATTTCTTCAGTGATCTCTTGGTTATTTAGTAGCACACTGTTTAGCCTCCATGTATTTGTGTTTTTTACAGTTCCTTTCCTGTAATTGATTTCCAAATCATAGCGTTGTGGTCAAAAAAGATGCTTGGTACAATTTCAATTTTCTTAAATTTTCCAAGGCTTGATTTGTGACCCAAGATGTGATCTATCCTGGAGAATGTTCCGTGTGCACTTGAGAAGAATGTGTATTCTGCCACTTTTGGGTGGAATGTTCTATAAATATCAATTAGATCTATCTGATCTATTGTGTCATTTAAAGCTTGTGTTTCCTTCTTTATTTTCTGTTTGGATGATCTGTCCATTGGTGTAAGTGGGGTGTTAAAGTCCCCTACTATTATTGTGTTACTGTTGATTTCTCCTTTCATGGTTGTTAGCATTTGCCTTCTATATTGAGGTGCTCCTATGTTGGGTGCATAAACATTAATAATTATTATATTTTCTTTTTGGATTGATCCTTTGATCATTTTGTAGTGTCCCTCTTATCTCTTGTAACAGTCTTTATTTTAAAATCTATTTTATCTGATACGAGTATTGCTACTCCAGCTTTCTTTTGATTTCCATTTGCATGGAATATCTTTTTCCATGCAAAGACCTTCACTTTCAGTCTGTATGTGTCCCTAGATCTGAAGTGGGTGTCTTGTAGGCACCATATACATGGGTCTTGCTTTTGTATCCATTCAGTCAGTCTGTGTCTTTTGGTTGGGGCATTTAATCCATTTACATCCAAGGTTATTATTGATATGTTCCCATTACAATTTTATTAATTGTTTTGGGTTTGTTTTCATGGGTCTTTTTCTTCTCTTTTGTTTCTCGCCTAGAGAAGTTTCTTTAACATTTGTTGTAAAGCTGGTTTGGTGGTGCTGAATTCTCTTAGCTTTCATTTGTCTGAAAAGCTTTTGACTTTGCCATCGAATCTGAATGAGATCCTTGCTGGGTAGAGTAATCTTGGTTGTAGGTTTTTCTCTTTCATCACTTTAAGTATATCCTGCCACTTCCTTCTGGCCTGCAGAGTTTCCACTGAAAAATCAGCTGATAACCTTATGGGAATTCCTTTGTATGTTATTTTTTTTTTCCTTGCTGTTTTTAATATTTTTTCTTTGAATTTAAGTTTTGTTAGTTTTCTTAATATGTGTCTTGGTCTGTTTTTCCTAGGGTTTACTGTATTGGATTCTCTGTGCTTCCTGGACTTGGGTGACTATTTCTTTTCCCATGTTAGGGAAGTTTTCAACTATAATCTCTTCAAATATTTTCTCAGACCATTTCCTTTTTCTCTTCTTCTTCTGGGACCCCTATCATTCGAATGTTGGTGCATTTAGTGTTGTCCCAGAGGTCTCTGAGATTATCTTCAATTCTTTTCATTATTTTTTCTTTATTCTGCTCCTTGGCAGTTATTTCCACCACTTTGTCTTCTAGCTCACTTATTCGTTCTTCTGCCTCAGTTATTGTTATTGATTCCTTCTAGTGTATTTTTCATTTCAGTTACTGTGTTGTTCATCTTTTGTTGTTGTTGTTCTTTAGTTCTTCTAGATCTTTGTGAAACATTTCTTGTATTTTCTCAATCCGCGCCTCCATTCTATTTCTGAGATTCTGGATCATCTTTACTATCATCACTCTGAATTCTTTTTCAGGTAGATTGGTAGATTGCCTATTTCCTCTCATTTATTTTGTCTTGTAGGTTTTTAACTTGTTCCTTCATCTGTGACATATTTTTTTGCCATCTCATTTTTTTTTTTTTTTTTTTTTTTTAATGTGTGGGATTGTGTTCCTGTCTTACTGGTTGTTTGGCCTGAGGCTTCCAACACTGGAGTTTGTAGGCTATTGGGTAGAGCTGCGTCTTGGTGCTGAGATGAGGAACTCCATGAGACCTCACTCCGATGAATATTCCCTGGGGTCTGAGGTTCTCTGTTAGTCTGGTGGTTCAGACTCAGAGCTCCCACTGCAGGAGCTTCAGCCTGACCCTGGGCTCATGAACCAAGATCCCGCAAGGCACATGGGGTGGCAGTTCACTTTGGGGTGCTTCCCATCTCCTTGGGTGTCAGAGTCTCCCATCAGTGGCCAGCAGATGCCCTATTTGTGGGGAGATGCTAACTGTGCGTCTTCCCACACTGCCATCTTGACTCCTGGGCTAGGGACACTTTTCAGTCGTTACAAATATCAACAAAAAGCATTTTGGGTAGAAAACTTAGGATGGATAACTCACGTTCAAAATTCTTGACATTCATACACTATCCATCATTGGAGGGTTCGAATCACTGCATTTAAGAAAGTGCATTCCTTTTTTCCCCTCCTTCCTGTAAGAAATTCCTATAAGAAGAAGATCTGAAGAAGAAAAAGATAATAGGATATTTTTCTCATGTTGCCAATGAGTTTCTTGGCTTTACTTTTTCATACTTAAACTCTCAGGAAATAATTAGATCCTGCCCCTTCTCCTCCTTGCAAGAGAGAAATGTTTCAAGTCCTGGAAGGTCTTTGTTAACAGTGAAATCTTATATTGAATCACGATTAATTAGGCCACTCATTAGCAATTTTGATCACTGGGATCTAATACATCATGTTGATGATCTAAATAATACATTCATTTATTTACTTTTGTGTAGAGGAAAACCAAATCCTAGCTCATCAAAGACAGACAGGACCTGAAAGGTTATTCTGTATGACATCTCATTTCATGAATGGGAAAGCCTGAGGAAAGTCAACTAATTTGTTTGAAATCAGGCCATGAATAAATGGCACAGTTGAGATTAGAAGTTGATGCTGTTGTCTGCCAGGACAATACACCTAGACACAAGGCCATCATCCAGAGAAAAGACTTAGAAATTGCAGTTTCTTAGGTGAGTGATTTCAGGCAAGAGGTCCACCTGATGCCATTCCAATTCCACCATTTGAGGGGGCTGTCAAGTCCCTTCTTCTAAGGACTAGCTTGAGAACAAAAAAGGCTTCTTTGCAAACAAGAGAGCTCGTCCATGATTCACTTGAAGCAGGCAGTTCCTGCTAGGCGATTTAAATGTCATCAGAGCTGTGGCAGGGCTCCCAGTTGGAGCAATAGACCCACTGTGCCTTTACAAGAGTGGTGGCTGAAACCTTGGACAAACTGACTTGCTTTAGAGGCAAGCTGGAAAAAAAAATGATTTGTTGTAGAATTCCTGTTAGTCCAGTCGGCTCTCATTCTCTTGTGAAACCAGACTTGTAGGCACATGCACTGGCCAGTGAGTCAGCCCTTAAAAAGTCATTCATAATTTATGTATAAACAAGAATAGCTTTTGTTTCAGAGAATTTGGGAAGTTTTTATAGCCTGCTTTCTTCCAGTACCATTTCTGAAAAACGGTTTCTGTCTCAAGGCGGTTCCTATAGGCCTATAAATACTTTGATGTTCAGACATCTGGAACTTATATTTGGTGTTGACTAATGAGTATTATTATTTTATTATGTATTTATATATGATCTGAAAGAAATTTGAGGTTATATGCCACATAACTCTGTATACACACTGAACAATGACAAATTCTTTTTACCCATTACACTTATGATTTATTACTTGGGCAGGAGAAGTTCTGAGTCATTCAGTTGACATGTAATTGTGCTTTGGAAGATAGTAATGGAATAGAGAGAATGGAAAATTACCCTTAACATATATTGTTAAAATAATTTGTAAGTGGACAAAATGGACTCCAGAGATATTATTTTTCCCATTTTAAAAATATCAAAGGATAATTAATATGGCAACAAACTCCAGTGCTCCTTTTGAATGAGGAAAGAAGAGCCTTGGTCTTAGAAATACATGTGGGTATGTTTGAATGGGCAATAAACAACGCATAATGGATCTGACTTCAAAGAATGCCTATTGGAGAACCAGACCTATTTCAAAGTCAAATGCTCAATACCCAGTTTGCTTTGGTACCAATAAGCCACAGGTAAACACTAAGATCAAAGGGAAAGGTGGGTGTGTGAAGGGGCATGTGATGACATTACTTCTCCACAAAATATTTCCCCCAAGGGACACTGGGGATGGCACCTTGTAAGAGCCTCTGTTGTATATTCAGGAATTTATTTTAAAGGAGTGTCAGAGGTATTTCAGTCTGTAAGAACTGCAGCTTAAAGGCCACTAAACAAGAGGCACACTGAAGGTGGCATGCTTGGAGAAGAGGATACTGAGCTGGAAAGGGATAAACGGTGCCTTTATAGGCCACGCTGATCCATGCTTGCTTGCTTGCTTCTCCCTCCCACTAGCAACAGCAGTGTAAACTGGTATGGCCCATCAGCAGGCCATGTGGCCCTCTGTGGAAGAATGAGCCCTCTGTGCATGCAGGCAGAGCAGTTGCCAACAAAGGCCCATTGGAGTGTTTAAAAGCTCCAACTTGCTGCCAAATCAAAGCCTTTCTAGAGGCAGAAGCTGTGAACAGGATATCCCATCAACAGGGAGAGGAACTGTTTTGCAGCTCCCCTACATAATCCTTAAAATTGACTTATCTACTTTGCCAACAGTCCCCAAATTCAATGCCCACAGTGGGTGGTATTCATTTAAAGTCATTACCCAGAGCTCTGTTAAATCTTACTGAACTACATTTTGGGGCTTGACCAGGAGCTAGCTAGCAGACTCCATAGAAGGGAAAAAGTAAAAAAGACCCAGTGGATCCCACAACAGAAAGAAAGAGTTCTGAAAACAAAACAAAATCCAAAATTGGTTTTAAGAATGTGATAAAATGAAGTAATATTTCCAGTCTCCTCCCTCATACACACACACCTTTCAATGACTTTATTTTATTGTCCATGATAAATAGATTAGAATATTGCTCAGAAACATAAACTTAAGAAGAAATGTTAGCCTACTTTGAATAAATGCAAAAAAGGGCTAAAACTTTTAGTCTATGTTTCGATTGCATGAAAATTATCTGTCCTATATATTTTTAAATGTGTCACAATATTTTCCTTTTGACTGTCTTCCAATGAATGTCTCTCTTGTCCAAGGGATTAGGTGAGGGTTAGTTGATTAGAAGTAAACAAGAACTATATATACTAAAAGTAAACAGAGCAACAGACGAGTTGCATGAAAAAACCTCATCATATATGACAGAAAATAGATGATGTCAGCCTCTACCACTGATTGCCCTAGTACTACCCCAAAATGTTCTCTTCCTTAATAGTTATTTCTACCCCAGTGCCTATGCTAGTACCTGCTAAGTAGGTCAATATATCAGCTAATCTTCCCTATCACACCTCCTACTGTACTTGAAATTAGGCCATGCTTCCAACTTGGGTTGCCAAATTTGGGTTTCTAGTAAAATTATAATTAAGTTCTAATTCTCTCATTCCAGGACACCTGTGTAGTTCCATACTATAACTCTCAGTATCTATTAATCTAGATTTGTCCCACCTTAAGGACTGTGCTTTTGTTTCCTATCATCTATCTGTAATAATACTGTTTGACCTGGTGGAGTTGGAGTTGCCCAATGCTCGGTCTCACTCCATCTAGTGAGACACTAGGACCCCGCATGATTTTGCTCATATAGGCCACATTCACAGGACTAAATCCCAGTCCAGCTCCTCCAAACTTTGAGGAGCTGCTATTTTTCTGCTCCCCAGCCTCACTCCTAAATGGTGGTCACTGCATGGATTCCCAGACCCTGAATGACCCAGATGAGATGATACAGTACCAACTGCTTCCAGAAATATCCCTGGGATGCTGGACCCCAGAAGTGTTCTTCCAAGACTGCTCCCTGACCTCTCTAGAGCCAGGCATGTACCTGGGTCTACCTTAAGCCTTGGAGATTGTGTCTTTGCCCAACTCTGGTTCCTTTCTCCTCTCCATTGCCCAGTCTTACCAAGGTTGATCTATAACGTGTCAGGTCTGAGCTATCCTGAGCTCAGGTAAATTATCAGTGATGAAGGAAACAAGGCCTCCTTATAATTATTTTCACTGCCCTCATCTCATTGACAATACTACCTCATCTCAACAACAATGATGATCAGCATGTCAGTCAATCACCAACCCCTCAAAAGGGCATCTTTAAGGAAATAATTTTTATACAACAATCCACTTTGAGAATCTATTTCAAAAAAAGGAATCACAGAGGGAAAAAAAATGGACAAACTGCCTGACCCGAAGTGGTAAGAAGATGCATTCATTTATCTATTCAATAGATATTTATTGAGTACCTACTATGTGCCAGATCCTAGGTACTGGGGATATAGAAATAAACAAAACAGATTAAAACACTTGCTCTCATAGAGCTCATCAGAAACCATTAGCTCTATGATCCTGAATATGTCATGTTACTTTTCTGAGCTATGTTTTCCTTGTCCACAAAGTAGGAAATTTGGTGTAAAGAGAAAGAATTTTTCAACTCTAACACTCTGTGCTTCTCTTAAAATGCTAGGAAAATATGGGCAGACCCATATATTATACCAACATAAAAACACTTGCCTGAATGGATGTCAAGGAAAGATGGTAGATAAAATTCAATTTAACCTCAATAATATTCACTGAGCACCTACTGGGCACCAAGAGGAGTTAGAAATACAATGATTACTGAATTACATGCTCACAATCCCTTAGTGCTTCAATATCTAATGGGGAAGTCAGACTTATGAAATGATTTTTAACAAATTGGTTATTGATCAATTATACTTCTTAATTATACAATATACAAAAATACACAGAATAATATAAAAATCACCAGAAATCCAACCAATAGGGACTGTCATACTTAACAAATTGGGAACCTTCTTCCAGACATTCCTCTATGCATGTATACATAAATTTCATGTATTTTCTGTAAATTGGAAAATGCAAATATTTAAATACTGCTTTTTTCCTCAAATATATGTCACGGATCTCCTCCTCAGCAATAAATATGGAATATATAAACATTTTAATTGCTGTAAAATATTTCATTATTTGTCTGTATTATAGAATACTTAATCAGCTTCCTATTAATGGGCATAATATTCCATCCTTCATATTAACAAGAATATCTTAATGTTCACATTTTTGTCACTTGTGCCAGTATCTCCTTTGAATTTCCATAAGTAGAATGTGGATGTCAATGTACATTTACATTTTATATTTTGAAACATATTGCCAAGATACACTCTTAGAGGTTTCTGCCAATTCACATTTCCAGAGACCATACAGGAAATTATATCATTTACCTATACTCTCATTATCTTTGAGGGTTTTTTTTTTCCTGAACCTGTTTAATCTTTGCCAGTCTGAGAGCTGAGTTTTATGTTCATTAACTTTTCTTTGACTATCAGTAAGGTTGAAAATTTTCATATACATTTATTGCATATTAGTATTTTTCCATTTGTGAATTGTCTGTTCATGTGTATTGCCATTCTTTTTTATTTGTATAAACTTTCTTTCATGAATTGGCTAATAGTTCTTTGTATATTAGAAATATTGCCCCTTGTTTTATCTACTGGTGCTGCGAATATTTTTCCAGTGTGGTGGTTCAAACTTCTATGATTGTTTTTAGCCACATAAAAGATTTTTTTAATTATTAAAAATTTCAAACACACAAAAAAAGAGAGCTAGAGAAAAAAAAGAGAAAAGTATAAGTGAACCCCAAGTGCCTACCACCCAGCTTCAGTAGTTAATTAATTCACAGACAATCTGGTTCCCGTTTTAAACTCCTCCTTCCGTCAACCCTGTACTCTTTTGTAGCAAATTCAAAATATCGTATTATTTAATCTATGAATATTTTAGTCTGTATTTCTAAAAGATAAAAGTCTTCAGAGGTCTTTTATTGATGTCATCAAATTTCCCATAATTTTCATTTATGGTTTCTGGTTTTTGTGATATACTCAAGTCATTCTCAAGGTCAAATAATCTTTTTAATGTATTTATGATTTATTCAGAGATTTGCACATGACTTCTCTCTACAGAGATGTGAACAAATGCGGAAGTCTAATACAATATCATCAGGCAGCTCAGTTTTATCACTAGTGGAAACACCACTGAATCAGTGGCTTTCAGTGGAAGTGATAGATTTCCTATTTTGTCACTTTAGGGTCATTTGTAAATTTTCCATTTGGTGTGATTGCGATGGCTATGTATCATGGTATTCATTTATTTTTTTGTGTGCAATCACTGAACTTAATGAGCCTTTCATTCTTACTTAATTTGTTTGTAATTATGATATGTTGCTAGCAGGTGAATGGAAGTTCCTTGGTGATAGACTGGTTGGAACTGTCAGGCAATCTATAGATATGGTTAATTGAGAATGTAACTAATGGTATTTTATAATAAAATATGTTAATTTTTAAAAATAAAACAAAAGAAAATTTTCATCCATTAATCATATACGTTAAGAAATAGAAGTTCTGCAAATTCAAGACAGGAATTATTCAGATCCAGGAAATAAAGCAGAAATAAAAGAAAAGTAAAACTAAGTGTTCCCTAAATATCACGAATTTAAAGTAATACTCATACACTTTACTAAAGCTGTGGATCTCAGAATGCAATTATCTTATTTTATACATAGTTGTAAAAATTGCACTAGCCTATCCCACATCACATCAGAAAAAAAACAAACAAAAAAAACCCTGATGGATCAGAATGGAGAGAGAAATAAGAAGGTAATAACTTCAGAGAAGAGATGATGAAGCCTATCGATAAAAACACAAACAAGAATTCAAAGAACTAAAGGATCTGGAGGCAAAGAGGCCCACACATATAGTTGTGAAGGCCTCATTGTTCCGTAACACTGCCCAGTATTCACAGTGATAACCCTGGGGCATGAAAGGAATACTACTGCATTTATTATACTATAGTCTCTTTAAGAAAGCATGGAGTTAATTCATTTTTTATCATTTTCCATCAAATGATTATATTAAAATTTACTTTTTTATTTAAGCAATTTTAGTAAAGTTTCATTTAAGCAGTTCATTACTTCATTAGGTCATGTAACTTCAGTATTAATCAGTAGCATTTAAAAATTATATTCAATTGGAACAAGATTTTAAGTAACACAAACTCTTAGATATATTTCACACTAATTTATAAATAGCTAAAAGTAATTTTAACCCAACACTGATTCTGTTGCATCATTTCAGTAAAATTTGCTTGATCTCAGAACCCTTTTGTCAGAGAGTATCTCAGAAGTCAAATCTTTTTTTGAACATGTAAGAGAAATGCTTCCCTGGTACTCTATAAACTTTACAACTACATATAAGAGTTTAGTAACCATCCCAAACTCAAAAACTAGATTCAGATTACAAAAATATTCTACATAGTTCGAAATCACAAAAACAAAATAAGGAATTGGTTCAACCCAGTGAGCATAAAATATACTCTAGAGAGAAAAGAACTAGGATTCTGCCAATAGGATATTCTTTCCTGCCTTTACCTATGTTAAACCAAAATTCCTAATTCAAAGTGGATAATAGATTAGTCAATCCTAGACTACTGAGTTTCTGGTCACCAGCAAGGAGGCACAGGCAGCATGACATCTGACAAATATACATTTCTACTTTTTCTTAAATGGATCAGATCATCAATTAATTTTTTTTTTTTTTTTTTTGCGGTACGCGGGCCTCTCACTGTTGTGGCCTCTCCCGTTGCGGAGCACAGGCTCCTGACGCGCAGGCTCAGCGGCCATGGCTCACGATTCTAGCCGCTCCACGGCATGTGGGATCTTCCTGGACCAGGGCACGAACCCGTGTCCCCTGCATCGGCAGGCGGACTCTCAACCACTGCACCACCAGGGAAGCCCTATCAATTTTTAAAGTTCATCCTTGAAGGCCTGATTTCTAGCTCTTATTTGCTCCTGTGAATATAAAACAAAGGTTCTGAGTACTCTCCTCTCATTTTGCGGAGTTATGATCTAAGCCCATAAAACATTTCTATAGGCTCATGTTCCCATGGTTAATGTGTGTAAGAACAATAATTGGCTAGGTCTCTAAATGTATGTGTCAACTGTTAGGCTAGTTCTCATTAAGGCTTGGCTTGAGTGGCCACTGGGACCTTTCAGTGACCTGAGCCATCTTACTGAATTCATCCATTCACTCAACAGATATTTTTGAGGGCCAACTATGAATCAGGCAATGCAGAATATCAATCAGCCAAACAGGTGACAAACCAGAGCCACTCACAGTTTTGGCAGAATAGCCCAACACCCTCAAGGCTACTACATGTGCAGAACCTCGTATACCAAAACGCTCAGTGGTCTGATACAAATCTGCTTAGGGGAACTGACCTGTGTGGAAATAACTGCACTGTGAAATATGGATATGGTGTGACTACTTTCCAGAACCTCAAATCGAATGATGCTCTACGGATTGATTCAGAAGCATTTATGCTTACAAGAAGTATAGAAGATAGGAATGAAATCTGATTTCTGTTCCCAAACTCAACTCCTGACTTCCATTGAAGTCTACGGTCTCTAACATTACTGCAAGTTTTTCACCTGGAGGTAAAGAATAATCCTACTTTAGGCTGAAATATATTAAGGAACTATTTGGCTTTTGTTTTCTCCAGTAAAACTTTAAAAAAAGTTTAACATGGATTTTATGTATATGCTGACTTTCATTAAGCTATTGCCTTTGCTTGAGGTTGTCAAACAGAATTTTGGAACTGGAAAAGATCTTTGATATGAACTATTACAATGATTTTAGAACTGTTAAACACAGGACCCCAGGGTCTACCATGAGGTGGAGGAAGATGGTAGGCATGGGTGAGACCCTGAAACCCAGAGCCACCCTGCTTTCATATTTGATCTGTTTATAATCCCAAGAACATTTATTTAAAGAAAGGGATATATAAGTATTTTTTTAAAAAAGAGTGAAATTGTTGAATTAGTATAACTCTTTTGTGTTATGGATGAAGATACCAAAACCCAGAGAGAAACCCAACTTGCCAAAGATCACATAGTGGGTAGACGACAGTACCTGGACTCAAATCAGTATCTCCCCATTTCTTGTTCAAGAATTGTCCAGTAGGCCATGCCACCAACCGGTAAGGTATTCAAATGGCCAAAGTACTAAGATTATGACTATTTCAACAGACTGTGGCATGATAGAGTTTCTGTTCCTTTCAGGATCTTTGTCATGTTCTGTGATCTCCTGTCTCATTATCTCTGGAGGTAAGGACATCTTACAGCATAATAATGATTCAGTTTTGCTCTAAGAAGGTATTAATACTACCAAGAAGGTTTGTTTGTCTGTGAAGGCTCTATACTAAAGAATGTGAGAATCCACAGTTGTGCTCCAGAATGGAGCCAGGAAAGCATCAGGTTCTCTCCAGGATTTAGCAACAAAGGGCAGTGGTGAGATTGAACCAGGACCCTGGTGGGGGAAGACAGAGGTGATGAAAGGGAAAGATGGAGGAGCATCAGAATTAAAGCACTTCTAGATACCCATCTGAAGCAGAATCTGTTCAACGGAATGGCAGCCCAAAGAGAGAGCTAAGGGAACATTTTCTACTACTCTTTGGTCTCCAAGTGTGTTTAATACGGAGTTCAAGACTGTACTACACAACCCTCCAGATCAAAGACTTTCAGGTGAATTTCACTATTTTGTAATTAGGTGACAAATGTTAACATCTACCTACCCCTAACCTTCCAGGATGTAGAGAACCATTATGTAAAAACAATTGTGCACAACTAATGATTAATAATAAATTTCTGTAGTTAGTGTGTCTTACTGAGGAGGTGTATTACCTTCTCATACAGAAAAAAATGAAACAAAAACTGTTTTATATAAAAATGAAGATATTCAAGAGAGAACATCATAGCTAGGTCTATACAAAAAGGAATGACCAGATGATAATATAACGGACTCAAAATCAAGCTCTTGTTTCTGTTTATTAGTCCACTGATAATTATTGGTGCCTCCACTTTGTCCAATTTTTTGATAGGCAATAATTGTATCTGGGAATGGACTATCATCTGCTGGTCCCAGCCTTAGAGCCTCTGTCTTCCCAATCACTCAGGTAATGTGTGTCTATATCTGGATCCTTGAGTCTAGGAAACATCCTCACTTGTGCTTTTTCAGTCCGCTTTAACCATGATCTTATTCTACCTTCCCCTCTGAGTTTTTTGATCAACTGATTTACGGCTTTTGGTTAAAATTAAATTTTTAATTTGTCCTAACTGATCAGTGAAAGAATAAAGAATACAACCACAGTCAAGTTTGTAACGCCCAGTTTTCCAAGGTGATTACTTCTCACTTTGCACCTAGGGCGCTGTACCTTTACAGCCTTCTGTCCCAAGGGCAACAGTATTAGTTAAGAGGATAGCTCTGGAGTCACACTGCCTGGGTTCAACTCCTGGCTCTGCCAATTACAAGCTGTGTGATCTTGTATCTATCGCTTAACATCTCTATGCTTCTGTTTTCTCATCCATAAAGTGGAGATAAAAATAACAATACTGACTTCTTCATAGGGTTGTTGGGAGGCTTAAATGAGATAATAGATGTAAGCTGCTAAGAACAGTGACCTGGTACACAGTAAGTACTTAATAAAAGTTGGCTATTATTGATTTCACACTATTGTGTGGATCATGGGAGTAAACCCTTTTTCTAATTTAAGTCTCTATAGGGAATGTGAGCCATTTTTTTCTCTAGTTGACAGTTGGTGTAACATCCTCTGTCCCTCCTGAACATCCAGCACTGAGTCATAGCCTGTATCCCATGATTGTTGACTACATTTGTGTCCTTCTAATTCTGTCATTTTCTCTTCCTCCATCACTCTCATTGTCATTATCATCTTCATCATCATCAGTATTGAGTACAGTGCTAAAGACCAAATTCAGAAAGTTCAATTCACTAAAAATTCAAGAAGCTACAATGCAACAGGCAGTAGATGAGACATGGGACAAAGCAAAGAGTGAGATGCACATACTGCGTGGAGAGATCCATGGTCTCCAGTGGGGGAGACACAGTAGACTCTCATTAACTCTGATGCAAGATTACTAAGCTCCACAGGGACCCACAATCATCAATTATTCTTCCTTTCATGCTGTCTGGAGCTCATAAGAAGTTCTGAGCCTAGGGGTGACAATCAGAAGTCAGTGGCACAGAGGTGAGGTCTAATCATGACTCTGACTCTCATCCTACCAGCCATGATCCCAAGATTGTGACAGTTTTAACAGACACTCCAGCAGGATCCCAGAAGAAGAACAGGCCTGAGATACTGTGAGCCCAAGGACCAGGTGACTGGCCTTCAAATATCCAAAGGACACAGGCAGGGCAATAGCACTCTTTCTTCAGGGCCCTCATTGTTTCTTGCTCAGCATAGGCTGTGCTGGAGGCTTGGGACTGAATGAAAGGATTGGATGTGATACTATGGGACACAGCCAAATTCCTAAGAAGTGAGCCAGAGCTGTGGCTAAGACCCAACCCCTGCCAGTGAAACCCAAAGATTAGTGGTTGAGAAATGCTTGCTTGGCCTATTCAAAAGGTGGTGAAAACATGGTGCCAAAGTACCATCATCAACATCAGCATCTTTACTACAATTTATTATTCACTTACTTAAGCTGGAGCCGTATTCAAACACATGCTTCATACACAGAAATTCACAATATGGATATTATTTCCTCCATTATACAGAAGAGGAGACTGAACCTCTGAGAATTTAAGCAAATTGTACAAGATCATACAGCTACTAAGCAGCAGCCGAGTTTCTCTAAGGGATGAAGACAGTTAATTGAATATATACACCCACAGCCCACCAGCTGCCATAATGTTGGTAGCTGAGACAAAGTTATTTAACTGCTTTTATTGTAATTCTACTTTGTCGATATTATACTGAGAACTGTCTTTTTTGTATAGCTATAAGGGGTGTTGTATGCTGAAGCATTAATTAGCTATTTAACTGCCCTGCAATATCTTCTGTTTGCTCTGGGAGGCCAAACTGATTTTCTCTTTTTTTCACTTCTACCTATATGAAAGAAATTTATTCAAAACTGGTTCCACTAGATAATTTTATGGTCTCAAGACTGGAAATAAATAGCTTCTCTAGAATTTGCAAAATCTATCATGTTGTTTCACTATAGAACTCAGAGATCAGCACTGGGTCCAGTCTGGCCTCTATTCTTTCCTCTTTAAAGAAGTACACTTGTTGATTGGTCTTAGTGAGATATGTCTTACATTCTGAATGTATTGTGCTGTGTTGCATTAATCATTACATCACTACAGGGAATGAAAATAACCAATTTCCTTAATTAAAGGGTTCTGGTAAGACAAGAGGTGCTCTATTCATCACTCTTCATTTGTCTTGGCTAATAGCAATAGCAAAAATAATACCTTGAATTTAGACAGTTCCTTTCTTCCAAGAAGTTCAAAGCTCTCGTATGTCTAGTATATCATGAGAACAGACAGATGAGTACTAGTGAACTTGGCAAGGAGAAAGAGATGTTATTTATGCCAAATTAAAACACTAAAATGAGACCATAATTTATTTGCTGAATGTATTATCTTTCTTAAGATGAATGCAATGTGGTGTAAGAAAGAAAAAAAAAACAGAATTTAGATGCAGGCTATTGTGTGTAAATCTTGGCTCTGTCATTAACTAGCTGGGGATTCATACTTAAGCAAATTTTAACCTTGCTAAACCTCAAGGTTCTCACTTATAATAGAGAAATAGTGAATATCTATCTCATATTATTATTATGAAGATAAAATAAGAGTGAAATATGGCAATATATATATATATTTCATATGATTATTATGAAGTTACAATAAGAGTTAAGTATGGTACCTTATAAAACATGAAGTTTTATAACACAAATATTAAATTACTGTTTTCTCATGAAGCTAGTAGGACAAATTTCAAGCAAGCTAACTTGCATAGGTGCTCATCATTCTCTACAGTCTATGCTCAACTTTTTACTCTCCTGTCCCTCCCCTGATACCTAGCATCCACTGGAATGCTCATCGATGTTTGTTGAATTGGGATGGATTAAATCAGATTGGGTTTATGTTCTTTTATAGAGATTCATAAAAACAACAGGTATGGTAATCTGATGTCCCATGCCTTTAAATTCTGGGAGATCAGATTTGTAACCTATAAGAGTAGAGGAAGTGGTCCTAAACTGATTCAAGAACAAGAATTTTGGAGGTTAAGAATTATTTAGGAAATCAACAGAATCCATGCTTTTAAATGCAGTAAAGTGAGAATTTTCTTCAATGTTTTTCATATATAATTTATTATCCAAGAAAGGATTAGGGTATCTCTAAATAAATAGTAGTTACTATTTATATTTCTAGTCCCAAATGATTCCATGGACTATTAAAGGTAACTATCGCCTCTTTGGGAAAATAGTTTTGCAATAGGATTTCAACAAGGAATAATAATCACCTTCATGTATACATCATTTTTCCCTTAAAAGGGGCTCTCATATCTCTTATCTAATTGATCCTCATAGTAGTTCCCCATTTTACAGATAAGGAAACAGAGTCATAGACTATGTGACTAGATCCTAAGTGATGAGGTTAGGATTAAAAATCAGTTCTTCATTGGTTTAAAAATTCAACCACTCTAGGAATAAGAAATACCATGAAAGGACATTCAACTCTAAGGATTAAAGAGGGATAAATGAATGAGGGATTGATTTAGCTGACTTTATAGACAAAAAGAGAGTGTCTTTACCACCACTGCCAACAAAAACTGAACAGCACAGTCAGCTCTTTGAAGCTGATCTACTGAGTCCCTAAGAGAAAGCTGAGATGTAGGGTTTGATGGCTGTTGGTGGTGGTGATGGTAGTTTGGGTATTTTGTTGGGTTATTTTTTTTATATTATTATTGGTTTTTAATTTTTTCCTATAATTGAATAAACAATAATTTGACTAACTGACCAAATGAACTAGGTGGTTTGCCCTCAAAAAACATAAGCTAAAAATACAAAAGGAGAGAACAGAAATAGAATAAGAAATAATGGAGTTAAGATGAAAATATAATGATGGACATTAAAAATGGACAGCAAAAAGGAAATAATACAGGAAGTGGAGTATACATGTTGGACTTAATTTATGTGCTCCTAGAAAGCTGAAGAAAAGACAAATTTTAAAATATTTAATCGCTTTACATTTTTTACTTAATTGTTTTTGTATCTTTTCCTGCAAAACATGATAAAATGGAAAATAAATTTTAAATAATCATCCAAGATCCTAATATAAAATTTATTCTTTATTTTACATTTAAGCCTTCCCAAACTACGTTTGGACAGATTTCAAATTCTTTTTCCAAGCCCTTTAAGAAGGGAGTAACTGCATTCTGATTTATCTTTGTGTAAGTGCAGGCTTCCATACAGTGGGTTTGTTTAGAATGAAATTTGGGGTGGCAGCAAATCTCTTCTGGGCTTCCTGCTGGCTTCTTGTATATTTCTCTGTGTAATGTCATGGAAAGAGCTGGACTGGGAGAAATGACGCTCTCTTTCAAAGAAGTACTTATAAAGTATACATATCATATGGACTGTTATCCAAGACTTATCAACAACCTTCTTATGAAAGATGTAAACTTTCTTAAAATAAAAGCTACCACTCATAGAGAGTTTCTGTTAGTCAGATACAGTACCAAATGCTGTATATAATTTTAATTTTCATCTAACCTTACAACAACCCTGTGAGTGGGTATTATTATTCCCATTTGACAGTGGAGGAAATTGAAACTGAAAGAAATTAAGTAACTAACCCATGATCAGAGAGCACACAAGTTGGAATTAGGATGTAAGCCTAAAGCTGCCAAGTTCCAAAGACTTTTTGGATGTGGTGACTGCTGTAGAAGCAATGAGCATAAAGTCATGCTGCTCTTATCTGAAGGCAAGACATCAGGAGCTCAAGTCCGACAGTTGCTGGATGCAGGTTTTCACTGGAATTGGAATTGATCCTAGGAGAGAGCTTAGTGAATCCTGAAGAATGGCAGATTGGCACATACTTCAGACTAAGTCATCTACTTTGTTCATCACTTTTCCAGCATCACTTTAAGCCACTTGGCTCTCTGGTCTATTTATACCTTCAGTTTTGATATTGAGAAGCTAAACCAAAATATGCTGTATCATATTGCAGGGAGACACTATGGAGCTACAAAAAAGAACTTGACCCTGGGGGTAGCTTAGACACCCCTGAGCCCCAGTCGCAGCTCTGCCATGCACTAACTCTGTAGAAAGCAATAAAAATAACAATAGTTAACTAGGTGTGAGGCACTGTGCCAGGGCTTTACTTATGCTATTTCATTTAATCTTCAGCTATTCCATGATGTATTTATAGTCTCTTCACATAACAGACTAGGAAACCGAGGTCCAGGAGCTTCCAGAGTTTGAATTCAGGCTCAACCATTCACTCTCTACATGATCCTGGGCAAGCTACTTAACGTTTTAAAGCCTCAGTTTATCATCTCTACCAAACTCATAGAACTATTGTAAAAATATAGTAAAAACTTGGCACACAAAGCCTGCTTGTCTTATTCAATTTGATATCTCTTCTCAACATCTAACAGAGCACCTTGAAATAGTAGGAATTCAGTTACGGTTTAATTTAGTATCGACATATAGATTGGTTGACACATAGGTGGAATGGTGCTGAAAGGATGATATGAAATAAGCATTTGTGGATTAAATCCTTAGGAAGCAGGAGAGCTGGTTGGGCCTCTTGAAGGACGACTCATGTGAGCTATGGGTCTCATCTTCTCTGCCTTCAGCCTTCTTATCTTGGACCTGAATTTTAACTTAGGATGTCGGAGACAGGAGAGAGGTGAAGTGGAAGATCCCTTCCCCCAGGACCACCTCTCCCCCATTAGCTAAACTGTAAATATCCTCCATGGTGTGGCTCCAATATGCTTTCTCCTCTTCATGTAGTACAGGCCTTCCTTCAATACCTAATATACCATCCATTCCAGACCAATGGCTTCCTATGTCTCAAAATACCTTCATCTTTCAGACCTCTGTTGATTCTAACCTACTTACCTGTAATACACTTTCCACCATCTCTTCTGATCAATCTTCCAGATTCTCTTAGACAGAGCCCACACGGCATTTCTTTTAAGGGTCTTCTTGCATTTTAACAAAGTTAACTGAACTAACCCAGCACACTCAGCCTGGTATTACAGTGAATACCTCCCTCCCCCCCCATACAGATGTATGCTCCCATAGACACATACCCAGGGATGTAATTTTGTCTTATTCCTCTCTGTACCCACAACAACTACTACAGAGCCTGGCCCAGGATAATTTTTATATACTTGAATGAAATAACATGGGATGTAATCAGAACTCCTTGTCCTTAAGCTCTGCAATGGACCATAATTCAGGATGTGTGCTTCCTGAGGGACTGCCTTTATGCTCTCCAACCCCTTCAATCTCTGCTTTAAATACAAACTCAACATGGCTGAGGTTTGCCCTCCATTATAATGGAAACTGGGTTGGGTTAGAATTCTTTTAATAGTGAAAATAGGAAGATACTGATGAATCATTCTCCTTAGTCACAATATGGCCAAGTTTAGGACACACTGAGAGGGTATTCTACCCTTAACCACATTTGAAAGAGAGAATGGCAGCTGGGTCTCCACCATCATCTCTTTCCATGATTCTTGGGTCGGGTTTCATCAGAAGTGTCGCAGGTCTATTTTACACTGACACCAAGGTAGAGCATGGTCAGGACAGGCCATAGTAACTAAAAGGTAAGCAGTGAGGTTGCAGCACCAGGTCCTGAAGTCATAATCCTATTGTCAGCTCTGCTTTCCCAGTGCTTCTGTGGTCTGCATATAAAAGTACCAGATGCTTCGAAGGCAGAGTTCTAACCACCAGCATTATTGTGTATACGTATCTGTCCTATTCCCTTCTCCGTGCAACGAGGAGCAAAGAAACATAAAATTAAGAAAAAGTAATTGGTCAACTTCCATGACCAATCATGGAATCAACATGTATTTATTGAGGACCTGTTGTATGCCAGGAGTTAGGCATGGAGGATACCACAGTAAGCAAACATAGCCACAGCTCCTAGTGTCATAGCAGATGGCACAGTAGTGAAAAGCATGGGCTCTAGAGCCAAACCACCTTTCTAGTCCGATGACCAACTCTGTCACCTGTAAGTCATGTGACTTTGAATATAAATGGATTAAATCTCTCTGTGCCTCGGTTTCCTCATCTGTAAAATGGGAATGATAGTAACAGTATCTACCTCTTAGGAATATTTTAAACATTACATGACATACGTAAAGCCCCTGGGATATAGTAAACTCTTGGTAAATTTTAGCCCTTTGTGTTTTAATTTTGTGAGGGACACAAACCTGAATCAAAATAGTCATAACTACATTGGAAACAAACATGATTGTAACTGAGCCGTAAGTGGTATGCTAGTGAGAGTAAACACCGGAGATACATAAACTGGTCTAATGGCCAAAGAAGGCTTCACTGGGGAAATGTGGTGGGGGAAAGTGGGGTGGGAGTTGTTCAAGCATGAGCTCTGAGGTGAAGGATATAGAGCACTTTCTAGAAACTAAAAGAGGTGTGAAGCTGGAGCACTTCTAACAAGAGTTGGGAAGCCTGGTCCAAGGCAAAGTGAAGAGGTGAGCTTACATGCCGTTGAGGGCCAGGTAATATAACGGAGGAGCATGGCTGAGAGTTAAGAGTGTTTTAGAATTATATAGTCAAAATTACTCTAGCAGGAGAAACATGGAACTAGTACACAGATCCAAAGAGGGTCTCCAACAGGACACAAATCTTTGCCATGTGAAACTGTATTTTTACGATAGCTGGAGGAAAAAGTAAACTGTGGAGGAGGTGCTCCCCAAACCCTCACATCCTTCTTCCCTCTGACCTTAGCCTCAGCATGTCACCCCAGCAGCAGAGAAGGTTGGTTAGAGAGAAGCTTGCACTCAGGGCAGATGCTACAAGTCATGAGTATTTACATGACACAGGAGGGGACTGGGGGCTTCAAATTTACAAGGGAAGAGTAACTATGGGAAAAGAAAGAGATGGAGGGGATACTGGCATTTGGGAAAGGAGATGTTAAAAGTCAGAGGGATTATAGGAAGGAGGGACAGAACAGCATTAGGAAGGACAAAGTACCTACAGGGCACTCAAATGGCAAGCCAATCCTGGAGGTCCCCAGAGGATGTATGGTTGGCCTCACAGGCATCTCCATACTTCTCTCCACCACTGGGATCAGTTTCCTACCTAGGACTCCGCGTGGTTTGGGTTTATCACTGGAACTGCGCCAAAGTTGCTTAAATCTATTTAGAGTATGTGTGTGTGTGCTTCAGAGAGCAGGAGAAAGGCAGGCAATGGAGTAAGAAGAGTCTGATCTCACTCTCTCTGCTCCATCATTGGCCACATCCTTGCCTACAATGGCTCTGATGGCTACGCATTGGCTCCCTTCCTGGTAGGCTCCTCTGGGGAGGGAAGTCATCCACAGAAATCTCTACTCCAATGTGTTATGGGACTTGAGGAGACCACATTCTCGTTTAAGAATTGAGTTTCCTCCAATATAAAACGAGGGACCTGGACCAACTAAGTTCAAAATACCTATGTGGGGGCTTCCCTGATGGCGCAGTGGTTGAGAATCTGCCTGCCAATGCAGGGGACACGGGTTCGAGCCCTGGTGTAGGAAGATCCCACATGCTGCAGAGCAACTAGGCCCGTGTGCCAGAACTGCTGAGCCTGCGCGTCTGGAGCCTGTGCTCTGCAACAAGAGAGGCTGCGATAGTGATAGGCCCACGCACTGCGATGAAGAGTGGCCCCCGCTTGCCGCAACTAGAGAAACCCCTCGCACAGAAACGAAGACCCAACACAGCCAATAATAAATGTAAAAATAAAATAAATAAATTTAAAAAAAAAGGAAAAAGACCTATGTGAAGCTTCAGTTCTACCTGCAATTCTTGACAGAGCCCACTGCTCCCTTTTTCTACCTTTTCTGTTTTAGACTCATAGATTGCCAGAGGTGGAAATCCTATTATTTTCCCTATGGCAGATATGAGGTAAGACAATATGCCAAGATTGGGGGTGAGGGGGGAGAGAGTGAAACACTCCTAATCAAGGTGGATCAGCTGCAAAATTTGTTGGGCCCAGTGCAAAATGAAAATGTAGGGCCCCTTGTTCAATAAGGAAGAACTTCAAGATGGCAACAACAGAGCATTAAGCCAAACACAGGGCTCTTCCGAGCACAGGGCCCAGTGTAACTTCACAAGTCACATGCCCATGAAGCAGTCTTGCTCCTGATGCAGTGCTCTTTCCTCTATTACATGCTGTCTGTGCCCTTCTCCCCATTCCCAGCCTCTATTAGATTGTAAGTAATAGAGAAATAAATGATATTTTTAAAAATTTATTTATTTAGGCTGCTCTGGGTCTTAGTTGCAGCACGCAGGATCTTCGTTGCTGCATGCAGGCTCTTTAGTTGTGGTATGCGAATTCTCATGCAGGTGGGATCTAGTTCCCTGACCAGGGATCAAACCCGGGCTCCTTGCATTGGGAGCACAGAGTCTTAGCCACTGGACCACCAGGGAAGTCCCAATAAATAACATTTTAAGTTTGAAAGACTATGACTTGATTCTTGAGGGGTAACTATTCAATCCCTGAAAAGAAAGCAAAGAAAGAAAAAGACCTGAAGAATATCTCCTCTATTTTTTACCTTCTCCAAAGCTCTCTTCACTTCTGAGACACTGCCCTATGAGCAGAAAACGAGGCCAGAATCTGGAATTCAGTTGGTTGGAGATTTGCGGGTGAGAAAAATCACTAATTGGGCTTTCTGAGTAAAAGCCAGTATGCTACAATAGGTAAAAAACAGAGACTACACCTCACCTCAAGGCACAGCTCTGGACAGTCCTTATTTCTTGATACTTGAGTGGGTTACTGAGAAAGACCATCCAGATCCAACAAGACAAAGTTAAATGAGGTCAGTACAAAGTCCCGCTCTTAGGGGCATCACAGAACTCAGTTGTATCGCTGCATGGAAAAGGCCAGGGTATGAGAGGCTGGCCGACGTGATGCTTGGTATGAGCCAAAGGTCTGACAAAGATAAAGCTAAAGGTTCCACATGCTGACCATATCGACAGAAGTGTAAAGGCCAGGGCAAGAAAGGTAAAAATATATCCTATGCCAGTGTTGGGGATGGAGTGTGGGGGAAAGGATGTTCTCTGTTTTAAGCCCTTCATTGTAAATAAGAAAGGGTAAAAAAGTAGAGGAGGGTTGTAGGTCAGGATGGAGAAAGATCTCAAAACAGCACCACCTAAGGATTGGTTGAGGGAGGAAGGAGTTCTTCACCTGAAGAAGAGCGAGTCAAGGAAGTTGTGGACGTGTTTGAAAGGCTGTCTGTTGTATGGGAACTGGAGTCAGCATAGTCAGTGTGGCTCCAGAAATCAAAAGACTTGGGTGGGTGGAAGACAGGAAGACAGGATGAACCCCTGTTACTGGAAGTGATGGCAATCAGCACCTGTGCGTGCTATTGCAAGTTGGAAGTTCTGCTGGGTGGGACCCCTGGGTTCTCTTCCAAGTCTATGAACTCCTGGGAATCAAACACATGAAAAGAGAGTGGGTGTCTTGAGTCTTGAGGTGATATATTCCAACTGAAATCAACATATTTCAAAGATTTCATAACTTCCAGGATGGTAAGGGGGAGGGGAAGCACCGGCATCTATAAAGAGTTAACTGGAAGAACACGGGTTAGATACTTTACAGATACCTTCCAGAGTGAAGAGGCGCCTGAGACACCGCTGCAGGCGCATGATAGGTACTAGGCTAGGACAAGGGCCAGGACAGAGTTTTGGCGTAGTACTAAGTCATCCTAAGGTTACCTAAAGCTGGCCTGGAATGAGAGAGCAGTGGCTCTTCTCCAAAGATATTTTCTTTGACCAATCTTGAGCATAGATTAGCATCAGCAGCATCTTTTGGCTGTGATAAGAGAGAAAGAAAAAGAAGGCTTTTTCTTTTTTTTTCTAATGCAAAGCCTGGGTCCTGTTGCCTTTTACAATCATATAGTGCTTTTGTCAAGCCAGTCTGATTCCTCGTTTGTTTTCTTTGGATTACTCCACCCTGCTGTGGGAAAATTAACTCTTTGGCACATCCACAGGTACACAGCCCTGTAGACATCCACCCCCGGCAACACATCCTCAGGAGCCCCACTGAAGCTACCAGGTTACAAGAAGAGCTTAAAGTCCAATTAGAGTCTAATGAGTTGTCCTAATTGAGATTATTCTTGCAAATTGGTTAAAATTCTAATGAGTTGGCCTTAAATGGAACCTCCAGTCGATGTTTACTCTGGCTCTGCCCCAGCGAATTTGTAAGACAAATGCAATATCTCTGTCCTTGCCAGCCTCAGTGAAAACGGGGGATAACATTACTGGACGCCAGAAAGTCACAAGCATTAATCATCATTTTAGGCTGCTAAAAATGCTGTCGGCTACTGATACAAAAACTGATATCAAACACAATGAATGTTTTCTAGGAAAGAATCAACCACCATGTTGCCAGGTACTGAGCTAGGGGTGTCTAGAACTCAGGGCAAACACGATAAATACTTGCCTGATTTAATCAAAATTTCCAAAGATGACAGTTGTGTGTTGGGGAGGGGGGATAACGGGATAGAGGGTGGTAGAGTTGTTCAACTATTCCTCCTATTCAGGTACCAAAATCTTTACAGCAAGACTTGGGATCCATTCACTCCAGATCACTGGCTGCAATAACACCTACAGGGAATTTTTTAATGGAGGGCTTTAAAAAGACAATGAAAAGATTATACAAAGCTGACGGCATGAGCACTATATACAGATTACAAACTAGGTGACTTGGTTATGAATATATGCATATACATTTTTATCTGGTAGTAGCCCCCAGTGGAGAAAATATGAGCATCACTGAATCATGGCCTTTGGAGCCACAACAAGGAATGATTTAAGTATCTGCTCCTCGATCCCCTCAACCTACAGGAGACACACGATCTCAAGCTTCATTTGATGATTCCTTCCAAGGCTCTCTCACTTGGATTGAGACCCATGGGATAAAGACAACTCTCTCCAAAGGAATCCGTCACTCTCCTGGAGGTTCAGCTTCCGCCTCTCATACAGCTTAGAAAGGGATTTGGCTAATATCGACAGAACCAGATCTACGGTTGTTAGGTTGGTCTGGCAGAGGTACCCAGTACCTTGCTTTAGGAAGTGCACCTATTATGTTTTTCTTCTCCTTTGGGATTTTTGCTAAAATTCCAAGGAAACTGGAAGAATCACATTCAACATCCTGTCATATAGAATTATGTCCACCTTATTAGTCATAGTTCTTGGTTGCAACCGAGTGAATCCCTCCATCAAATTTAAGCAGAAAAGAGATTTACTGAAATAGTACACAGAACCTCTGGAGAAAGCCCTAGATCCAGTTTGGAGTCTGCCCACCAGGAGCAACACCCAAATCATACTACTCAAGCACTCCAGTAAAGGTATTTCAGTCCCTGCAGCTGTGCATAAACACTGTGGCTTGCACCACCAATCTTGGGGCCTGGACACAAAGAGGCAGCAACTGCTGACCCCCAAAACAGATGCCACACCACCACTCTCACTAAAAAAGATGGAGTTCTTACAACAGCTGATTCCCAGATCGCTCCAAAAAAATGAATTCTCACGTGAACAGCTCTGGCTAATAGAGCATGTGGTCACATGCCTATGCCCTGAAAATGCTGGCTTCTTCCTTGAGGAAGCAAAATTTAAAATTAAGATATTCCCCAGATATGAGAACGGTATTCAAAGTTGCTGAGCATCACAAACAGGGCAAACTCCCTTTCACACATCTTAACAAATGAGCTACTTAGGGCCAGAAATTTTAGAAGTGGGGCCAGATTTCGCCTCAAACTTCTTTCCTGAGGCAGAGTTTCTAGGATGGATCCTACTTTATCATTGCTAAGATAGTTTTAACAGCTCAGTCTGTCCTTGAAATGGACTTTCTTTTCAGTTATCTATTTTCTTATGGTTATCTCATTAAAAAATAATCCAGTATTCAGAGAAGATATCTATATAAACTTTCATGTAGCTTTGTATTCATCAAAAACAAAGCTCTGTTACATGGATATGATCATTTTGCCTATACACCAATAATTTTTATAATAATTAAATTGGAGTAAATGCAGTGAGAGAGAAGCACAGTTTAACTGCTATAGGAGTTTGGAGATCATCTAACTGAAGAAAGAACAGAAGGCTTCAAATAAGAAGTATCATCTGCTGACCATGAAAGACAAGTCGAATTTCAACAGGAGAAAAGGATTAAGGGCATTCCAAGCAGAGGGAAAAGTGTGAACCAAATAAGAAGAAGCTGATGGTGGATAAAGATGCCCAATGGAAAAAGAAAGTCTTTTTTCCCATTTTATTAAAGGAATCTGAGACCTGGAGAGGTGAAATGATATACCAGAAGCCACACAATGAGGGTCTTCTAACTACAGCTCCAGAGGTCTTTCTCTTGCTGTACTATGTGTGGCCATGCAAAGGTCACAAGGGAACTTAATCTTCCAAGTAGGGCACAGGCCAGACAAGGGAATCAGGTTATGTGGCCATAAGCTCACAAAAAATTACCCATAAGAATTCTAGGGGCTTCTAGGTCGAAGAGGCTTCTGTAGCACTTTGTAATTTTTGGCAGTAAAAGAATCACCTTTATAAAATTGTACGTTAAAAAAAGTAAACAGAAATATAATGTGGATGCAAAGCAATCATTCAGAACAAAACCTAGTTATTAGAGTCTTAATATAATTTAAATATTCAATTATGAAGTTTTGAGCAATCTAGGGCATTGCTGGCTGTCTTTTCGGTAATTGATAGAGTTCTATACGTTACATAACAAACTAAATCGGCTTTCCACTTTCTAGGACACAAAAATTTCAATTTGCTTGCATTTCAGGAATCACTCACACACAGAAATTCTACTTATGACTCATGAATAAAGAAATAACATTACTTGGTAAAGTTCTTTCAGCTTATGGTATACTTTTCCATCAATCACAGCAATTAAACTTATAACAATTCTGTGTGATACATATTATTATTATTATGCATTACATATATCCTAAACTTTATGGTCAAGGACCTAAAAGTTGGCTTGTGCAAGGTCATCCAGATAATGAGGCCAAAATCATGGCACTGAAACCTGTGGACTCCAAGTTTAATGTTTCTCTCACCACAACAGAGCTATGATGGACAGTGATACGAGCTATCTCGACCAACCTAGGGTTGATACCTGAAACTACTCAACCCCCAGTGGAAGTCTGTAAGGTTCCCATGTCTCTCTGAGTTCTTTGACTTGGTTCCTGTAGCACTCACCCCACTGGATTCTGCTGCCCTACCCACAGTGGTTTTCTCAATATCAGATGGAATGGCAAGGCACTGCAAAAAAGATGAGTGAGCTGCCACATACCAAGAGAAATACAACTCGTAGCATTGAGGAGATGAGGCTGAGAGGATGCCTAACAAGGCCCAAAGGAGACTGTTATCTCGGGCAATTCACAGGGTCCACAATCTGGTCCCTCCCCTCCTGGGCTCATAAATTCCTCCTGTCAAAGCCATGCATATGACTGGACCCAGAGCACTGACTCATTCTAACAATGCTCACAGAGACATTCATCAAATTTGCTGCCAAATCTGCTAATTCACAATGAGGAAACTCATTGTCAAGTGGATGGATGCTCATGTCAGCCTGACCAGCTGTGGACAGGCTACATGGAGAGCCAAGTGACCGGCAGGCTCTTTAGTGGGCCTAACCCTAATTAGAGTCAGAGAATTAACATGATCGAAATGCTTATTGTTATTAGGTCAGGATAACATCATGATGCTTCCAATTCACCATAGGGCAGACTTATCAGGAAGAAAGAGAAACTGAGGCCAGTCTAATAGGGCATTTCGTTCCTGGGCCTGCTGAGATGGGCACCAGCCATCTCTGTGGATTTTCCTTTAGACACATGCATCCTTTACCAATTCTTTTCCAACAGACACATTCCGAATTGCATTTCTGAACGCCAAGTTTGGTTGTAGCCAGCATTAATTCTGGCCTGTGAGTCATTCTGATTCTTTAAAGAGATTTCACCCAACTCAATGCTAATACTTTTCGATGTTGATTTCTGAGCCCAATTCTCAGAGGGCAATCTGAGTCCCTTGTTTCCAAGTTTGTGGTAAGAGCACACTCATCACTGTCACGCCGCGTCAGGGCACTCTGACTCATCCATTCTGCTTTGGCAAATAAAAAAAAAATCTTAAAAAATTCTTACTAGAAAACCAATACAAGCACAGTAAAGAAAAACTAGAAAACACATATACGCACAAAATACATATTTTTTAAAATCTCCTCTAATCTCATTGATTTAGAGATAACCACTCTTGATATTTTGGTGAGCATTCTGCCAGTTCTCTTTATGCACATATTTCAGTAAAACAATATTTTGGAAGTTGTTTCTTCACTTAATATATTATGAGCATCTTTACTTGTTGAAAAATACAATTCTACAACATCATTTATATGACTGCCTGGTATTTCATCCTATGAGCATCAAAATTATTTAAGCAATCTTCAAGATTGGATACTTAGCCTGTTTCCAAATTCTTGCTTTTACAAGTAGTACTACAATGAAAATCCTTATTTTTATAAAAAGTTAAATTTTTAGTTTTAAATATTTTAATAGTTTGTTTTAGAGTAATTTTAGGTTTATAGAAAAGTCGCAAACACAGTACAGAGTTTCCATACATCCACACCCAGTTTTTCCTGACATTAACATCTTATATTACCATGGTATGTTTGTCACAACTAAGAAACAAACTTTGATATTATTATTAACTAAATTCCATACTTTATTCAGACTTTAGTAGTTTTTCCACCAATGTCCTTTTTCTGTTCCAGGATCCAGTCCAACATACCTCAATGCATTTAGTAGAGCTGAACTTTTACACACACATATATCACCTTCACTTGTTCCTGGAAGTGGAAGAACAAACTCCTAGAAGTGCTGGGTCCAAGGACACACACATTGTTAATTTTTTTGATATGCATCACTGAATTGCCCATCAGAAATGTTGTACCAATGCGCATTCCCTTAACAATGTGTTAAAGTGCCCATATACATGGTGACAGCACTGTCCTTATAGCAGCTTTGAACATTATTATGATGACATCACACCAAAATCAAATTATAGGAAAAAAAATCTGATTAGAGTCAAGGGCCCCATCTCTCTGCTGATCTGGATTGGTCCAGAAAAGTTTGAGCATACATGCAGACTGGTGAGCTGCATAATCCTTCAAGTACTCCTTTAAGTCTTACTTGATAAATATCTAAGTATCTAAGGCTTGAGTGGACATCAAGAAGTGGTGAGCCTGGCAAGTGCCCCATAGAGCTCTTCATACTGTCAAGAAAGCAACTGCCTTTAGTACATCTCCATAGAAACTTAAGCTGGGAGAAGGATCAATGTGCTATAATACATCAGCTTTCAAACATATTTTTAAAATTTTTTTAATTGAAGTATAGTTGATTTACAATGTTAATTTCTGCTGTACAGCAAAATGACTCAGTTATACACATATAGACATTCTTTTTTTATATTCTTTTCTATTATGGCTTATCACGGGATACTGAATATAGTTCCCTGTGCTATACAGTAGGACCTTGTTGTTTAGCCATTCTAAATGTAATAGTTTGCATCTACCAACCCCAAACTCCCCGTCCATCCCTCTCCCTCCCCGCTGCCCGCTTGGCAACCACAAATCTGTTCTCTATGTCTATGAGTCTGTCAAATGTACTTTTAAACCACAACCCTCATTCAGAAACACACTTTGCATCCCCTGAAAAATTATTACCTTACTATGAGCAATGCCTGCTGAAACTTTCCATTCTATTCTATTCTATTTCAAGGTATAAACTTTCAGGCACTGAGCTTGGCTGTTTAGTTTGGTAGCCAATAGCCACATATAGCTATTGAGAACTTGAAATGTAGCTAGTCTGAACTAAGGTGTGCCAGGGTAAAATAAACACCAGATTTTGAAAACTTAGTACAACAAATGAATGTACAATAGCTCATTAATAATTTTATATGTCAAGATAATATTTTAATATAATGGATTAAATAAAATTTATTATTAAAATTAACTTCAACTGCTTTTTTCATGTGGCTGATAGAAATTTTTTAATTATTATGTGACTTGCATTATATTTCTACTGGACAGCAGTACACTAAACTAATTTTATGATCTGCTAATGGGTTGCAACCCACAGTCTAAAAACACTGCCCTAGTGGGCTCTGGGTTCCTAACCAGGAAATATGCCATGCTCTACATACATATCCACCCAGCCCACTGACCTGAGAGCCACATGCCTAGGGAATGAGCCAGAATTCTCCATGAAAAATGGCTTTTAGTCTTCTCCAACATTCAGGAGAATGGATGGCCTATGTTCAAATATTTACTCCATAGACCATTATGTAAAATATCAATAGTTTAGAATTCAATAAACATTTCTGAAAAAAATTCAGACTTGTCATCAATATATTTAGAGAGTTTAAACACCTTCTTCAAAAAAAAATTGATACCTAAGAATATATGTTTCAGTGATTGCGAGTTCCTCACACAGCCACTGCTAAGTTGTTTTGTTGTTATTGTTTACAACTTCACACCATTTTGCATTCTACAGTCGAATTATCATACGGATAATCAGTAGATGTAAAAACAGCTCACTAACTGGCTAATGGGAAAGGATACTAACTTTGGGATATGTTGACTTTAAGATCTAAAGCAGAATGTTGCTTATTCTGATTTTTAACTATACATCATTTAGTCTCTAGAAATATGCATACTCTCATAAATTCTATTTAATAATGCTCTAATTATACAGTTGTAAGTATAGTGGAAAATAAACTTTATTAATAATAATATAATGAATACTGGACATTTGCTAAGAGAATACATATCAGGCGCTCTTACTACACACACAGAAAAATGGTAATTACATGAGAAGACATTTAATTAGCTTCACCGCAGTAATAATTTCACTACGTGTATGTATATGATCATCATGTTGTACACCTTAAATATACATAACTTTTAATTTTTTTAATTTTAGAAGTATACCTTATATAGACACTGTTACATCAGTAATATAAAATGTTTTGTCATTTTATTTTTATAACCTCTTTATAAACTAAAAAGGAACACAGTCTACGGCCACACCACCCTGAACGCGCCCGATCTCGTCTAAAAAGGAACACGTATTATACAGAGACATTGAAATGACATGTACAGTATTTGTTCAGTTACTCTTACCTAAGAGATAGTCAGGTTCTTTCTAGTTTAAAATCTATTTCTAAGCCTCTTACAGCATCAGAACCCAGGAGGCAATGAGAAACTCTCATGACAGGCCTCCCATCCTCTCACGTTCTGGGAGGATCACAGGGCCAACACCCAGATTCACCACAGGTCAAGTCTTTGCCTGCATAGTCTATGTGGATAGAGGCAAAGTCTCAAAGGCACCATGGTAGAGCCACTGCTCCACACCTCTAGCCCCCAGTCTTTCATGTATCTAGCTAAGAATTCTTTTTAGGTACTTTTTGTGGTAGGCAGAATAGTGTCCCTTGCCAAAGTTACCCATGTCCTAATCCGCAGAACCTATGAATGTTACTTTATATGCCAAAAGGGACTTTGCAGGTATAACTAAGATTAAGGCTCTTGAGATGGGGAGGTTACCCTGGGTTACCCAGGCGGACCCAGTGTAATCACAGGGATCCTTGTAAGTGAAAGAGGGAGGCAGGAGTCAGAGAAGGAGATGTGGATGGAAGCAGAGCTCATAGTGATGTGGGGCCATGACCGAGGAATGGAGGCAATCGTTACAAGCTGGAAAGACAAGGAAATGAACTCTTCTCGCCAGCCTCCTGAAGAAATACAGCCCTGTGGACACCCTGATTTTAGCCCAGTGAGACCCACTTCAGATGCCTGACCTCTACAGCTATAAGATAAAATACTTGTGTTGTTTTAAGATACTAAGTTTCTGGTAACCTGTGATAAAAAGAAATGCTCACATATTGAGGTATGGGGAAGTCATTCTGGCTTATACATGACAGGCCACAAAATAGCCTGTTTGTGGCCTATCAAACATACATTGTACATCTGCTTTAATTACTACCGAAAAGTGTGCATTGACCAGAAGTAAAGAATGGCCATGCTAAAAATAAAGATTAAATGCCTCCCTTCCTTGGACGCCAATGCTGGTAGTCCTTCCATGTGAAGACTCCCTTCCCAGGTGCCAAGGCCATACTGACTAGCTGTGCACATGCTGATCTGTTTTTTTTAAACCTTGAAGGAATGTATCCCTGAATTGTTTGATGTTCTTTGTTCTCACAAGACATAAAACTGTACTGGAGAAAAAAAATCTATTTCTACGTCTCTGAAATGAAAAGAAACTAATGATTCAGCATATACTTAGATCTAATCACTAGATGCCCTCTGCTCTACAATAAACAACGTCAATATCATCAAATGGTTAACTTGATGAGCATAAACATATTAACTCTATTAATGTGCTTATTAACCTTATTAATAAGCTTGTTAACCACTCTCTCTTACATATTTTATGCTATTGACTAAATGCTTCTTTTTTATTATTAAAGCTTCGCTTACTTGTGTAGGTAACACAGGCTCATGTAACTACATAAACAATCTAGAGATATGTAGTGTAATGACCAGGTATTACACATGGAAAGGCACATGCAACAATTCAGTAATGACACACTTCAGCAGATGCAATCAGATCTCTCCTGGGTTATAAGGTCTTCGAGGAACTGAGCACCATTTCTTTTTAAAATAAAAATAAAACTGAATTTTTTTTATACATGTTATGTAACTCTTTTAAATGTTTCCTAAGTTTTATCATTTCTACACGTTATATAATTTTTCTATCCCCACTTCTAATTCATTAATATTGATAAATGGAACTAGCTTTTTATAAGTTAAATTATTTTGTATAAGGCATACATGTATACATCCCCCTAGACAGTAAGCTCCAAAGCTCCAAAAGATCTTAACTGTCTCCCCTCAGCACAGCACCTGGCATAGAAAAGGCACTCAGTCAGTACTGCCTGACTCTAGAGACTCTGGAATGAAGGGCTGTGTTCTCTGTCTTCCCTCACTGGCTTTTGCTTCCATTTCAGGTGTTCTTGGGTGTGTTTACGATCATAAAGGGCTCTATCACATCCTGGTATCATGCCACGGAGGCATATCCCAACCATCGCTTTCAATTTTCAGTCAGCGAATGAAGTGAGTTCTACATGCTGGGCCCTGTACGGTGAATGAGGGAGAAAACAGAGATGAATCAGGCATGCTCTCTGCCTCCATGGGACTCACAGATACTTAAGTAAGAGGGAGGATGAAGGAGGTGAGCACAGACCCCATGCTCTGAGGTGAGAACTAACTGAGCCAGGAGACTGGACATTAGTTAAAGGAGCAGGGGCTGTGAGATTGGGTGCAAAAGGAGTGAAAGAACAGGCCTGGGAAAAGCTGTAAATGGAGCCCAAGAATGAGGAGGGAGGCACAGAGATGGATGGGTTTCAGAAGACACAATGTTTTCGGTTCTCCTACCCTTATCTAACTCACTGTTTGGGCCTGTGAGGATGACAAACGAGCCACAAATAAGACGCATCTCCCAAAGATCCAGGGCTAGCCAGGAAGTTGGCTGGATGCGAGGGAGGCACTTCTCTGTGGTAAAAGCATGGCTCAGATTTCGCCCTAAGTTGAGGTCTTCCGTGGCCTCTGTGTGTGAGGGGAGGATGAGGAAAAGTGAAGTAAGGAGTTAACAGTCGGTGTAGGGGTGCAAATCTGGGGGAATAAGGCAAGAGAAGCAGTCCTATAGACCCAGATCACAACAGAGAGGCTGCCCTGTGTGCTCAGGAGTGGGAATGGTGGGGAGTACTCAGAGGAGAACGGTCAAGCTGAAAAAAAAAAAGGAAATGGAAGTAAGAATTGTGGGGGGGAGGGTCTTACAGCAGAGAGAGGATGCCACGTTGGCCTCATGAGGCTACAGGGAGACACAAAAATCCCCACTTCTACATACATGCATAGCTCTTCCCAGCTCTTGTAAACTGAAGTGGGAGCTGTGAGGCCTTACGCCACTGCAGGAAGGGCTGAGCTGGGGGATTGGGGCTAGGTCTCTGTTGTCTCTGTGGTGTCTGAAATCAGGTGGCCACAGGAGGTGACCCTGACCTCACTCATGAGTCAGCCAACACTTTCAGGTCACCACACACTTGTGAATGTGCCTTCCTGTCTGTCTGGGCTGTGGTTTGCCTTCACTTGATAAAGATAGAGAGAAACTGAAGTAGAGGGCAAAGGCAGATTTTTATGCCTCAGAAATTTCTGCATCATCTACAACAAATAACTGCTCAAGTGCACCAAAAAGGAAGTCAATCAGCAAATCCACAGGCCTCTCAAGAAACAGACCTGATAGATTCCTGGAATGTTGACTGTCCCAAGCCAGAACACAGATAGGAAAAGCCTATCGTCCACAGGTAGAAGGGAAAATAAAGAAAGTAAAGTAAAAGCTCATATGCTTTTGGCTTCTGTGTGCTATCATTAATCATTTTGCTAGGAATGGAGGATAGCTTCCTCGCTGTAAGAGTCAAAGAGAAACAGATTCCTTTGACTAATGTGTTACCCAGATGTTCACCAGACCCCAATATCTTTTTTCCCCCACTTGATTTAGAAAAGTGAAAGCTAGCATGACGACTGAGGGGAAGTGGTTCCTGAAGACACCACGACCAATCACTTCTCAGATGTGGCATCAATCCACCTTCTGCTGGGGGAAAGGGATTACATGACATCCTGAGAGCTTTCAAGAGCAGTACCCAGCCATCTTCTGACAGAAGCCATGGAAGCATTTAGTGGACTAGCTCTTCCTGAATCAGCCATGAGTTAAATCGCTTCATAAAATGGAGAGAGGCTTGTATGAAGCCTGTTGCCTGCAGGAGTGGCCCCAATCTGGAATGCCTTGACACATCCCCGCCTTGCCTGGCTTCCCATTGCATCATGTATTCTTGAGGAGTTCATTGCCAAAAGGTAGAATTAAGTCACATACTTGGTGGAAATAATTCCTAGAAGCTCCAAATTAGAAGGACAAATGTAAGTCACAAAGACTGCGAGGTTCAACAAATTGACTTAATTCTAAAGAGAGTGGGGACTGCATGTTTATTTTTCACCACGGACTTCCCAAAGCCTGAGACTCTGTGGGTCTCAATAAGTGTCATTATTTCCCTTTTGGTTAACTCACAATTTTACTTACATAAATATTTGCAAATGGAAAGCTTATATTACCATGTTAAATAGTAAATGAATATCCCTTGCCACATGTAATCATGAAACATGAAAAATAAACACAGTGACAACAGAGGCATTAAAAATTCACTTCATAGAGATGGTTGCCTATAGAAAGTTTGAGCCTTGCATTTGCTTTTGCTTTATTTATGAACAAATGAATAAATAAAGATGATTAGTAAGTAATGGAAAGGTGATAAGGACATTTGGGCTCCAAATTGCAGCCTTTTCCTTGGTTAATCAGAAGGCCTGGAGAATTTAAAAAGGGAATGCTTCTTACTATATGAGTCAACAGTATTTAGCATTGTATCTAGATACCTCATCAAAATGACCCCAGTGCCAAGAGGGTATAATCTCTCACTTAGGAAAACACCACACTAGATGGTCTCTAAGGGCCTTTGAACACTGACAGAAATCTAGTGATATCTTTTAAACTATATCATCAATAAAATTATCAATGTGAGGTGGGTGTGAATAGATAGGATGGATTTTGGAAGCAATGAACCTCATTTTCTTGCCTAACTTTGGAAAAACAGTCTTATGTCTTTACAGCCACCCTCCTCCTTAGTCACGCCATCATACTGTGGGGCCCCATTATGACTTACCAAGTAATTACATGGATCTGGGTCTCCCAAAACTACAGCTGTTCAGAAAATGAATCTACAAAGCTCAGGTAGTTTTTCTATACTCTAAAGTAAGGCTTCCATGAAACCTGATGTATAAATAAACTGGGGCTGCCATATATCTTTCTCTAAATCTTTGTCTCTCTAAAGAGAGTATAATGTCTCTGGAGTTTACTTCTTCCCTGAGTTACTATCAATAAGGTGAAAAACACCCCATTAATAAAATGAAGACAGGTCCAATAGTAGAAGAAAGAAAGAAAGTCCCAAAGAACGGATTGAGCTCAGAAGCATTTTATCCAAGGTAATTCCAGAGTCTATCATCACACCAGAGAAGCCATAGTTAAGAGAAGCCCATGGTCAAGAGATAAGCTGAATTATTATCCAGGGAAAACCAGCTGTGAGTACTGTGGGGAAGTTTTATGGGAGATTGAGCAGTAAAATGAATCAAGGGAGAATTGAGAAGTAAGGAAGAAGGAGCCAAACTGGTGGTTCAAGAAGCTAAATTGAAAAGGACCCAAGTGCCAGAACAGTCCCTCTATGTTGCACCTGCTGCATGCTGCCAAAGCAAGCATGTGGGCAAAGAAAGAGCCACTTCAAAATTCATAGACAGCATGTGTGTTCAGCATGCCTACATGCCTATAAGCATGTATCCATCCATCCATGCTCATGGACCCTTTCCATTCCTCATTGTGTAAGGCTGTGATGAGTGAAAGCAGAGGTGAAGAGAGTATAGATCAAGATGCTGAGAAGAAAGAAACAAGAAAAGGAAAACTACAAGCCCTCAAGGGAGACAGTGTCCAGCAAGCTGAGAGAGGTACAGAAATTGCCATGGGAAGGAGGTCCAAGGAGGATGGGGTCACAGTTGGCTGGTGTGGAGTCAGGGTGGGGAATGCCTAGAGTTCTCCCAAGATCTCCACCTCATCATTAATGTAATAAAAGGAGTGATTTTTCTGGAAATGGGGCCTTTAAGCAGTGTTCTGAAGGATTAGGGGAGACCAGGATGGATGTGACAATGGGGAAGGGGGAGGATTTTCAGGCAGAGAAAACAGCTTGAGCAAAGACAGGGAGGCCATTATTTACAGCTTTCTAGATGTTTTCTAACCGCAGTAACCAAACCCTAAAGAATCTGTCAGCACATTCAAGGATTACTGACTGAATCCTGAAAATTTATAGGCAACTGACACAGGAGGGTTGAGCAATTCCACTGATTTTATCATGGCATCCATGATCTTACATGAAAAACAAGAGGCAATTGCCTTAATGATTCAAAAGATTTTTCTTCGATTCCCCAATTTGAAAATTCTTTTCAATAAAATACCTTGATGTGTTTATAAATACCATATTACAGTAAAGTCATCCCTTTTGGACCAGGCATTGGCAGGGGGTGGGGGGAGGAATTTCTTGAATGAAAAGTTGGGAAATTCCTGAAAATTTTTTCAAATAACATTTAAGGCACTTGGAAATCGCAGCTGGTTTGAACACATTTCTGTTCCCAAATACTGCAAGGTAGCAGAGCTTACTTCTACTGATGGGGAATTCTTCCCCTTAACCACATTAGTGCATTTCAACTAATTCTCTTGATATTGTAGATGGAATAAAAAGAGGAAAATGTTGATCTTTAATAAACATCTTAGGAAAATGATAAAAATAAAGGATAACACCTTCACTCCAAAATAAAAGTGCTACATTTTTTTAAACTTCTATTTTAAAATGAAGCAAATGAGATTCAAAGAAATTAAGGAAGTGCCCCAAGTTCATTCACAAATAAGGGAAGGAAGATTAGAGTGAGGTACACTAGATCCCCCGTCAGTCTTTTATTTGAACAATGCTCTTGGCCCTCCCCTCTGTACTTTAACCCTAGACCTGGAACCACCTCTGCTTACCCCTCTCCTCTTCCCTGGATCTGCAAGCTGGAACTGAATTCTACTTCATGTGGAATTCCTTCCATCTTGCCATCTCTAGAAGATAAGACTAGTTATAGAAAATCTTGCTCTTCTCCCAGTCTTCCCCATCTCAGTAAATGGTATTATCATCCACTAGGTAGCTAAAACTAAGAAACTCAGGAGATATTCTTGACTTCCCTCTTCCCCTCTTTATTAGTTTCCTGTGGTTGCCATAACAAATTTACCACAAACTTGGCTTAAAACCACAGAAATTTATTCTTTCACAGTTCTAGAGGCCAGAAGTCCAAAACTAGACATTGGCAGGGTTGATTCCTTCTGGTGGCTTTGAAGGAGAATCCATTTCATGCCTCTTCTGCCTTCTGTTGGCTGTGAGCAATCCTTGGCATTCCTTGACTTGTAAATGCATGACTTTAATCTCTGCCTCTGTCTTCACATGACCTACCCCTCGAATCTCTGTGTCTGTATCTTTTCTGTCTCTTATAAAGACATTCACCTTGGATTTCAGACCTATTGTTATCCAGGATGATCTTATCTCAAGATCCTTATCTTAATTATATCTGCAAAAACGCTTATTCCAAATAAAGTCACATTCTGAGGTTCCAGGTGGACATATCTTTGGGGGCCACAATTCAACCCACTACACCCTCCTTCCTACATCAAATCAGTCCCAAGTCCCATCGACTTTACTTCCACCATATATTCCATTATCATTTCCTTCTTGCCACCTACATCACCACCATTCAGGCCAACACCACCATCATCATTCCTTGGACCACTCCTGCAGCAGCCTAACTGGACTCCCTGCCTCCACACTCAGATCTTTCTATCCCTTCTCTCCACCACAATCTGAATGATTTTTTTATTTTTAATTTGTATCTTATCTCTCCCCTACTTAAAATTCTCCACAGACTTATCACTAACTTAGCGTAAAACCCAAACTCCTCTCCACAGCTCCTGAGACCTTAGGCTAACCTACAGCTCCTGCCCCCCTGGGTTTTTTGCTGATCCTCAGATACTTCAGAATTATTTCCTCCTGGGAGTTTGTTCCTAGCTTTTCTTCCAACAAGCATGCCTTTTTTTGTCCCATTTCCCTATCTCTACATGGCCAACTCCCTGCCATTCAAATTCAACCTAAATGTAACCTCCTTGAAAGGCCTTCCTGACCACCAAGAAGAAGTCACTACCTAGGAAATTTTCATCAAAGCACCTAGCCTTATTCATCTGCTAAGCATCCAGCACTGTCTGACAGCTTTCTTGTTTACCTGTTGTTAGTTTTGTGGTGGTTGTCTGTTCATTCATTCTTTTATCAATGTCCCATTCCCACTAGAATATATGTCCTGAAATCAGAGATTTTGTCTATTCATTCAGTATTAAATCTTCAACACCAGAACTTTTTGGAACATAATAGTTTCTCAATAAATGTTTGCCGATTGACCAAATAAATGAATGAATTAATTAAAGTTACAAATGCTTAAAGATCCTGACTTGTGGATGGGTAATAGCACACAGCTGCTGAAACCATCTGATAGGGAGAAGTCTGGCTACCCAGGAATGTCCACAGATACCTTCTCAAGCTTGGGGCAAAAGATCTCCAACTGCTAGAGAATCAGACCCAGAACCTTGCTTTCTTACCTGCAGTTAAGTGTATATAATTCCATGCTGGAGTTGATTAGATCAGTGTAATTAAGAAGGGCATGGACATCAGCAACAGTTATAGAACCTGGAGAACTTAGAATGAAAACTAAAACTTGGTTTGGCCATGAAAAAAATCATACGACAAATACAATACAGGTCTCCTGATCCCATGAATCATAATGATTACATATCTCATTCAACATATACCAAATTAATATAATTGTAAATGTTTTCAGTGACAACAATAAATCATAGGGGGCAATAGCATGTGTTACATAAGTGATCTGAGACCCACACGACCAACATTGGGAATTGCCCAAAACTGAGCCACAGAGTAGCCAGAGCAGCTTTTGAAACAAGAGGTCAAATGAGACACTGCTTTGATAGATGAGATGAGAAAAAGGAGGATGGTGGTGGGGTGACCAACGTGTCCCTATTTGCCTGGGACCTTCTTGGTTTTAGCACTGAAAGTGATTCTGAAATCCCTTCAGTCCTGGGCAAACTGAGATGGTTGTGACCTTAAATGGTGAGGACTCAAGGCTGAACTGCCCATCTGTTGAATTACTAAGTCAGTGACCCTATTTCATTCCCAACTCAAATGTCTGTACAACATTCACTGTTGTTTTATGTGCTCTGGTTTCTCTCTCTTACTAAATGTTAAGGACACTGTTTTTAAAATGTTTCTCCCAGCAGTGCCAGCCACCTGAACCTTGGGCCCATCTCTCTGGCTCAAAGACCCCACATGCTACTTCTGCCTGGGAGCCAATGCCCCCTCCCCTAGCCAACAAGTGAAGTCAACACGCCTAGCTGCTCCCTCAATGGAACCCCTATCACCTGCCCTCTCGGTGTCTCCTGGGCTTCCTCCAGCCCCAGAACCCACACATTCTTGGTGCTGCTATCACCTTCATGGTACAATCCTATCACACCTGTCCCAGCTGCTCTTTTATCTTTAGTCCAAATCCATCTGCTTTCTGTCTTTCAGAGATTTCTCATAGTTTCTGATTCACCATGTCCCTTCTTTCCCCATACCAGGTAGATACAGATTTATTTTAATATCTGTCTTCTCTATTATTTCCTGGACTTGGTGACACAGAAGTGACTATAATATATGCTCAAGCTACCATTTAAAAAATATACAGCTCGCATAATTTAATTCCAATTTAGGGATACCTTACAATGCATCTAATGTAAGAGGAAAAAGGAGAATGCAAAAATATATAAAATAAGCAAATAAATTAAACACCCACCACCTCCAAATGTATGGACAGCACTATTAGCTGCAAACAGAGGGAGGAGAGCATCCTGGATCTGCTTTTCTACCTTTGGTGTGTTGCTCATTGATTTTATGCCTGAACATCTCTTTTTCTTGTAGTTTTTAGACACAACCAGATCATGAGATCTACTCATGGGCTCAGAAACTCTCTATACATGAGTTATTCAGACAGAAGTAGGGGTTTTAGGGGGTTTTGTTTTGTTTTGCTTTGCTTTGTTTTTTAATGTGGCTCAGCTAGGCAGTTGCAGTAGAATGGGGGCAAATGAGTAAGTGTTCATTGAGTCCCTTCTATGGCCTGCTGCTTGGGATCAATGGGTACACTCTGGGATGCTGAGATGGATATAGCCCAGCCTCTGCCCGTATGGAGCCTGCTATCTGGGCAGGAAAATGAACACTCAGATAAGTCAGAATACATAAAACAGCATGAAATAAACACACCCAAACCAGGACTATGGAAATGCAGAGGAGTAGCTGACTATTCCTCATCAAGAGAATCAAGAAAACCTTCACAACAAAGATTATTTTTAATCTCAGCCTTGAAGAATGAGTATGAGAAAGTAAGGAGGGTGTTGCTGGGCAGCATGAGTGATGACAAAGGTGCCTGATCTTGAAGGGTCTTGAACACCATGCCCATGAACTTTATTCTATACACTATGGACATGTCATGAAGTACTTTGAGAAAGAATATGATATGAAAAGAGCTCTGCTTCTGAAAGCTCACGCTGGTGCCTATGCACAGGGTGAGTGGGACATAGAGAGATGGAGCAGGGCCCTGACCAAGGTAGGGATAGAGGGACTGTGAGACAGAGCCTTTATGAAGGGAAAGTCAACAGAGTTAAGGACTGATTGGAGACAGAGGAAGAGGTAGAAGGAGTTAGATGACTCTGAGGTTTGGAACTGAAGCAATTTTTTACTTCTCATTGAAATTGGGAGCAAAAATGATTGGGAGGGAAAAGATAATTTTGCTGGGCCTAGTGCTCTTTCTTACTTGGAAAGATTACCAGGGCTGAACATCAGCTCTTGCCACGATTTCTGGGAATGGCAATTGTCATTTTTTTCAAATAGATAATAATTAGCACTCCCCCTCAGGATAGGCCTTTTGCCCACTCCTTCAGTGATCGCCTCTAATGCAAACAGCCAAGAGGGTTTTCAAGTTCATCAGGATAGTTCTGCCAACTTCCTCCATCCCAACACACTAATTAACCCCTTTCTGTCACCCTCAAAGGAGGCAATCAGAGGCACAAAGAACACAAAGCAAAAAGAACACAAGGTTTAGAATCAAAACAGGCCTCCAAAACCAACTTCTCTACTTCCCCACTGCATGACCTTTGGGCAAATTTCTTAACGGATCTGTAGGTGATGAGGCTGTAAATGCAACTGGGCTCTGCGTTCTCCATCATCAGACGGCTGGGTAGTGTTGGCTTTTGGTGACCACCCACGGCTGCCTTCGGAGTGAACGCTGGCTTCATCCATTATCTGCTTATCGCAGCAGCATCCCTGTTATCAGCCACAGCAAGAACAGACCAAACACCCCACTCAGGGCAGCATGGGTGGATGAGCGATTATCAGCTAATTCTAGGCAGTGAGAGAAGCCAGGGCAGACAAAGCAGGCTAACCATCCAGGAGAACTGAGCCGCTCCCTCAGCAATCACACAACACTGGTTCTGCATGTGTGCCTAGGGAGCATCTCATTTCAAACAGGTCATTGTTACCATCATAATTAATATCTTACATCTGTACAGTGTTTTATAGTTTTAAGATCATTTTCATATTCATTATTTGATCCTCACAGAAACTCTCAGAGCTACAGATTGTATGCCCATTTTACAGTTGTTAATAATTACGATTATGTATTAGTAACACAATATGGTAATTACACTATGTTATTAATTAGTTACTGTGTTCCATGTATTGTGCTAAAAGCTCAGCTTGCATTGTCCCATTTAATTCTCACAACTCCAAATGATAGGCAATACTAGTATCACTGCTTTACTAAGGAAGAAACTGAGACTGAGACGTTAAGTCAATTCCACAAGGCCCTCCCTGTTAACCACTGACCAGGCTGCTTTTCTAGGAACAGCAGAAGGAGGCAGAGCATGGTGAAGAGCTGCTTCAGAGGTTACAGGGTTAGTAAGTGTAGAGTTGTGAATTAACCTATAATCCCTTACTCTAGAACCTATGTTGTCCCTACTACCCTCTGCCTCCACATGTGCTTGAAAGAACACAGTGGTAAAGACCAACTCCCATTCTCTCATGATGCATGAGATAAGAGTATAAGAAGTGACCATTGGGCATCTATGAAACCCTCTTGGGCCTCACTAATCTCACAGTCTGTCCTTCCCCACTCACTGATATTACAGCTGCTGAGTGCTGCCTGCAGTGGGAGTTCGTGCATTTGACCCTCTAGCTAACCCCCTTCCTTGTTTTACTGGGCTTCATGGTCAATGATTTCAGCTGGACTCTCACAAGAGCCCCAATTCCTTGACCCCTTACAGCCCACTGCATGAGCCCTGCCAAGTATAAACCCAGATATTGGTCATTCTTCCAAATCTTCTTGAGATCTGTAAATATTCCTAAGATGATGCAAGCTCAACTAATTTCTGTTTTGTCTTGATTACCCCAAGGAGTCCATGGCCTCTGAGGGGATATCAGAGTGGTGGTAGATTGGCTACTGCAATAGCCTCTTTCCTAATGGGGCTCTTTTCATTCCTTCTCCTTGCTCAATCCATATGCCCCCATGACACAAGGCCAATCTTTCCACAACAGAGATCTGATTTTGCCACATCCCTGCTCAAAAACCTTCACTGACTCCTAGTTGCGTAAGAATAGACTGTAAATGCCTCATCCCATATTGACTCAAAACTTGATTCCTGCCTTCTTCCCATCTGTTCCTACCCACTACTATCATTTCAGTTATTATTCCCCATAGGACCTTCACTTTCTCACCCTGTGTTTTGCTCAGGCTGTTAACTCTGCCACAATGTCTTTTCCTTCATGCTTAAGTCTGACCATCATTTTTCAAGGCCTAGTTCAAAATCTCACCCCTCCATCAATTCCTTCCAAAACACTCCTCTCAGGATACCTTCTTCTTCATGGTATTCCCCAAACATGTTATTTGCGCTATGTTAGCATTATTTTTATGAATGAGAGTCATACATGTGTATCTATATCCCCTACTTGATTGAGAGTTCCTGGAGGGAAAGGATTAGATATTATTCATTTTTGTCTTTCTTTTCAAACATAAAATAATGCTTTATACAATACAGAGCCTGATAAGGTGGAAAATGCTAGACTTGGAAGTTAGAAGATGGGTAGGTAAAATGTTAGCTGATAATTGATGACCATGAACTAGCAGGTCCCAGCAGAGAAGTAGCTCGTCCTCTCCAAGTTTCTTTCCATCCTCACACTAACTCTGAGGTCTTTGCTGTCTTCAGAGGTGTGCCAGAGCTGGCAGTGGCTGGGGTCAGCACTGATCCCAGGTCCCTCCCTCCTCATTGCCACACCAGCTCCTGCTGCTTCTCACTGACCTCTGGCCACTATATAATCAGTGCTGGTACCTTTGACATTGGCACATAATAGGCAACATTCAATCACCAAGCCAGGCAGGACTCCAGGTGGAATCTCACCTCTCTCCCCTGTTGATGAGCTCTGGCTGAACAAAACGGATACTGTATCAGGAAGGACAAAAGGTACTAAGTGGAAATGTTTGGAGTACTTTTTCTTTCTGTTTGAAATTCAAAATGGGCCAGTGTGGATGGCTTGCTAAAGCATATCTTCCTTCAACTGAAATTTTACCAAGGAGGAAATTGGTGATCTTATATCTCAATCATCTCATTTTAAAAATGCAGAAACTGAGGTACAAAGTATGGGACTATATAAGTGAGGCTCTAGTCAGGAAAATAAAGCTCAAGCTAGCTACATAAGAAATTAGCCACAAAGGTTTCAGAGGAGCCAAAAAGCCAAGTACAGAATGGAAAGTCAAATCAGAGACTATGAAGAGCTAAAAGCTACCACCATCCCCAGGGCTGGAGGAATAAAGGGAGTGTGTGGTGACACCAGAGCCCAGGAGCTGAGGTCACCAAAAGGCAGCTGGAACCATGGCAGAGCTGCCTGGCAGAAGGAGGGACCACAAAGTGAGAGTTTACTCGATGGCAGACAGAACTGTACAGGAGACTTGGTCACTGTCCTTAGGAAAGGGACACTTTCCTAAGTAGAGAGAGGAGGAGAGAAATACCCTGGCTTCCTCCCTTCTCTTCCCTCTAATCTCTCACCAGTGCCTCACAGTGACTGAATCTAACCAGAAGCCAGCTGGTAACGGTTCCTGGGAAATGTTGTTTGCAGGGGTCAGCTCCCTATAACACAGAATGGAGCAAAGAAAGAGCAAGAAACGGATCTGAGACCAAAGTGGCAAATGAATGGTGCAGGGATTTGTCAATGTCAGGTCTATTCTATTTCACCTACCCAACACTTCTTGCTCTTGCTGCCTGTGCCAATATTTCTTGAATTTGCTTTCTGCACCGAGCTCCAAGCCAGGCCCTAAGCATAGAAGACATTGCTAAGACATTGACTCTGTCCGTCCTCAAAGGCCTCTAAGTCCTGAGGGGGAAATAGAAGGAAACAACCTTAATATGATCAGCACTATAATAGAAATTGGCAATAAGGGACACGTGAGCTGGACCCATAACGATAAGTATAGATTTTACAGGGATGGAGACCTTCCAAGCACAGGAAACTGTATAAGGTGAAGGCACAGAGGCCTAAAAGTACATGGAGAATGCAGGGAGGAAGAAGTCATCTCAAGGGGCTAATGAGTGAGATTTGTCAGGGAGTGGCAGGAGATTAACTGAACATCAGGCAGGACCAAGAAGTAAAACGCCGGAAGGTGATGGAGTTCTGACTCCAGTGTGGAGGCAAGAGAGAGTCCTCTGAGCTTTGTTGGGTGAAAGCGCTTATTTTGTATCAGAAAAAGGACTAAACAGGGTACTTTTTTCTAGTTTATTCTAATTACCCTCCCTCTTTGGATATCTATTATTTCATTTTCCAACATTTTTAATGAAATATTTCAAACATATATCAAAGTTGAAAGAAATTCATCATGAATACCCATGATATCCACCAACTAGATCCTATACTGGAATTTACTATACTTGCTTTATCACATATCTAGCCATCTAACCATCTCTCTCTAACCATCAAACCATTTTATTTCTGATGCATTTCAAGAAAAGTTACAGACATCAGTACATTTTACCTCTAATTATTTGGGCATATGATTAACCAGAGTTCAATATTTGTTTGCAATGTTTTAGGTAAAATTTACACACAATGATTTGCACAACCTTTAATACCCTTCGATGAGTTCTGACAAATGCATGTCCCTGCATAACCTAAGCCCCTATTCATGACATAGAACATTTCCATCACCCCAGAAAATTCCCTTATGCCTTCTTCAAGCTTACATCCCAAAGGTAACCACTGTCCTGATGTTTTTCCACCAACAGAAGCCTGTTCTAAAACTTCATTTAAATGGAACAACATAGCACGTACTTTTGTGAAACTATATACTCGTCATTCAGCATAATGGTTTTGAGATCCACCTATGCTGTTGCATATATCAATGGTACTTCCTTTTTGTTGCTGAGTAATATGCCAACATGCCACAGTTTGTTTATCTCGTCTCCTATTAACAGACATCTGATGAATGAAAGTACTATTAACATTCTTATGCAAGTATGTTTGTGGACTATTATTTTCATTTCTCTCACGTAAATACCTAAGAGGAAGAGTGCTAGGTCACAGGGTACCTATGATAATCACATTTACCTCATGGGTTGCTGTGGGGATTAAATGGGATGATGCATAGAAAGCACCTGGCATAGTGCCTGGCATGGAGAAATCACTATGATGATAAGCTATTAGCAGCAGCATTTTCCTGGTAATAATAATATATAATGATAATGTAGAATTGTTTCATTATATTTTCATATTTCAGAGTATTTTAAGATTACTCTTTTTCATAATGACTCTCACCCACTCTCTCACTAATTCATAGTTGAAGAAATTACACACAGACAAAATTTAATTTGCCCACTTCTAGACAGAATGTCAACATCAAAGTAGCAGCGCTTCATTTTAACATATGAACTATGTGGCCTTTCTTTGAAAAGATAGCAGAATTGCTCTCGAAAAAGACTTCCACCTCTAACAGGTAAGTACTTCTTATCGCCTATATGCACTAATGGTATCAGTACACTGAATTTCAGCAGTAGGAAGTAATAAGAAGTGGGAGATCTCTGGAATCAGGTTGCCCTGGTTCAAATTCTGGTCACTGGAAAGTGTATCATCTCAGACAACTTAGCTGAACCTTTCTGAGCCTCATTTGCTTCACCTGCAAAATGGGTGTACCAATATCTATCTAGTAGGATTATTCTGAGGATTAGAAATTATGAATGCAGAGCCTGGCACATGGTAGGACCTCAATCAGCATCCACTACCAATGTGTATATGGGACAAATGGGAATAAGTGAACGTCTACATTTGCAACAGATCATTTATCACACAAATTAACTCATCAGTGACATCAACCCAGCAATAAAAAGCTGAGCATATTAGAAAGGAATGTGGTCATTTATTATCATCCTTTTTCTGATTCTTTAACAAAGGAACTCACTTTCATTTCAGCATCAACCCTTTTCTCTAATGAAAAGCAAGGCATATGTAGCAATATTCATTCATTCAGCAGACATTGAATGAAGCCACCCCTTACCACAGGGCTTTGCTAGGCATAGGGTACACATGATGACAGGCAGACCCCCTGGCCTTAAATCGCTCTCACTCTACTGGAGGAGTCAGATACGAAAACAAATAACTACGAATAAGCTGCCTCTTACTTGAGGTGGAAGGTACTGGGAACAACTCTGATACTATTTCTAAGAAAAGCTGCATAACTCGCCTAATAAAGCAAGAGGCCCTGTGACACTGATGTTGATATGCCAGCTATTCTTAGTCAAATAATTAGAGCATACCGGAATAAGTGACACAGTAAAGGCCTGCATAATGAACTTGAGAGAAATCAGAGAAAATGGGGGAAGAGTTGTGCAGGAACAAGGAGAAGAAGCAGAAGTAAGGAGAGGAGAGAAGAAGAGAAAAGAAAGAGAAAATAATGTGAGTAGAGAAGGAAAATGGGACGTGAAAACCCACAGAAAGGAAAGACTGCCTGGAGACCTTCCAGACAAAGGGACATTTGAGCTTAGGTTTGAAGACTGAGTAAGAATTTGAGAGAGTAAAGATATTCAGACAGAGGAAACAGGGTATATAAAGGTGTACATTCAGCATGTGAAAATGCTGATGTAACTGGAACATGGTGTGTTTCTCTTAGGTTATGGACAAGGGTGGGGAATACTGTCAGAAAGAAAGAATTGGGATCAGAGTGCAAAAAGCCATGAGACGCCAAGGTAAGGGTCTGGTCCTTTTCCTGTGGGCAATGGAGAGCCACAGAAGAATTTTCAGCAGCAGGTTACATTATTAAATTCATGTTTTAACAAAAAAATAATCGGATTGCAGGTATGGTATAACATGCCACCCAGATCCCACTTCGAGAATGAAGGACTTGGGATGAAGTTGCTGGGACTGCTGTTGGCGCCCACCTTGGGGATTGCCTCAGCTGGAGAGACCCCTCATCCAAGGTCATGCCCATTTCCTGAGGTGGCCAGCATCCAGTGTCTGACTGACATCAGGTATAAAGGTCCAGCCCTCTCACCCTAACTTTGAACAGCTCTGAAGGGTTATTATCTCATCTTCATGATTCCCTGCAGGGTCTGCTGAGGTTTCCACTGAGACTACATTCCAGCCTGAGTTCTCCCTCCACCCAATCCTGCTTCCTTCCCTCCCTTCCCTCCCATTTCTCATATCCCCCTCTTCCCTTCCCTTCCCCAGATGTTGGTCCCAAGAACACTCTCTAATACATCTCCAGTACACGAATCTACGTCTCAGTCTGCTACACAGGAAACCTAACCTGGGACAGTGGAGTAGACTGAAAAAGAAAGAGGGAATAGGTGAGAAGCGAGCTACTATTGGCCTGTGCTGTGCTTGCCAGGACCATACACACTGGATTTCCCATGACAATCCTCTGTCCAGCCTGAATATTTCCTTACTCCTAGGCTGGTCTCCTGGCTCCTGAATTCACTAACACGCTCCAGAGACCAATTAAATTTTCATCATTTTTGGAAAGCAGAAAGGAGAATCTTCCATAGACAATTAAAACATAAAGAAAAGAAAGCAGTGCTCCCATTGGGCAGCACAAAATGGTGGAGAGGATGGACTCACCAAACCAGAAATGGGGGGAAATGAAATAGACCAACAGGACAGCTGCTTGTAAAATCCATCTTCTCTCCTGAAAAGATATTCAAGAAATAGCTCCTTTAAAATACTTTAATAGACGCTTTCCAAGCCTTTTTAACATGTGCACATAAACAATATCAGAATGAAACTCTGTGCATAGTTTTGTACCTTGCCCTTTTTTTACCTTATATTATTTCATTCCTACTTCCCACGTCAGGGAGAGAAAAACCTTTTGATTCAAGAGGGGTACCTGGGTTCAGTTTTTACACATGGGTTTGGTTTTTTTTTTTTTTTTTTTGGCTGTGTTGGGTCTTCATTGCTGCATGTGGGCTTTCTCTACTTGTGGTGAGCGGGGGCTACTCTTCCTTGCTGTGCGCAGGCTTCTCATTGCAGTGGCTTCTCTTGTTGCAGAGCATGGGCTCTAGGCGCACAGGCTTCAGTAGTTGTGACACATGGGCTCAGTAGTTGTGGCTCATGGGCTCAGTAATTGTGGCTCGTGGACTCTAGAGCACAGGCTCAGTAGTTGTGGTGCACAGGCTTAGTTGCTCTGCGGCATGCGGGATCTTCCCGGACCAGGGATGGAAGCCTTGTCCCCTGCAGTGGCAGGTGAATTCTTAATCACTGCCCCACCAGGGAAGTCCCTACACACAGGGTTTTATTCAAAGTATACAGCAATTGCTTATATAAAGAAAGCCATGGTCATGCTGACTCACAGTAAGCGGGCAACCAATAAAGTGTCCTTCCTTCAAATGTATGGGTATAAGCCACACACTTACCTCTCTCCCCATACACATTCTACCCACTCCTGTTAGTTAGAAGAGTTCAGTTTAATTGTTTAACTAAATATGGTAAATATTCATAATATTCATAAAATATATGTAACATATAAAGAGTTACCAAACAATGAACACCTCTGTTCTCACTGCTCATTATCTTAAAAAGAATATTATTATTAATTTGAAATTCTCTGTGGGTGCCCCACCCCAACCCAAACATTCCCTCCCTCTCAAAATTAGTAATCACCTTCTCTAATTTTGTGTTTTTCATTTTCTTCCTTAATTTTACAGTTGTACACGTTTGCATCTTTATACCACACAAACACACAAACATATTTAGTTTATTTTTTTACCTTTATATAAAATCATACTGTCTGTATTCTTCCATGCCTTTTATTTTTCACTCAACAGTATGATCCTGAGATTAACTTGTGTACATTTTAATTGACGATAGCTTTATTTCATCAACTCTGAATCATAAACATCATGGTGTCTGATGTTAATAAAAGCCCTAGGTAGTCAGAGAAAAGAGATATTTGCGAATCAGTGTCACAGTTTCCATAAGGTAATGGTCCTGCTGGAAAACATTGTTCTTTTCCATTCCTCTCACCACTCCACTTCCTGCAGAGACACTGGGCCCTGCCACCAACATCACCATGGAAAAGTGTGTCCGGTGAAACACCCCTCTCAGAGAGCCAGGCAACTCAACACCCTCTGCATGTGAAGTGGGGAGGGGGGCTGGGCAGACACCTGAACGTGCCTTTCTCAGATAACACACATGAAGAAGAACAGTCTTGGGGAAACTACTATCCACTGATGTTCTGGACCTATCATTTCACTTGGCATTTTGTTTCTGAGCCAGTTTTTCCAAGTCTAAAAGACAACCCTACATGGAAGAAAGGTCACATCAAGAGCCACTTCCCCCTCATTTCAGTCAGATAAAGCAAGTCTTGTTCTGTCAGCCTTCCACATTTAGCATTTCCACTGCGGCCGCTGCTGGGAATTTCCCCTCTCTGAAGAAGACCTAATTAGACCCACAGCCAGGCTGGCTGGCCATGGAGCACTCTGCATCCCACATGCCAAGATTTCCATCCAAGAGACTCTGATCTTATTCTCACATTACTCTGTCTGCAAAGGCCTAATTAACAAACCAGTGACTTCATTTTTCTAGAGAATCTATTCCCTGGTCCCAGGAAGGAAATTTGGTTCTGTATGAAGCAGTCCTTCCTCACGTGGGATGTCCCTGGGGACACAGAACCTTATCTCTAAAGCTTTCCTCAACCATCTCTACAGCTCTGGCACAACTGACTTGCCCCTTCTCTATACTCCTCACTCACTCCATATGGATTTCTCTCTTAGCACCCACAACATATTACTACCCTTATTTATTTAGACAGTTTTATTCTCCACCAGGTCCTAGGTTCCTTTAGGGCAGGAGAGTGTCTAATCCATCTCTATATCCCCAGCTTAGCCCAAGCTTGGCACAGAGGAGGCACTCAGGGAATCTACAATGTTTGTCCTGAATTCCCTACTTCTGGGCCACCCCAGTAGGTACTCTAGAAGGCCAGCCAAGCAACTTGGAACCAGAAGGTGAGTTCCAAAAGGCAGATAAAGGTATCTTTCTCTGGGAAAGAAGCTAAAGAACATGAAGGAAGCTCCAGGCCACGTCCTTGAGATAAACTGGGGATACCAAGTATTCACACTGAGTCTAAAATGTTAGGGTGGGATAGGGATAGTTACTGGAGATGGAGTCAAGTGTCAGCTGTATACTAGAGTAAATCATAGCAGATCAAGAATAGGCTAGAAAGGCTTAGAACCATGAGCCAGCCAGGCTTAAACATGATTAAGGTAAATAGGTTGTAACTCAAGTTTGAACAGCCTTGAATGCCAGGCTATGGAGTTTGGATATTATTCTCTGGGGCAATGGCCAAATGGCCTCATGGCACCTGAGGCCAACTGGCTTCCCCCAAATGGCGCCTGGTGTGAAACAAGATTATTTGAGAAGAGTAGAGCCACTTCTCAGGTTAATAGAGTTTTAACTTGAATTCTGTCTCTGACTCTAACACAGGGGAAGGCACCTTTGTGACTCAAAGTCTTGGCACAATGTTAGATTAACTTCACAAACTTAACCTAAAATGGCAGGTTTCAAATGGAGAAAGAGAGATGGAGTTAGGCCATCACAGCTTTCTCACTTACTCATTCTCTGGACCTCAGAAACATTCTCTGTATAAAATGAGGATATGAAGTTTCACCTCACAGAGTTCATAATCAATGAAGTAGTAAAGCATGTTTTTTTTTAAAGAAATAACCAAATAAAAATTCTGCAATTCTACCTGTTAACAGTTTGCTAAGAGTTTTGTGATACTTTGTTTTTTGTTTTAATATCTTTATTGTAGTATAACTGCTTTACAATGTTGTGTTAGTTTCTGCTGTACAACAAAGTGAATCAGCTATATGTATACATATATCCCCATATCCCCTCCCTCTTGAGCCTCCCTCCCACCCTCCCTATCCCACCCCTCTAGGTCGTCACAAAGCACCGAGCTGATCTCCCTGTGCTATGCAGCAGCTTCCCACTAGCCATCCATTTTACATTTGGTAGTGTATGTACATCAGTGCTACTCTCTCACTTCATCCCCAGCTTCCCCTTCCCAAGTTTTGTCATACTTTGAAAGCATCCATATCCCCAGCCTGTCAAATCATGACACTGAGCAGTGCAGGAGACTACAGCAACTGACACAATGTCTTCAGGGATCTGGAGCTGAGAGGGCTTTGCCTGGACAATTTCTTAGAAACCCAGATACCATATAGAGATTATCCCAAACTGAGGCCATCCTGGCCAGACCTGCCTGGTTCCCATATCCTTCAATCTAAAACAAAATAATCAAATGCTGCTAAAAAAAAGTCCTAGACCAAAAGTCCTGACCATCAACTTCAGTTTAGAAAGTCAATATTGATTTAAAAAAAGAAAGAAATATGCAAGTAGAGCATTTCAGACCAGAAAGAGCCCTTAAAGGTCACCTAGTCCAAAACCCTAATATTACAGGTGAAGAAATTAAAGCCCAAAGTGGGGACTAGACTTAGCCAATGTCACAAATCTGGAGAGAGGAAGAACTGGGAAACAAAATCATGTCTTCCAACCTCAGACACCATGTGTTAAAAACTGATTCAAGCATGGTTTTATTTTTTTTAATGGCAGAGCAATGAAAGTATAATAAAATAGGAATAAAATGGGAGATAAATTCAATTCAAATACTAAGGGGGAAAGTACAACCAACCAAGAAAATAAACTCTTCAAATAGCTGATACAACCAAAGAATGCCAAGGCCCTAGTTAACTGCCTACATTTTGAGAAAATGTGAAATGAGGTTTGATCAAGCCTTGCAATGACCTACGCTCTCAGCTCATCTGGACAACTAATGTTGAGCATATGGGAAGCTGAAATGATTAGGTTTGCTAAACTGAAAGGAGATAAAGGAAGGACTGGATGTAATTCTGGATGGGCCCAAAATGGGGGGCTCCAAATGGGAATGTAGTAGGTGGGATAAATGGAGACCCTTGTTCCTCTTGCTGCCTCTCTGAAACCTGAGTTACAGAGAATCTGCACAAATGCTCAGAACACATAAATTCCCTTCCTGAGCCTCAGTTTCCACAGCCCCGAAATAGGAATCATAAGAACCATTTCCCAGAGCATAACAGGAGCAGCATCAAAATCCCCTGGTAAACCATTGTTTATGGAAGTATAAGGGCACTACTACTCAAATGTTGATGGGACCAGGGAGGTTTGCTTGTGATTCTATGATTTTGCGTGCCTGCTTTTTGTAACGAATGACAAAAACATTCCACAGAGGAATAGCAGAAAATTCTCTTCAGAAGAGAGTGAAGAAAGGTATTTAGCAACCTAGCAAAACAACCATACATCTTGTTGCCTGCTAGACCAATAGCCAAACCATAAATCTAATTGGCAAAACCAGAAAAGAAAAATGTGTAGTTTTTTAGAATAAAGGAATTCCAATGTGCCAAATATCTTCTGTGCAATTATCTAAGTAGTTTCTTGTTTAGGACGGTTTTTAGAGAACACCGGTCACCAAATGTAGCTGCTAACCTAAACCGCTTCACTTCACAATCTTCCCAAAATGTCACTTGGAGAAGGACATCAACCTGGAAAACAGGAGAGCTGAGTTCTGCACTCACTTCACTGAGTGGCCTCACATCCCATCCCCTCTCTGTGTTTCAGATTTCTCATCTACAAAATGAAGTTTCGATCCACAGATACTATCATTTTTACTGATGAGTCTCTCATTTTAGCTACTGATTTTGACTTGTAGGCTTTGTAACACACCTGTGTATGGAAACGTCATGTAATGAGACAGGCTGGGCTGTCCAGGTATGACACCAAATGGTGGATGCCTTGGCTTCTTTCTTCTTTGGACCATTCCAGGAGTAGCTGAACTGAAAAGACAGGACAGGGCCCCAGTCCAGGATATTTCCCTTTTGTCAACTGCCTTCCTTATTTCCCTTTCTGCACCACTTCTCACCTCCACACTCACCACTTCAGACTGTCAGTGCCCTCTGTGTCGATCATCTACTGCCCTTCTCAAAACCAGGAGGTACAGAACTACACATTTACATATGACACTTGAAATACAGTATTGACTGAAACTAAAACACAGCTATTACCTCACTATAAGAGAAGACCCAGGAACCATTTCTAATCTCTGACAATCAATCATAGAGACATATTCTAAGCAATGCCAAGAGGAGAGAACTAAGGCCAATTAGTGCCGGAGGACAGCTTTAACATAATATACTCCAGTCCATTTTACATTATTCCTAAACAGTACCAATCCAATAAAACTTTCTGTCTCTAAAATATTTTCTAAAATAAATGAATATATATGTAATTATCTAACAGTGCCCTGTGTGTACATGCTCTAGGTGCTGTTTTATGCTTTCAGCCAACAAGAGCTATCAAGCAGGTTGTATCAAAGGGAACTATACCCCCAACCTTGAACTGAGTGCTCTGCAACATGAGTGATTTATCTACCATGGCCACTTTTTATGCCTCTGTATGTGTGTGTGTGCCCACATGCACACACTCAGGCAATTTTGATCCACAGTGGAACACAAAAACTATCTAAGAATAGATCTGGATTTTCCAGGTTAATTTTTCCTGCTGGTTGTTATTAAATTGCAAAATTTTCCACATCTTAAGACTCCTTCAAGAAAATGGGAGAAGAAACCAAGGGTGAAGATTAGCAGATAATCAGGAGGGCTTTAGCAGGCTTGCCTGGACTACATGCTGATTGATGAAGTTCCTGCTCTCCTCTCCATGCCTTACTGCCTAGATCAGCCAAAGTCACTTGGTTTGCCCCAGAGAAGTGATTTGCTTGGACCTACTCCTGTATGCTAGAAATTGGTCAGGGTGAGCTTAGACAGAAAATACAGAGCAGTCTACTGTCCTGCCAGATATTCAGAATCTTACCTCCACTACAGCCCTGACAGATGGCCCAGCTACAGAGACTCCTTACGTTTCCTAGCTCTCACTCAAGAACTTGCCCTCTGACTTCCTAAGCAGGGCATCTTGTAAATGCTCAGAGAAGCTCTCAGAGGCTCTCTGTTCAGCCTGCTACCTCCTGGGAGTATTTACCCATCAGTGGCTTAGTGCCCTTTGTTACACAGTTAAGTCTGTACTTGTAACTCGGGTTTTTTTTAATTGCTTTTCATTTTCACTAACATGGACATAATCATTGATAAAGCAATAAAATAGTTGGTTGGGGAAAAGATGACAACTTGTGAATTAGAGATAGACAGAAGACCTTTGACAATGTGTGACATTGTTGACATCATAAATAGTCCTATAGCCTGGGAAGACTGAGCAACCACAGTCTAATGGAGGAAGCCATTACTGGAAGTATGTAATTGGTGACATTAGAGAATATGAAGAGAACAGAAGAACCATGGGAACACACTGTGACAGGGACCATGCTCCAGAGACCCTATATCATGCAGATTCAGTTAAGGGTCGCATTTCTAGAACCCATACCCTAGTGAGATCTGCTGTGGGTAGGTCAATGGCAATAGGCAGTTTCCCAATACTGGAAGTTTTCAAGGATCAGTTGGGTGTGAAAGGATGTATGTACAAGGATGTTCATTTCACATAATTTATAATAGCAAAAAAAGAGAAACTAAAATCCAACAATAGAGGATTAGTTACAAAAAGTATGGTAAACCTAGACAATGGAACACTATAAAAATTAGATGTAGCTGCTATGTATTTTATATACTTAGCAATATATTGTTAAGTAAATAGTGAGGTATAGTACAATCTAATCCACAGAAAAGACTCTGGACAGTTATGTACCTAATTCCTAACTATACTTATCCATGAGTGGTGAAATTATAGTTGTTGTTGTTTCCATTTTGCTTATATGTATTTTGTAATTTTAAGAAGTGAATTTATAGTTTGTATAATATTTTGAGGCCAAAACTGATGAATAAGGGTTCACTAGTCTTGATGGCATTTAAACATTCCTCCAACGCTGAGACTATGAAACTGATTACCTGAAACTAAGTAACTAATATTGTGGCCCCTCCTCCCCTCTAACCAACCACACATGCACACGTAAGCATGCACACATGCATACACATACACACACACACACACACACACACACACACACACACAGCTAATTTGGAGGCTCTTTTTCATCCCCTGCATATATGTCAGTAGCAACGGCCAAAAAGCCCATCCCTGGAACATGGGGTTACAATGATAAGTCTCACAGTAATGGCAGGAATTTCAATGGCTACAGCAGTACTGCAGTAGCATATTCAAAATGACAACATGGCTGAAATAACACCAGCTCTCTGCAAATAATAAACAGGATGGAGCGCTGCTTGGCTCAGGTGAACTCCACAGCTTGTTTTCTTTTCGTTGTATTTCCCCTTTCACAAAACCAAGACTTGCCTTTGGATCTCACAGGCCTAGGATACTATTATTTTGACAGTTGTTAGGTGGCATTGCAGAGGATGAAAGGGCACTAGTTAGCTTTCCCTCTAAACGCACAGCCCACTCCAAGCAGCATAAACACTATTATTTTGAGTTGATGGACAAGATTTACAGATGTGTATGTAGAGGTTGAAAAGTTGAAAATTAGCAAGGAGAATTTGAGAATTACAATGAAGATAATACATGTGATCCATTTTGTCTATAAAATAGGCCAAGAATTATATTTTTAGATGAATTTGTGTAAAGATAAATACATTTTAATTAGAGGCTGATATCTCAAATATCAGATCAAGATTAAGGTCAAGAGCAAACGCTAATCCTCCTAGTTCTCAGGAGTGTTGAGGATTTAGTTCTAAGACGATAATTGACCTGAAAGTCCTTTGTACATTTTGTGAGTTCTTATTGTTGTGTAATAGTAAGAAAGCAACGTTTAATTATACTCTGATTTCTTAAGAACACTAACTTTCACCAAATATCTGTTCTTGCCTACTGTGTTAAGATACACAAAACCATATCAGGAATATCACTGCTTTTCTATGTTGAAAAAAACTGAACCCAACATCTAGAAACCCACAAAACATGTAAAACATAAGGAAAAACAACTTCATTCAAATAGCCATGTCACAGTCCTTGCTTTAATATATTAAAAATATTGCACTGAAAGGAAGTTATAATTTTAAATGTTATTTGTACCAAGTCACTTCTGAAACAAATAGTAAGATTTCAATCCTCTAGAAAACCTTTTATACAAAGTAATACTTTTAGAACCTATATATGGGCACTCCATATGTTTTTCACTATTGACCTAAGAAAGGGATATCAGAATCACGTTTTATTGTTGAGAACTCTGACACTAAGAAAGATTAGGTGATCCACAGGCAGAAACTTTCAGGGCCAGGATTCTAATCCACATTTGATTCCAAGTCTCATGCCCTTTCTACTTTAAATGAGTTGCCCCTTTTCCTTGCCCATTGGGCAGAACCATGACATACTGTATATAGCTTTATGACTTGAAAACCCCTGATTTCTACAGAGGAGTAGCTTATGGAAAATGGCTTGTGTTAGGCAGATCACCCTATGCCCCACATGTGATCTCCTGGTTGCCTAATTCATGATTGCAATGAAGTCACAGTTATCCTAATCGCCCATCATCACATGACCAAGCTATGCAGGAAAGGTGTTTCCTCCCAAACACTGAGCACCTGGACCATTGTTTATGACAGAAATAACATTAGGGGCTGACTCAATATAAAACAGTGGTCATGCAGTTTAAAGACACATTCTATTAACAGGAAGATGTGCAGGTTACTGATGCACAGGGGTGGATTTGTTACTGTCATTCTTATATAGGTTCCATTTGAGTTGAAAAATAAAAGAAATAGGGCTTCCCTGGTGGCGCAGTGGTTGAGAGTCCGCCCGCTGATGCAGGGGACACGGGTTCGTGCCCCGGTCCGGGAAGATCCCACATGCCGTGGAGCGGCTGGGCCCATGAGCCATGGCTGCTGAGCCTGTGCGTCCGGAGCCTGTGCTCCGCAACGGGAGAGGCCACAACAGTGAGAGGCCCGCGTACCGCAAAAAAAAAAAAAAAGAAAAATAATAGAAATAATGATTTGAGGCCCACACTTAGATACTTTGTTAGAATTAAAAGTGCCCCCCCAAAAGCAACTGATAGAAAACATGTGAGGAGTACTTGGGGGTAATAGAGAAAGCCCAAATTTTATAATCTCATCACCTGGTTTTTAATACTTATTGGGTTCTAAGATCTTGGGCCAGTTTTTCAATCTTTTTGATCCTTAATTTCTTCATATGTTAATAAGTTTCTACAGATCTCAGTTAGGTGAGCCAGGACACAAAACCAGATCCCATTCAAGAGAGGCCTGTTACACATTACCATGCATGTGCATTTCAGAAGACAAGTGAGCCTGCATGTGTGGAGGGGCTCTGACCTTCCCCTGCGGGATACCAGAGACCAAGTAATGGTGGAGGGTACATGAGACAAGTCATTTTAGGAAAAGAAATGCTGATGGAAAGGTAAGTGCCTACATAAGGAATTCAAGCCAAAACTACTAAAAGACTCAAAGCCCAGAGGGATTTGATGAGGCCACCTGAGGTTCTGAGGGAACAGATTTCCAAAGAGAGTTCGTTTCCCAATTTGTAGAAAACCAAAATCCTGAAAGCTCCCTAAGCACATTTTAATCAAATGAGTTCTTTAACTGACATTCATTAAGCATTTTTACTGGGCAAACACTGAGGGGCCTTGCCAACAGGAGAATCTAGAATCAAGAGGGAGAAGCCAAGCTATAAACTAGGTAGACTGGAAAGGTAAAAAGTAAGAATGAGAGCTAAGGAGAAAAGTTGCCAGCTTTAAGTCTCCAAGGTGAGTCTCTAGAGTTATGTGAGTTATAAGTTATGTTTTATCTCATAGGGTAATGTCCTCCTTGATCCCCTTTGCTGCCTCCACATCATTTCTCCTCCCCACTCCCTAATTCCTACTCCAAAACAAAAACAAACAACTCAGCTTCACTGAAGGATGTATCATTAGACCCACCTCACTATTGGTATCCTCATTCATTGAACAGTTTAGAACTTGGTGACTCTTTTTCTCCCACCACTTCTCTCATCATCTTGATAAGAGTCTTGGTGACTTCATCATCCATGTAGATTACTCACCCATTGCCTGGCCTCTCACTGCTATCCTTAGTTACATCTTGGAGCTTATCAACCAATACTACACCAGTCTGGAATTTCTTTCCTTAACACCACATTCTTCGATGTCCACCTCCTATCTTACCAACTCACATACTCTACTCTATGCCCACATCAACAATTCTTTGGCCCACAATTTGTTACTTTCCATCATCCCTATCATATCCTCACTTTTTCCTTCCCCAGGTGGGTTTCTGTGATGTACTTCATAATCACTCCCTTGCCCCTTCTACTCTCTTGCCCTATCCATCAAGCTGCCCTGGGAAAACTCCAACCCTAGTCTGCAGGGACTATCAGCACAAACTCTCCACGTGTGTGGCAAAGTATGCCTCAAAGGAATTGGAGGGCTGGACAGATGTTCTCTGGGTGTGGCAATTCCCTCCAGCCAAAGAATTAATTAGCTCTTGCACATCTGCTGTTATATGCAGGTAAAAGAAATGACAGCATTCTTAACTTAGACAGATTAAGAAAAGGAGATTGAAGGGAAGGAGTATAATTTGAATTTACATTGAAAAAAAAGTCTTTGACTTTAAAATGAATAAAGTAATTGGAACTGCTAACGCATTGCCAGGCAGAGGGCAGACTTATTAAATAATAAAAATCTTTCTCATTTGCATTCAGCAAATTGCCTGACGGTGTGTGAAAGATAATAAATTTCTTAACAGAATTAGTCTCTTAGTCAAACATCAATCATTAACATCTTGTTAACCCTCAAGACTTAGTTAACAAATTTCTTCATAAAAAATAGGAAGGGGGGCTTCCCTGGTGGCGCAGTGGTTGAGAGTCCGCCTGCCGACGTAGGGGACACGGGCTCGTGCCCCGGTCCGGGAGGATCCCACGTGCCGCGGAGCGGCTGGGCCCGTGAGCCATGGCCGCTGAGCCTGTGCGTCCGGAGCCTATGCTCCGCAACGGGAGAGGCCACAACAGCGAGAGGCCCGCATACCGCAAAAAAAAAAAAAAAAAAAAAATAGGAAGAAAAAATGGAAAAGGTAAAATTTATGGCACTGCTATGATCATAAACTTAATAAGTGTTTATCATAGAAAATTTGAAAAATACAGGAGACCTTCAAGATGGCTGAGGAGTAAGATATGGAGATCACCTTCCTCCCCACAAATACATCAGAAATACATCTACATGTGGAACAACTCCTACAGAACACCTACTGAACCGTGGCAGAAAACCTCAGACTTCCCAAAAGGCAAGAAACTCCCCCACGTACCTGGGTAGGGCAGAAGAAAAAAGAAAACACAGAGACAAAAGAATAGGGACAGGACCTGCACCTCTGGAAGGGAGCTGTGAAGGAGGAAAGGTTTCCACACACTAGGAAGCCCCTTCGCGAGCGGAGACTGCGGGTGGTGGAGGGGGAAAGCTTCGGAGCCGCGGAAGAGAGCGCAGCAACGGGGGTGCGGAGGGCAAAGCGGAGAGATTCCCACACGAGGATTGGTGCCGACCAGCACTCACCAGCCCGAGAGGCTTGTCTGCTCACCCGCCGGGACGGGTGGGGGCTGGGTGCTGAGGCTCAGGCTTCAGAGGAAAGATCCCAGGGAGAGGCCTGGGGTTGGCTGCGTGAACACAGCCTGAAGGGGGCTAGTGTGCCACAGCTAGCCAGGATACAGTCCAGGAAAAAGTCTGGAACTACCTAAGAGGTAAGAGACCATTGCTTCGGGGTGCGCAAGGAGAGGGGGATTCAGAGCACCGCCTAAACAAGCTCCAGAGACAGGCGCGAGCCACGGCTATCAGCCCGGACCCCAGAGACAGGCATGAAACACTAAGGCTGCTGCTGTAGCCACCAAGAAGCCTGTGTGCAAGCCCAGGTCACTACCCACACCTCCCGTCTTGGGAGCCTGTGCAGCCCGCTACTGCCAGGGTCCCGTGATCCGGGGACAACTTCCCCGGGAGAATGCACGGAGCGCCTCAGGCTGGTGCAATGACACGCCGGCCTCTGCTGCCACAGGCTCACCCTGCATTCCGTACCCCTCCCTCCCCCCGGCCTGAGTGAGCCACAGCCCCCTAATCAGCTGCTCCTTTAACCGCATCCTGTCTGAGTGAAGAACAGATGCCCTCAGGCGACCTACATGCAGAGGCGGAGCCAAATCCAAAGCTGAGCCCCAGGAGCTGTGCGAACAAAGAAGAGAAAGGGAAATCCCTCCCAGCAGCCTCAGGAGCAGTGGATTAAATCTCCACAATCAACTTGATGTACCCTGCATCCGTGGAATACCTGAATAGACAACAAATCATCCCAAAATTGAGACGGTGGACTTTGGGAGAAACTTTGGGGTTTCTTTCTGCATCTAATTTGTTTTCGGTTTTAGGTTTATCTTAACTTAGTATATAGAGTTTAGTATAATTCGTAGATTTCTTTATTGATTTGGTTGCTCTCTTTTTTTATATATATATACATATATATTCTTTTTCCCTTTTTTTCTTTTTGTGAGTGTGTATGTGTATGCTCCTTTGTGTGATTTTGTCTGTATAGCTTTGCTTTTACCATTTATCCTAGGGTTCTGTCTGTCCATTTTATTGTTTTGTTTTGTTTTTTGTATAGTTTTTAGCTCTTGTTGTCATTGGTGGATTTGTTTTTTGGTTTGGTTGCTCTCATCTTTCTTTTTTTTATTACTTTTTAATTTTTTTATTTTAAATAATTATTTTTATTTTATTTATCTATTTTTCCTTCCTTCCTTCCTTCTTTCTTTCCTCCCTCTCCCTCTCCCTCTCCCTCTCCCTCTCTCCCTCTCTCCCTCTCTCCCTCTCCCTTTCTCCCTTTCTCCTTTTTCTTCTGAGCCATGTGGCTGACAGGGTCTTTGTGTTCTGGCCAGGTGCCAGGCCTTTGCCTCTGAGGTGGGAAAGCCGACTTCAGGATATTGGACCACCAGAGACCTCCCAGATCCATGTTATATCAAACAGCAGGAGCTCTCCCAGAGATCTCCATCTCAACGCTAAGACGCATCTCCACTCAATGACCAGCAAGCTACAGTGCTGGACACCCCATGCCGAACAACTAGCAAGACAGGAACACAACCCCACCCTTTAGCAGAGAGGCTGCCTAAAAACATAAAAAGGTCACAGACACACCAAAACACACCACCAGGCACAGTCCTACCCACCAAAAAGACAAGATCCAGCCCCATCCACCAGAGCACAGGCACCAGTTCCCTCTACCAGGATGCCTACACAGCCCACTGAACCAACCATAGCCACTGGGGGCAGACACCAAAAACAATGGGAATTATGAGCCTGCAGCCTGCAAAAAGGAGACCCCAAACACAGTAAGTTAAGCAAAATGAGAAGACAGAGAAACACACAGCAGATGAAGGAGCAAGGTAAAAACCCACCAGACCAAACAAATGAAGAGGAAATAGGCAGCCTACCTGGAAAAGAATTCAGAGTAATGAGAGTAAAGATGATCCATAATCTTGGAAATAGATGGAGACAATACAAGAAACGTTTAAAAAGGACCTAGAAGAACTAAAGAGCAAACAATGATGAACAACACAATAAAGGATATCAAAAATCCTCTAGAAGGAATAAATAGCAGAATAACTGAGGCAGAAGAATGGATAAGTGACCTGGAACATAAATTAGTGGAAATAACTACTACAGAGCAGAATAAAGAAAAAAAGATGAAAAGACTTGAGGACAGTCTCAGAGACCTAAGGGAAAACTTTAAATGCACGAACATTCAAATTATAGGGGTCCCAGAGGAAGAAGAGAAAAAGAAAGGGACTGAGGAAATATTTGAAGAGTTTATAGTTGAAAACTTCCCTAAGATGGCAAAGGAAATAGTCAATCAAGTCAAGGGAGCACAGAGTCACATACAGGACAAATCCAAGGAGAAACACGCCAAGACACATATTAATCAAACTATCAAAAATTAAATACAAAGAAAACATATTAAAAGCAGCAAGGGAAAAGCAACAAATAACATACAAAGGAACGCCCATAAGGTTAAGAGCTGATCTTTCAGCAGAAACTCTGCAAGGCAGAAGGCAGTGGCAGGACATATTAAAGTGATGAAATGGAAAAACCTACAATCAAGATTACTCTACCCAGCAGGCATCTCATTCAGATTCAACAGAGAAATTAAAACCTTTACAGACAAGCAAAAGCTAAGAGAATTCAGCATCACCAAACCAGCTTTACAACAAATGCTAAAGGAACTTCTCTAGGCAGGAAACACAAGAGAAGGAAAAGACCTACAATAAGAAACCCAAAGCAATTAAGAAAGTGGGAATAGGAACATACATATTGATAATTACCTTAAATGTAAATGGATTAAATGTTCCAACCAAAAGACACAGACTAGCTGAATGGATACAAAAACATGACCAGTATATATGCTGTCTACAAGAAACACACTTCAGACCTAGGGACACATACAGACTGAAAGTGAGGGGATGGAAAAAGATATTCCATGCAAATGGAAATCAAAAGACAGCTGGAGTAGCAATTCTCATATCAGAGAAGATCGACTTTAAAATAAAGACTACTGAAAGAGACAAAGAAGGACACTACATAATGATCAAGGGGTCAATCCAAAAAGAAGGTATAACAATTGTAAATATTTATGCACCCAACATAGGAGCACCTCAATACATCAGGCAAATGCTAACAGCCATAAAAGGGGAAATCAACAGTAACACAATCATAGTAGGGGACTTTTTCACCCCATTTTCACCAATGGACAGATCATCCAAAATGAAAATAAATAGGAAACACAAGCTTTAAATGATACATTAAACAAGATGGGCTTAATAGATATTTATAGGACATTCCATCCAAAAACAACAGAATACACTTTCTTCTCAAGTGCTCGTGGACCATTCTCCAGGATGTATCATATCCTGGGTCACAAATCAAGCCTTGGTAAATTTAAGAAAATTGAAATCATATCAAGTATCTTTTCTGACCAGAACACTGTGGCACTAGATATCAATTACAGGAGAAAATCTTTAAAAAATTCAAACACATGGAGACTAAACAATATGCTACTAAATAAGCAAGAGATCACTGAAGAAATCAAAGAGGAAATCAAAAAATACCTAGAAACAAATGACAATGAAAACATGATGACCCAAAACTTATGGGATGCAGCAAAAGCAGTTCTTAGAGGGAATTTTACAGCAATACAATCCTACCTCAAGAAACAAGAAACATCTCAAATAAAAAACCTAACCTTACTCCTAAAGCAATTAGAGAAAGAAGAACAAAAAAACCCCCAAAGTTAGCAGAAGGAAGAAATCATAAAGATCAGATCAGAAGTAAATGAAAAAGAAATGAAGAAAACAATAGCAAACATCAATAAAACTAAAAGCTGGTCCTTTGAGAAGATAAACAAAATTGATAAAACATTAGCCAGACTCATCAAGAAAAAATGGGAGAAGACTCAAATCAACAGAATTAGAAATGAAAAAGGAGAAGTAACAACTGACACTGCAGAAATACAAAGGAACATGAGAGATAACTACAAGCAATTATATGCCAATAAAATGGACAACCTGGAAGAAATGGACAAAGTCTTAGGAAAGCACAACGTTCCGAGACTGAACCAGGAAGAAGTAAAACACATGAACAGACCAATCACAAGCACTGAAATTGAGACTGTGATTAAAAGTCTTCCAACAAACAAAACCCAGGACTAGATGGCTTCACAGGCAAATTCTATCAAACATTTAGAGAATACCTCCCACCTAACCTTCTCAAAATCTTCCAAACTACAGCAGAAGGAGGAACACTCCCAAACTCATTCTACGAGGCCACATCACCCTGATACCAAAACCAGACAAAGACATCACAAAGAAAGAAAACTAGGGGCCAGTATCACTGATGAACATAGATGCAAAAATCCTCAACAAAACATTAGCAAACAGCATCCAGCAGCATATTAAAAGGATCCTACACCATGATCAAGTGGGGTTTATCCCAGGAATGCAAGAATTCTTCAATATATGAAAATCAATCAATGTGATACAGCATATTAACAAACTGAAGAAGAAAAAACATATAATCATCTCAATAGATGGAGAAAAGGCTTTTGACAAAATTCAACACCCATTTATGATAAAAACCCTCCAGAAAGTAGGCAAGAGGGAACTTACCCAGCCTAATAAAGGTCATATATGACAAACACACAGCCAACATCGTTCTCAATGGTGAAAAACGGAAACCATTTCCTCTAAGATCAGGAACAAGACAAGGTTGTCCACTCTCAGCACTATTATTCAACACAGTTTTGGAAGTTTTAGCCACAGCAAACAGAGAACAAAAAGAGAAAAAAGCAATACATATCAGAAAAGAAGAAGTAAAACTGTCACTGTTTGCAGATGACATGATACTATACATAGTGAATCCTAAAGACACTACCAGAAAACTACTAGACCTAATTAATGAATTTGGTAAAGCAGCAGGATACAAAACTAATGCACAGAAATCTCTTGCATTTCTATACACTAAGAATGAAAAATCAGAAGGAGAAAATAAGGACACATTCCCATTTACCACAGCAACAAAAAGAATAAAATACCTAGGAATAAACCTACTTAAGGAGAAAAAAGACCTGTACGTAGAAAACTATAAGACACTGATGAAAGAAATTAAAGATGATACAAATAGATGGAGAGATATACCACGTTCTGTATTGGAGGAATCAACATTGTGAAAATGACTATACTACCCAAAGCAATCTGCAGATTCAATGCAATCCCTATCAAACTACCGATGGCATTTTTCACAGAACTAGAACAAAAAATTTCACAATTTATATGGAAACAAGAAAGACCCCAAATAGCCAAAGCAATCTTGAGGAAGAAAAATGGAGCTGGAGGAATCAGGCTCCCTGACTTCAGACTATACTACAAAGCTACAGTAATCAAGACAGTATGGCATTGGCACAAAAACAGAAATATAGATCAATGGAACAGGATAGAAAGCCTAGAGATAAACCCACACACATATGGTCACCTCATTTTTGATAAAGGAGGCTAGAATACACAATGGAGAAAAAACAGCCTCTTCAATAAGTGGTGCTGGGGGCTTCCCTGGTGGCGCAGTGGTTGAGAGTCTGCCTGCCAATGCAGGGGATGCGGGTTCGCGCCCCGGTCCGGGAAGATCCCACATGCCGCTGAGTGGATGGGCCCATGAGCCATGGCCACTGAGCCTGCACGTCTGGAGCCTGTGCTCCGCAATGGGAGAGGCCACAACAGTGAGAGGCCTGCGTACCGCAAAAAAAAAAAAAAAAAAAAAAAAAAAAGTGGTGCTGGGAAAACTGGACAGCCTTATATAAAAGAATGAAATTAGAACACTTCCTAACACCATGCACAAAAATAAACTCAAAATGGATTAAAGCCCTAAATGCAAGGCCAGACACTATAAAACTCTTAGAGGAAAACATATGCAGAACATTCTATGACATAAACCACAGCAAGATCTTTTTGACCCACCTCCTAGAGAAATGGAAATAAAAACAAAAATAAACAAATGGGACCTAATGAAACTTAAAAGCTTTTGCACAGCAAAGGAAAACATAAACAAGACGAAAAGACAACCCTCAGAATCGGAGAAAATATTTGCAAACGAAGCAACTGACAAAGGATTATTCTCCAAGATTTATAAGCAACTCATGCAGCTCAATATCAAAAAAACAAACAACCCAATCCAAAAATGGGCAGAAGACCTAAATAGACATTTCTCCAAAGAAGATATACAGTTTGTCAACAAACACATGAAAGGATGCTCAACATCACTAATCATTAGAGAAATGCAAATCAAAACTACAGTGAGGTATCACCTCACACCAGTCAGAATGGCCATCATCAAAAAATCTACAAACAATCAATGCTGGAGAGGGTCTGCAGAAAAGGGAACCCTATTGCACTGTTGGTGGGAATGTAAATTGATACAGCCACTATGGAGAACAGTATGAAGGTTCCTCAAAAAACTACAAATAGAACTACCATACGACCTAGCAATCCCACTACTGGGCATATACCCTGAGAAAACCATAATTCAAAAAGAGTCATGTTCCACAATGGTCATTGCAGCACTATTTACAATAGCCAGGAAATGGAAGGAACATAAGTGTCCACTGAAAGATGAACGGATAAAGAAGACGTGGGACATATATACAATGGAATATTACTCAGCCATAAAATGAAACAAAACTGAGTTTTCTGTAGTGAGGTGGATGGACCTAGCGTCTGTCATACAGAGTGAAGTAAGTCAGAAAGGGAAAAAAATACCATATGCTAACACATATATACAGAATCTGAAAAAAAAACAAAAAAAATGGTTCTGATGAACCTATGGGCAGAACAGGAATAAATTCGCAGACGTAGAGAATGGTCTTGAGGACACGGGGACCGGGAAGGGCAAACTGGGACAAAGTGAGAGAGTGGCATGTACATATATACACCACCAAATGTAAAATAGATAGCTAGCAGGAAGCAGCTGCATAGCACAGGGAGATCAGCTCGGTGCTCTGTGACCACCTAGAGGGGTGGGATGAGGATGGGAGGGAGACACAAGAAGGAGATATGGGGATATATGATATGTATAGCTGATTCACTTTGTTATAAAGCAGAAGTTAACACACCATTGTAAAGCAATTATACTCCAATAAAGATGTTAAAAAATAAATAAAAATAAAAAGATAGTGTTTGGGGGGCTTCCCTGGTGGCGCAGTGGTTGAGAGTCTGCCTGACGATGCAGGGGACATGGGTTCGTGCCCCAGTCTGGGAAGATCCCACATGCCGCGGAGCGGCTGGGCCCGTGAGCCATGGCCGCTGAGCCTGCGCGTCCGGAGCCTGTGCTCCACAGTAGGAGGGGCCACAACAGTGAGAGGCTCGCGCACCGCAAAAAAAAAAAAAAAAAGATAGCCGTTGGAAAAAAAAAAACACTGCCACGAATAATTTTGTAAAAAATGAGTGTATGCAATTCTGATCACTGGTTTTTGTTAGATCATATTGGAAAAAGTGGAATAAAAGAGTAGAAGAATACAATCAGTTTTAAGCCTTCTTATTGGCAAAGCCAACTTGCCTTACAGAAAGTTCGTATGTTCTGGAAATTTTGTTAGTGGTTTTTACTCCTCAGAGTGGAAGAGTTCCTAGGAAGGTAGACAAACACAGAAGGTACCTTGAAAAAAGTGAGGAGGCTTAAGTTCAGACCTGGCCAATATTGGGCCCTTGGGATAATGGTGCAGCTCACTTCCCCTCAATTGAGTAATTTTACGTAACGACTCTATATTTCTGAAAGATGCACAGTGGTGCCTAACGTATGCCAACAAGAGAAGGCTTTTACAACAAAATCAGCAAAGGTCCTCGACTTCTGTAGACCTCAAATGCTCATCCATACAATGATCTCCCCACCAGTGGTTCCCAGACTCAAAGGCACATCCAAATCCTCTGGGGGCATGTTAAAATTCCTAACACACACACACACACACGCACACACACACACCCTTCGTTTCCTGGATCCACTCTCTAAAGATTCTAACTCAGCAAGTCTTAGGCTGGGGCTAGGAATTTGTATTTTTAACACTGTCCCTAGGCAATTCTGGTATAGATGAGCCTCTTATAAGAGCTAATTTCTGAAAATCTATCAAGCTTTGAATTTTCATGAGTCTCTCATGATAGAGTTATCACTGCTTTGTAAATATGATGGGGAGAAGTTCAAAATATTTTAAGAAAGAGAGTATTTAATTTTGCAAGTTTTTAATGGTTATTTTATGCTCAAACATACTCCAATATCAGTTTCTTTCAAAGAATTCTCAAATGTATCTATACACTTATTTGCATAAGCCTGTGGTTTTGTAATCAAAACTATTTATTTGCTGGCCTTTTCTTCCTTTAAATGTATGTTAAAATATATTTTAATATCCAGGGAATTTATTTAGACTTGTTTATCAATGTTCCCATGGTACTTCCTTCCTACCTCCATCCTCTGGCCCAAGATAGGAACAATTGGGTTAAAGCTGACTGCACCACCAGGCAAGAGTGCTTCACATTGAGCTGGCCTCCCTCTACTTGCCTTTCCATTAGCAATAATAACAGCAACAATAAGACATTCATTGAGTGCTTACCAGGTATAAGACAATGTATGGAAACTTCTATAGAGATCACTTTGGCTCCTTGATATTAGTCAATGCTAACTTGTAGCTCACTGGATGTCATAGATTTATTAATTCTACCAAGATAAATAAATATAAAATATACTTCCTCTTAAAAGATGAATAAAATATCACACATACTGTTTAGGTATATTTTTGGACTCCAATAAATAAAAATTGAATGTATGAGGGAACTAATAAATGCTAGAACAAGTATTTGAGAAGTTAGGTACACATAGGTGATAAATAATAGATCTCTGCATTTAGATACAAAACTGGCCATTGCCCAACATGGCCATAACCCTTGATCTTTGGGGCTATCTTTTCCACCAAATAGAAATTATTTGCCTCTCTACCAGACAAAAACCTACTAGTCACCATGGTGTCCCTATAGAGCTATAGAACAGCTCAGTCAACAGAAAGTCTATTGAACTGCACTGACACTGTCATGACAGAAGATACAGTATCCTCATTTTCCTACTTCCAAGTTTGGGATAGTTTTCATGACAACCTGAAGTTAGTGAAAATATTACAGCTGATGAACTAGTGCTATCAACCAGTGAGTGGGTGAGAAATCTTTTCTTAGAAATGTGGCACAGCTTTCTGGGATCAAGCACCAAAAAATTTTAAAAAAAAAGAAGGAAGGAAGGAAGAGAAGTAAGGAAGGAGGGAGGGAGAAAAGGAGTGAGGGAGGGAGGGAGGAAGGAAAGAATGAATGAAGGGAGGGAGAAAGGAAAGAAAGGAGGGAGGCAGGAAGAAAGGAAGGAAGGAAGGGAAGGAAGGAAGGGAAAAAGAAGAAAACAGGATTTCAAGTTTCATCCCTCATATTTCATGCCTAGAATTTGGATTCACTCAAAATATGCTATTTTCTTAGGGATTTTACCCAACAGTGTTTATAGTTCTGTCAAAATCAAGGCAATCTGAATTGCATACTAAAAATATCTCAATAAATATAGCATTATGCTTGAAAGACTAGAGGAATGCTAAAGTTATTTATGGCTTGTTCATGTAACAGTTTTGATGTATACTGATGGCAAATATTCTGTGGTTAAATCAGATATGCTACATGTTCACTGTTAAGATACTACTTTACTTTATGTTGGTTTTGATATATACATTGCTATTTGGATTTTTTATTCCTTTAGGGGTAGGGTATGACAACTTTTTTATACAATTTTTAAAGGTTACACTCCATTTATAGTTATTACAAAATACCGGCTATATTCCCCATGTTGTACAATACAACCTAGTAGACTATCTTATACCCAATGGTTTGTACCTCTTGCTCCTCCACACCTATATCACCCCTGTTGCACCTCCCCACTGGTAACCACTAGTTTGTTCTCTATACCTGTAAGTCTGCTTCTTTTTTGTTATATTCACTAGTTTGTTGTATTTTTTTAGATTCCACATATGAGTGATATACAGTATTTGCCTTTGTCTATCTGACTTTTCTCACTTAGGATAATGCCCTCCAAGTCCATCCATATTGCTGCAAATGGCAAAATGTTGTTCTTTTTTATGAATGAGAAGCATTCCATAATATATATATGTGTATACACACACACACACACACACACACACACACACACATATATATACCACAGCTTTTTTATCCATTCATCTGTTGAGTGATGATGGTTGCTTCCATATCTTGGCAATTGTAAATAATGCTGCTATGAACACTGGGGTACATGTATCTTTTCAAATTAGTGTTTTTGTTTTTTTTGGATACATACCCAGGAATGGAATTACTAGGTCATATGGTAGTTCTATTTTTAGTATTTTTTTTTTCATTCTGATCAGCAACCACTTTTTTTCATTAATTGTATATATTTTGTCCTTTATAATTTATTTTTTTATTACAGTAGAGTTGATTTACAATGTTTCAGGTATACAGCAAAGTAATTCATATATATATATTGTTTTTCAGATTCTTTTCCATTATAGGTTATTACAAGATATTGAATATAGTTCATATAGTTCCCTGTCCTGTATGTTAGGTCCTTGTTGGTTATGTATTTTATGTATAGTACTGTGCATCTGTTAATCCCAAATTCCTAATTTATCCCTACCCCCTCCACTTTCCCCTTTGGTAGCCATAAGTTTGTTTTCTATGTCTGTGAGTCTATTTCTGTTTTGTAAGTAAGTTCATTTGTAACACTTTTTCAGATTCCACATATAAGTGATATCATATGACATTTGTCTTTCTCTATCTGACTTATTTCACATAGTATGATAATCTCTAGGTCCATGCATGTCACTGCAAATGGCATTATTTCACTCTTTTTTATGGCTGAGTAATATTCCATGTTGTATATATACCACATTTCTTCCACAAGGTGGGGGAGAGGGGTTGGGATGAATTGGGAGACTGGCATTGACATATACACACTAACATAAATAAAATGGATAACTAATGAGAACATACTGTATAGCACCAGGAACTCTACTCAATGCTCTGTGGTGACCTAAATGGAAAGGGAATCTAAAAAAGAGTGGATATATGTATATGTATAACTGATTCACTTTGCTGTACAGCAGAAACTAACACAGCATTGTAAAGCAACTATACTCCAATAAAAATTAATTTTAAAAAACGTGGCAAGAGTGAACATCCTTGTCTTGTTCCTGATCTTAGAGGGAACACTTTCAGCTTTTCACAGTTGAGTATGATGTTATCTGCGGGTTTGTCATATATGGTCTTTATTATGTCAAGGTATGTTCCCTCTATGCACACTTTCTGGAGAGTTTTTATCATAAATGGATGTTGAATTTTATCAAAAGCCTTTTCTGTATCTATTGAGATGATCATGTGATTTTTATTCTTCAGTTTGTTAATGTGGTGTATCACAATAATTGATTTGTAAATACTGAAAAATCCTTGCATCCCTGGGATAAATCCCATTTATCATGGGTATGATCCTTTTAATGTATTGTTGGATTCAGTTTACTAGTGTTTACTAGAATTTTTGCATTTATGTTCATCAGTGATACTGGCCTGTAATTTTCTTTTTTTGTGTGTGGTATCTTTGTCTGGTTTTGGTATCAGGGTGATGGTGGCCTCATAGAATGAGTTCAGAAGTGTTCCTTCCTCTGCAATTTTTTGGAATAGTTTCAGAAGGAAAAGTGTTAACTCTTCTCTAAATGTTTGGTAATATTCACCTATGAAGCCATCTGGTCCTGGACTTTTGTTTGTTAGAAGATTTTTAATTACCAATTCAATTTCAGAACTGGTAATTGGTCTGTTCATATTTTCTATTTCTTCCTGGTTCAGTCTTGAGAGATTGTACCTTTCTAAGAATTTGTCCATTTCTTCTAGGTCGTCCACTTTATTGGTGTACAGTTGTTCATAGTAGTCTCTTATGATTCTTTGTATTTCTGTGGTGTCATTTGTAACTTCTCCTTTTTCATTTCTAATTTTATTGATTTGGTCCCTCTTCCTTTTTTTCTTGATAAGTCTGGCTAAAGTTTTATCAATTTTGTTTACCTTGTCAAAGAACCTGCTTTCAGCTTCATTGATCTTTTCTATTGATTTTTAGTCTCTCATTTATTTCTGCTCTGATCTTTCTGATTTCTTTCCTCCTACTAACTTTGGGCTTTGTTTGTTCTTCTTTCTCTAGTTGCTTTAGGTGTAAGGTTAGGTTGTTTATTTGAGATTTTTCTTGTTTCCTGAGGGAAGCTTGTATCACTATAAATTTCCCTCTTAGAACTGTTTTTGCTGCATCCCATAGTTTTTGGATCATCGTGTTTTCATTTTCATTTGTCTCTAGATTTTCTTAATTTCCTTTTTGATTTCTTCAGTGATCCAGTGGTTGTTTAGCAGCATATTGTTTAGCCTACACGTGTTTGTGTATTTTGCAAATATTAACAGACATAAAAGGAGAATCTGACAGTAACACAATAATAGTAGGGGACTTTAACACCCCACTAACATCAATGGACAGATCATTCAGACAGAAAATCAATAAGAAAACATAGGCTTTAAATGACACATTAGCACAAATGGACTTAATTAATATAGAGAGAGCATTCCATCTGAAAGCAGTAGAAATACACATTCTTTTCAAGCATACAAGGAAGATTCTCCAGGACAGATCACATGCTAGGCCACAAAATAAGTCTTGGTAAGTTTAAGAAAACTGAAATCATATCAAGCATCTTTTCTGACCACAACGCTATGAGACTAGAAATCAACTATAAGGAAAAAAAGTTTTTATAAGTATTTCATACAGAAATTTCCAGTACTTTATGCTCTAAAATGTATTCAAGAACTATAGGAAAGTCTGGGAAATATCAAAAATCCTTCTGACCTGAAAATGATCTCTTTAGATGGAAGCTGAACAGAGAAAGAAATAACCTTATTTTTTCCCTGCTGTTTGAAGTAAGAAATATTCAGACATTTTAGATGGTCCTAGAACTTGGGTTATTTTTTTTTCTTTCCTTTGTAATTTAAGCTTTCAATTCATATTGATGGAAGAAAATGCCAGAAGATGACCAAAGCCATGATAAGCTGGAACATTTGGAAAGAGCCAGATGGATGAATACGCACTTGGATGAATATCCCTTATAAAAATCTACCATCCAATCTCATAAGGGAAAAAAAGTCCTTAGGGTATTCCCTGTACTCTGTATTTTGGCTAACCAAAAATACCTTCAAAAGACTCTTTATAGTAGTACCATGAAATCTCTAATTTTGGTTTTTAGTGGAATCCGGAATCACAATGCCAATAACAAAAGGAAATAAAATTAAATTTTTTTTAGTTTCCCAAATGTCAGTCAACATTTCAGTTATCCAGCATTTAGTGTAAGTATTCTTAACCATAACATGTCAGCCTTTGGAGACACAAAACATAGCACCCCACCCAGATTCACATACTAGGTGCTGGGGTTGACTGAGATGGCCTCTCCTGTCCCTTTCATGAATGGCTTCGTGTGCACCGAGAGTTGCACAGAAGAGAGAAAGTGTAATTAAGTCAGCCTCTTCCACCCCAAACACTAGAGAAAGACTGCAAAAGGAACTGACCATTAGTGAACACCAGTATGGCCAGACACATTACAGATGCCACTCCCTGTAAGGTAAATGTTATCCTCCTCCTTCTAACTAACAAGGAGACCAGGTCTAAGAGAATTTAAGCAACTTGTGCAGGATCACAGAGGACCATGCACCAGGAACATTTGCATTGCAAAATTTACTTCAGTGGAAAACCATTCCCCCCTACAGGCATCCTCAGCCTATTAAACCCTGAGCCAGAGGCTGCTGGCCAGCAAGAAATCGAAGATGCCTCTTGTGTGATCAATCTTTGACAAAACAAGCAGGAAAAGGGGGGATATAGACTCCAGTGTTTTGACTCCAAAACCAGAGTCATTCTCCTACTTCTGCAACCTGAGAATGAACCAGAGGACCGCTAAGCATCACAGATGCTCTTAGCACCCTAGGCTCTGGTTCAGCCTGGGGTTCAAATAGGAAGGCCTGTTTTTCTGACCACATTCGTTTTCTGGGTGTGCCCATATAGGAATATCTAGCTTCACCATATCTGCAGTGCCCTACTAAAATCACACAGTCCTCTAAAGTTGAAATGCTCACCAGTTTTGGAAAGAGCCTGGAACATGTGTCCACTGTTTTTCTAACAAGTACTCCATTATGAATATGATGCTAATCGGATGTAATGAGAAAACTCATTAAAAAAATCACTGCTCCCCATTTACTGAAAGTTCATATTTTAAACCTTTGTAATTAATCAGTCAACAGGTGTATTACTAAAGAGACCTGCCAAATTATAAACAATGACCTGTCAAAGTCCAGAGCTATGACAGAAAAGAAAAACAACAATGTATCGAGCTATCCAAAAGCAACAAAAAAGATACAACTAACTCTTGAGAAAACTGACAGGCTAAATTTTACTTGAATTTATTTAGACGGAATGGTCTTGAGATGTGGTTAGTTTTGATGATCTATTATTGCCAGGAGCAAGAAGCTTTGTATGAATTAATCTAAAAAACAGTTGTACTTGGTAGGTTTTCATCAGGGTTTAAATGTCAATCTTAAACATCTTGATCAATAGCTTAATATGGCTCAACTACTCTGGAGTACAATTTACAGGTAAATCAAACTGACATGCCTCACAGGGTCCAGTTTCTCAAAATTAAACACCATACTAGAACTGCAATATAAATGAGTATAGTGGACAGCCCATCATTCTCAACTTTCTCCCAAGCTAAACTCTCAACCATGCTTAAGTCATTCTCCATTCAATTAGCACTTGTCTAGAGTCAGGCTTCATGAATGTCACTAAGAATGGAGAAATAACCAAGGCACAGTACTTTCCTCCAAGAGGCACAAAATCTACCTTATGGCACAAAGTTGATGGCCAAGTAAACCATCAATGGCATGATAATCTGATGGCATTAAGTCCAGAGAACTTTGTGAATGTCAGGCTCAGAACCATTTCAGCCCAATTCAGTGAAGGTTTTCAAGAAAAAAATATACAAATGAAATTATTTACAAAACAGAAACAGACTCAGACTCCGAAAACACACTTACAGTTACCAAAGGGGAAACAGGGGGAGGGGATAAATTAGGAGTTTCGGATTAACATATACACACTACTATATACAAAATAGATAATCAACAGGACCTACTGTATAGCCCAGGGAACTCTACTCAATATTCTATAATAACCTATATGGGAAAAGAATCTGAAAAAGAATGGATATATGCATACGTATAACTAAATCACTTTGCTGTACACCTGAAACTAATACAACATTGTAAATCAACTATATTCCAATGTAAAATAAAAATTAAATTAAAAAAATAACCCATAAGTGTGAGCAATAACACAAATACTTATTTAGCCAGTAGAAAATCTAAGGCACCCTGGTTAGCTAATACTAATAGGGCTAAGGGATTTAGGGATGTCTGTTGTGCTGCAGCTATTTGACCAATGGCGGCTGATAGATTTCTGATCATCTTTTTGTTTACATACACTCCTGCATTAGGAACCAAGATTCCCCAAGAGTTTGCCACTGGTGTCTTGGTATCTTGCTAACATATATTGCTTGACTCTGTAAAGAAGACAGAAAGGAGGTGCATCTACTTCCTGATGCATAGACAGGTACTGTTCTAGGTATTTGAAGTACTTCAGTGAACAAAGATGTATAGACAATGGGGTAATACAATGTTCTAATAAACATAAACCTTCTATTTGTCAGCTATTAAAAAAAGAAAAGAAGAAAATGTGAAGCTTCATCTAATTCTTGAAGAACAAGTAAAAGTTTACCAGATAGAGAAGGAAGAAGAGGATAACAGGTAAAGGGAATAGCATGTGGAAAGGCACAGAGGTAGGAGAAAACATTGTATTTGTTTTGTTTTGTTTTGCGGTACGCGGGCCTCTCACTGTTGTGGCCTCTCCCGTTACGGAGCACAGGCTCCAGACGCGCAGGCTCAGCGGCCATGGCTCACGGGCCCAGCCGCTCCACGGCATGTGGGATCTTCCCGGACCGGGGCACGAACCCATGTCCCCTGCATTAGCAGGCGGACTCTCAACCACTGCGCCACCAGGGAAGCCCTATCTTCCATTTTGACTAGTCTTCTACACTGACTGCAAGGTCTTTAGGTAAAACTCCGTATGCCTCAAGTGGCAATTCTAGGAAGATCCACCTTATCCTTCGCTGACACAACAAAAACAGACCTCTAGCAGGCCTAGACCTCCTTTGACGAGCCTTTCTGAAATGTGTACATCCATGTCTTAGCAGACATACCACTGTCAGCTTTAGCTACAACAAAATTTCCTCTAATATGTGATTCTCACTCCCATTAACCTCCTCATTCTACCAAACTTTGAATTCATTTATTTACTCAATTAGCAATCATAAAAATGTATTGAGCACCTTCTCTATGCACAGAACATTGCTACAGTCAGGGTGGCTATGTTTTCTGAAACTCAAATTAGGACAGATGTTCAAACAACCAAAAATGTATAGGTAAGAAGAGAGTGCTTACAACTGAGCCCACTGTAGATAGAAGTCCAATGCACTATCTATTGGGTGAGCACATCGTGGATAATTCGGCATATACGATATCTAGGGGGTATTCATTCATTGATTCATTCAACAAATACTTATTGACTCCCTACTAGGTGCTGGGGCTGCTAATGATAAACAAAAATAGACACCACTTCTGCCTGCAAGTTACTTACCATCTGCAATGGGAGACAGAAATGAGTGAAACAGTCACGGATGCAAGTAAACTGGCATATGTGATAAGTGATTGGTATGATATCCTAAAGTGTCAAGGTATTTAGTCAGGGAGGCCAAGGAAGCTCTCCTCAGGAAATAATGCTTCAGCTGAGATTTGAAGGTAACTAAGTAGAGAGGAGAGGGAAGAACATTCCATTCAGAAGGAAAGCATGTGTAAAGGCACTGCAGCAGAGTAAGCAGAGGAGATCAAAAGAAAGCAGGAATAGAGAATGCTAGAAGGAAAATAATATGAAGTGAGGCTGGATCCAAAGAAGGTCAAGTAGGAAATGCTCAGCACTTATGTGCTTATACCAAGAGCGATAAGAAGCCATTGAAAGGACACATAGAGGTATCAGACATGACATCAATTTGACCTTGAGTGGCATAATGTCTGCCAGGAGGACTACACAGATCCAGTATTAGCAATAAATTAAGGGAAATACCAGAAGGTAAACTCTCCAAAGTCAGGGATCTTTGTTCAATGAAGTACTTCAAATACCTAGAACAGTACCTGGTTCAAGGGAGGAACTCAATAAATATTTGCTGAATGAATAATGACACAAGCCTTTGAGTGGCTGGGAGAAGAAGCATCACTTCCAGAGATCAGACAGGATGTCAGGAGGCAACATGTGAGCTACATCTTGAAGACTAGGTAGGATCAGGCTAGTAGAGATAAAGAGCTCAGGCATTCCAGGAAGATATTCCAGAGAAAGAGGCCTGTCTGGGCAAAGGCAGGGAGGCCACTAGGGCATGGACACGATGAGCCATTCACCTTGGCTGGAAGACAGGGTGCATGAAGGAATGTCATGCAAGGTAAATTGCAAAGGTAGGCTAAGGTTAAATGCTACTGGGTCACCTTGAATGCCAAAGTCACCTTGAATGCCCAAGCTTATCCATATATCTTCTCTTGGCACTAGGAGTTCCCACTCACAGAAACACTGTGTGCTGTAGCAGGAGGAAACAGGCTCCAGGAACTCCAACTTGAAAAGTAAGAACTCTACACCAATGTGATGATACGTTTTTTTGTGTGTTTTTATTTGGGAATTCCAGCACATGAGCCAGCCCTCCTCAGCATACCCTCCAGAGAGCCACCGGGACCATCTTCCCTCTATCTGACACGTGGATCCCACCACCTCAGCCTACACTTGTCCTATGCTTGGGGAGGTGGAAAAGGGGATGTGGAACTGAACAAATGTAATCCAGAATTCCAGGCACTGTCCAGGAGAAGCATGCGCAGCAGCTCAATCATGCAGAACTTCTAAGGAAGTGCTTTTCCCATGGAGACTCCAAACCCTGTTTACTTGCCACTATTAATATATGCTGAATCACATGTGGAGAAATCAGAACTGTTGGAATGAATTACTGATCACAAGAGTTATTATGAGTGTTAGTTGGAGGCAGGAATGAAATTCAAGGTATGCTATTTCACTCCGTGTGGGGGTGTATCTCATTCCTTTCTTAATTTTTAGATATTGGGTTCACTAAAAGAGTAACAGTCTAGAAGTCAGGAGCCCAGTGGTAATCCCGGGTTACCACAAACTATGTTAAGACTCAGTTACTTAACCTTTCTGGACTTCCTCATCTATTAAAAACAAATAAAGTAGGAGGTTGGGGGAGGGGGCAGAGGTGGAGAGCCAGGGGTTGGGGAGGTGAATAATAGGCATGCTGTGGCTGGAACGTACCAAAGTCTTTCATTTTGAAAGTAGCATTTGGGTGAGGGATGGTCCAGGACAGCAGAAAGTGGGTGGTGTGTGGAATCCGAACAGGCTTTGAGTCCCAGCTCGCTGGTCATGTGTCCTTCCAAGCAAGGCTCAACTGAGTGCTCACTCTTTGCCTATTCCAAATGCTTTACAGTATTAACTCAATTAATCCTTATAACTAAGTCCATGAGGGGAATTATCCCATTTTTATAAATGAGGATACTGAGGCACAGAGATGATAACTTGCTCAAGGGCAGTAGACTTGACTAGAGAGCCTTACCACTCTTTACCACTCCACTCTTCTGCACTAAAAGAAAGACGGTGAGTAACTCACTGAACCTCTTTTAAGATTTTGTGTTCCCATAATGTATATAAATAACAGTAATACCAAAATATCCACCTTAAATTGTAAAAAAAATACTATATAAAGGTGAGTTGGAAAACACTTTAGTCGAATCACAGGCTGACATCTAAAGGACCTTCTAGCTCCAATTCAACATCAACACTAATAATGATACCTCTTTAGCATCTAATGTACTCCAATACTCCAATAGGCATCTTTACCCCTATTTTTCAGAAAAGGAAATTGAGGCAGCTAGTAAGCACTGGTCCTAGCATCACTCTGGAGCATTTGAACTCAAGTCTGCCTGGGTCCTGCAGGCCATACTCTTCGGATTCAATGCTGAAACTCTCCCAGAGGCCCCAGGAATCTCAGCACAAAGAGTCCTGAGCCCACACAGATAAACTGGGCCAATATGTTTCTAAAACTTTTTGATCTTCAAATCACTCTGGAGTGAGGAAATGAGAAAGGCAAGGAGCATCTCCAGATCATTCAGTTGGAAAAGACGAATGTTCTTGGGGACATTCAGAAGATGCTCTGCCTGCCTTCTACAGTTACAGAAGGATAGGCCTCTCCAGAGGAGTATTCCTATTTATGTTCACATGGTCACCAGCCAGCCTGGGAAATCAAGCTGAACACCCTGTAGACTAGGATATGATTTTCTGCCCAGACCACGGTAAGCAGCAGCTCTCAGGCCTCCACATGTTTTAGATGGCCCAAGAAGATGACCTGGTACCAAGTGGGTGCTAAGGGCCAGACTCTGAGGGCCTACTCAGGTGCGTGTCCTGGGGAAAACTGTGGGCCTGGTGCAGAGGCCCGACCAGTTCTCACCACAACCCTATCAAGAGGCCAGTTTGGTGCAGTGTAAAGACAGCGAAGTCTTTGAAGCCAGACAGACTGAGGTATTCTAAATCCTATCATGCTATTTATTGGCTTTATGTCCCTGGGCAAGTGATTTAACAATCAGAACCTCAGTTTCCTCATCTGTAAAATGAAGACAGTCATACCTGCTTCAAAGGGTTGCTATGAGGACTTCCTGAGGTAATATATATAAAGTTCCTGGCACATACCGGGTGTTCAAAAACACCCATCTCCCCCTCCCTGCTGAGGAAGAAGGGCTCTCCTCTAACACTTGGTCCCCATCAGAAGATAAAAGAGTACCCAGAGAAACCTGAGAGAGAATACAGCTTCCTCAGGGTAACATCAGTTACTTAATACTCATTCATTCACTCATTCATTCATTCAGCAAAAATTTACTGAGCACCTACTGTGTGCTGAGCACTATACTGAGTGCTTGGGAGGAATCAGACATGGAGCCTTGCTACCACCTCGCCCACCACCCCACACACACTCTCCTGCTCCCTGTCAGGCCACCGAGGCAGAGAAAAGGGTCAGAAAGAACAATCTCCCTCTCAGAAGCAGGAGGTCACAGGGCAGAGCCAGTAGTCCAGTGAATCCACGGTGTGGTTGTAGCCAGGAAGGGCAGGAGTGTCCAGGTGCTCAGAATTGCTCTATATGGAGAGAGGGATGGAGCGAAACTACTCCTTTAACCCCTCCCCCCAGCCCCAGCCCTGCATGCACATAGGAGGTACTTATCAGGAAGACAGAGTAGATTCTAGGGCAAAGCAGACTGGGGAACATTGTGAGTGGAGGGCCTTTGGGGCTTAAAGTATAGGAATTTATAACTCTGTGATCTTTGCCTGGGGACAGGTTCCCAGTAGGAACCTAGAGCATGCTCAAAAAGCCCCTGGAGACTGATCACTGACTTTTCTATTAAGTCAGTTATAAAAGATATCAAAGGAGTTGGGAATAATGGGGTGTCAGACTGGTGGGAGAGGGTAGAGATTTCTTTCTGGTATTCCTCATATGTATCCCAAATTCAGTGCCATCTATAATCAGTATTGTGATCCACATTCTGAGATATGACTGGCTAAGGCACCATCTTACTGTAGGGCCATATTATAAAGTCCAGTAACACCCCTTCCGTCCCAGGCCAGCCATATGTGTTCCCTTCTAGATGCAAATTTCAGGAGGATATAGACAAAGAGGAACATGAGAGAAGCACAGGACACAGGATGTTAAGTCTGCAGCAAAGAAGACTAGAACCTGTGGACATGATCCCTGTTTTCAAATATGAGCACAGCTGTAGAAGGGAGGAAGAAGTAGGAGGGTTGCGTTTGGGACACTTAGGGGTAGATATCTTGGGAGTTCACTGCCACATCCCCAGTGCTTAACACAGTGCCTGGCCCGGGGTACACACTCACTACAGGTCTGTTGGATTTTATTGAATTGAATGGAGACCTTTCAGAGAGTTAGACTGCTTCTGGATGGGATGGGATGGGATGAGTGAGAAGAGAGGGATCAAGCAGAGCACTCCCTACCTACAGAGGTGTGCAAGCCAGATGCCACATGGTGGGCCATGGGAGGATGGAATGGACAGTCATCAAGGCTTCTCTGAGCCCTGAGGTTCCTTGCCCTTGGCTCCAAGAGACAAAGGATTCCCATTTCCCTGGGTGCTTTGGGCCTCATTGATATTATTACACTCCTTCCACTGCAAGCCAATCCAAAAACACACGTGGTCTGGGATCAAAGCTGCTGGGAGGGTTCCCATGGCACACCATGCTTGGCAGCTGACGGGTCCCTTGAGCTGCCAGGGAGGTCTGGAGAGTGACTGCCAGCTTCAGCTTTGCGGTGGAGCTCAGGTTCTCCATCCACAGGAGGCCACCTGAGGGAAGAGGGGCCTTACGCTCGCAAGTTTGGTCACCAACGTGGGCCCAAGAGGACTTCTTTCTCCTCTCTTTGAAGGGAAGTCAGGCTTGGGAATAGAAATGACTTCAAATTGCATATTCCTTAGCAGCTGACAGTTCAGAGTCCTGAGGAATGGGAGGACTCTACACAGCTTTTATGGGTCTTCGAAAGTGCTTACCCCTGGTTTCACCCAGAAAATAGCACATAGAAAATAGCATCAGAACCAATCTCTAAAGCTTCACATTAGGGCCCCTCGGGATGAAGGCAGGGGCTAATCCTTTAGGGGAGTAAAAATGGAAAGCAGTTTGTTCACTTCTGCTTCTAGATCTGTTACCCCAAAGCCAGTGCAGAAATTGGCACGGAGCTCTGAAACAGGGTTCACCTAATCTCTTGAATCCTAGGTAAAAATTTCATGCTGGATGGTCAGGTTGGTTTCAGCATGTGATCAGGACATTCAGAGGCAATAATCTTCAGTAACAAGCATGAGCATAAAATGAGGAATCTGACAAATGTCAAAAAGAAAAAAAATCCCAGAATTGTAATGTGTTTTAACTGTTTTGCTCTGTCATGTTTACTCAAGTATTTGATCTTTCCCTCCTCCCAATCTTCTGAATTTTGAGAAGAAAATACTTTTAAATTTTATTTTCAAACCATATTCTCTCACTGAGATTCCAAGGTTGTAAGCAGCATCACCTCACATGGGAAAACTTAGGAAGAACATCTGAAGACGTATAAACAGTGAGGCATCAAACGTTGCTGAGGGAATGGAAGAGAGCCTGACCACATCATCACCATTATTATAATAATCACTTCCTTTTTAGTTTAAAGAAGAGCAATAATTTTCCTTCTGTTGCATTTCTGTAAAGCAGCTTATTTGCCTGTTAAAGGATTCAAACCACCAAGACAGATAAAATTGGTAATTAGTCACCTTTATTATTAAAGGAATAAATGTGTAATAACCACCCTTGACTTAGGTGAGTCAGCAAATGGAGCAGAAGGCCTACTGAGCGGGGCCTTAGGAGAAGGGGGAATCAAGTTTCAGCTGTCCACACACCCAGAGTGTTGAGCAGGAGAGGCCACTAGTCTCCCTAAGCCTCAGGTGCCTTGCCTACAAACAGAATGACAACTTCTTCTTGGACTAAGGATATTGTGAGAACCACTTTGGAACCCTGTGTGTGAAATGCCTTTGTCAACTGTACACCTTCTCCAAAGCAGGGCATGACAGACATAAACAATGGGGTGACCCTTGGCTTATTATAAGTAGTGAAGGAACTGGTCTTTTTTTAAATTTTTATTTAATATTGGAGTACAGTTGATTTACAATTTTGTGTTAGTTTCAGGTGTAGAGCAAAGTGATTCAGTTATATATATACATATATCCATTCTTTTTCAGATTCTTTTTTTTTTTTTTTTTTTTTTTGCGGTCCGCGGGCCTCTCACTGTTGTGGCCTCTCCCGTTGCGGAGCACAGGCTCCGGACACGCAGGCTCAGTGGTCATGGCTCACGGACCCAGCCGGTCCGCGGCATGTGGGATCTTCCTGGACCAGGGCACGAACCCGTGTCCCCTGCATCGGCAGGCGGACTCTCAACCACTGCGCCACCAGGGAAGCCCCCTTTTTCAGATTCTTTTCCCATATATATTATTACAGAATATTGAGTAGAGTTCCCTGTGCTATACAGTAGACCCTTATTGATAAGCTATTTTATATACAGTAGTGTGTCTATGTTAATCCCAGACTCCTAATTTATCCCTCTCCCCCACCTTTTCCCTTTGGTAATCATACGTTTGTTTTCAAAGTCTGTGAGTCTGCTTCTGTTTTGTAAATAAGTTCATTTGTAAATAAGTTCATTAAACAAAATAAGTACTGTTTTGTAAATAAGTTCATGTTTTTTAGATTCCACATATAAGCGATATATGATATTTGTCTTTCTCTGTGTGACTTACTTCACTTAGTATGATAATCTCTAGGTCCGTCATGTTGCTGCAAATGGCAGTATTTCATTTTTTATGGTTGAGTAATATTCCACTGTGTATATGTACCACATCTTCTTTATCCATTCCTCTGTCAATGGACATTTAGGTTGTCTTCCATGTCTTGGCTATTGTAAATAGTGCTGTAATGAACATTGGGGTGGAACTGGTCTTCTCAACATGATAGCTAGTCATACATTAAAAATTAAAATTGTAGTAATTTTAATTAATAAAAGAGTGTGGAGAGTGGTGATAATGATACTAAACCTAGGAAATTGGGCCTGAACGCCACTGAAATGTTTAAAATAAATGCATTCCTTCATTCATTGGGCACTTCTATTATGAGGTACTGGGAAAACTGAGGCACAAGTCTTCAGTGTGAAGAGGGCCCTAGCCCACAGCCTTGTGAAGGGAGCAGCAGAACAGGGCAGGTGTCTATTACAACATGGGCTGAGGTATGGGTTAGCCCAGAGGAGAACACCTGACTCAGATTGGGTGGAGTGGAACAAATTCCCTCTGAAATAGATTTGATGATTGAAGTCCAAGGGTGCACCTGCAGAAGCAGAGTGAATCTCCTTTAGTTTGCTCTAGAGTACCCAAGTTCACCTTTCCTTTTCAATCCAGGCGTCAGTAGCCTCTGGGGTCTGTTTGGCATAATCTTGCTTTTGCACTTGTCTCTTGGAAGCCCTTGTCATCCCCACTTGCTTGCTGTGTTAATATTTTTCTATAAAGCTGTCCACCTTTAGGCACAGGGACCAAAGGCCATGGACATGGTGGTTGCTGCTGCTAACATCAGGCTTGAGCTCACAGTGTCCTATTCCACTGGGAGATACTCACCCCCACCTCCCAGGGGCAGCACCTAAGAGTGTCTCAGTGGAAGAATCAAGACCAAAGAACGCCTTCACTATTGTTGGAGAGCTGCTCCTCCCAGTTGCTCCCTGTGCATTTCAGCAAGGAAAATTAGAACATGTCTGAAGTTGGCCTGGGGAAAGCCCTGCTTCCCAAACACAGCACACAGTTATAACAGAGGGAGATCACAGAGCATGATCTTGTGAGCAAATAATGATGTCATTGGAGAAGAGGAAGCTAATGATTTATGTCGTTTCCTTCTAACCCCTTGCCTTCACAACGCTCCATTACTCAGACCCAGGACAAAGGTCCAAGTAAGCTGGGGTCCTTCTCACACACGAGCTGTTTTGGGCCTTGTGCCTTCTACACAGAGTTCCCTACCTCCACTTCCGTGCTTCGTGGAAGCTCCTACTCATCCCACAAGACCCCACTCAAACATCACCTCCTATCTGCAGTCTGCATGAGCAGAGATAACAGTAAGAGTTATAGTACCAAGCCCTGAACTGCCAAAGACCAGCTGCAAAGGAGCTGGGCGTATTTGACACCAGAAGAAGTAGGGGTTCTTACAGCAAAGAAGAAAATGGGAAAGGGTATCAGGTAGGCAATAAAAAGCGCCTGCCACCAAAATATTGCATTTTATACACTCTACCTACCATCCTCCCCTTTTGGTGATCATAAGATATTTTAACATATTAAAGGTTTGAGAATTGCATATATTTTGTCCAACCTAAACATTCCACACTCACAGAGCCACAAGATGGATGTTTCCTTCATTTTCCATCAAAAATCTGCAGACCATACAACTAGAAACACTAGCATGGTACATTTGAGCCTTATAACATTCTTATGAGGTAAGCATTATTATTCACATTTTATAAATGATGAAATTGAGGCATCAAATGATCGAGTGGGTTGCAAAAGTTTACCCAGCCAGGAAGAGTAAACTTTGGATTAGAATCCAAGGCTTCCAACTACAAATCTAGATCTTTCTCCACTAAAACTAGACACTGCATAGAGAAACAAAGAAACTAAGAGAAATAAAGGAAGATGGATTATGTTAAAATTATAAACAGAAATAACTACAAAAAAGGAGAGAAAGTGAACAAAAAGGTCCTTTTCAGTTAAGAATAGGTCTAAAGTCCACAGGTGAAGAGCAAAGAGTGACATTGGTGGCCCCACTCCCATTAAGATCTAACAGGGTATTGATTAAAGTAAGGGGTTTAGGGATGGGCATAGGTCTTCCCATGACTTCTTTTCTTCCTTCATTTGTTCAACCACCAAAGCATTCATGCAACAAATTATGATTGAGCATCCACTCTGGTTTAGCCTTTGCTAGATATGCAGAGAGAACAGCCTCTGGCCACCAGAAGCTTCTAGTCTCCACAGGCATCCTGACTTCCAGCCACATGAACCTGCTAACTATTGCCCTGAACACTCAGGTCATTCTCCAGGCTTCCATGATTTGTGCATGCCATCTCCTCCTCCTGAGGAATGTCTTTCCCATCTTCTCTTCCTGGAAAAATTTTGCTCAACTTTCCAAGTCCAGCCACATCACCCATCCCAGGTGCAGCTCCCGCTGTGGAACCCCTCTGAGTTCCTTCTCATGTTACCATGGACTCTACCTCGGCTCTGTGCACTGTGGTCTATGTAGAGGAGTTCTCATTTAGAGCTTGTTGTCCTTGAAAAAGTGAACCAAGGAAGTCCCCACAGCATGAAGAGACCAGCAGCTTCCAAGCCAATTTGACTTACTTTCCAACTCAAGGCAGGGGGAGCAGAGCACAACCATGCAATGATGGAGAAAGATGTAAACCAATCCATGGTAAGAAATCCTTGTGGAAGAGAAGCTAATGAAGAGAAGGGAGAGGGTCTGTATGCTTTTGTAATTCAAAAGGACTTCAAGCAGTATTATATAGCCTTGGTTCTGTCAATAAAGTATAATTATTACAGTTCCATTTGTCAGAGTTAGAAGTTAACATTCTGACACTCTATTCTCTGAACAAGTGCTCATATCTGGAGGACATGTGCTAGTCTAGAAAAATAATCCTAAGAGAATAACTTCTCAGAGCTTGTGTAGCCCTGCCTGGGTAGCCAACACTGACCCTAAGTGATAACAGCCCTCTGGTTACTGAAGAGGAGGTTCTATCATGGAGCAGGGATCCCTGTCACTCCAAGCCATCCAGTTCCATTTACTTTGCTTCCATGTTCACCAAGGTACTTAAAGGATTAAGGATTACTCTCCTTGCTAGGCTGGCAGTACAACATAATGTGAAGAAGTGTGGCCTATGGTACCAAACTCCACAGCATTCAAAACCCAACACAACCATTTTCTTAGAGACCCTAGACAACTAACATAATCTCTTGGAGGCCCAGTTTCCTTTTCTCTGAAATTATAACAAAGAGATAAACACCAACATTATGAGACAGTTGTGAGAATACATGACATAATGCACAGGTAGTGCACAGTGTTTTGCACTTAGCCCTCGATACAGTGGCAGTTATTATTAGTGATAAATTTTTATTGTTACTTCTTTAATACAGTGTCTTCAAGGTATCTTTCTATCTTACAAATTCAGGTATTGACATTTCGTTTCTACATCACTACTGTGAGAAGGAAGAATTCATTCAGCATGAAAGTGAGCTTGCGAAGGTCTAGGGACATTGACTAGATAATGTTCTTGGACCTCAAAGCCTTGGGTCAGTCCCTAAAGACATTACTGCCCTGGCAGCAACTTTCTCTCCACCCTGAAGTCCCTCACTCCCACTTGCAGTTGCAAGTTCTATATTGCTTTCCTGCTTCCATGAACTGCAAATGCCCTTTTCTGTGAATGCTTCCCCTACCAAAATATCAGCTACTGAAGGCCAAGTCACGTGTCCTTCCTCTCTCTGTAGCTCAGGATCTGGCCTGGAACAAATCTTACCATGTATGTACTGGACAAATGACTTTAGCAGGGAGATAAGAGTGAATCAATGAGGGCATCATTGATTGATTCCATGAATGACCACAATGGAAGAAGACTTTAGTCCTCTTTGTATCTTTTTTTCCCCAATTCTAATCATTTTAGAACATTCATTATTCCCAGTGTCTTATTCCCGCTTCTTCTTCTTGTTCCTTATTTCAACCTTCACTTCCCCCTCTGCTTCCTATCCTGAAAGCCAGAAACTAAGTGAGTATTGTATGGCTTGCTGGCAGCACTCATCAGCCCAGAATTCATGAAGTATCCCTCTGGAGAGTTCACTAAAAGTCAAGCCAAACCTGGACTGTCCATGAAGCACCTTCGCTTTATAACTAAAGAACAGAGGAACATGAGATTAACTCATAAAAGATATACAAAATCCAATCAGAGAAAGGAGTGGGCCAGCCAGGTAGATGCCCAGGACACCACCGTATTAGTCAGGATGCCAAATAGATTCCCCAAATCTCAGGGATACAGCACTACAAAGGTTTCTTTCCTGGTACTGACACATGTCTAATGCAGGTCAGTAGAAGGTTCAGCTCCATCTAGTCATTCAGGGACCCAGCCTGGCAGTGGAGTGAGCGATCAGGTTGTGACACTACCATCTTAAAACATGGCTTCAGCGTTCAGCACTGTCAGAGAAGGAAGAGGGCAGGGGACTCACCCTTGCTTTTAAACTCGTTAGCCAGAAATGACACGTTATCATTTCCACTCAATGTTCATTGGCCAGAATTAGACAATAATCTATCTTACTTCAAGAAGACTGGAATGTGAAGTCTTCCTAAGTGCTCATGAAGGAGAGACGATGAGACTAAGGATACAAACAGAAGTCTCCACCACAAATTTTAAATGTCATGGGAATAAATCAAAAACCACTGGCAGTTACCTCAGATTTCCACTTACATAACTGGTACAACTGAACTTAGTTCTACTCTCACTGAAATAGAGAGCACCCTCAATTAGGAAGTTTACATCCACTGCTCACTGGGGTCACCCTATCGCTGTTGATTAGTTTTATGATGGAGGTTGCTCAGGGCAAGAAGTACCAGGCCACCAAGCCTGAGACCAGCCAATTGTTTGTTCCTGGAAGCCAGAGGAAAATCTGAAACCAAATCATACCTGGGGTCATGCCATTTATTGGCAACAAGTGATTTTGTGTAATATTTAAATGTTAATCCCTTTAATAGGCTTCCAAAGAAGCCATTTGGTTCAGTAAATCATACAAAAAAGCTGAAAAGAGAATGAGAGTGAGAAACAGAAAAGTGGGAAAAAGCAATTTTTAAACTTCTTTTGAATGAGACTGTGCAACTATATTTTTGGAAGTTACCATTATCCTTCTGAGTGTGAGTGACTTATACTATCCAACTATAACTGATGGAAAAACTGTGAGTTGGACAGCTATGCCAAATACATTAAAATGTTATGTTAGCATCCATGCATGTAGTGAATTATTCATTTTAAATTTAACCATAAAGGGAAAGGAATTTAGTTTAATAGAAAATCAATTTCTCTCCTCTCTCACTAAAATAAATGGTGAGAATATATATTTTAAATATTGATATGAGCAAATGCCCAATTAGCTGCCTGAGGCACCCACATCTCAACCCAGGCCTAGGCAACAATATAGCTCTATCAGTATTAGAGCCAACTCTATTTTTCTATTGGTAAAAGGAGGCATCTTGATGTAGACAAAGACACTGAACTTGGATACAATAGTACATAAGTAATGGCATGACAAACTACTTGTCAATTTGGATAATCTATTTAAACTAGCAAACAGCAATAATAATGTTTATCAAATAAGCTACCATATATATAGTGTCTAGCATGAGCCTACTTGGTATATAATAGGTCTTCAATGCCTAGTCTAAGTTGAGTAAAATGTGCCTCAGCTTTCCTTTCTCCAAAACACCTGCTTCTGCCTTCACAACAGAGCTATAGAGGTGAGGTGACCAAGGTAAAAGTATCGGGTTTCCGTATGGAAAACCCGAACGAAATTTTTGGCCAACCCTATAGAAGAAAGACCTTTGAACTCTTAGAGAAGAGACACCAGAGAAATCCAAACTCTTATTACCTGTCACCCATCTTTGCTGAGTAATACTAGGGGATCTCCCCCACCAGGAAACAGCTCTCCACTCCTAAGAATGCATATTGTCCATATCAAGCAAATGCTACAATGCTGACCTATTTAGCAATGTCAAATATAATCTTGGCAATGCTTTTAGTTAACCGAGTTCATTATGCTTAAGGACACAGCGTCAGGTGAACAGGAAAATACCAAAAGGGCCTCCTTTTGCATTCTACGTGTGGGAGTGACTGGACAGGTTTGGGGTGCTGACTCGTCAGCAACAAAAGAAAATTAAACCAAACTTTCCTGCTTAGCGTTCACGCTATTTGACATTCCTGGGATTTCCCATTTTCTATCCTACCATCCAATGGCAGAGCCCTTCTTTCCTAGGAAACATGGATCCAAGGCCACTTTTCTTGGTGACTTACACTTGGCACTTGGCTGACAAGCATTCCAATAGCTGCCCTTTTAGAGCCAACAAATGGGATTTCACTCAAATAAAAAACAGCATTTTACTTCCACAATGGGAGAGAAACATCCATGAAAATTTGGGTTTGAACTGATTTAGAGCTCACTTTGGCAAAGGGGAAAAATACATTTTCACAGTTGCTCCAAATGGTAGCAAACCCTCACACAGGCCCACAGCCTGAAAGAGGCAGCTCATAAAACCTGCTTAGAAACCTTGTCAGAGAAATTTTATTTCTCTGGGACCAATCGCTCCTGAAAATACCATGCCAGGTCCTTGCTGGAATTTTGAACAATGAGCACACTGCCAGAAAAACACGAGTCCTTTTCTTCAAAGAAACTGAAGTCGTTGAGCATGCCTGTCTCATTAATCCTCATGACACATCTATAAGGAAGTCAATAAACAGTTATTATGTTTTTCCCATTTTGCAGATTTTATGGGCTCCAACAACTGCCTAGGGTAACAGGATACATTTGTGGCAGAGCTCAGCCTCAAGGACTGGCCAGTCTCCTGGGAAATTACTGCTTTCTGGTATATTCTTGTGTCATCATATGGTCACTCTCTTACTCACACAGTGGGCAAACATTCATTGAATGCTGACTCCATGCCAGGCATTGAGCTATCTGCCAGGATAGGGAACTAATTAAGGAAAGGTCCTGCCCCAGAGAAATGTACAGTCTAGGAGCGGGAGTCTGGAAGTAAATAGATAATTACAAGAAGATCCAAGGACCATAGGCAACATAGCTGAGTGGTTAAGAACGTGTCAGGCATAAAGGAGCTCTGCGTTCAAATCCCTGCTCAGTCTCACATTTGCATTTTCCCATGGCACTGATCTTCCTCTAAGGTACTATATAATTTACCTGTTTATTCTTTTATGCACAAACCACTAGAATATAAATTCTATGAGGACAGGGATCTTTTGGCTGTTTGCTCAGGAATGTGTCTTCCAGGGCCTGGCATGTAACTGGTGTTGAATAAACATCTGTTGAATAAACATCTGCTGAATAAATAAATTCAATATGTGACCCTGGGAAATTTACCCTCTTTGAGCCTTAGTTTCCTCATGTATAATATAGGGGTTGTCAAGAGGACTGGGTTAGATAACATACACAAGTGTGAAGCACAGAGCCTAGGCCACAATAAACAAAGTAAGAGGCCATAATTGTTAAATATTGATGATACAGTAGTCTCCAGTACTAAGGGAGCACTAATAAGCATTAACAATCTCTACTTAGGGATGTCAGGGAAGCCTGTGATGTTTTGTCTTGAAAAATTAGTAGTGGAAGAAAAAAGGAAAGGAAAAGGACTCAAATCAGCAAGAAAGACAAGATCAAGACTAAGAAGATCTCACTGGAAGCTACTCTGGAGCCTCCATTTTTGTTCACAGTCTTCCATCCCTGTGCTCCCAAGGACTTCCATACTTCAAAGGTACCTTATCCTGGATTGCTTTCAGGATCCAGCAGACAGTGAAAGTCCCCTAAGTCCTCCTACACAAAGACCTCTCCTTTGGGCCTGGCCATGGGCTGGATTCTGTGTGCTCAGTACAAATCCACCAAGATGAGACTGGCCATGTAGTAACTGTAACAAGTAAAACAAGAGGCTTTCCGCTCGATGACACACCTGTGATTCAGTCTTCCCTGACAAAGCTGGAGATTAAGTTTCCTTGCCTAAAGCTGCAAGGAGAAACATGACACTCTTTACTGGCTATGAGTGGAAAACACTTTATTAACCCGGCCTTAATTATATTCCATTTTGAGATTCAATAGTTTCGATTGCAACACCACATGAAACCAGGGGGAATTGCACCCCATGGGACTCTGGCCATAAACGAGATCGGAAAAGTGCCTCTAAGGCTGTGACCTGCTTCTGCCAACCAGTCAGCAGTGAGCAGCCTGGAGCCCTTGCCCAGCTCTGGGGGAGCCCCAGAGGTGGCCAAATCAGGGCAGGGCCGGGACAGCAGTCAGCTGGGTAATGTGAATCTGGTCTCTATTTGTAAAAGAAATGATGTCTCACTGTGAAAAGTAAGAAGCAAATGTGGCAGGATTTACATTCAGCCTAAGCTTGCCAGGGATACAGTGAATACAGCTGTTTCCACACAGATGAAATTCTTTTTCATTTGATCACCACAATCCCTCTCTTCTCCTTACCCTCAGTTCTAGCAAAAGGTAGAAAATGACCTTTTACTTTTCAATAGACAGATTAGAATCAACCTTATCAGAGGCAAGGGAGCTAATCTTGCACTATATTTCTAAGGTCAATTTTCTCCAAATATTTTGCCTGCCATCCTGTACTTTTCAAATAAGGTTACTGAGACAGTTAATTGGTCCAAGGGTTGAGTGTCTTCATTATAATAATCAACAGCTACAAATTATTGGGCATTGACTAGGTAATAATCATTATGTTAAGGGTTTTACATGAATTATCTTATTAAATCTGCACAATAGCTTTATGAGGTGGACATATGCATTTCATTTTTCTGGTTCCCACAATCAGAAAAGGGCAAACGTGCAGCTCACACCCAAATCTATATGAAGCCCAAGCTAGCACCATTACTGCTACACTCTACCTCCACTGAAATGCAGGATCTGAGAAGACGAAGAGCATGCCTGATTCATCTGGGACCCCCAGTGCCCAGCAGAAGCCCTGATGCATGGTAGGCCTCACTGATGTTTCGTTGATTGACTAATTAACTGGGTAATTTTAAAGAATCTTAGACTGGGAACAGAGGAGCTAGTTGGAAGCCAGCTCTTATGGTAATAAACCATGCGAATTTGAGCCAGGCAATTCCCCCTGGGTCTTGGCCTTCCCACTTAAACAATGAAGCTGTTGGACTAGATGACCTCTGATGGCATCTGATTCAGGGTCTTGTCCCAAGTTCACCTAGCCAGACAGCATCCAAAGCCTGCATTGGAAGCCTGTCTGCCTCCCCATCTCCCACCCCAAACTTGAATCCACATTCACAGAAATGGGCCCTTAGCTTGATAGCACCTTGGCTGGAGCCCCAGTGAGTCATGTTTCAGGCTAGGCAGGAATGTAGGCGTGCACACGAGGTACTGTTAAAAACGCAAGGCTGGTGACTATCTACCAAAGGGAGGAACAGTTAGCACAACCAAGAACCAGGGTTCTCTTTAATCTGTCATATGAGAGAATGAACCTTTGTAAGCCCAAGCGGGACCCTCCCCCAATCAGGGAAACATGCAAATGTCTTAAAAACCTTTCTGAACACAGGTGAGGTGTTTAAAATTAAAGTATTATCATTTAGCCATGGTCACTAATACAGTCAGGTCATTTTGCCACATTCAGCAAATTGTTTTTATTGCCTACCCTGTAGCAAGTATGAGATGAGGCAAAGATACTATAAAGAGGAGAAAATAAATTATTCTTACCTTAAGAGCCCCAATCTTGTGAGATTTAGCTATCATCCAAATTGGACTTATAAGAGTGAACAAAGAAAGTACCAATTCTGACAGGAGAATGGAACAGGAGGAAGGGTGGCTGGAAATTGGGACTGGTTTCTCAGAGGACATGACATTTGATTTAAATTTCAATAAAAGAATTGTCTTTGACAGGTGGAAGTGAAAGCATATTTTACCAAAGGCAAATGATTAGTGAGTGTTGTTTCACCATGACATGCACATATGTCCACACACACACAAGTTATCCATATTCAGAATGTCCCTTTGCACACACCTATACCCACTCAACTAGGCTTCTGTGGGCCCAACCCCAGGAAAGCTCACTAACCATTAGGAAAACTGGTCACATTTCTCATAATGGCAAGATGGAAACACATGTCTCTGTAAAGTACAATTTAAACCATATGCTTCTGCCTTATTTCTGCCTAGTTCATCAAAATTGCCTTTCACATTTGAGTTTCCAAGTTTTTTTTTTCTTTTGACATGTAGGAAGTTGTCTTTTTCCAAAGGGAAACACACTGAAATCGCAAAAGATTCCAGGCTGCTCTTGGAAGGAATTAAATGTGTTTAGATTTACATACAAAGTCTGAAAAGGTAAAGATTCTTCCAAGTTGGGTTTATTGGTTCTGCATGGTCCCATAGTGCTCTGTGTTTCTCTCTATTTTAATACTTTCCATAAAACTTAATGTGGATATATAATTTTATAATATAATACAGGGCCCTAGTGCAAGGATCAGCAAACTCAAACCTGTGGGCCAAATCTGACTGGCCACCTATATGACCTGAAAGTTAAGACTGGTTTTACATTTTTAAATAGTTGAAAAAAATTAAAAGAATAACACTATTTTATGATACATGAAAACTACATAAAATTCAAATTTCAGTGTCCCTAACTAAAGCTTTACTAGAACATAGCCACGCTCATTTATTTACGTTTGTCTATGGCCGCTACTGCACTATAGCAGCAGAGCTCAGTAGTTGTGACAGAGACCATATGACCTGCAAAATCTAAAATATTTACTATCTGTCTCTTTACAAAAAATGTTTGCCAGCACCTGCTGTAAAGTTACAGGATGCTCTCACTGAACTGGATGCTAAGATTTTTTTAAATAAGTCTTAATGCTGTAAAAACAAAATCAGCTCAAAGTTCTCAGTACTTTATATCTCCTAGGAGCTAAAGAATTCAGTTTACCTTTGGGTCATACTATCCTTTGTCCTTTGTTCTTAAAAAATGAATCCAAAGAATGGAGCAAAATGGCGGATCATGTGCAGCCATGTGGATGAAAGGCTCTTGGTGCTACAGCCAGGAGCCAGTGCTGTGCCTCTGAGGTGGGAGAGCCAACTTCAGGACACTGGTCCACAAGAGACCTCCCAGCTCCACGTAATATCAAACGGCGAAAATCTCCCAGAGATCTCCATCTCAACACCAAGATCCAGCTTCACCCAATGACCAGCAAGCTACAGTGCTGGACACCCTATGCGAAACAACTAGCAAGACAGGAACACAGCACCATCCATCAGCAGAGAGGCTGTCTAAAATCATAATAAGGCCACAGACACCCCAAAACACACCACCAGACATGGACCTGCCCACCAGAAAGACAAGATCCAGCCTCATCCACCAGAACACAGGCACTAGTCCCCTCCAACAGGAAGCCTACACAACCCACTGAACCAACCTTAGCCACTGGGGACAGACACCAAAAACAATGGAAACTACGAACATGCAACCTGCGAAAAGGAGACCCCAAACACACTAAGGTAAGCAAAATGAGAAGACAGAAAAACACACAGCAGATGAAGAAGGTAAAAACCCACCAGACCTAACAAATGAAGAGGAACTAGGCAGTCTACCTGAAAAAGAATTCAGAATAATGATAGTAAAGATGATCCAACATCTTGGAAATAGAATGGAGAAAATACAAGAAACGTTTAACAAGGACTTAGAAGAACTAAAGAGCAAACAAACAGTGATGAACAACACAATAAATGAAATTAAAAATTCTCTAGAAGGGATCAATAGCAGAATAACTGAGGCAGAAGAACAGATAAGTGACCTGGAAGATAAAATAGTGGAAAGAATTACTGCAGAGCAGAATAAAGAATGAAAAGAACTGAGGACAGTTTCAGAGACCACTGGGACAACATTAAACGCACCAACATTTGAATTATAGGGGTCCCAGAAGAAGACGATAAAAAGAAAGGGACTGGGAAAATATTTGAAGAGATTATAGTTGAAAACTTCCCTAATATGGGAAAGGAAATAGTTAATCAAGTCCAGGAAGCACAGAGAGTCCCATACAGGATAAATCCAAGGAGAAAAATGCCAAGACACATATTAACCAAACTATCAAAAATTAAAGACAAAGAAAACATATTAAAAGCATCAAGGGAAAAACAACAAATAACACACAAGGGAATTCCCATAAGGTTAACAGCTGATCTCTCAGCAGAAACTCTGCAAGCCAGAAGGGAGTGGCAGGACACATTTAAAGTGATGAAGGAGAAAAACCTACAACGAAGATTACTCTACCCAGCAAGGATCTCATTCAGATTTGACGGAGAAATTAAAACCTTTACAGACAAGCAAAAGCTGAGAGAGTGCAGCACCACCAAACCAGCTTTACAACAAATGCTAAAGGAACTTCTCTAGGCAAGAAACACAAGAGAAGGAAAAGACCTACAATAACAAACCCAAAATAATTAAGAAAGTGGGAATAGGAACATACATATCAATAATTACCTTAAATGTAAATGGATTAAATGCTCCCACCAAAAGACACAGACTGGCTGAATGGATACAAAAACAAGACGCATATATATGCTGTCTACAAGAGACCCACTTCAGACCTAGGGACACATACAGACTGAAAGTGAGTGGATGGAAAAAGATATTCCATGCAAATGCCAATCAAAAGAAAGCTAGAGTAGCAATTCTCATATCAGACAAAATAGACTTTAAAATAAAGACTATTACAAGAGACAAAGAAGGACACTACATAATGATCAAGGGATCGATCCAAGAAGAAGATGTAACAATTGTAAATATTTATGCACCCAACATAGGAGCACCTCAATACATAAGGCAAATACTAACAGCCATAAAAGGGGAAATCGACAGTAACACAATCATAGTAGGGGACTTTAACACCCCACTTTCACCAATGGACAGATCATACAAAATGAAAATAAATAAGGAAACACCAGCTTTAAGTGATACATTAAACAAGATGGACTTAATGGATATTTATAGGACATTTCATCCAAAAACAACAGAATACACATTCTTCTCAAGTGCTCATGGAACATTCTCCAGGATAGATCATATCTTGGGTCACAAATCAAGCCTTGGTAAATTTAAGAAAACTGAAATCGTATCAAGTATCTTTTCCAACCACAACGCTGTGAGACTAGATATCAATTACAGGAAAAGATCTGTAAGAAATACAAACACGTGGAGTCTACTTAATAACGAAGAGATCACTGAAGAAATCAAAGAGGAAATCAAAAAATACCTAGAAACAAATGACAATGGAGACACGATGACCCAAAACCTATGTTATGCAGCAAAAGCAATTCTAAGAAGGAAGTTTATAGCAATACAATCCTACGTTAAGAAACAGGAAACATCTCAAATAAACAACCTAACCTTGCACCTAAAGCAATTAGAGAAAGAAGAACAAAAGAACACTTAGGTTACCAGAAGGAAAGAAAACATAAAGATCAGATCAGAAATAAATGAAAAAGAAATGAAGGAAATGATAGCAAAGATCAAAAAAACTAAAAGCTGGTTCTTTGAGAAGATAAACAAAATTGATAAAACATTAGCCAGACTCATAAAGAAAAAAGTGAGAAGACTCAAATCAATAGAATTAGAAATGAAAAAGGAGAAGTAACAACTGACACTGCAGAAATACAAAGGATCATGAGAGATTACTACAAGCAACTCTATGCCAATAAAATGGACAACCTGGAAGAAATGGACAAATTCTTAGAAACGTACAACCTGCCGAAACTGAACCAGGAAGAAATAGAAACTATGAACAGACCAATCACAAGCACTGAAATTGAAACTGTGATTAAAAATCTTCCAACAAACAAAAGCCCAGGACCAGATGGCTTCACAGGCGAATTCTATCAAACATTTAGGGAAGAGCTAACACCTATCCTTCTCAAACTCTTCCAAAATATAGCAGAGGGAGGAACACTCTCAAACTCATTCTACGAGGCCACCATCACCCTGATACCAAAACCAGACAAAGATGCCACAAAGAAAGAAAACTACAAGCCAATATCACTGATGAACATAGATGCAAAAATCCTTAACAAAATACTAGCAAACAGAATCCAACAGCATATTAAAAGGATCCTACACCATGATCAAGTGGGGTTTATGCCAGGAATGCAAGGATTCTTCAATATACGTAAATCAATCAACGTAATATACCATATTAAAAAATTGAAGGAGAAAAACCATATGATCATCTCAATAGATGCAGAGAAAGCTTCGACAAAATTCAACACCCATTTATGACAAACACCCTGCAGAAAGTAGGCATAGAGGGAACTTTCCTCAACATAATAAAGGCCATATATGACAAATCCATAGCCAATATCGTCCTCAATGGTGAAAAACTGAAAGCATTTCCACTAAGATCAGGAACAAGACAAGGTTGCCCACTCTCACCACTCTTATTCAACATAGTTTTGGAAGTTTTAGCCACAGCAATCAAAGAAAAAAAATAAAAGGAATCCAAATTGGAAAAAAAGAAGTAAAGCTGTCACTGTTTGCAGATGACATGATACTATACACAGAGAATCCTAAAGATGCTACCAGAAAACTACTAGAGCTAATCAATGAATTTGGTAAAGGAGCAGGATACAAAATTAATGCACAGAAATCTCTTGCATTCCTATACACTAATGATGAAACATCTGAAAGTGAAATTAAGAAAACACTCCCAATTACCATTGCAACAAAAAGAATAAAATATCTAGGAATAAACCTACCTAAGGAGACAAAAGACCTGTATTCAGAAAATTATAAGACACTGATGAAAGAAATTAAAGATGATACAAATAGATGGAGAGATATACCATGTTCTTGGATTGGAAGAATCAACATTGTGAAAATGACTATACTACCCAAAGCAATGTACAGATTCAATGCAATCCCTATCAAACTACCGATGGCATTTTTCACAGAACTAGAACAAAAAATTTCACAATTTGTATGGAAACACAAAAGACCCTGAATAGGCAAAGCAATCTTGAGAATGAAAAATGGAGCTGGAGGAATCAGGCTCCCTGACTTCAGACTATACTACAAAGCTACAGTAATCAAGACAGTATGGTACTGGCACAAAAACAGAAATATAGATCAATGGAACAGTATAGAAAGCCCAGAGATAAACCCACACACATATGGTCAACTTATCTTTGATAAAGGAGGCAAGAATATACAGTTGAGAAAAGACAGCCTCTTCAATAAGTGGTGCTGGGAAAACAGGACAGGTACATGTAAAAGTATGAAATTAGAACACTCCCTACACCATACACAAAAATAAACTCAAAATGGATTAAAGACCTAAATGTAAGGCCAGACACTCTCAAACTCTTAGAGGAAAACATAGGCAGAACACTCTATGACATAAATCACAGCAAGATCCTTTTTGACCCACCTCCTAGAGAAATGGAAATAAAAATAAACAAATGGGACCTAATGAAACTTAAAAGCTTTTGCAAAGCAAAGGAAACCATAAACAAGATCAAAAGACAACCCTCAGAATCAGAGAAAATATTTGCAAATGAAGCAACTGACAAAGGATTGATCTCCAAAATTTACAAGCAGCTCATGCAGCTCAATAACAAAAAAACAAACAACCCAATCCAAAAATGGGCAGAAGACCTAAATAGACATTTCTCCAAAGAAGATATACAGATTGCCAACAAACACATGAAAGAATGCTCAACATCATTAATCATTAGAGAAATGCAAATCAAAACTACAATGAGATATCATCTCACACCAGTCAGAATGGCCATCGTCAAAAAATCTACAAACAATAAATGCTGGAGAAGGTGTGGAGAAAAGGGAACACTCTTGCACTGTTGGTGGGAATGTAAATTGATACAGCCACTATGGAGAACAGTATGGAGGTTCCTTAAAAAACTACAAATAGAACTACCATACGACCCAGCAATCCCACTATTGAGCACATACCCTGAGAAAACCATAATTCAAAAAGAGTCATGTACCACAATGTTCATTGCAGCACTATTTACAGTAGCCAGGACATGGAAGCAACCTAAGTGTCCATTGACAGATGAATGGATAAAGAAGATGTGGCCCATATATATATATAATGGAATATTACTCAGCCATAAAAAGAAATGAAATTGAGTTATTTGTAGTGAGGTGGATGGACCTAGAGTCTGTCATATAGAGTGAAGTAAGTCAGAAAGAGAAAAACAAATACCATATCCTAACACATATATATGGAATCTAAGAAAAAAAAAAAAAAGGTCATGAAGAACCTAGGGGTAAGATGGGAATAAAGACACAGACGTACTAGAGAATGGACTTGAGGATATGAGGAGGGGGAAGGGTAAGCTGGGACAAAGTGAGAGAGTGGCATGGACATATATACACTACCAAATGTAAAATAGCTAGTGGGAAGCAGTCGCATAGCACAGAGAGATCAGCTCAGTGCTTTGTGACCACCTAGAGGGGTGGGATAGGGAAGGTGGGAGGGAGGGAGACGCAAGAGGGAAGAGATATGGGAACATATGTATATGTATAACTGATTCACTTTGTTATAAAGCAGAAACTAAGACACCATTGTAAAGCAATTATACTCTAATAAAGATGTTAAAAAAAATTTTTTTAAATGAATCCAGTGGGGCCTTTAATTACCCAGATGTAAAGCAACATACATTTGAGAAAAAATGAAGTCACCATTAATCTGAATGTAAATATTTTACTAAAAAGTAAAGAATTCTCTTTGATATATACGTTAGATGTTTGTTTTAGCATAGCTATATCTCTGCAGACTTTGTAGCTTCTTTAGAGAAAACATCTCTTTAGTTTTCATCTTTCCTATGATTGTATATTATTGCTTGTTCTTGGGGAATAATGTGTGTGTGTGTGTGTGTGTGTGTGTGTGTGTGTGTGTGTGTTCTAGAATTTTTTCACATTACATTGGAAGTACAGATCTAAAACCTTCAGGGAAAATGGGGAAGACTCTGCTTTTACTTTAAGCTGAGGCTGAGATTAGATTGGCTATGTTTAAGTCATTTTGAACCACACTATGATGTTACTCATGATGAACAACAACCTAAGCTTGCTGAAATGATGATGAAATATTGCATTCTGACGTGACGGTCTTTGGCATAGGCCGAGGGGCAGAATTTCCTCTAAAAAGAATGGATGTCCTTGCTGTACATTATCCTCAAGAGAGGATAGTCAATATATGCCTAAACAGGCAAGACTGGTCAGTGAGAGGGGGAAGGAGAATATAACTCTTTTCTTACTCTGGACCTTCATAAATTGAGGTCTAAACTCTGGTGAAGGAGATACACTGTAGGTCAGGGAGACTCCCATAGAGAAAGTGAAATGGTTTCTTTGAAATAGGTAGGATGGGCAATGACAATTCAGAGGCCTTGGGAGAGTAAGTCTGGACCTATAGTCCTAGAAAGCAGGCACAGGAAATAGCATTTTTGAATATTTTCTGCTTGTACTTACCCCCTATAATCCCCAACATTCAATAGAGTTGTGTTCTAAATTTATAATCTAGGCTCGAGTGTGTGGTGATAAATTAGAAGAACTTGCTCTATATTTGAATGAAATGATAAAGAGGAAAGTTAGGACCTCTCCTTAGCCACGATAACCAAGTGAGGATGCCAATGTCCAATGGAGCAGTGACTGGCAACAATAGAAGCTCCACTGCATGGCAAAGAGGTCATAATAGGTCTACACTAGGGACCTATTTATTTACACACATAAGCCAGTATCCAAAGGAACTGTGAGAATCAATTGAGAATGCTTCAAGGAAGCTACATGTTGGCCATCACAGCTGACAAAGCCCAAGCCAATAGCAACAGTTGTTAAAGGGATGTGACCTCATTTTATAGTTTTATAGGTTGTATGAGTTACTTCTGCTGACAGCCTCCATAAAACAGCAAGCTTCTTAAGAATGGATAATCTTTCCACCCCTATCATTATAATTCCTGACTCAAAGCAGGATTTCAATACAACAAATTATCCAATAGCAAAGCACAGGGGTTATTCCCACACATTCTCATTATGAAGAGCCCCCACTCAATCAAGCTCAGGGGCTTGCTTTAATCCAGGCACTGGAAGTTCTTTAGACAAATCATCTGATAGCTATTCCACTGAGAAACAGATACTCCTGCCTCCAAAATATATCTTGAGAAATCTGTAAGAACAAAAGTGAATAATTTCTAATGCATTGCAATGTAGGAGAACATCTTAATTACCCCGGAAATATTAAAGATTACAAATAAATATCCCACAAATATGGCCTATCTGCTTATGACTACTAAATTGATTACTTTGAGTTTTTTTCAGATTTGGCAGTTGTATCAACACCCAATACATTAATCATTAAAAACAATAAATAATTCCTTTTAGCTAGGTAGATACAGCTTATATACATACTGCACATGGAACCTCAGAACGTTCAAGCGGTCAAGTTTATGCAGAGTATCTAGCCCCATACAAAGCTCACATCCTGCTGCTCCCCTTGCCCATGCCTGTGACAGACATTAACCAGCTCTCTTTTCTGCTGAACATGACAATGGCCTCACAATCCCTATCAGCAGACCCCCTCTGAGCCACGCATTCTCAACCAGACAGTACACACCCAAGGGGCCAAAACTTGGTTCTAGGAAGATGAAAAATATTTAGATATTACAATGGTATGTGTCCTTTCAAAGGGTCACAGTACATAAAGAGATATACAGTATATCTGTGACATTAAAATTACATGGGGTGTGGGGTGATGAATAAAAAAGTCTGAAAAGATTTCTTATGAGGTTGAGAACCACCACTCTGGGCAATCACTACCAAGCCCCTGAAGGTGGCACATAAAGGTAAAGCTATCTGCCATCCTGGATAGCCTAAGCATTCATTTTACTGAAAGGGAAAGTGAGTCTCAGGTAAAGTGAATTGTCCCAGTAGACATATATAGGAATTGGCCTAGTGAAGACTTAAATTCTGACTTTCAGTTAAGTGCCCAGTTCACTTCACAATGTGTCATGTTATCATTATCAGGAGAGCCTATTTTTCATCTATTTGGTTAAAATTACATTTCTTTATAAAGTAGACAGAAAGGAATAATACAAACTATTAACAGAAAACTAAATTGTTAATTAATTCACATCATAAATGGTATAGAGAAAACAGTACAACTAATGCAGAATACCTACGGCTCCTTTACTAAGCATCTACTGTGATCAAGGACCTGTGTCATGTCTCAGGTTCCCATGAAAGAGAGCTAGATAATCTTGAAGATCTCCTTGTCCTGTCATACTGTGTGGATCCCCATCTTATGTGTACATCAGTGAGTTGAGGGAATTGCAAAAAGTGATCATAATGATAATAATAATATACACAATCAGTCCCTAATCACTCAAGTTATTCAAAGTCAAAAGGAGGCTAAACTCCTCAGTAATTGCTTGGTTGTGAAATGGACATTGTTGTTTTTTTCTAAGTTGCCCTTGAAACAGTCCACATGGGCTGGACCACTTTTACAGAACAATTCTATAAGAGTAAAAATCCCAGGGAAATTCTGCCAAGGTCAAAGCAACAGACTTTCCATTCAGAGCATCATCCATTCTGGCCAGAGTGTGGCTGCCAAAACTCTTTACATGAGCAAGGAGAGCTAATGAACAGAATTTGCATGGAATAACTCAAGCTAATATTGGCATTCCAAGAAGACATCTGTGCCGACATCTTACTCTCTCCTTTCTCATCTCTCCTCACTGTCACCAAAGTGACCTCTCTAAAATGCACATCTGAGCATGTCATTACCCTGCTTACATAGTCTGGATGGCTCCCTACTGTCTACAGGACTAGTCCAAACACCCTGGCAAGGCACACAGAGCTCTTCTCAGACTGCTTTGGTCTACTATTTCTGCCTCCTTTTCTTTCTTTTTTTTTTTGCGGTACGCGGGCCTCTCACTGTTGTGGCCTCTCCCGTTGCGGAGCACAGGCTCTGGATGCGCAGGCTCAGCGGCCATGGCTCACAGGCCTAGCCGCTCCGCAGTATGTGAGATCTTCCCGGACCGGGGCATGAACCCGTGTCCCCTGCATCAGCAGGCGGACTCTCAACCACTGCACCACCAGGGAAGCCCCTGCCTCCTTTTCTGATACCTCCCTACCTCATTCACCTCTGTCCCTTTTGGCTCTATACTTTAGCCAAACCAAGAAACTACTTACCCCTCAAGACAACCATGTCCTTTCCTACCATTGTTTCTTTTCAGAAGCTGTACTCCTTCTGGGAGATCTACAGCTGACAAACCCTTATCCATCAATACCCACCTCAGATATTACCACATTTTGAAGCCTTCCTTGATTCACCCTCAAGCAAGATTGATGATTTTTCCTCATAATGGACAACTTAGAAATTCATACCATTGCTAATGTTAGTAAGACCACAAACTTCGTTCAGGGATGAGATTGTGTCTTCTTTTTTGCATGGTCAGCACATAGTAGATGTTCATTAGATGTTACTGAATGGGTGAATAGTAAATGCTGATTTATGGAATTCAATTAACACAATTGCTATTGATACCCATGTAGGCTACCAGAACTGCCCAACTTATAGTCCACGTTTACACCTTAATTATATAACTATGGTATTCTGCAGTGTTTCTCACGGGTGGGAACAACTTAAGAATTTTTAAATTATGTGTGACAGAATCCCACATGGACACAATATTAAATAACACTGATTTGCATGTTGGAAAAATTATTCCTTTTCCAATTCTTTTTTAGTCTTTCTGATGATATAAAGGAGAAAGATTCAGTTTGATGCCATATGACTTCAGCATCTCTCTAAAAACATGCTAAAATTTCCCTCTTTAACAAAAAGAGAACAGGACAGGATCAGAGACTTCAGTGAGAATCAATACTTAGCTAAAATATAAGGGCACTGCTTCATTCTCATTGTTTTTGTTTTCATGGTTACTTTTCAGTTTTAGAAAGTGATACTAGCTTTTTATTTACCATGGAGATATGAAGTTTTCTTGTTAAATATACTTATTTAAGTTAGAAAATAAGTCAGTTTAAAGAAAAACAATAAGGAAATATCATTACAGGTCTTGTTAGTATTGCAAAAATAGAGACGATGGTATCCAAATACGTAGCTTGAGTGAACAAAGTCTTAGAAGGCAAAAGATCTGAGGGGATCACAAGTCCTCTGCTTTTGGGTAAGTTAGTAAACATCTTTGAGCATGTGTTTATGAATTAGCAGAGTACAAGTAATAATTGCTACTTTTCCTATTCAAATCTGTTGTAAAAATCAAATGAAATAATGTGTGAGGAAATGCTTTGAAAATTGTAGAAAGCAACATTATGATCATCAAAACAACCAACAACCACTTCATCACAGTATACCATTCCTTCCCATTCTGCCTCACCCAGTGTGGTTGAAATTAAATGTTGTTGACTTCTAATGGATTTTATCCTCCTCATCCCCAAATTCCTGTTAAAATGACAAAGGCCATTTTTTTTAATGATATATATATTTTTTATTTTTTAACGTCTTTATTGGAGTATAATTGCTTTACAATGGTGTGTTAGTTTCTGCTTTATAAAAAAGTGAATCAGCTATACGTATACATATATCCCCATATCTCCTCCCTCTTGTGTCTCCCTCCTACCCTCCCTATCCCTCCCCTCTAGGTGGACATAAAGCACCAAGCTGATCTCCCTGTGCTATGCGGCTGCTTCCCACTACTCAGCCATAAAAAGAAACAAAATTGAGTTATTTGTAGTGAGGTGGATAGACCTAGAGTCTGTTATACAGAGTGAAGTAAGTCAGAAAGAGAAAAACAAATACCGTATGCTAATACACATTTATGGAATCTAAAAAAAAGATGGTTCTGAAGGACTTAGGGGCAGGACAGGAATAAAGATGCAGATGTAGAGTATGGACTTGAGGACATGGGGAGGGGGAAGAGTAAGCTGGGACGAAGTGAGAGAGTGGCATGGACATATATACACTACCAAAGGCCATTTTTAAAATAAGAAAATATCTCAGGAATGGTATCATTAATTGATCAAAATAAATGAGAAATTTCTGCCAGATGGAGGGCACATAGGGCCATTTGAGGAAATCACTGACCACTCCACTACCCAAGAGAAGTAAACGAGAAGATACCAGGGCCTATAACAGCACCCTCAAGTCAGCAGTCAACAGTCCCACATTCTGGGAAACAGGGGAAGGGGGCCCATTAGGTTGGGATGCAGAACGGAGGGAAGTGCTAACCTCAAACACACAAATGACTTCTGGGACCTGCAATAGTTCAAGCAATCAAGATGGGGTGGTCTGTTGGGGGTCACCAGAGTTATTTCTGCCCTCCAGCCACACACAAAAAGGACAAAAATGCTAAGCAAAGAAGTGATCTTTTCACTTCCAAGTAATTGGACCTCAAATTTAACAAAATAAAAGTAGAAGACTCTATTCTCCCTTTTCCCCTTATACTTTTTCCAGAAAACTTCAACCAGGAATCTACAGAATCTGTGAATCTATAGAACCTATAGAAAATGTGCTCACCTCAACCTCAGATCCTGGATAAGTTCTGCTTTAAGCCTTTTGAGTTCATGGGAATTTTAATATGGGACACCAGCAGAACTGGAATGGCCCAAAAGCCAATGATATTTGACATTCTGTTATCGGAAGTAGAGTGTTCAGAAGAGGGGAGGTAGGTGGGTTTGCTCTGCTTTGCAAAGATTAGGCTTCACTTCTGGTCATTCACTCTGACAAATTCTAAATCCATATATAACAAAGTCTTTTTTTTCTTTTTTTTTAATTATGTGTCTACAATCCCTCCCATCCCTCCCAGCCTGCTCCAGTAACAACTCAACCTAAGACAGGAGAGAAGAAGAGAAATTAAAAGAGCCTGGGACTTCCCTGATGGTCCAGCAGTTAAGAATCCGCCTTCCAAGGCAGGGGACATGGGTTCAATCCCCGGTTGGGGAACTAAGATCCCACATGCTGCAGGGCAACTAAGCCCGTGAGCTCTAGAGCCCTCACACCACAACTAGAGAGCCCACGTGCCACAACAAAAGATCCCGCAGGCTGCAACTAAGACCTGACACAGCCAAATAAATTTTAAAAAAATTTTTTAATTAAAAAAAAATCTATCAGATCAATAGACTGCTATGACCAGACTTCTCAAGAGGTGGATGTCCTAATTACAAAAAAAAAAAAAAAAAAAAGAGCCTGACTGGGCTGGTTTGGGGAGCTGTCTCAGAATTTTGGCAGAGGAAGATGAAAGACTAAAGTGGAAGCAGAAAGAAATAAAGAAGATAGAAAATGTGAATTTCATGTTTTGCTCTGACTCAGGAAATGAACCCTTTGGGGTTTTCAAATAAGTTCATCAAAGATCTCAATTCTTCTCAATCACTTTTGGTTGTTGACAAGGGCTTTAGTGTGACATAAGCCCTCCTGCTTTATCTGATTACACATACTTCAACAGAGCAAACTGGAGGGTGTTCAAAGTAGATTGGCTCAACAGGTAAAAGACTGAAAGTGGTGTTGCAGGCAGGAAAGCTTAAAGGAAAGGGATTTTTAGCTAAAAAAGCACAAGACTTAGGGGTAGGGGCTGAAGGAACTTATTTGCTATATGTGGCCCTGAGAGGGAGAATTGAAACAATCCATAGAAACTACAGCAGGGATAGAAATCTGCTCAATAATAGGAGAAATTTCTTTCTTAACTAACAGTGCTGTGTGAGAAAGAATGGACTTCCTAGACTTGAGGGAGGAAGAGGAAGGGTTGGGGGTTGCCTGTCAAAGAAAGTGTCCAAACTTAGTTTGGAGAACCTGTTCACTGGGGCAATTCAAGCATGTGGGAGCCGGGATGAGCATTGGTTTTAGGACCTTCCTAATGGATACAAAGATTAGGATGAAGAGGGGGAAAAAACAAGTGTCTGAGTTTTAAAGATCGCAAAGCTTTAAGGCTCATAGATGCCCAACACCAACTTTCAAATGTGAAGGGCGTTTTTCCAAATAGAGTCATTGAAAGGTATTCTCTTTTGCTAAATCTAAGATGGTCCTGTCTATTCTCTCGAAATAAAAATAAGCAACTTATTGCCTCTCCAATTCCCTTGTCCTAGGACTTTGTTCCAGCCAGTTTGTCTCCTCCATGGTGACAAGTTACATTTCCACAGTCCATTATACCTCTGGCCTGAGAAAGATCTGAGGTTTGCCTGGTAGGCTGGGCTACAGCTGAGGCTTCATAATCTCACCTTGGATTAAATACAGACTCCCAAAGGACAAACTCTCCTCTCCCAAGGGTATCTGCCTCCGCAATCTCATCTCAAATGGACTGAGCCAAATTCAAAGACTCCCCAGAGAAAGCTAAGGTCAGGAGTTAAAAACAACAGCTTAAATCTCAAAAGAGACTGCAGGAGAGCTGGGTCTTCTCCATCCCTGGACTAAGACTCAGGCAATAGCTGGCTGAGCATGACTCAGAAGACATTTCTGTGCCTGTGAACAAAGCCCAGGCCTTTGGGCTGCATGATCGTCACATCGCATTCATACTAGTGAGCCAACAGGTGAGCTGCACTAACTAGCACATCAGATTGCTTTCTGGACAGGATTTCTGCAGAGTCCACTCCTCACAGGGAAGGCAAGAAATCTGAGTAAGACAATAGGAGCAACCGCAATGAATCAACGATAGGATGAGTAAATATGAACATGAGCACCTACTACACCCTTGGCCCTGGGTGGGCTCAGGAAATTCACAGATGAAGGAGAGATGGCTCCTGACCTTGAGAAGCTACCAGTCCATCGAGAAAAGCAGATAGATAACCTTATAATAGTAACATAACATGGTGATGCCATCATGGAGATGGGTCCATTGCAGGAGCACAGATAGAGAGCAGTAAATCATTCATGGAGGTTCTCATGGACATTATGTCATCTGAGCCAGAGCTCCCAGGTTGGTCACTCCATTGATGAAATACTAGTGAAAGCTGATTGGTCTGAAGAAGATGTACATTTGGCTTTAGAGTAAATTATATACATGCCCGTAAAAATACTCAAGGGTAGTTATTAAGAAAGGAAAAAGACTTCTCTGGGTTAGGGAGTATTTTTTTTAAGTGTTTGCTGGGCAGAGACTTCCACTTGGATATAGAGTAATAAAAATAGTGGAGTTTAAGGGGAGTGGTTCAGAAAATGTTGGAAAAGTAGACAGGTCAGGCTGTTAAATAGGAACATGACTTCTTTTGCTCTCTACAGGAACACTGAATAAATACATGAGAGATAAATTTCCACCAAAATTCAGCTGCCTCACTTCTCCTTTGACCACGTTTTGGACAAAGATGTTTGACAAGATAAAGCAGCTCATGCTTCAAGCCGACAGGCCTGCTGGCTTCTGTCCAGGATAAACACTGTCAGTAAAAATCCCTTCCCAACCTCCCGGGAGAGTGCTGACTGGGGCTACCAGCATTCCCTAACTTTTTCTCCTTATGAAGCTTAGAAAGGAAATCACATCACAGGTCACCAAAAGAGCTGTCATTGACTTGGTCAAAGGAAAAACAATAAACAGAACAAGTGATTCCATCAAACACAGGTGGCACCACTCTCTCATTTTGTCACCAGTTTTACCTGAGGGGCAACTGGATGAACATACCTTTCTTCATATTTCATTTTTGAAGATATTTGAAGATAGTTATCTCTCTTGGAAGATCAAAAGAAGTAGTTTTGGAGTAATAGAACATGCTATAGATCAAGAATCAAAAATAACTGGGCTTAACTTAGAGCCATTGGATTTTTGTGTCATCTCGGGCAGGTCACTCTGCCTCTCTGGGTCTATTTCCCAGAAGATCTTCCCATTTATTCCAGTTTATTTTGAGAGACTGTGACTTTCAGGTTGATTGATAGATTTGGTTAAACATTGAATTCAATCTAAAGATTCAGATGAAAATACCTTTCACTCACTCAGTAAATATTTTGAGTTCCTAGCATGTACCAGGAATTGTCCCAGACACTGCCTGAGATTTAATATTTCCTCATTCCTTGTTCCAAAGAGAATTTGAGGTAGCTTGCAATAATAATTCAGTACAATAAATATCAAGTTTGAGGAAAATAAAGTAAAAGCAGGCATCATTTAATCTCATATAATCAACTAACTGATCGCATAAATAAATATGTAGCATGTCTTTCTTCGTTATTTGCTAGAGGTGCGCCACTAACTAATCTCTGAGCTCCTTAGAAGCCAATGTGAAGAAGGAAACGCAATCTATTTCATAAAATTCTGTGTTTGTAAGACACAAATAGCATCAAAGCTATTTCTGATCCTGAGATCTGAATATTTAGTATCAGCTTGATATTGTTAAATACCTCGAACTATAGAAACCTTAATTCAACAAACATTCACTCACACCTACTCTGTACCAGGTCCTGTGCCAGTTATTAAAATGAGTGAAATGAGTAAGATCTAGTCTGTGCTCTTCACGTCTTTCTTAAGCATAATCAGGATTTGAATCCTGCAGACCAGGATTTGCAGGCTGTTGCCTTCGATTCCTCTATGCCCCATCAATCCCCACGAAAAGGGGAGATTATGAAGTAACGTTCTAGAGGTCGTCCTGAGACAGGAACCTGGGACCTGGCACCTGGGACCTGGGACCCTTTGCTGCAGTGCTTGCACCTGGACAAACGTGTCCTCAAGTAACAAAATACAAAGAAACTATAAGGGACTAAAAATAACTGCGTGCATGTGCAGTTGGGGCAAATTATGGACAACAAGATACAAAAAGACCAAAAACCCAACTACCACTTCTGAAGAGCTGGGAGCAAAAGCAGGGTACTGCGCAGGCCCCCTGCACACACCACCACCAGAGGTGGGGGGGGCAGACCGCCTAAGCCACCCTCAGGTCCGACCCCTGGACCCACCCCCACCCTCACCCCTTATGCCTCAGAGAGCAAGGGAAACTCTTACTTGTTCTCACTCCCTCCTGCTGCAGCAGGAGTCCCAATAAAGCTTGCCTGAATTTCTTGTCTGGCCTCTTACCAGTTTCTATTGATTAAGGAGGCCAAGAACCCTGGTCAGTAACACTCCTAGCTTAGAGGAAATTCCAGCGGTATGTTGAAGCTGGGTATACAGAGATGGGGAGATGGAAGTAAGAAATGGGGGGGAGCCTCTGTGGTTTGGAGACACCCTCTCTCGTCCCCAGTCCTGCTGGTTTGGAACACATTTCTAGAAAACAAGCACGTGGAATTTGGGTATGTTTTAAAGGCTTTATCATCAACAACTAATTTTCCCCACAATGAACTGAAATGCAAACCTTAAAGCAGCAGCAGGATCTCTCCGTCCTGCCTGAAATGCTGAGCTCATGCCAAGCCAAGGGGGTCTACCTCTCTTCAAAACAGCCCGGTTGTTCCTAGATACCCACAGAACTTGACTGGGAAAGGACACTGTCCTTAGGAACACAGCTATAGAGATCCTTGAAGGCACCTAGCTCATCATCCTCATTTTCCCAATGAGGAGTCCCATCAAAACTCAGTAAATAAAGTGAGTTATGGAGTGGTCAAGTGACATACTCAAAAGCATGCATGGCAGATCAGGGAGTGCACTGCGGGAATACTTCACCGCATGCCTGGATCCTATTTGGCATTTTAAATCTCAGCCCCTTTAGAAGTGGGGCTTCCTGAGTGCGGAGACCATGTCTTAATGTCTCATTTTTCCCCTGCAGCCTCAGTGGTCTACCCCATTCCTGGAACTTCATTATGAGCTCAAGTTCTGCTGCTTTGGTTGGGTTCTTACAACCCAGGGGCAGGTGGCCTCCATCTAGCACAGATTACTGACAATGGGAACACACTGAAGCTCCTGAGGAGTTTTAACAAAAACTATCCATGCCTGGGTCCCACCCCAAAACAAGTGAAATCAGAACGCTAGATGATTCTACTAACATGCAAGTAGGGCTGAAAACCATGGATCTAGCTTCTCATAAAACCAAAGCATGGCCATCCTGTCTTGGTCTGGAGCCCAAAGTCACAATGATCTCTGATCATGGTTTTGGAAAGGTTAATTCCAACTGAATGTCCTTGCCAAGGCTTTCACCATGGTAGTCTGAAGGTATTCAAAATGAAGAGTGGGCTCCTTTTTCCCGTTTAATGTTCATATACTGCCATCTAGTGGTGCCTTTGGCTTTTCCGGAGGTATGTCTCATAAAAAACACAATTGTGCCTCAGTTGTAGCTGAGAGATCCTGGGGTGTCAGAACCCCAAACCATCTTATTATTTGGATGGTTTTTCTTACAAAATATTCCATGATTTCTTCTCCCAGGGTGTCTACAAGTCCTTAATTTTATTTGGATAAAGAGTCAAGGGTGGAATTGGACCCAGGCCTAAATTGAGAAGCAGGATGACAGCTTTGCAGGTTCAAGAATCTGCATATAAGCCCTGGCTCAGCAATATGCCAGCCACGTGACCTTGGAAACATCATTTCATTTCCTGGTGCTTCATTTGAAAGACAGAAAGAATAATTCTGCCCTCTACAGGGCCAGGAAGTTTTTACAACAAATGAGATCACTAATGTGCAAATTTGTTACAAACATCCATAATCATGAAAATAAATACATACACACACACACACACACACACACACACCCCCCAACATAACATGATAGATTGATTCATTCATTGTTATGCAAGTTTAGATGCATATAGTACATGAACAATCAATAACAATTCATTGATTAAATAACTGGGAGCTAATCCTATGATCTTAAAGATGAAAAAATTACCTTTCAAATAGGTGGCTACAACTTTTTATATATAACAGATAAAATTCACATCCCACTGAATTTTAGTGTAGATATACTAACTTGACTGAAAGATCACCAAAGCAAAGAACCCCTCAGATGAGGTCATCAGAGGCTCTATAACGGCATTTTCCATTTAGAGAGGTTATTTGGGAAGACCTAAGGGAGGAAAGAAAGACCTGTGGGAGGATTCTAATTAGGAAATCTGTGCATGACATTACTAACCAGGAAAATCCAAGGTAACATCTCCCACCCAGGGAGACCACCTAGGAAAGCAAATCAGGAAGTTGCAAAGAAAGAATTCCTGCAAGAGCTTTCTAACCAGGGAAGTTCTGTGTGCAGGTTCTACCTGGGAACAGGGCTGTTTGATAAGGGACACCTTAGAAGAGTCTGGCAACTTTAAGACCCACTTAGATGCAAACTTATCTATTGCACAATTTGTTATTTTTAAAGCAAATTTTGTGGGGAAGAAAACAGGCAAACTAGTGGTTGGCTTAATTTTCCATCTTTCACTGATTACACTGGATTCAAAGAGCTAAGAGTGTGGATAAGGCAACTTAAAGGGAGGCCTTGGGGAAAAAAAAATTTTTTAATGCTCTTGTTGAAACAGCGACAGGTCTCCAACTCTGGCATTTCTAAGAACCACCTGAAACCTACTTTTAAATGGGCCCCAGAGCAGAAAACCTGACTCCAGAGCTCTGGATGGGGCCCAGGAATTTCCATTTTTAATGGACACTTGCAGGTGATTCTGTCCAGGTGCTCCACAGACAGCACCTTAAGAAATCCCAGTCAAGATGCCCCTTTTCTTCCATGCTTCAGATGTTAGAGGACCACTGATTTTGATCCAGTGGAGTGGGGCAAGAAGTACTGAGGTAGGTTAAGCCAACAGTTTTGGCATCAGACAGCTGGCAGAGGTCAGGATCAAAAGGTGTCCCCCAGCAGGTCACAGCACACAACCAAGCACTGGGTGTTTGACATGCAATTTCTCTGATTCTCACTATTGGAAAGGAGGTTGCTATTGTCTCTATTTCACCATTAAGGTAGAGTTTACCCCTTGCTATCTCTGCCATATCATTACCCAGGGATGCTGCAGTGGTTCCCAGGGTCACTTTAGCAGGACATCAGGGCCTTTACACATGCTGTTTCCTAGACTTGACTATTCCCTCTCTAGTTCCTGTCACCAATGCCTCCTCTGTCTGGGACTCAGATCTAAACACTCAACTCTTTTCTTGCAACACTCCAAATCAGAACTAATCATTGTTGAGATTGTTAAGCATTTACTTAACAAGTAATCATTGGCTATGCATGTTGCAAAGGTACTTCATACAATACAATGATCTCACAAACTAGGAATCATCATCTAGAACAGGGGTCAGCACGATACGACCCCCGGACCAACCAGACAGTCACCTGGTTTTGTAAATAAAGTTTTACTGAAACACAGCTACACCCATTTGTTTACATATTATCTTTAGCTGTGGCAGAGTTAAGTAATTGAGTCATTGCAAATATTACTATGGCCTGCAAAGCTAAATATTTACTATCTGGCTCCTTAAAGAAAAAGTTTGCCTGCCCTGGTCTAGAAAAATGAGTAACACCTAAGACAGTACCGCAGGCACTTTGAATCCTTCTTAAATAATTTGAAGCCAGACTCTCTGACTTCTGAACTAATGCACAATTATGTTTCCACTCTTTCTACTCTTAGAATCTTGTTTATATCTCATTTAAAGCATTAATCATATTCTGCTCATATAGAGGCCATTCACTTATCCAACTAATTTTTATTGCGCTCCTGCAAATAATAAAGCATTCATGTTCTCCAGGATCTAACTACTAGAGCAAAGACCTTCAAACTTTTCAGATTATTAACCCCAATCAGTAAAACAACTTTTGAACACACAACCACAATATAGGTATATTTATTAATCATGAAGTACACATGTGTACCATTGTATCAATATATTAGGTACATTACAAAGCATACAAAACATAGAGCTAGGAATTCTATTCTTCCCATATCCAACTTTGAGAACCACTGGACTAGAAGATTTATAGGATGTTGTGGAAAATGCTAAGGAGAAAAGTGAACATGGCTTAAAAAGACAAAAGGGACCAAATGCAGGAAGGGCATACCAGAAGAAGGACATTTGATCTGAGTTTTGGAAATGAGCAGAAGATGATCAGGCAAAAAATGGGGGGAGACGGGGAGGGCATTCTATACAGGGGAGACAGCTTGTCCAAAGACACAGAGGTAAGAGAGAGCATGCTGTGTTCATGCAGTTTTATCTATAAAGGGGGGATAGAGGCAGATGAGGCAGGTCAATGTGATTGAAACCAGACTCTGAAGGGCCTCATGTGTCAGGTTAAATCTGAAGTTTATCCTGAAAGCAAAGAGGAGATATTTAAGCACAGGACTGACATTATTAGGTTTATGTTAGAGAGATCTCGCTGGAAGTTGGGTGAAAGAAGGATTAAAGGAAGAGACTGGAGGCAGGAAGGTTAGTTCACAACATTCATTGAACACTCGTTTGCTCCAATTATATAATCAGGTCTGTTTTTTAATTGAGAACTCCTTGAAAGCCAGGGCAGTCATATTCATCTTTTCATTCTCCCCTTCTGCAGCCAACATTGAGCCAATACATGGAAGCTAATGACTACTGAATTATGCTGAATTGACAATTTCTCCCATTGCAAAAAAGGACATTTCCCAGGGTGAAATCTTTGCCACCTCTGGAAAACCATCATGGCCCTGGGGTCTATGCATGAGACAGGGAGATAAACAGACTTGAGGAGACATGACTCCATACTAGAAGATCACAGGCCTCATAAAAGACCGGCATTTGGGCTGACTCGGCACTTAGAGAAACTGCTGAGGATGTACATGTCGGACCAGCCTGACTGAGTCCACATCTCCAGGCCATGGCTAGATGAATCAGTGGGTACCAGTCACACCCCAGGCAGTGTTGGGAGGTTGGCTGTGGATGACTGCCCGGTGGTGAGGCAACTGATCAAGCACATGTGTAAAGACTGATATTGAGTGCCTCCTGCCAGGGAAGTCAGTTTTATTCTTCTAGAGCACAGTTTTCTGGCCTGTCATTGATTTTTTAACAGGTATACAGTCAACAGGAGGGAGCCCAGCACCACTGGGTTGTCAGAAATAAAAATTCAAGAATTTACCCTCTTTTACAAGCTCTTTACCCTCCACCTCTTTCTAGCTGAGTATTGAAGAACAAAGTGGGAAATGAGACTTGAACGGAAAAACTACCCACGTGGCTTGAACCCAGGGCCCCATTTAGGGGCATTAGGAAACCTCAGAGTAGAAAGAGCAAAAAACAATGTAACTGCAGATTGTAACCCTGGGAAGTCTGCCTCCTGGGCCTCAAAGAAAGCTAGCTGGTAGTGTAATGAACATGACACTGAGGTTTATAGAGGAAATCCTTCAAATACTAGATATCAGGAAGACAATTTCAAATATACACAGTTTAATATAATTTGTCATAAAAATAGGTCAAAGAGAAAAATCATATGTGATTCCTATAAACACTAGAGAGGTGCTTGAAAAATTCAAAACCCACTCTTTTTTTTTTTTTTAAATATTTAAAATAAGAACAGAGAGATGCTGTTTTAACACCAGAAAATATGTGTCTTAACCAAAAACCCATCTTGATTATCAGGAAAACAGTAGAAGAAGCATTTCCATTAAGGTCAGAAGAACAACAAGAAGTTCTTTGCCACCACTAATATTTACACTTATTTTGAAGCTACTAACCAACACAACAGGTAAAATAAAGAAGTAATAAATATAAAAATTGGAAAAGAGGCAATAAAATTATGAGTACTTACAGATAATATTATTTGCTTAGAAAATATTATTTGCTTAGATAATATTAATTGCTTAGAAAAGCAATTAACAAATGTTTAGAAAAAAGGAGAGAATTCATTAAGGGTGGATGGATACAAAATTAGTGTACTGAAACTAATAACTTTCATATGCTAATAGTCAATTAAAAGATATAATAAAAGAAAGAACATTTACAATATAATCAAAAAAGACTGAAGACACAGGAATAAAAAAGATCTAGATAAAGAAAACATCTATAAGATCTATACACAGAAAACTTTAAAATGTTACTCAGAGGCAAAGAGAAAGCAAACCAATGGTAGAAGGCATGCTGTGTTCTTTGGTAAGAACACTCAATATCAGAAAAAACATCAGTTCTCTTAAATCAATCTATAAATTTAACACACTTCCAATAAAAATACCAATGGGACTTTTCTTCAACCAGGCAAGTATAGACAAGCATATTCTAAAGTTTACATACAAAATAAACAAGTAAAGCAACACCCCCCCCAAAAAAAAAGTTTGAGGGGAAGAAAAGAGAGAGAAAAGCAACCACTGGGGGACCAGTCCTACCAGATATTTAATGTTTTAAAAGCTATTAAAAATAGTTTGAGATGGGCTCAAGAGCAGATAGATCAATGGGACAGAGTAGAAAGTTCAGAAATAGATGCAAATATGTGTGAGAATATATGTAGGCCATTATTCAATAAATGATGTTAAGTCAACTGGGTAGCCATCTGGAAAGAAAAATAAAGTTGGATCCATACCTCACATCTTACGTGAAGCTAATTCTAGATGTTTCAAAGATTTAAATGTAAAAGAATAAAAACATAAAAATAAAAGAAGTAAACAGAGGAGAATAGCTCTTTATATTTCAAAATGGGGGAGAGGGTGATTCTAAGTCTGACAGAAAACACAGCCTGATAAATGAGACTACATAAAAATGACTATGTTTGACTTCTTAAGTCAAAGGAGAAACAATGTGGGGAAGATGCTTGCAACTCATACCACAAATAAATGATTAATTTCCTTTAAGTTATAAAGAACTCCTACAAATCAATAAGAAAGATAAACAGATAGTTCTTGGAAAGGAAATGTGAATACCTCCTAAACAATTATTAAGATGTCTCAATATCATTCATAATATAGAATGCAAATTAAAACCACAGTGAGATATCATTTATCACCTATCACTCTGGCAAAGATCAAAATCTTTGGTAACATTGTGTGGGCCAGCGTGTGGAAAAAGAAGCACCCCATACGTGGCTGGTAGGACTGGACTATGGGTTGCCAAAACACCCATGGAGTACAGTATGGCACTATGCATCGAAATTTTAAATACATGTGTCTTTTGATCCAATCATTCCTCTTCTAGGAATTTATTCTACTTGTTTGAAATGAGATATGTTCACTGAAACGTTATTTGTACTAGCCAAGTTTTAGAAACGATACATATCAATGGAGAACTGTTTGATTAGATTATAATATATGCATATGCAGTTTTTTATAGTTGCAGGAGCCTCATCTGTACTAAAATAAAATTATTTCTATGACACATATTCAAGTCAAAAAAGCAAAGCATAAAAAATAGAGAAAAGTAAGAAAATATGCACTTGTACATGCATAAGCTACCTCTGGAAAAATAAACAAAAAACTGGTAATGGTGAGTGCTTCTGTAAAAAGGACCAGGGTGGCTAGGAAACAAGGGTGGGAGGGTGATTTATTTTTCACTGAGTACCCTTATGTGTCTTTTAAGTTTTGTAGCATAAGCACCACCTATTAAAAAAATAATAATACCAATGTAATTTTTAAAATATGTACCACCACCACCCCTCCCTGGAACTGATTCAATTTGTGGAATTGTGAATGGTCTGTGCAGGCACAGGTTCAAAGAATCTGGAGACTGACAGGGGTCTTAATCACCCAATCCAGCCTCCACTATAACTACTAAATCACCCCTACAATCACGTAAGTAAAAATAAGGTCCACAGACCAGCAGCAGCAGCATCACCTGAGAGCTTGTTAGAAATGCAGAAACCCAGACCCCGCCTCAGACCTACTATATAAAAAACTGCTTTAACAAGAACCCCAGGTGATTTCTGGGCACATTCAAGTCTGACAAGGACTCCCCTACTTTGCTACTGTCACATCACCAGGGAAGGGGAGGAGAGATGGCTCCCTTCTGAATTTGCCTATTCATCTTTAATAATTACCATATACTGAGTACCAGCATGTGCCAGAGGTCACAAAAGTAGTTAATCTTCATTAATCCACACAAAAATTCCATGAAGCACGTAGCCTCCCAAGGTGAGGAACAGGTACCACTGACAGTGTGAGAAACAATTCTAGGCAGAACACCTAAACTGTATACCATTTTCCTACAAAGTGAGAATACTGTTCCCTTTTCAAATCTTTTCAATGCTTTTAATTATTCAAAAAGAAAGTCACACTTCGGTGCTATGTGTCTTTCATGGCACTTTAAATTTTTTATAACCCCTCCATCTAACTATTTTCCCCTTTACAACCTGCACTCTCTCTCAACAACTCAGTTACTAAGTTATTATAAGGAGCCTTCTTGTAGCTTCCTCTCACTGGTTTCAGATCCACATACAGAAAAGAACTGAGAAGAGAACTTGACCAATGAGATGTTAAAATGTTCTCCAGTGGGAAGATAAATAAATAGGTGGTGATGGTGCAGAAGTAAGAAGGCAGATCAACAGAAAGCAAAAGGTAGTTCAAAACCAAATTCAAGTTTATTTTAGACCATGATCAGCATGTAACCTCTCAAATCAGAAGAGGAAAAAATTTGATAAGTGGCATTAACTGGATAATAAATTGGGAAAATGCACACAAACAAGTATTGGATGGATTAATGAGTTAAATGTGAACAAAGCATATATCGATATGTGTATTATCTTAGAAAGGGGAGGATATTCCTAAACACAGCACTCAAAGCACAACCTGAAGGATGAAACTGATTTAAAACTTTTAAATTTCTGTATATCCCAACCATCATAAAGCTAAAAGACAAAGTTAAAAGACAATTAATGACATCATAACTATTCATAAAATAAAAATTTTACAAATCAACAGGAAAGCAAACCTTCTGCATTTCAAATGGGCAGAGAAGAAGAGCAAAGAAGTCCAAAATATGAAATACAAATATCAAAAAATACACAAAAAAGTTTATCACTATTAATTAAATATATGCAATGTTAAACACTATGATTATCAACAATAAATTAGAAAATATTAAACAGCATTGAACTTGGAGATGTGAGGATATAGAGAAATGGGCATGATTATATACTGGTGGCAGAAGTTTAAACTGGTATGATGTTTTCAACCACAGTTGGCTATTTGTACTTAAAAAAGAATTATATATATATATGTGCATATATATATATACACACACACATATATACACATATATATACATACATATATACACACACACACATATATACATAGTTTCATTCAGCAAATGTAGTTCCAGAAATTTAGCTTGTGGAAATAAAGGTTGGAAAAGAAAGGAAGGAAGGAAGGAAGGGAGGGAGGGAGGGAGGGAGGGAGGGAGGGGAGGGAGGAATAAATAAATAAGTGGAGGGAGGGAAGAAGAAATGGAAGGAGGTAGGAAGAGGAGGGGTACATTTAAATACCCAACAATAGGAAATTGGCTGAATAAATTATGGTCTATCTGTCTAATGGTATACAATGCAATCATTTTACAGATATTATAGAAGCAGATTTATTAACAAAAAATGGTCATGTATTACTGAGTGAGGAGAAAAAGATCTAAAAACATCATTTTCAAAGCAATCTGTGTGTGTGTGTGTGTGTGAGTGTGTGTGTGTGTGTGTGTGTGAAATATATAAAAATATGTGTACAGGATTTTTATTACTGCATTGTGATGAAAGCAAAAACTAAACAAACTTGAAACAACCTAGATTCCAAACAAAGCAGTCTGGTTAAGTGACCTAATTATGGTATAGCCATGCCACAGGTATTAAAAAGAAAGGGGTATATCTATAAGTGCTGATATGGAAACATATCTGAAATATTTAGCAGAAAAAAACAAGGTAAAATACAGCATGAAAAATATGATCTCGAGCTTCCCTGGTGGCGCAGTGGTTGAGAGTCCGCCTGCCGATGCAGGCGACACGGGTTCGTGCCCCGGTCTGGGAAGATCCCACATGCTGCGGAGCGGCTAGGCCCGTGAGCCATGGCCGCTGAGCCTGCGCGTCCGGAGTCTGTGCTCCGCAACGGGAGACGCCACAACAGTGAGAGGCCCGCATACAGCAGAAGAAAAAAAAAAAAATATATATATATATATATATGATCTCATTTGTGGAAATAAAAAAGACATATAGCTACAGATATGATTTCATATACATATATATCTTTGAAAAAACTATCAACAGTGGTTAATTACACAGATGGAAGCCTAGCTCAGGGGAATGGAAAGGGAGACTCATCATTTTATACCTATCCATAGTACTTGAAGTTTTCCTATATGCATTATTATGTGTATATACAGGCTCAACAGCTCATAGAAAAGAAAAAATATATATATATGTAAGGATAAACCCCAAAATGCTAATAGTGATTATCACTGGCTATTGAGGTTGTATTTTTATCCTTTGGTTTACATTTACTTCCCTATTTTTCTATAGTTAACACATTAATTATATAGTTAATATATAGTTAATATATTTTAATCATTTCAAAAATAACTGATGACATGGGGAAATTATTATATAGTATATTTAAAAGGCAGAATACAAAATGTTATATAAACCTTGATTTTGTTTTAGTATATATTTACATATGCATAGAAAATGATTGGAAGGAAATGTATAAAACAGAATTATCTATCAGTGGGTTTAATGGGCAATCTTTATTTTATTCTTTATACTCTCCCTGTTTACCAGTTTTCCATATTCAATATTCACTATTTTATAATCAGAAAAATACATGTTTTGAAATAAAATGGAAAAAAAAAGGAACTTAACCATCCACATGTTGGGATAATTTGATTCAACAGGATGGAGGAACGACAGAAGGAGAGGACTCTTGGCATTAATAGACAAAAGCAAATATCACAGCCTCCATGGGCAAAGCTGGCATTAGTTGGGAGGTGAGGTACAGAGACTAAAGGAGTTCCCTTGATGTATACTCAGAGAGCACTAGAATCTTGAAACTGGAAGAGATTTTCTAGGTTACTTAACTACATCCTCTAGTTAAACTCTGATCTTGCAGAGGCCTCTGTTGCTCCAGCTACGTGAGGAATGATGACCTGGTCCTTCACTAGTCAACATCCTTGCGGACAGGAAGGAAAAGTAGGTACCAGCATTGTGCACTAATGGGACCAGCCTGCTCCCTGGGATAGCCCAGCTCCCTGAATATGTCTTCCAATTATTCATCTTCCTAATATATGCGAAGTGTTAGATATAGTGGATCAGCCCCTACTTCACCTTCTCCCAAACTCTGGCTCCTCTGCTTCCCCTCTACAGTACTTGTCTCTGCTGGGACACGAGACAAAGTAGGAAGTTTCTCTAGGAGAGCCTTCTCCCATGACTTAAGGCCCAAAGGCAATCATTACCTAAGTGTATTCTACAGAGAAGCACAGGGCTCATGGGAGCATCTGACAGAGCAGTCATACCCACAATGCCCTGCCTATGAGGGCAAACACTCCACTTCCCTTGAGTTGCAGCTCAGTTCAGCAAGCATTGGGACACTCTCCTGTGACCAACCTCACACATTACTCACTCCTGCACAGGTAGGTGGAAGGCAGTTTGCCACCGCACTGTTTCCATGGGTTTGGGCACACAAGGACATTCCATTAAGCCCAAAGAGCAAGGCACTCCTTTGAAAACAAGGCAACCAATTTTGAAGGGAACCTATCTGTGGGTAGGAATGAAACAGTTAAATTGCAAAATCCCCAAAGAATATCAAGTAGGCGATTTTCACTCACAGCTTCTGCTGCCCAGGGAGACATTTGCAAGCGGGAAATAGGAAGCAACCATTAAGAAAAGAACTTGTGGGTCTTCCCTGGTGGCGCAGTAGTTGAGAGTCCGCCTGCCGATGCAGGGGACGCGGGTTCGTGCCCCGGTTCGGGAAGATCCCACATGCCGCGGAGCGGCTGGGCCCGTGAGCCATGGACACTGAGCCTGCGCGTCCGGAGCCTGTGCTCCACAACGGGAAAGGCCACAACAGTGAGAGGCCCGTGTACCGCAAAAAAAAAAAGAAGAAAAGAAAAGAAAAGAACTTGTGGGTCATGATGGAGGGTATCCATGTATCCATGTAGCCCTCAAACCAGAAGCTGGTTTTCCTCCAATAAAGTCAGGGATATTCATAAATACCTTCTGATCATCAAACTGCAAGACACAGGGAAATAATAATTTGCATATGGGAGGGGGAGGACAAGGCTAGTGCTCACCTCCTAAATATAATTAGTTCACACCCATCTGTGTGGTGGCAAATAGAAATAGTTCACTGTGGTTATCAGTCCTCGATGGGCATCAGAATTATCTGGGATGCATCTAAAAATTACAGATAACTAAGCCCCAAAGATTTTAATTTAATTGGTCTGGGACCAGGGGTGGGCATTGGTGCTTTTTAAAAGACTCCCCAAGAGATTCTAATGAATAGCTGGGATGCAAGTCACTGAGCTAGTGCAATAGAAGTCTAATGGGTGAAACATGTACACATAAAAGAAGAGTCTATGAGCAATGAGGCTGAGGCCCAAAATTGGCCCCTCCAATCTGCTTCCACTCAGTTGCCAGAGGGGTCTTTCTAAAAGAGATATCTCATCACTCTACTCCACCGTTTGTTTAGAACCCTTGAGAGATCCCCATGGTCTATGGGATAAGAGCCTCCTTAGCCTAACCTATAAGACCTCTCATGATCCAGCCCCTGCCCTCCTCTTCCTGTGCACACTCCATGTTCCCATGATGCCAGACTATTTATTTTTCCTTAAAGTGTCATGCTTTGTTAGGTCTCTGCCTTTTCTGTCTGAAATTTCTTCCCTCACTCTTACACCAGACTCACATACCTATATTTTAAGGCTCATGTCAAAAGGTTCCTACTTCCTATCACTCCAGTAAAACAGATCTCTCTTTTCTCTATGCCTCATGTACAGATCTCTCTTTCAGCATACTATTACTGTGATTGGACATTTGCCTGTGTCCCCACTAAACGAAGCCCCTTGAAGCTCAGGGTTTCTAAGGCTTAGGTTCCCTAAGAACCTAAATTAACGCACTGCCTGCTGATACCACACTCATAAGATCGTAAGATCAGGCTGGCCCTTAACATTTGTAGAGCCCAGGTTAAGAATACAAACAGTGGCCCAATTTGCAGATGTCTCAACTATTGAAAGTTATAAGCCAAGCCAGCCTCCTATTAAGTGAAAAATGCACTATCTTCCTATCTTGAAAAATATACCCTCAACAATGTGGAAGGCCAGGTTCAAGTGTAGACTTCAAAGACTCTTCAGGGAATCTACACGAGAACTGGAAGACCCAGGGAAACAGAACCTTGCTCCAGCCTCTGGCTTGCCCCCTTTCCTTCCCCAAAACAGCTCTTACCTGCAGGGTGAGGAGTCTCTTGTACACATAAGTGGTTGCCCCAGCCCACGTGTCCAAACACCATCCTCACCCTCCCAAAACAATCACTCTTTGGCCACCCTTCAGGCCTAGGAGTTCACCTAGTGATGAAGTAAACCCAAGGGAGAATGGACCTGAGAAAGAGGCTCACACAGGATCTATCTGCAGGATCTGAGTCGTTTGGGCAGAAAATTCAGAGTTCAGAGCATACATGGAGAGCTAGAAGAAAGCCAGAGTGGGGCCCTCTAAAGCTTGGAACCCAGGGCAGAGGCCCTTCTTGTACAAATCCAAGGGCAGTTCTGTTTAAGACTCATTTCAAGTATCATCACCTCATCCAAGAAGCTTTCACAGATTCCCCAAGCTAGGACCTGTCCCTCTCTACTCTCAAAGCACCTTGTAGATATATCAAATTCTGCACCTAGCCAGTGTATTACAATTATCTGTACCTAGGTCTGTCATCTCACTACAACTAGAGGCTTCCTGAGAACATGGACTGTACCTTATTCATCACTGTGGACCCCCAGGAATCTAACACAGAGCATGGCATAGAGCAGGACCTTATCCATTGACCAGTGAATGAATTCATGAAACAGATGATGATGGAGAGGATATTCAACAGACCCAGACACTAACTCCCTTTACCTCTCCAGCCTACGAATTTTACCAGAGATCTTTTGAAGACAAACAGCAATTAACATTGGCAACTGTAATAAACTTTAGTTCTACCCATATATAATTTTTGATTGATTACGAATACACTACCTGTTGAGAAACTGAATTGCTTCATTTCATACTGGATTCAATTCTCAAATAATCTTTTTCCTATCCTCATAAAGTGATTCCCCCCCTCACAAAAAAATGACACCCTGAGGTCCTGTTGAGGAGGAGGACACAAACTGTGAGCACATGGCATAATCTCTGAGCAAACCAAGAGAACAACACCTCTCAACAACAGGACTTGAACTGAGCTACACTTCTGATCAAGTGAGAAGGGCCCTTTCTCCTACTCACATCCCTTCTTCCAAAGGACATTCCAAGACTTTAGAACCACCTAAAAGAAGGCGTTTCCCTCCAGCAGTGAATGCTTCCACTAAATCTCTGGATGATGACAGAAGCAATTTGCAGATGAGATTGGAGTAACTCTTCTACGGTAGTATGCCTTTTGATTCACGCAGCAGTGGCTGAATCTTCAGTCTGCTGGATTTTTTTTTTCATCATCTGCCACTTCACCCAGAGATATTCTGAAGTTGTGCAATAGGTAGATTGTAATCGCCTGCACCCAGGAAGCAGCAGAAGAGTGAGCGTAGTGAGTCACAGACCACAGCAAAGCCCTTCCATGCATGTTGGGCTCACCTGGCAAACCCAGAGGATGTAAAGTTGACAGCTTGACAAGGATTACCTTTGTTATTTGTCAACAAACAGCAGTGACCATTGCAAGTCTTGGCAGCTTGACAGGGAGAGGCCTCAAGGGAAGAAATGGGGGAGCAAGTAAATAAGATAATGAAATATCCCATTCTCCAGATGACCGGCTGTCAGACAGGTGTGTCAACAAGAATTTTTATCTCACCCTAATGACCTATTTATCACGTTCAAGGCAATAGGAGGGTGTTCCTTTAGTGGCAGTGGGACCCTCAAGTAGATATGAATAATCGACCGGCTTTGAAATGAAGACTTAAATATCTGGCTCTATTAACTAACAGCTGTGTGACTTTGGGCAAGTCAGGTGACATCTGAGCATCTAGTTCCATGTGTCTATAAAATGGGAGTAATATCTGCCCTGCCTGACCCATAGGATTGTTGTAAATATCAAACAAGATAATGAAAGTAAAACAGTCTGTAGCTACAAAGTTCAGTACAAATAATATTTTTATCATCATTATTTTTGGTACTAATAGAAGTTATCCAAAAATCAAATCTGGAGAGACTGGACAGAAGCTGATTTGATTGTATTATGTCCATAGAAATAAATGCATTTATAAACTAATGTGTAGTCATCAGAATGTCTGCTGTTTACTATCTATTCTATTTCCAACATGCAAAAAATTATAGAAAAATGCCACCCTTGGCCTCTCAGGAGGGGCTTAGCACCAGCCCATCCGCACAGCTTCACTCCTTATGATTTAATTAAGCCTTCTTTCAGTCAACAGTTACTAAACACACCTTGCAGGCCAAGCCCTTTGTTGGTCAATGGACATACAAACACAACCAAGACAGCCATGTTTCCTGTTCATGGTAAAATCGTGGAGAGAGACAGGTAAAACATTCAGAACACTACATGTTAAAGGAACTTGTATACAAGCTAGGGAAAGTGGGAACAAAAGACAGGAACAGTCATTTCTACTTATCCAATCAGGAAAGCTTCAAAGAAGTGAGTCTTGAACCAAGTCTTAAAAGAGAAGCTGGCCTTCACCAGGCAGATGGCAGCAGGGAGGAATGCCCAAGAGAGGAAACTGTGAGAGCAAATGCTTTAGTGTTCTGGGGGAATTGAAAATTATCTGACTATGGGAGGAAAGGGGACAGTATTAGAGAAAGGTAAAGGGACAGGCAAGAATCATCATAAAAGCCTAAGTATGAAAGCTGACATTTACCCTGTAAGCAGTGGGGATTTAAGGAAACATTTTAAGCTTGGCTATGGCATGATTATATTTCCACTTTAGAAAAATGTCTTTTATGTGCTTTGAATATGGCATAGAAGAAGAAAAGCCTAGAAGCTGGAAAGCCCACAGAAGAATGCTTTTCCTGCTTACTTTTTATATAGCAGAATCCTTCTTTCAAGTCAAACCTTAAGTGGGATCTTGATGAAATCAAACAAATAAAAGCAGAGCTGCTTTGGTAGAAGCAGGAGTCCAGGATCAGGAGTCATACCTATATGGCCTCCTTTCAGCCCCACAATAGTACCTGAGGCCCTTCTATGAAATCTTAAGGCTCTTAATATTGGAAAATGGTGTGTGTTAAGAAGACAAGAATGGCCCAGGTGAGAGATGAATAACAGCATAAATGGAGACAGGATCAAACCCACAGTTCCTGGTAATGGATTAGTTGGAGGCGACAAGGAGAAGAAGAAATCCAGGACTGGGACAACTGGGTGGATGATGGGCAGCCAAGGAGGGTGGGCAGGTTTGAGGAACAATTAGTTCAGGTAAGGCATGTTGGGTTAGAGGAGCCTGTGACACATCTGGTGAGGACATCAGGTAGGCAGCTCAGGAGGAAAATCTGAGCTGAAGGGAAAAGATGTGGGAGTCAAGAGCAGGGCCAAGAGGAAAGATGAGATTCCTGTGGAAGAGTGGGGAGAGAGAGAAGAGAAGGTGACATGGATCAGACCCCTCAAATCTCCTAGAGTTGAAGAGTAGAAAGCTAAAAACACGGAGTCAGAAATAGGAAGAAAACTGGAAGAAAGTGGCACCCAGAAACCAAGGTACGAGAGGATCTCAAGACTGAATGTTCTGTGTGAAGCCCCAAAGTAGGACAGTAGCATTCCAACTTCTCCAGGACCTGTCACACAAAGAGACAGTGATGCCAACATGGAGGGGACTGAAAGATAAATTCACCTTGATTCTTGGGAAGACACTCTTCCCACAGTGAGAACCAAAGAACAGATATCCAATTTCTAGTGTGTCATGTCCTTGAAGAAGTGTCAAGTCCAATGCTGGATAATTAGGCAATAGTCCCCAGAAAGGAGTAGTGATTTAGAAATTCCAGTAATTGAAAGGGCCTCATAGTTCACCTAGTCCAATTATACCTGTGTTAAGTGGTCACTGCATTTACCTAACATTAGAAATAATGATAATGACAATGGTATACAGTGTACACAGTGTTTGGGTTTTTTTAAACATCTTTATTGGAGTATAATTGCTTTACAATGGTGTGTTAGTTTCTGCTTTATAACAAAGTGAATCAGTTATACATATACATATGTTGCCATATCTCTTCCCTCTTGCATCTCCCTCCCTCCCACCCTCCCTGTCCCACCCCTGTAGGTGGTCACAAAGCACCCAGCTGATCTCCCTGTGCTATGCGGCTGCTTCCCACTAGCTATCTATTTGACGTTTGGTTTGGTAGTGTATATATGTTCATGCCGCTCTCTCACTTTGTCCCAGATTACCCTTCCCCCTCCCCGTATCCTCAAGTCCATTCTCTAGCAGGTCTGTGTCTTTATTCCCGTCTTACCCCTAGGCTCTTCATGACCTTTTTTTTTTTTCTTAGATTCCGTATATATGTGTTAGCATACGGTATTTGTTTTTTCTCTTTCTGACTTACTTCACTCTGTATGACAGACTCTAGGTCCATCCACCTCACTACAAATAACTCAATTTCGTTTCTTTTTATGGCTGAGTAATATTCCAATGTATATATGTGCCACATCTTCTTTATCCGTTCATCCGATGATGGACACTTAGGTTGCTTCCATGTCCTGGCTATTGTAAATAGGGCTGCAATGAACATTTTGGTACATGACTGTTTTTGAATTATGGTTTTCTCAGGGTATATGCCCAGTAGTGGGATTGCTGGGTCGTATGGTAGTTCTATTTTTAGTTTTTTAAGGAACCTCCATACTGTTCTCCATAGTGGCTGTACCAATTTACATTCCCACCAGCAGTTCAAGAGTGCTACCTTTTCTCCACACCCTCTCCAGCTTTTATTGTTCCTAGATTTTTTGATGATGGCCAATCCAAAAATGGGCAGAAGACCTAAATAGACATTTCTCCAAAGAAGATATACAGATTGCCAACGAACACACAAAAGAATGCTCAACATCATTAATCATTAGAGAAATACAGTGTTTTATATGTGCTGCCACATTTGATTCTCCTCATAGTATCCCTCCAAGTATTTAAGTGGTAGCTTATCTTCTATAAAATACTCACTACCTCACAAGACAACTCACTCCATTTTCGAAGCATCTCTGTTAAAAAGTCCTTTCTTTTTGAGCTAGAATCTTCCTCCTTGTAGTTTTCGCATTAGTTCTGCCTCTTAGGGCCAGATAAAGCTGGTTTATTTAAAGATAAAACCCATGTTCTCCCCCAGTCTCAGCTCCCTCTCATCTTCTCTCTCCTCCCCTCACCATGGAAACGTATCAATCACCTCCTTCAATCATTCCTTCTAAGGCATGATTTTGAGTCATTTCATCATTCCTTGATAGCTCTCCTTCAAAAAGGTTACATGCCTTAACGTTCTAGGCCAGCATAGAGAAGATAAATGCTTCAGCTTTTTGAGTAACTAGGTAGTAACCATGTAGCACTAATCTGGAAATGCCTGTCAGGTCTCCATCTGTCCACTCAGTTCAGCACCTCCACCCTCAGCCCTTTCGTCTGTGCTTAGCTTTTCCTGGAGTGGGAAGATTCATCCAGGTTTCCTACTGCTAATGCTTCTGGCTTTCTCCCAACCCAGCCTCCACTTCCAGTTTGAAAAGCTGGGAAGAGAACTAACCTTTATTACCACCTACTAGGGGCCAGATGCTGGGAGAGGTACACTTTCATGTGACTCATCTCACTTAAGTCTCATGACAGCTCTGCAGAACAGTAACTTGTTCAAGGTCACACAGGAAATAAATGATGAAATAAGCATTCAAACCCAGGTCTTTCTGAATCCAAAAATCACCCTCATTGAAATCTACAGCTGTACTGTCCAGTACAACAGCCATTTGCCATATCTGGCTATTGCACATGTGAAATGTGGCTGTCTGAATTGAGATGTGATATAAGGGTAAAATATACAACAGATTTTGAAGACCTAGTTCAAAAGAAGAACGCAAAACATCTCATTAAAATTTTTATGTTGAATACATGCTACTTAACGCAATGTGGTGACCTAAATGGGAAGGAAATCCAAAAACGAGGGGATATATATAGCTGATTCATTTTGCTGTACAGCAGAAACTAACGCAACATTATAAAGCTTCTATACTCCAATAAAAAGTAATTTAAAAAAAACTACGGTAACTGGGAAGGAGATTACAATAATGATAGTCCACAACATCTAAAAAAAAAGTAAAAAAAATAAAATTTTAGAACTGAATGATACTGAAATTGCAATATATCATAATGTATGAAATGGTGCTAACTTGGTTTAAGTCAAAGTTATATCCTTAAATGTTAACATTAGAAATAAAAAAACTGAAAAATTTTTAAATTTATGTTGATTACATGCTAAAATAATATTTTTATATATTGGGTTAAATAAAATATATTTTTAGAATTAGCTTCACCCGTTTCTTTTTACTTTTTTAAATGTTGCCACTAGAAAATTTAAAATTATATATGTGCTTTGATTTGTGGCTTGCATCACATTTCTTTTGCACATCATTGATCTAGAACACTAGAATGAAAAGTTTCAACTCTTTGGAAATTACTATCCTAATATAAGAGCATGTAAGTCAAGGAGTAGCCATTTAATTAGTTTAGTATCAGATGGGATTAGAAGTTCTTGACCAGTGATGGAATCTGAGCTTTACCTTTCTGCATTCTATCACTGTTTTATGTTTTGTTTTATTTTTCAAACTTCCCAGAGGCTTTGCATGAACGTAGTTCTATAAATAAGTGAAATAAATCCATATCTCTTTTAGCCGTTAAGGACATGTATTTTTTTTCATCTCACATGTGTTACAATATGTCATAATATTCCACAAAACTTACTGCAACTGGATAACACCATGTATGTTCAAACTGGGAATCATCCTTAGAAGGAATGGCTGAAGCTTTTAAAGGAAATAATCCTATATATGATATTTTTTGTGTTTTGCTGGAATGAGTTTTATATTTTTATTGCTCTGCACATTTGGCAAACAAGAAAACAAAGAATTATTTTAAACACAGAAGTTCCAAATCAGAAACTGAGACATAGTAATTGAAACCAAAATTAGCTTAAGTGGTCACTGGGTTTACTATCTGACATTAATAAAGATGATAATAATATGTAGCATATCACAGTATTTAATATATGCAGTCTAATTTAATCCTCACAAAAGCCCCTGAAGTGGGCCATAGGAGTCTAAATATGCCCATTTACCAAGTGAAAATTTGAGGCTCCAGAAAGTTAAGTGAATGGAACCTAGAGTTTCTGAGTCCAAGTCTGGTCATCTTTCCACTTTGTCCCACGTTGGATCATGAAAGATATTACAAGTCTGACAGTTATATTGTCTGGGGCTTAGAGAGAGTTTCTTACTATGGGGTAAAAGATTTATTACCAGGTTAATTTAGATGCCACAGGAAAGCATCTGATTTGGTAATGGGTGTAGGGTGATTACTCAGTAAACATAATTTTCCTTTCTTTTCCCATACCAAGAAAAGCCTTTTGATAGATAATGCTACAAAATGACCACTTATCCCTGTTCTTATTTTTTGGGTTAAAGATACCTGCCTTCCTTTTGCTGAGTTATCTGGATGCTTTGTGTCCTCGTCATTGCTGTCATTACGTTGCTGTAACCCCCTGGTAAAGAGACCTTTGACTTAAACCCTCAAAATCCAGCTGAAGGAAAATTAAAGAATAAGAAACTACTTACTGATGATTATCATATGTATTATTATCAAGATTAAACCTGTTCATGGTGATTTGACAAACCATCAGGTTCTCTATGAAATCCTCAGGACCCCATCACCTACCAAAACGTACAAGGATGAAATGCAAAAATGCCAGTCATGGAAGCCTGCCTATAGCTTGGGGGTCAACCCAAGCTGCCAAAACAAGGCTTTGGTATGAAAGAAACACAGAATCATCCATTATGACATCAACATATAATACTAAATATCATAATAATGACCCACATTTATAGTTACTTTAGAGTTTAAAAAATGCTTTCACCTCCATAATCTCATTTAACTCCCAATTTACAGATGTGGAAGTTGAGATGTTACAAATCTTGCAGAACTAGCCCAAAAACACAAGCTGCCTGCCTCCAATTATGTCAGTTGGGAATTTTTAAATTGCAAAGCTTTAACATTAAAAATAAGTTTTTGACTTCTGTAACAGAAAAGTCAAGAAATGGTTCTGGATTCAAGGAAGCTTGATCAGGTCAATGATATGACCAAGAACCTGACTTGTCCCATCTTTTTTCCTCTGCCTTCTACGGGGCCAACTTCACCCTAAAACCAGCCTCCATCATGGTTGCAAGATGGCTGTCTATAACTGCAAGAGCCTGATGATTCTTCATCCACATCTAGCAGGAAAGTTTTTGCTCCAATATTCCTGGCAAAATCCTGAGATTCACTCTGACTGGAATAACTTAGGTTACATGTCCCCCTCCCCCAAAGCCATCATAGAGGCTACGGGAAGAATGCACTCCTTCTCCTGGAGCCTGGGGTACAGGCAGCTTCTGTGAAACTACATGAAACCCCACAGGAAATCAGGAGCCCTTGAGAAGGAAGAAGGGCTAATGGATGCTAGAGAGGCAAATCAACAAATGTCCACTATACCAGTCTAGGCTTTTCCCATTAATACACAGTGGTGAGGAAGACAAAAAAATAGGGTAAGTGGATGGTCAACACAGATGTCTTGATATATTTTTGTAGCACTGGAGATGGACTGGAGAGTCTCTGTATACATGGGGATTTTCCTCCTGGTAGGTGTATTAAGCTGAGTAGGCTAAAAGTTACTTAAAAGTTTTGCTCCCTAAAGCACTTAGTTACCCTGAGTTCCTGAAACAAAAGAAGACCAGGAGACACGTGTCAACACCAAAGCTTATCCAACAATTGTGCAAAAGATAATGCTTTCCCTATGCTCCCTATACATAAGAGCTAGGTGATGGCAGTATCTTGACAGACTTCACTAAAAACTAAAAGTCTGACTCTTGCCTGGTACTGGGACCGAATGTTTTACATTCATTTAATGCTTACAGCAAACTCTATGAAGTAGGGACTAATTACCAACTCCCATTTCACAGATAAGGAAACTGAGGATCAAAGACGTTAAATGATTTACCCAAGCTCACTCAGGATAGGAATGCAGCTCCATTTCAGAGTCTATGCTCTTAAACATTGTGCCACTCTGTCTTAGGTGGTCAATGGCAAATTTTGCCACTGTATGGCTCTCTTGGAGACTCGTGCCATTTGCAGGCAGTTCTTGAAAATCAAAACCCTTCTTTCATCACAATGCACACCTTATAGGAAAAAGGAAGTCCTGGAGCCCCTAGAATCCACCTTCAGACTCTTCCACTATTTTCATATGCTCAAGAAAGTAGCAGTGTTCTGGGACCCACAGACCTGTGTTCAAATCCTGACTTTGCTACTAATCAGCTATTTGACTTTTAACAAGCCAATTAACCCTTGTGAGCCTAACCTTCTTTACCTGTAAAATATAGATATTACCTGCTCTCTGGATTGTCTGAAACATAATTAGGGTCATAGGCTAGCACACAGAAAATGTACAGTAATTATTAGCTGCTTTTTCCTCCTCTCCCATTACGTCTTTCATGTTTCCACTTCCTTTGAATATGGTTGTACCTGTTTAAGGATAGGAAGCTCAGAACATGTTTGCAGGGTTTTCTTTCTTAATATGTGTTCATTCTCAGAACCCTGAGTGACACTATACACCAAATAGGACAATTTTATTTAAAAGCTGTCACTCTTTCTTGCTGAAGTTTTAAGAATCTTTTTCCTATTGCTGGAATGGTGGACAGAAAAATAAGAAAACTTTTTTTTTCATTGAACCCTTTGGGCTTGTTTTCAAAATGGACTTACTTGCTTTTTTGTAGAAAGGGCGTAGTGTAGCTCATTTAAAGCGGGGGGGGGGTCCTTTGCAGTGAGAAGAAAGGTCGGTGGCTAATTCAGGCCTTAATGAGTTAGCTTTTACTATGTAAGCTAATTAGTAAACTCAAGTTCCCAGGGCAAGGAGCTAAGATAAAGAGAGGTAGCAGGTAGTTTAAAAAATGCCTCTGGAAAAAGCACATCCTTGGGAAATCATGCTGCTGATAGACCTTAATCACTTTTTCTTCTAGTTTCTGCCAAATTTTGGAGCATAGAAAATAATTTCAGTTTTGTTTTGTTTTGCTATGTTTCTCCTGAGCTAAGAGATGGGAAGAAACTGGGCAACAACTTAATCAGATCCACGAGCATTAGTGCCTAGGGAAGCCCATGGATGTCAAAGGAGCAAAGACTTCTGGCAGAATAAAACTCGGTGGATACGGTCACCCCTAGAGTTAACACCAGAGTCCACTTGGCAGCAGCTTCTCCAAACTGCAGGCACGACACCTGACAGGAAATTACAAGACCTTCCAAAAAGGATGAGCATCACAGCAGGCCCACAGGAAGTAGACAAGAAGAGCTGAGTTTATACCTCTGTGTTGTAAATGCCAAGCGGTATGTGTGAATGAAACTGGGTCCTTGTGGTGGGCTTTGATGTGGTGCCAACATGAAAATGAATAGAATCAGAGAGCAGTTTAGAAGCTATTACCAGGAGAGCTTTCTCCTGGAGAACTTATTAAGTGGGAAATGTGAAATCAGAAACCTTATTATAGAGAATAGGCCAGCAAAAGCCTGCCCTTTTTGGAACACATAATTCTAATTCAGTTACTGAGTCGAACCATATGAAATTGCTATTTCATAGGTTAAAAATGGTTCAAAATTGGAAATTTCCTGTGGCGTTTAGGCATGTGATAAAGGGGAAGATGATGGACACTGAATGACACTTTTTCACCACTATTATATGTCAGGAACTCAACTAAGTAAAAAAAAATATATATATATAGATAGATGTATACATATATTATATAATTTATAAAATATCATTTAATTTAATAGTATCACAACTCTGTAAGATCAGTATTATTATCTTTATTTTCAGAAGAGAAAGCTAAGGAGCAGAGGAGGTAAACTAACTTGCTTGAGGTCATGCAGAGTTGGGATGCAGACAAACTCTGGGGCCGTGTTGCCAAAAACCAGTGGTGAACTCTCAGTAGTGCTGGACACTGCAGATCAATCCCTCCTCCTTGAAACAGTTTCTTCCTTTGGTCTTTCTTGGCTACCTCCTATCTCACTGGCCACACACTTACTGGAATCTCCTCATCTTCACAGCCTGTAAACATGCAGTGGGTCCAGAGCTTCAGCCTCAGACCCACTCTCTATTTATACACTCACTTCCTAGATTATTGTATCCAGTCCTCTATTTTTTAAATACCAGCTACTTACTGATGATTCCCAAATTTATATCTCCAGAGGCCTAACCTCTCCTCTGAACTCCAGACTAGTCTATCTAACCAACTACTTGCCTTCTTCATATGGAAATTCAATAAGCAACTTGAACCTAATACATCAGAAACTGAACCCTGGATCTCCACACCCACTACCCAAAAGCATTGATCCTTCATCTGTCTTCCTGATCTTAGAAAATGGCAATGCTATACTTCCTCCCACATAGGCCAAAACAACCAGAGAGGAAGCGTTTTTGACTTCTCTATTTCTCTCACAGTTCATATCTAATCTATCAGCAGATCCTGAAGTTTTTACCTTCAGATTATATGCTGAATTGAAACACATCTCATAATTCCACTACACAATAATCCAGGCCACCATCATCTCTCACTAGACTTTTACAAAAGCCTCATAACTGGTCTCCCTGTTTCCACCTTTATCACTCTCTAGTCTGACTGCATTGCAGCCCAAGCGATCTTTGTAAAACATAAAACAGATCATGCCATTTTTCACTCAAAACCCTACAGTGGCTTCCTATCACACTCAGAAAACATCATCCAAAGTCTTCTCCAGGGCCTGCCACGCTTCATTGATATGACCCCTCACTACTTTTCTAATCTCCTCTGTGATGGATGAAAACTAGCCACTTCCCATTGAGAGGTGGAATCTATTTTTCCTCCCCTTGAATCTGAACACAGTACAACTAAGAGTATGATGGAAGTGACCCTTTGCCAGTTCCAGGCCCAAGTCTTTAAAAGGACTAGTAGTTTTGACTAGCAGCATGGTATCTGAGAGTCCTGAGCCACCACGTAAGAAGTCCAATGCCCTCAGGCCACCATGCTGTTAGAAACCCAGATAACATGGTGGCAACATGGCCATGGGCAGGCATTCCAGAGATCCTAGGCACCAATGGCAGCCATGTAAGTAAGCCATCTTGTATTCCCAGCCCAATAAAGCCTTCTGATGTCTCTATGCCTAAATGCTACTTGAGTGTAACCATGTGAGAGATCCTAAGGAAAAACCACCCAGCCAAGCCCAGGATCACAGATGATAATAATTGTTTTAATCCACTAAGTTAGAGTTTGCTATGCTAACTATAGTTAGATAGTTAACTGGAATATCACTTCCTACCATTCTCTCTCTTGGTCACTCCACTCCAGCCACAAAGACCTACTTACTATTCCTCTAACGTACCAGACATATTACTTACTACCTCCAGTCTTTATACCTGCTTTCCTGTACATGGCATGCTCTTCCTTCAGGTATCTACATGGATTCATTCGAGGTTCCGCTCAAACAACAGAGAGGGCTTCTCTGATGAATTTATCTAAAATACCACCCCATCACTCTGTCTCTTATCAAGCTTTATATTTCTTCCAAGCATTTCAGAACACCTAATGTATTTTAGACTTGTTTATTACCTGCTTTCTACTAAGAAAAGGACAAATTTGCAATAGCAATGATATTGACAGCTTTCATTTGTAGCTCTTTATTGCCTGGAACACAGGTATTTATACGTTGGTTGAATGAATGAATGAATGAGATTCTACTGTCCAAGCACTTTCCAGTGCATTACACTAGTATGGAGAGGAAAGGATAGGAGAAAGGAAGAAAATGTAGGTGGTGCAGAGAGACAAAGAGGCAATTACACAAAGAAGGGGTATTTCTTCTACTTTGAAAATCCTGCCCCAAATTTCTCTCTTTCTCTTGAGGCTTTACTATTGGGGCTATTATAAATTTCTGTTTATTGCCTCAGTTCATCTAAGGTGAAAATGTCACTTTTGTACAAATGTGAGCTGCTATGCGCATGTAATACACAGACCAAATTCAAGTGCATATGTATTGCATATTCATAGAGACAAATATGGATTCTTAGCAGGTGTTGGAGGGGCAGTTTATGGCAGAGAGAGAAACTAAGAAAGTTCAGCCTCAGGGTCTGTCACCAATGAGACCTCCACAAATCATGATGTTTTAATACTTTCAAGAAAGTAGCAGGGTTCTAGGATCCCACAAACCTCTGTTCGAATCCTGACTTTGCTACTTACTGGATGTTTGACCTCTGACAAACAATTAACCCTTCTGAGCCTTATCTTCTTTATCTGCAAAATATATCCAAAATGGTCTAAAAGATAGAAGCACAGGTTTTATAAGTACACTGACCAGAATTCCAGTCCTAGTCTAACCTCTTCCTAAACCTCTCAGTCCCTCAGTTTTCTCTTTGGTGAAAAAGGAATAATAATACCTTTTGAGAAGGCTGGTGTGAAAACTATATGAGACCAGGAATGTGACATAATGGTAGCTAGAATTTAGTTACCATTATGTTACATTCTGGATCTCATAAAATCCTCTGTTCTAAGCAACACCAACCTTATTAGGTAGGTACTAATACTATCCCTTGCCCAAAATCACAGAGCTAACTAGCACACATGGAATGGGATTTAAACCCAGGCAGTCTAAATCTAGAGCCCAAGCTCGTAATCACTCCATTCTGTAGCCTCTCTGAAAGCTTAGACCAATATCTGGCACATATTACATTCTAAAAAAAATAGCTATTTTAACTACTGCTAATACTATATATCATCATCACGATCATAATGATCATCATTTTCGTCATCATGTTAGTGTCTAGAGACACTATTTTCTTGTCCATAGGAGAAAATTCCAGACTCTTGCATCTTATAAGCCTGAAGCTGAAAGTTTGCCCCTACTTGTTCAGTTATAAACCCAGACACTGAACAGAACTCCTCCATGACCCTGACTATAAGCAAATGGGTCAGGGTAGAGGGGGAAAAAGCATAGTTGTTGCAGTGACAAGTTGGCGTTGGGTCATGTTAGCTCCATAGAGCCAATAGTGCACATCTCTTTTCAACTCTGTAATTACCTTGATAACTGGAGTTTGGCCATGATGGGAATATTTACACCACAGAAATCAGCAAACACAACAAATCAAGGCTTTGTTTTTCCCCAAAGAAAGCTGGCTGTTAAATATTTGCCAGCACATCACTGTTGTGAAGTCAGACAGGCATGAGTTTGAATTCTCATGCAATCAAGTGGGATCTCAAGCAAGTTAATTAACTTCTCTAAGGCTTATTTCCCTCATATCTATGACAAAAATAATAGATCCCTAATGGGTAGTTATAAAAATTAAATGCTGTTCTATGTGTAAAGTCCTTAGGAAAATATGTGGCACTTAGTAGTCACTCTCTAAGTGATAGCAATTTTGTTAGTTTTATTATTTGCATTGCATTAAATAAAAGTGGATGGCAAAAAACATGGTATAAATAAGAATATACAAGTACCAACCCAACAATGTACAATTCACCAGGGTTGGTTTCACCCTTCTAGAAACTGTCCTAGCCATATCCCAACTCAAAAGATCTGAACTTAAATGCTTCCTACTCTCTGCTCAAGTAATGCATTTGGATCCATTTCTCACGTTACAAGCCCCTGCCTGCACCATTCAGTCAGGGTCATGGTGAACCTTACGTCATTAACAGTGGCATAATAAAAACAAATATTGTTTCATTTCCCCATGACATGATTAATTCTCATATGCATTCAAGGTTGGGCCTGCTCTTGATGAGTAACTAGAGAGCAAATCGCAAAATCATCAACCATTTGAGCTGGAAAATTATTGTGTACTCCTCTCATCCACTTTGCAGATGGAGAGATTAAGTAGTTAGGTGACCTGCCCTCTAGAAATAGATGGCTCTAGATCATGAATTGTTTACAAATTGTAAGAGATAAATGATGCAAAGAAGGGAACCAAAGACTTAGCGACCTCTCTACTGTCCCCAAGACCTAGCCCGCCACCCCTCCCATTGCCATTGCCAGGTTTCAGTGTGTCAAATTATATACCATAGAAATTTAATGATTTAATGATGTCCTTTATTCTCTAGTGGAACTACTGTATTTTATTAAATTCAACAGTTCCAGATCTGGAAGGACCAAGTCTATTGCTCAGCTCACTCTTTGAAAACTTTAAGGGCTGTACAAATTGTGGGACACCTAACTGCTCTGAACACTCATATCTCTCAAGGTGTCCAAGCCTCATCCTGTAGCTCCCTCTCAGAGAATCATAATATGTATTAGCATATTAGAGGCTCTCAGAAGCTTCACAGTACAGACACCTTTTACAACTTTTTATTAACCATATGTTTATTTTTAATTAGACCAGTGTTTCCCAAGTTTTTTTTTAACTACAGAACTCCCTTTGTGCGGCATATCTATTAATCTCGGACAGAGAGTATTCAGTATAAGACCAATCCGGGGCTTCCCTGGTAGCAGAGTGGTTGAGAGTCCGCCTGCCGATGCAGGGGACACGGGTTCGTGCCCCGGTCCGGGAAGATCCCACCTGCCACGGAGCGGCTGGGCCCGTGAGCCATGGCCACTGAGCCTGTGCGTCCGGAGCCTGTGCTCTGCAGCGGGAAAGGCCACAACAGTGAGAAGCCCTCGTACGGCCAAAAAAAAAAAAAAAGACCAATCTGATAAAAGCTGATCTAGTCCAACCCAACAAGTTTAGAGAAGAAACTGAATTTCTGGGTGAAGATCCAGCTCTTTCACCTCCCACTCTTTGCCACTGCCTCTCCTTACTGATCCCTCAGTATGCGTCAATAGGCTAGGTCTGGGCTGTATGATTTCCCCAGGGACCTACCCTAGCCCCACTCCAATCCAGTGTGCTACTGAGCAACTTAAGAGCAAATCCAAAGAAGTGATTTGGGTAGGAGGCAAACCAGGAAGGACTTAAACAGGGAGGAAGAAAAAGAAAAATGAAGAGGAAAAAGTGCCTAACATACAATAGGTACTCAATAAATAATACCTGACTAATCTATACTGAGTTCATAAAGGAAGCAGATTCATTCATGTACTTAGTAAGTGTATATTAAATGCCAACTGCGTGCTAGCACATGTTCTGGGTCCTGGGGATATAGCAGTGAATAAACAAAGTCCCTACCTTCATGAAACATCCAATTAAATCAAGTGTGACAAAATCCCAGCATGTCAGAGTCAGAAGTTACCTTATCTCCTACAGCCCAACCCTCTAATTGTTAAGACACAGAAATTCAGATCCAGAAAGAAGAAATTCCCCCAAGGTCACCCAAGAAGTTAGTAGCAAAGCTGGAATTTAAACTCCAGTTTCCTGACCATAAATTCAGTGCTTATCCACCCACACCAGCCTGCCTAAATTAAGAATGTTTGATATCATAATCTTAAAAGGAAGTCGTGGTGCCATAAATCATCATCAAACGATAGAGACGTAAATATTATATTCCTGACCCCAGTTCAGCATCTAAACATACAATACTTACGAATCTCAGGTCCTGGCCAATGTTTTGTTTTGTTTTTTGTTTTTGTTTTTGTTTTTTTATACATCAGGTTCTCATTAGTTATCTATTTTATACATATTAGTGTATATATGTTAATCCCAATCTCCCAATTCATCCCACCCCCCTTTCCCCCCACTGGTGTCCATATGTTTGTTCTCTACATCTGTGTCTCTATTTCTGCCTTGCAAACTGGTTCATCTGTACCATTTTCTCTAGATTCCACATATATGCATTAATATATAATATTTGTTTTTCTCTTTCTGACTTACTTCACTTTGTATGACAGTCTCTAGATCCATCCGCGTCTCTATTGGCCAGTGTTTTTGGCTTACTAGAGTAAATTACTTACTATTACTTTAAGAAACAAAACTCAATTAGCCAACGCTCAGGAATCAGGAAGACTAAGGAAGAGAGAAAGGGAACTGTCATTTTGTGTTCTTTCCAAATAGGTGATCAGGAAATAAGAAGTGGAAAGGGCAAGGGTTTTGGAATCAAATTGAGTTTTGAAGCCCAGTTTTGCCTCCTATTAGTTGTACAACCATAGGAAACTCACACTCGGTGAGGAAATTCACACTCAATTTCCCCACTTACAAAATGAATTCTCACAGAACTTTTATGGGGATTCTATGAAATGATATGTGTATGTAGTATATTCAGGGCTAAAAAAGTAGTCATTCCTTATACTTCCCCACACCTCTTCTTCTGATGGCCAACTTTCTTACTTTAAGACCTGTTAATGAACTAGAAGATGTTCACTTAGTTTGGTGAAACATAATAATGTAATAACCTTTAAAAGTCTGAGGAAAATGCCCCTAAACTCATGGTGTGCACAACAGGCCTGGAATTTGGATTCTTTCATTTGGTGGAGTTTTCATATTTTCAGCCTTTGGTCAGACTTAAATTCCAGGGAGACATCCTTGCCTAATATTTTGGCACTTTCCCTAGTCACAGTTCGAAGCCAGAAGTATAGATATAAGTGAAATGAAAAAATAATGAAAAACAAAAGTCAATCAAACCTTTTTTCTTTTTCCTTTAATGGGATAAAAAATTTTAAAAAGCAAATCTGTTTGACTTTCAATCAAAGCCTGGGATCAAGTTTTCATTCTGCAAATGTTTTGCCATGCTTTAATTTGATAGGGTTCCACCTACCCCACACTGGCCACATTTTCTTTTTCTTTTTTTTTTTTTTTTTGCGGTACGCGGGTCTCTCACTGCTGTGGCCTCTCCCATTGCGGAGCACAGGCTACGGACGCGCAGGCTCAGCGGCCATGGCTCACGGGCCCAGCCGCTCCGCGGCATGTGGGATCTTCCTGGACCGGGGCACAAACCCGTGTCCCCTGCATCGGCAGGCGGACTCTCAACCACTGCGCCACCAGGGAAGCCCCTGGCCACATTTTTTAAACCCAAGAGCTCCTTTTGCAGGTAATATCTTATCGAGACCAACGACTCTTGTGACTAACTCTCAGGTTATGCCTTTGGAAAAACATATGCACACAGGTCTTGCTAGAGCTGAGAGAAAACAAAGATTTTTGTCTGTTGTCAATGTCATGTGCTTCAATACTGGTACCAACACAATCATGTCAGAGACACAGCCATCTGAATGCCATTGTAATTAGCATCAAGATTTTGTAACGTCCCTCAATCAAACTGTATATCTGCAGTTTAGCTCCTTTCCAAAGGGAGCTAAGAGGCAGACAAGCCTCTTGCATCACCTTACTATCCCTTCTCCCTGCCATGCCTGAAGGAAATCACACTGTATTTTTGGCAGAAGCAAAGACAAGGCAGAGATGTTAATGAGGGAGCTGGACATGCACAAGAATTCCAGCACTTGTGTGTTCCAGAAAGTGAACTGATAGAACGCTTACAGGGATGCTTGCTCTCTGTGGAAGTCATCAAGGGTTGACATTAACAAGGGAATAGTAATAAACCTAAATTCAGGAAAAGTAAAAGAATACTAACAGCAGGAGGTTGAGGGTTGCAGAGAGTAGGAAGTGTCCACTCTTGGCTGTGCTTTAACTCCCATGTACATTTCATGAGTCTCCTCCCCACCTGGGCCTCTGGAAAATGAGGAAGCATTGGGCCAGATGGGATCTTGGGACCCTCCCAGGTCTGATACTCTGTGAATAGACAAAACAACACAATGTCCACAGCAGGACTCTGAGAACTGGGCTTCACTGACAAGCCAGATGATGCCAAAAGACCATCCATGTGGAGATCATCAATGACAGTAGATAGACCTAGAAGTAACAGGATACCTACCTGATTTGCATAATAAAAAGAAAAGTGATCAGGCAGCACTGGAGTCACTCAAAGCATTGCCACTTTGAAATGTTTCATTTCTTATGGAATGTGATTTTTCCTCCCTGTTTGAAATAGTGATCAGGTTGCCTAACTGAAGGATTTTTCTAAGCCCAGTCATGAGCATATTAAAAATCCTGGAGGCTAACTTTTGGAAAAAATAGATTTTTTAAAATTAGAAACCCAACGAAGAGGTCCGGTAAAGCAGCTCTGTAAGAAAGAGACATAGGGAAATTCCCTGGTGGTCCAGTGGTTAGGACTCCACGCTTTCACTGCTGAGAGCCTATGTTCAATCCCTGGTCAGGGAACTATGATCCCACAAGCTGTGTGGCACAGCCAAAAATATATAAATAAATAAAAATTTTTTTAAAAAAAGAGAGAGACATAGCATTGAGCACCTAGTATGTGCCAGACACTAACACTCACAACTGGGAAACATGAGGGATCGACACAACCCCCAGCTCCCACAGATAGGTACACAGTCCCTAAAGTAAAGGTCAGAGATAATAAAGAATGAGAAGGAGGCCATCTATCCTTCCTTGGGGATGTTAGAAGTGACATTGTAGTAAGAGTGACATCAGATTGGCCCTAGAAGTGTCATTTTATGGACCTCTGGCTATGATAAAAGTGTTACAAGTGGAAAAATGAAGGATGCTGTATTTGCAAAGGATAAGATTTTTCAAAACTGTATTGAACCTCAGTTCTCTCATCCCTAAGTTGGAAATAAGAATACTCCCTGCCTTGTAGAAACAGAGCTCTTCAATTCAATGAACGTTTAAGAAGCACCTAAAACACAGAGTAAGCTGCATGTGTGACACCACGATAAGATTCAAGGGGGAAAGGAGAAAATGATATTGGGGCTCCACCTCCATGAGAACAGTGATCAACTCTGAAATTATAGAGGCTTAATTAAGGTCGTATAATTAAGTATCTGGTGTTTTTCTTCAGGGGACCATAAAATGCTCCCTGTGTAAAACTTTCTTAACATGATCCCTAAGGCATCTTTGGAGGGAGAAGAAAAATAGAAAAGATATTGTAGTTCCTCATGAGTAGGTTGAGCCTAGTCCAGCTTAAAGGTTAGACAGATGCTCCCTCTCCACTCCAGCTATCTCCAACCAGGTTCAGGTTTAAGCATCATGATGAAGCTGGGACCCCTGCAGGAACTCACCAGTCTCCAAGATCATCAAACTCAATGGCATCTGCAAATATCAATACATTGAGCCTCAATGGAACTACATTTACTGATTTTCCACTGCATGTCAGGCCCAGAGCTGACCTCAGATAGAGCATGGGATGCAGAACCTTGCTCCTTTGCTCATCAACTTTAGGGAACTCAGACATACAATCAAGGAAAATTCCATATGGAATGTTCTAGAACAATTCCATCTGGAACAGTCAGAGAACAGTGTTACAGAGGAGGTGCCATTTGGGTTACCAAGCAGAGAACATGTACAGTAAGGACATGTCAGGCAGAAGGAATACCTCGAGCAAAGGCTCAGAGGGGTAAAGGAGCATGGGAACCTGTTCAGTGTCATGCTTGAGAAAACAGTGAGTCGTCTGGAGGCAGAGAATGTGGCTAGAGATGTGTGCAAGAGCCAGGTTATAAAGGGTCGCCCTGTGTGCCAAGGCAAGGAGCTAGGCTGCCATCCAACAGTCATGGGGAACCACTGAGAGCTTTCAGACGCAGGAGTGACGTGGTCTTTAAGAGTGCTCCCCCTCGGGCACTATGAAGGCAGACTGTCAGGGGAAAGACCAAAGGCAAGGAGGCAGGTTAGGAGGAGTTTTATTGCTATTTTTGTGTGGACCATCTGTTCTGAAAGGAACAATACAGAGTAAGTCATGTGCCCTAAAAACCTTTTACGTAGGCTACTACGGGGGCTGTTTAGCACATAGTGGATACACATCAGAGAATCAGGACATAGTGCCAAGTGAGAGGCAGGCAGCACAGAATGGTGGTCTTAGAGGGAGAAAGATCCAACAAAAACTCAGTCCAGCAATTTTCAATTGTATGACACTGGGCAACTCAACCAAACTCATGGAGCTGCAGTTTCCTCGTGTGTAAGATGGCAATCCTGATGCCAACCTGGCCAGCCTCCTGTGAGTGAGAGATGCACACAAGGTCCCTGGCAGAGCTTCGGGCACAGAGTGGGTCCTCTGTAAGTGGTATCCACCATTATTACAGTGGAAAAGCCTTTTGCCAAGAATGCTCTCAGAAAAGATCCATTCACCAAGACAAGAGGCTTCCTCTGCTGAGCACCAGTAACCAAAGCAAACAGAGCAATGGGGACAAACTCAGAGTTAATACCTACACGAGAGGCTCAGGTGTCTCTTTGATGGAAAGCAAAAACCAGCCTGAGTCTAACAAGCCCATACACACCGATCAGAGCTGCCTATGCTCAGCAGCCTTGGGCACATTCCCACGTAACCTGGTTTGACAAGCTGCGCTGGCCAAGTGCCCAGCTTCCAATCAGAATCTACAAGGCCTAGAGATTATTTGACAATTTCTCTCTCTCTAGGAGGGCAGTTATGGTGCAGAATGGAGGCATCAATATACATTTTAAGCACATACACATCACCCTTTCACTTCCTATCTCATTTAGAGGCTCAATTACTTCTTCTGGATAGCAACAGTACCACTCCCGTGGCACAAAGCTCTGAACATAGCTTCCACAATTAGCACAGCTAATTTACCATCTGGGAACAGTTTGGGTTCTAGAATCATGGCTCATGGTTGCAGATATTCTGATATTCTCAGCTCAGACTGTGTTGAGGTTCCTGCTCTAGACCACTTATTTGGAAACTGAGAGGACTCATGGATGAAAACATGCTCATTGCTAACTACTAGGGTGGCCAAAAAGTTCATTCGGTTAATGAATATGTTGTTCAATAAAGTTCTTGGTGAAAATGACAAATGTGTCTTTTATTTTGCTTAAAACCAAACGAACTTTTTGGCCAACCCAATATTATCTCTCCTCCTATCTCCTGACTCTCATCCTCTCATTTGCATTCTGGAAACTTGTCATGATCCCATTCAGGCACCAACTGTCTCCTTCCCTCTACCACTGTATGTTGCTCAAAGTATCCCACACCCACTGCTGCTTCTCACCTGGTAGTCACCCTTCAGCCTTTGGAAATCCCTTTCTGCCTTCCCTATGAGACTGAAATGTTCTGGGCAAGTCACTAGTGATCTTTCCAAACACAACAGGGTCTCACCCTACTTGGCCCCGCTTCAGTACTGTCCACTTTGACCACTCACCACTTCTGCAAAGCCACCCCTCTCTTGACTTCCTGACACTCCTCCCACTCTCCTGGCCACCCCAGGGTCACACTGGCCGATCCTTCTTCTTCTGTCCATTTCTGGTCGTGGGCTCTCTGGAGCTTTTTTCCCAGGGTCCCCTCTCTTCCCATAATCCTCTTCCTAGAAGATGCCACAGCTATCTACCCTGGTTCCAGATGCCTCCTACGACCCCAAGAATACAGAATCTTCTTCGACTCTAGCCCAACTCTCTCTCTCATGAATCTAAACAGCAAAGTCAGGCCCCTGGTGGAATCCCACACCTGCTTGTCCTACACTGGCCTCAAACACAGCTGTCCAAATCCAAACTCTCAACTTTCCCATCAAAACCTGCTCATCTGCTGATGCTTGCTGCCTTGGTTGGTGGCACCGCCATCCTCTCTACCCAAGGTAAAAAGCTCAGGCATTCTTGACTTCTATTCTATTCCACATTTACTGAGTTGGATCTGTTCCTTCCCTCCTTTCTTAATGTCCCAGCTCCTGGCCAAACTCTTACCTGGGCTTTTGCCATCACTTTATAACCAGTCTTCCTGCTTACTTCTCTTGCCTTTTCAGACTCTCCTCATTGCTGTCTTTATAAAGCACAGAGAATATTACCTTCAGAGAAAAGATCCTCACCGCACCCTCCTCCCCAGACCATCTCCCTAGCATGACATCCAACACTCCTCTACAATGTAGTAAGAACATACATTTGGGGTCTATCTCTCCTACTAGATCATAAATTTTTTAGTGCCTACAATTGTTCCTCAATAGCTGAATGCCAACCAACCTGTCTCAAGATGTCCCACAAGGCAACACTGTCCCAATGTATACACGACACACCTGTATCTTCCTTCCAGCCTTGCAGACTCTGAAATTCAATCTTGTCATTGTCCCAAAGGCAGATTTGGGGAAGACAACTCACAATAACCAAGCTTATAGCAACCTGAAGCATAAGCCTGAAAACCAATATGCTAATTTATGAGAAGAAATATCCCTGTAATGTGGAGTGACATGTTTGTGCTGACAAAATCAATTCAATTCTCCTGCTCACTATAGCACATAACATTGACTGTTAACACCATGGCAGTTACTTCCAAGCAATGTGGATACAAATGAATAATACCTAGCCTCCATCCTGTAGGGGCCTAGTGATAAATTTACAGTAACACCATACACAGATCTAGATCAAAAGAAATTAAAATCCTTGTTGAGCACAGACCCACGCCAGTCTAGTTAACATGATTTGAACATTTAATAACATCAGGCTCTGGCAGATACAGATGTTGGTGTCTACCAGAGACAGATCTGGCAGGAAGACTGTAAACAGTTGTTTGCTTTTCAGAGCACAGACTCTCCTGGAGAGAGCCCAATTTTACCTCTCTGACTCAGTTTTCCTATGTCCCTCACTGACCACCACCTCTTCTGAGGGGCACATGCATGAAATGCCATCCATTTAGTTACAGTCAAGTTCAACAGTCCTGGAAGCTATTCACTCACACTACGGCAGGCTCCTAAACAATTCTTGCTCTTTGAGAATCTCATAAGAGCTTCAGACTCTCTGAAAGCCCCATACACACACATTTTTTATACACTCTCAGGGGGTTCTCAGGCTTCGCTGCCTCCAGTTCTTTCTCTGGAGCAGTGTTTCTCAACCTCAGCAATACTGGCACTCTGGATCAAGTCATTCTTTGTTGCTGGGATCTGTCCTTTGCATTCTAGAATGCTTAGCAGCATCCCTGGCCTCTACACTCCAGATGCTAACGGCCCACCCTCAACCAGTTGTGAAAACCAGAAATGTCTCCAGACATCATTTAATGTTCCCTGGGGGAGAAAGTTAGCCCAGTGGAGAACTTCTTTTCCAGAGAGACATTTGACTGTCTCTGCTCTTACCCCATGAACAATGCACGGAGGATCCAGCTTTAAGAGTAGGCAGGTGCTGTGCACCTGCCCTGCCCAGACTTTAGGCTATCAATCAGTTCAGCAGTTGAATTAGCTTTAAAAAGAAGAACACTGAAAAGTTTCTGCATTCTGGTTCTACCAATGTATAAAATAAATATCTGAATGTGGATCAGGGTTGGGAGGGAACCTGAAAACATGTGTTCAGGTTATCGATCAGGATGGAGGAATTTTAAGCTTTGTTTGTTTGTTTGTTTCCATCACTGGGGAGAAGAAAAACCATCATCACTAGTGTGCGTGTGTTTACAAAATATTATATGACTATATCTGTTAGCTAACTAACCTGGAGTCCACCTAAAGCTGCTTGTGACCACTAGCCACCTGGCGGAGCTCCACATGGTTCTGGTATAGCTGGCATTACTGTCAGGCTCTCCTAAAGTATAGAGACCTGCAGCCCGTGCCAGTTCTCAAGACCACCTGTAGGTCTTAAAAGAAAGCAAAGATGTCATCATCCCCCTGATACCTCCGTGCAAGATACATAACGAGGATTTGCTGTGGGCCAGGCACTGTGCTTTATGCACATCAAATCATTTAAATCTAACAACAAGCTAGAAAAGTTGGTATTATTGTCCCTGCTTTAAAGAGAAAAGAACTGAGCCTCAGAAGTTTCATAGGTTGCTTAGAGTCACACTGCCAGTAAGTGACAGAGCTGGAATTAAAACACAGCTCCTCTCATACTAGGACCAGTGCTCTTTTCCTGTCACTGTCATATGTCTGGATCAGTTGCAAAATTTGGCTAAGATTATTTAAAACAGGAAGAAGTTGTCTCTGTGACATGTATGAAAATCAAGGCAAACAGCTCAACTCGTTCACTTGGATGGGGAAATACACCCAAACAGATTTTTTATATCAAACCGATATAATTCCTGATTGACATAATGTTTAACAACAACAACAAACAAACAAACAACAACAAAACATACAAACAAAAAAATATACACACACACACACACACACACACACACACACACACATATATGAATCCACTTAGAGCAGTGTTTGGCTATCATCTTCAAACTCCCAGTCTTCTCATAACACATGCAGCTACATGCTGCACTGAGGGTAAGGCAGAAGCCCAAGAATTCTGACTTGGAGGGCTTTCCTCCCCATCTCCTCATCAGCAACTACAAGTTGCTGGCTCTGAGCAGGAAAATATTCACTAGCCTTTAGTTACCAATTCAAACCAGGGACCTCCTCATTCTGCCCACACAACTCCAAAGGAAGTCTGGGACAGGGATGAAGAGACCAGATTGATGGGACTAGTCCAAAACACAAATAATGTATTTCCTCCCAAATATGAAAACAACACTTGAAGCCAGGGTGTAATAATACGTTTTCCCAGTATGGTTGCTTTCACAGATTGTTACAAGTGTCCCTTGATTATACTTCTAAGAATATCAAGTCTGGATTTCTTCCTTCCTTTCCCTCCTCTCTTACGTTCTTTTCCTTCCTTCTTTCCCCTTCCGGCAGTCATATCCTGACCCCCTCCTTTGCACCAACCCCTATGCTGGGACCTGGGGAGACTGAGATGAATGGAACCCAGACCCTGTCTTATCTTAAAGCTTAGTGAGAGAGACTGGCAAACAATACCGAGGGAGTATGACAGGTACTGGAACAAATGGAGTTGTGCTACCGCCCCCTCAAAAAGATGGAAATATTCAAAGTAGTGCAGGAAAATCATTCATTCACTTGAAGTACTGGAGGTCAGGGTCAAAAGAGGTATCTCAGAAGGTATAACATTCATATATAACACTGCAAATCAGGGTCTCAAAACTAGTTAGAAAAGCATGACTTTCACGGGATCATTGGATGCTATGATATGAAATCCTATCAAAAAGAGATGAGAACAAAGCTTTTTTCTCCCCTTAAAGAGCAGAGATAAGGGCAGGGATAAGGAATATGGTTAATGAGTGCTGCTTTTCTTATTCATTAAATTCATTAATATTTATTGTGTTTTAGTTTTCAAATTACTTTTGCATGCATTATATTAATTTTGCCTTAAAATAGCCCTATGGGGTAAATAATATTATCTCCATTGTACTGTTGAGACAATGGAGGCTCAGAGAGGTAAGTGGCTCTCTCAAGGGCTAGAGATAGCTGAGAGAAGAATGGGCCTCTCAAACTCACCTCCAACTGCCTGCAGAGCCCAGGTCCTGCAAGGCCTCCTTGCATGCCATGAGTCCTGGGAAACGAGTAATGTTATTCAACTGCAGTCTCCCAGGCATCACATGTGGAGGTGTGTTCAAGAGGCTCTGGGGTGTTTAGAAGAGAATAAAGTGGATTTTAATGGAAAAGACTGTTCTACTTATAGCGGCTCCAAAAAAAAAAAAGTGATTCACTCTTCAAGCCTGACATGTTTTGAGAGACAGACATGCCTGTAAATTTGGCCAGACTCGTGGGTGCCAGATGGTAATTGACAAAGACCCTAGGGCTTGGCGATCAATCCAGGACTTCCTCATGTTCCTCACTGGGCTCTCCAGGGGCCAGGCATAGTGCATAATTAAGTCAGATGGTTGCAGAGGGGAAGAGATGGGTCATTTTCTCTATGGAGAGGTTTTTTTCTTGGCAAGATGCAGAATGACACACTTCAGGCAGCAGGAAGATGATTTCCATAAAAAACAGTGGAGAGGGAGGGAAATCATGAAGTTACTGAAAGACAAACAAAGCCTAAATACCATAAACAGAGTATGGAGTTCCCAACCAGAGGCACAATTATCTCTTACCTCAAACTTGGACAGGACTCAAGCAAGCATTATAAGAGATTTTCTCATGCACATGAGTAATTCCCCCTCTCATTAAAATGTTATAGATGAGCCTCACTTGGAAAACAGCAAAGTGTGAATTCCAGTGCAAGAACGAGATGAGGCAAAAAGGGGCCTGAGGAAGTCCTAGCAGAAAGCTTTAAGGCAGTCCAACAATCTTCTAAAAAGCAAAACAGTGGCCACAGTGAGAAGAAAGACACAAAGAAGAGGAGGGATTATCCGTAAGAAGACCACTGTTACACATGCACAGATGCCTTCCATTTAACTACTTTCCCTTTAATGAAAATACAAGTTCATAAATAAACATAAGATTATTTATCTATTACAATAAGGGAAAATCCTTTTTTTTCAATCTCGCTTATGGTTTAACCACTTGGGACTTTTCCGTCTTCGACCAAAGTCAGTACCTGTTAAAAAAAAAAAGAACTGATGGGGCTTCCCTGGTGGCGCAGTGGTTGAGAGTCCGCCTGCCGATGCAGGGGACATGGGTTCGTGCCCTGGTCCAGGAAGATCCCACATGCCACAGAGCGGCCGGGCCCGTGAGCAGTGGCCGCTAAGCCTGCATGTCTGGAGCCTGTGCTCCGCAATGGGAGAGGCCACAACAGTGAGAGGCCCGCGTACCACAAAAAAAAAAAAAGAACTGATGGTATTGATAACAATGTAATTTAATGAAGGTGTGATTCACATAGGATTTAATGGCATGACAGAGAACTACACTGATATCCCTAACCCACAAGTTTTGGGGCACCATCTTTCCATCATGGATGTTTTCATGATATCCTGAGGCTACAGAGAGAGCCAAGAAGACCACGGATATGAATGTCAAGTCTTAGAAGGTCTAGTCCAGTACCTCAACAGATCATATGTGAGCGGACTCTGGAACTGGAATCAGATTTGAATTTTTAACTCTACATACCATCCCAAAAGCACTATGAATTGGTTGATGACAGTAACATTCACCAAGATAGAAAAAGAGTAGCAGGAATAGAGGGAAACAAAAATTAATGAGTTTGACATAAGACCCGCTGAACCTGAGGCAACTACTGAACATTTCCAGGTTGGGGGATATCTCATAGGCAACTGATTACCAACATTTCAAAGAACAGAAACAGAAAGAACACACTCAAAAATTAGAGACGATATTTACTTTTCTCTGCTTTCATATGTGAATGTGTTACTTGATTCCTGCATCCTTGTTGTTATTTATGCCATCTGTCATCAGATATGGTAAGTTTATTCCTACATACTACAACACAAAGACTTTTGAGTTGGGGAAAGAATTCTCCCTGGAAAATTTTAGGCATGTGACACATTCAGACTGACTTTATCCTTAAAGGGATAAACAAAGACAGAAACATGTCTCCATGGGTTTTGATGGGAGAAGGGACATCCATCCCTTCTCCTTATATAAAGCCGTTTTATATAGCCACTTTATATGAAGGGCTGATTACCATGACTCACCTGAATGTATAACAAGTATACTACGACAACCCTTAAAATATGATAGTATTCCCACAAGTGATGAATATCCTTCCAGATCACAGGTATTCTCTTATTTTGTTTTTTTGTTTGTTTGTTTGTTTGTTTGCGGTACGCGGGCCTCTCACTCTTGTGGCCTCTCCCGTTGTGGAGTACAGGCTCTGGGCGCGCAGGCTCAGCGGCCATGGCTCACGGGCCCAGCCGCTCCACGGCATGTGGGATCTTCCCAGACCAGGGCACGAACCCGTGTCCCCTGCATCGGCAGGCGGACTCTCAACCACTGTGCCACCAGGGAAGCCCTTATTTTGTTTTTTATAATGTTTCTTCTGATTATAAAGTAATATATTTCCATTGCAGTATGTTTAAAAAAAATACAAAAAGACCAACAAGAAAACAAAAATTACCTTCAACTCTAGCAGAGATAACCTTTTTAATAACTGGGTGTATTTTCTCCCTATTGATTTCTACACATTAAAAACATGTATTTGAGGGTATATGACACCATTCTGTACATACCATTTTATACCATTTTTTTCTCCTTAGCATTATATATTGAGTATTATCCTATGACATTAAATATTTTAACTACATGATTCTTATTGGCTAAATATTACACCTTTTGATATAAATAGATCATAACTAATTTAACTAATCCTCCATCAATAGAAATTTGGTTTGTTTCCAGCTTTTTGATAGTATAAGTAACAAAATTTTTAAAATACTCATACTTAAACATGGTTACACTTCTGTATTCGTCAGAACAGAGTTTCATGAAAAGAGTATTTACAAAGGTATTGGTGGGTTTAAGAGCAACCAACAACAATAATGAGGCAAAAAGGTGTACACCCAGAAGAAGTGGAGAATCCACCACTAGCCAGGCCTGAAGGAGCAAAGGGAGGGAGTGGCCACTAGAACCCAGTGAGGGCTATAGCAGAAGGAGGGGCCACATGACAGGGGATGTGGCCTTGGGTGAGGAAGGCAAACACTCCCAAACCATGGCCCAGCAGGGAGGGAGCAAGAGAAAATAATACTCTACCCTCTCTTTCCACCTGTTCTCTGACTGCCTTAGCTTCCCAATGGAGAACTCAGTGAGCAGAGAGAGGACAAGGGAGCTGGGTTGATGCAGTTCATTGAGTTCAGCCTCCCTGGGAAGAGAGCAGGATGGAGAAGGTGTTGGACACACCTAGGGGGACAGATAATATCCAGCTCAACACCTTTGCTTATGCCCTAAGTCAGAGCCACAAACACTGTGAAGATTTAAAACACATACCGTGTGGTGAGTTCCTCTGAAGTTGCACTATCTGAGTTCAAAATAGGTACAAAGCAGCCTAGCTTGTCTAAGTCTAGTCTGTTTATGCCAAGTCTAGAACTGGGTCAGCCCTCCTCCAAGCCTTATTCTGTTGCAGCCACTGAGGAGCCTTCTACTGAGCCAGTGCATACTGGAGCAGCCAGTATATTAGCACACTCAGGAAATTCTTGAGTTAGCCTTGCTGCCTAGGCCAATTATATAATGCACCTACAGGGTGATCCCTATCACAATTATTACACAATTTCTAATCTGTATGACTTTCTTCCCTGGGCCCCAATTTTTAGTTCATATTCAATGTTATAGGATAGAGCCGTACTCTTAACACTAGCTAGAGGTCTGTGGTCTTGACACCCTAATTTTGGCCAGCATCATCTTACTGGAGGCTGGTGCCTGCCTCCTTTCCAAGCAGTTGGCTGATGCCCTGCCCCAATATCAGTAGACCACCTATAACCTATAACCATAGCTGTGCCCATGAACTGAGTAAAATCACTACTTGCTAGAAATACTTGTTGCCAGACTCTGCTACCAGGTTGAATATTTCTGGCTGTCCAGCCCACATGGAAGCAAATTTGAAGCATTTTTATTTTTTTTTAACATCTTTATTGGAGTATAACTGCTTTACAATGTTGTGTTAGTTTCTGTTGTATAACAAAGTGAATCAGCTATACTTATACAAATATCCCCATATCCCCTCTCTCTTGCATCTCCCTCCCACCCTCCCTATCCCACCCCTCTAGGTGGTCACAAACCACTGAGCTGATCTCCCTGTGCTATGCGGCTGCTTCCCACTAGCTACCTGTTTTACATTTGGTAGTGTATATATGTCCATGCCACTCTCTCACTTCGTCCCAGCTTACCCTCACCCTTCCCCGTGTCCTCAAGTCCATACTCTACGTCTGCGTCTTTATTCATGTCCTGCCCCTAAGTTCTTCAGAACCTTTTTTTTTTTTTTTAGATTCCATATATATGTGTTAGCATACAGTATTTGTTTTTCTCTTTCTGACTTACTTCACTCTGTATGACAGTCTCTAGGTCCATCCACCTCACTACAAATAACTCAATTTCATTTCTTTTTATGGCTGAGTAATATTCCATTGTATATATGTGCCACATCTTCTTTATCCATTCATCTGTCGATGGACACTTAGGTTGCTTCCATGTCCTGACTGCTGTAAATAGTGCTGCAATGAACATTGTGGTACATGACTCTTTTTGAATTATGGTTTTCTCAGGGTATGTGCCCAGTAGTGGGATTGCTGGGTCGTATGGTAGTTCTGTTTTTAGTTTTTTAAGGAACCTCCATACTGTTCTCCATAGTGGCTGTATCAATTTACATTCCCACCAATAGTGCAAGAGGGTTCCCTTTTCTCCACACCCTCTCCAGCATTTATTGTTTGTTGATTTTTTGATGGTGCCCATTCTGACCGGTGTGAGGTGATACCTCACTGTAGCTTTGATTTGCATTTCTCTAATGATTAGTGATGTTGAGCATTGTTTCATGTGTTTGTTGGCCATCTGTATATCTTCTTTGGAGAAATGTCTACTTAGGTCTTCTGCCCATTTTTGGATTGGGTTGTTTGTTTTTTTTGATATTGAGCTGCATGAGCTGCTTGTATATTTTGGAGATTAGTCCTTTGTCAGTTGTGAAGCATTTTTAGGTACTGTGTTTTCAGTCAGTCCTACAGTCTGATTATGATTCTAGCCATAGCTCAATTCAGCCTGAATCTTCTACCCACTGAGGTTGCATTATGTCTTATAGTTGATTGTGCAGTAATTGGTTAAGCCCTAACTAAGGTTTATTAACCATGAGAAAAGACAATAAAAATCCAGGTAATTTGGCTGCTGTCTTTTGATGATGATATTGCCTCCGTTCTATGGCCTCTGACCCTCAGATCCAGCATATGGGGTTTGAATGTTCTGCTTGGAAAATCGTCTTCTCGCAGAGAAATACTTCATTTTTCTTGTCTGATCTGTAGCTATGAACTCTTTTGCTGGGTCCCTGGCCATGAAATATGCCGTCTATATTACTGTGGGAAGATTTGCCTCATTGGGGCCTGTGTCCTGATTGCCTTTGAAGTCAGCAACATCAGAAGTTAATTCCAACAAGGTCCTCTAGGTCCTGTGCATGCTTTGGTGCTTTATAAATTGCATTAAAGATCAATTTAAGCTCTTGCAGCCCAATAGGCATTGTCTTGTGTGCCTCTATTTCTTTGTCTCTTTATTTCCAACAGCACAAGCTCAAGTGCTGTCTTTGTTTTGTCAGGTGGGTCCCATTAAAATCTTGTATTAAACTTTGCCTCTTTTGAAGTCCCAGACCTCATCCATCTGTTTTTTTTTTCTAATGACTTTGTTTAGAATTTTTTCAAAGTTAATGGAAATGTCTGAGGGGTAGAGAGTCTGGTTAATTGATCTTTCAGTTATTGAGGGTTATTGTCGACCAACATTTTTAGATTTTTGTGTTTCATTTCATCTCACTTGAAATATTCTTCCTGTTTGTTTCAGCTGCCCATCCTCCACTGAGCAAACTTCCCCCTTTCTTAAATCCTATTTTAGTCCTTTCTACTCCTAAAACTGGGATTAGGTGCCCAGAAATTAGGCTCCAGGGAGCCTGGCCAAGGAAGGTAAACTGTAGAAGAGATGCAGAGGGGTAAGGACCCTGGACAATACATGCCCAAATCTATGTAGCAAACCTGATAATCATGGACCATATATAAGCATCAAATCTAAAAATATAAGAGTAAGATCATAATGAAACCGCAAGAGTTCAAGGCTAAAGAGCACTGGATCATAGAGAAAGCCAACTGGAAATAAGCAAAGAGGATTCCAGAATACTGCTCCCAACACTGATAGGTGCTTGACCATCCTTACCAGGATGTTTCTCAAAAGTTAGCATGTACCAAAAGAAGCAACAACAATAACAACAACAAAACTCATGCTTGCTGAAGGTTCTAAGAAATGTCCCTTTCCTCACAAATTTTAAGCAAAGCTCTTCACCACTGTATATACTTTACCTAGAAAATGTTAATTCCAGCATTGTTGTTTAAACAGAAATGTTAAACTATCCATAAAAGAAGCATTTCTGCTTTGTGTGTCAAATGCATATATTTATATACCAGAAGGCAACTTATGGTCTAGCTCCTTTGTTTTCTCTTATTGTCTTAAATAGCTCATTATTTGGAGTCTTCAAGTCTCACATATTAAAAGCAGTTATTAACAAAATGACTTGCTCCTTGGCTTCCTTCACATGCTTAAGTGTCACATTTTATGACCAGGATGAAGATGATAGGACACAAAGTTCCTAAACAATGAGGCAGTGAAGTAGAACTAGTTCCAGCATTTGGAAGTTGGGTGGCATGGATGACTGTGCTCACTTCATGAAAATAATTTACTGAGCACAAAGGGACCTCTGAATCAATACTAAACATGAACAAAAGTACACCCCACTCTAGGTTTGGATGGATAATGACTGCAAGCTCATATTGTCTAGGGGATGCTTAAAGTACAATATTATGGAGGAACTGTCAAGGTATGGCAAAATGGGGGAATGCATATTCAGTTCCAACTCGAGAGAGAGAACAATTTCCAAACAAAGGAATTTTAAAACCTTCATGGGATCAGAACACAGCAAGAATCCAGCCACCAAAGAAAAAAACTGAGGCACAAGCAAACATCATGAGGACAGTCAAGGCTAACAAGATAAAACAACTAAGAATCCAGAATCAAGACCGGAATGAGTGAAACTGACCAATTTGGAACATGTTGGAGGAAAATCCAGATGAAACCAGAATGATCTCCTAAGCAACTTTAGTGCAGAAGAATCAAATGCATATTGGAATCTCTGGGTTCTTTGAAATGTGTTGGTTGTACTGTGTATTTATGAACTGTCCTTATTTCAGTATGAAAGTTAATTCACTGTCAACAAATCTTTTTGTCTTCTTCATAAAGCATTCCTCCAAATATCATTATATACAAATACGTGAACAGGACACATCTGGCTATGACCGTCAAGATTCTGGTATTCATAAAAGAACAAAACCAGATAAAGAATACTCATTATCGAGCACTCTCTTAACAAGATTCTTATTTTTAAATTAGTCAAATATATTCTGCTTCAAGAGAGGAAGTCAAGTAGGGTAAACATCCCTTCTTTCAGATGCTATGAGCAATTTGAAGGTCACCTTCTCTCCTCTGTTCTTTCTAGACTGCTGGGAAATGCAACCAGATGATCTTGATCTTGACCATATTGTACCCTGTGTGGTTACATGTTTAGATACGCACTGATTAGCAGTAGTCTCAGCATCTACTACCAGGGACACACACCCATCATTCTTTTCTTTCCTAGAGATCAACCCCAAGGGATTGGGAAGTCTTCTCATTGACGCACTCAAAAACACAGATGACCATATTATATTCCCTTTTCTTAGACACCGTTGTGAGGAAGGCTACCTATTTCTAAGCAATATTTCCCTAGTAATTCCAACATCAAACTTTCTAGAAGGACTACCCACAATGACTCACTAGAGAAAAAAAATACAAACTTAGGCTCTTGAAAAACAAAAAACCTCTTTACAGAAAATTCTGATTATGTCACTCAACTTAAAAAGCTTCAGTGTCTCTCAATTGTCCCAGAATAAGGTTTAAAATCTTTAGCTTGACCTACAAATCCTTTTACAGTCTAGCACCTGCCTATCTTTCCAATGACATATTCTGCCACTCAGCCATAAGAAAGCATCAGTTCAGCCATGTTGAACTTCTTGCAGATCCTCAGAGAAGGAGAGGTTTTCTCATGCCTCTGTGTTTTTCTACTTGGTGTTCCTTCTTAATAAAATGTCCCATACCATCTTTACCATCACTACTACCATCTCTTGCCTCTTCTCCATCTGGAAAAATATCTACTCATCCTTCAAGGCAGAGATAAACATCAGTATAGGAAGTCTTTCCTGGTCATCAGAGGCAGAGTCAGTGGCTACATGACATCCAACTATTACAACTATTCCACTTGTGGTAAGTACAAGGTTCTTTATTTTAAGGTTTTATTTTTAAAATTGGGGTACAATTGTTTTACAGTGTTGTGTTTACCACAAGGTTTTTAATCTTATGTAATTGGAGCCCAGCAGAATGTCTGTTAAAAAGCCTATGTTCCACAAAAAATTTACAATTTGTATGGAAACACAAAAGACCCCAAATAGCCAAAGCAATCTTGAGAAAGAAAAATGGAGCTGACTCCGAATCAGGCTCCCTGACTTCGGACTACGCTACAAAGCTACAGTAATCAAGACAGTATAGTGCTGGCACAAAAACAGAAATACATATCAATGGAATAAGACAGAAAGCCCAGAGCTAAACCCACGCACCTACGGTCACCTAATCTATGACAAAGGAGGCAAAAATATACAATGGAGAAAAAACAGCCTCTTCAATAATTGGTGCTGGGAAAACTGTAGAGCTACATGTAAAAGAATGAAATTAGAACACTCCCAACACCATACACAAAAATAAACTCAAAATGGATTGAAGAACTAAATGTAAGACCGGACACTATAAAACTCCTAGAGGAAAACATAGGCAGAACACTCTTTGACATAAATCACAGCAAGATCTTTTTTGACCCACCTCCTAGAGCAATAAAAATAAAAACAAAAATAAACAAATGGGACCTATTTATACTTAAAAGCTTTCACACAACAAAGGAAACTATAAACAAGATGAAAAGACAAACCCCAAAATGAGAGAAAATATTTGCACATGAAGCAACTGACAAAGGATTAATCTCTAAAATATACAAGCAGCTCATGCAGCTCAATATCAAAAAAACGAACAACCTGATCCAAAAATGGGTAGAAGACCTAAATAGACATTTCTCCAAAGAAGACATACAGATGGCCAACAAATACATGAAACAATGCTCAACATCACTAATTATTAGAGAAATGCAGATCAAAACTCTAATGAGGTATATCACCTCACACTGGTCAGAGTGGCCATCATCAAAAAATCTACAAACAATAAATGCTGGAGAGGGTGTAGAGAAAAGGGAACCCTCTTGCACTATTGGTGGGAATGTAAATTGATACAGCCACTATGGAGAACAGTATGGAGGTTCCTTAAAAAACTAAAAACAGAACTACCATACGACCCAGCAATCCCACTACTGGGCATATACCCTGAGAAAACCATAATTCAAAAAGAGTCATGTACCACCATGTTCATTGCAGCACTATTTACAGCAGCCAGGACGTGGAAGCAACCTAAGTGTCCATCGACAGATGAAGGGATAAAGAAGATGTGGCACATATATACAATGGAATATTACTCAGCCATAAAAAGAAATGAAATTGAGTTATTTTTAGTGAGGTGGATGGACCTAGAGACTGTCATACAGAGTGAAGTAAGTCAGAAAGAGAAAAACAAATACTGTATGCTAACACATATATATGGAATCTAAAAAAAAAAAAATGGTTCTGAAGAACCTAGGGGCAGGACAGGAATAAAGACACAGATGTAGAGAATGGACTTGAGGACACAGGGAGGGGGAAGGGTAAGCTGGGACGAAGTGAGAGAGTGGCATGGACTTATATACACTACCAAATGTAAAATAGATGGCTAGTAGGAAACAGCCGCATAGCACAGGGAGATCAGCTTGGTGCTTTGTGACCACCTAGAGGGGTGGGATAGGGAGGGTGGGAGGGAGACGCAAGAGGGAGGAGATATGGGGATGTATGTATATCTGATTCACTTTGTTATAAAGCAGAAACTAACACAACATTGTAAAGCAATTATACTCCAGCAAAGATGTAAAAAAAAAAAAAAAAAGACACATGCACCCCAATGTTCATTGCAGCACTATTAACAATAGCCAGGTCATGGACATCGACAGACAAATGGATGAAGAAAATGTGGTACATATATACAATGGAATATTACTCAGGCATAAAAAGGAACGAAATTGGTCATTTGTAGAGATGTAGATGGACTTAGAGACTGCCACACAGAGTGAAGTAAGTCAGAAAGAGAAAAATAAATATCGTATATTAACGCATATATGTGGAATCTAGAAAAATGGTATAGATGATCTTATTTGCAAAGCAGAAATAGAGACACAGATGTAGAGATGAAACGTATAGATACCAAGGGGGAAAGCAAGGGTGGGGTGAATTGGGAGATAGGGATTGACATATATACACTATTGATACTATGTATAAAATATATAACTAATGAGAACCTATTGTATAGCACAGAGAGCTCTACTCTGCTCTGTGGTGACCTAATGGGAAGGAAATCCAAAAAAGAGGGGATATATGTATACATATAGCTGATTTACTTTGCTGCACAGTAGAAACTAACACAACATTGTGAAGTAACTATACTCCAATAAAAATTAATTTTTTTAAAAAAGCCTATGTTCCATTAGTATTTGAGAAAGTGGAATAATTCTGGAAATTATGACATATGAAAAAGAGGTAAAGGAAGTAAGCCTGAAGAAGACTCAAGGAAGACATAGTAACTCTTAGTAATAAGAACAATAACCTCAGCTAGGTTACTATTTTGGTATCTGGTATGTGTTAGGCATAGTAATAGCTTTACAGATCTTACAAACATCTCATTTAATTCCCCACAAGTCACCTATGAAAGAGGTGCATTTACCATCCTCATCCCTGTCTCAAAGAGGTAAAGGAAACTAGTCAAGATCACAGAGCTTATCAGTGCCAAAGCCAGTGTTCAAAACTGGTCTGCCTACCGCCAAAGTACATCCCTTCATACTGTAGCATCCTAACCCACATCCTGACTTTAGGATTGTTGGTCTTGGCCTCTGCTTCGTAATTAGCTAGCTATGTGGTCTTAGACAAGTCATTTCCCCTCTATCTGGATCTCTTGACCAGTACTTTCTTAAAATCCTTTCTTAACCTATATATCCAATCCATCACAAATGTTACTCCTTCTACCTCCTGAGTATGTCTCAAATATGACCACTCCTCTCCATCTCCATTACCAAAACCCTAGCCCAAGCCAACTTTATCTCTCACCTGAACTTGTGCAGTAAGTTCTTAATTCATCACTAGTGTCTTCACACCCATTCAGAGGGGGCCTGCAATCCAATATCCAATATTTGCAGGACAGCCTGATTGAGACTTAAAAACACAAGCGTATCATGGCTCCCCATTGCTTCCTAGGATAAAGACCAAATCCTTAACATGGCACACAAGGCCTCTGCCCCACACTCCAGTTTCATCCTCTCTCCCTACTTTTCCTTGAGCTCCAGCCTTTCAGTTTCTCAAAACTCTCCCCTTCCTTATAGCCTTTGCAGATATTGTTCTGCAGCCTGAAAGGCTCCTTTCTCCCCTCATCAACTGCCAACTTTTTGACCATCTCAGGGATTGCTTCATTCAGGGTGCCTTCCCTGATACCCAGATCAGCTAGGCCTGCATTAGATATCCTCACCATCTACTCTTTTTCCCCCATAGTATTTATCAATGTGTTGATAAATGACATATTGCTGTGACAATTTAACCAGTATCTGTCTGACTTCCTTACAGACTGTAACCTCCAAGACAGCAGAGTCCAGTTAAACTTTTGTGCCTGTGTCTCCAGCACATGGTATAGGGCATGTCAAAGAGTAAGAGCACAATAAATATTTGTTAATGAATGTTGAAAGTGTTTGTCAGTTTACTCACCTGAACAATGAAGGGATTCAACCATGTGAGCTCTAAGTTCCCTCTGGCCAGAACAGTCAACTCCTTAGGACACTAAATCATTCCTTGTTGCTCAGGAAGTCCTAACTAGAGCAAGAAGGAGGAGATTTAGCTCAGGAGAAGGAAGTGCTTTCTAGTAAGAGGGACAGCCCAGCAATGGAAGCAGTTTCCCCACAGAGTAACGGAACTAATCAATTGACTGTTACTTGACCCTTTGCCAGGGGTGCTGTAGTAATAATTCCTGTGTCCTGGGAGAATGAGAATAAATGACCTCAACATCCCTTTCAACTGAGAGTCTGTAAATTTGTATCTGTTAAATAACCAGACCCAACTCTAAATTCCAAGCAGATGATTGGATACTAAGATCTTTTATGCAAGATCCACATATATTAAAATGAGATCTTAATGCCAAAGGCAACTGACACATTCTATTTCAATATATATTGAACTACCTTGGGCACCCGGTAAAAATACAAATTCTCAGACTCCCAGTCTAGAGATTCTGATTCAGTAAGTCTGGCTATTTTTAACAGGAGATCCCAAGTAATTCAGATGAGTTTAGAAAATTCTTGCATATAAAGAGCCCTGAACTTGGAGTTAGAAGATTTGAGTTCCAACTGGAATTGATGGCTAATTAGCTCTAGGACCCTGGCGAGTTTTGTGATCTTTCCTGACTTTGGCATCATCTTGGAAAGAGGAACAGTACTTTTAAATGGCCTAACATGAGTTCACATAGAAGCTGATTCTTAATGATAGTATATTCTACATTGATCCTAATCTCACTACACCTGCAAAGGATTCTAAAACTCTTGTCTCAAAAGCTTACAATGAATCCATTTAATGTTTGGCCTCCTTCAGGGAATGGTGGCATATTTCACTTCCTTCAAAAATGATGAAACCTTCGGCAAAGATAAGCTCAGCTACCTCAGTGACCAACTGTCAAAACAAGGTTTCGGAATTTCAAAAACTTCTCCCCATAAATGAGCCTCTTATAACAGATGTGGGATTACAAATGACATCCATCTAAGGTAAAGAACCTGCCTTCATTCTCCCTTCCTTTCACTCATATTTTGTTCAAGACTCTATCAGCTTTGGAAAATGCATTTAAGAAGCATTATTAAAGTAGGAAGGCAAGAACCTATCCAAATCACTTTTTCTGCTTCTATCCTAGAATTTGTGGATTTGATACATTTGGGGATGTTGGAAGGGAATTGGAAGTTAGCATTTTTCTTGAAAAACCTGGGTACTAGGAACTCAAACATACTAGTCAGAGTCCTCAGTCTTAGCTAAGTTTCATTCATTCTCTCAAGGCTTCATTAACTAACTCCAGGCATCTTGCTAGTTTCCGCATATGGAGAAGTAAATTTGACATGGTCCCTACTCTCAAGGGGCTTATACTCCAGTATAGCTTCATTCAATGGAACTCTGTACAATAATAGAAATATTCTATATCTGCACTATCCAACACAGTAGCCTCTAGCCACATGTGGCTACTGAATATTTGAAATGTGACAGGCGAAAGGAATCTTTAATTTTATTTAATTTTAATTAATTTAAGTTAAATAGCCACATATGGCTCATGGCTACCACAGAGCACAACTCTAGAGTAAAAGCAGATACTGGAAGAAGAAGGAGAGGAGAAAGAAAAGCAGAGAAGGAGGAGGAGGAGACAGAAAAAGAAGAGGAGAAAAACTAAAGTATGGTGAGTGCAGCTGTAACTTTATATTATGAGTTATCAATTACTGATCATGTGATGACTAACTTTTCACTGAAATGTTTGAGGGTCAGGGTGAGATGTTTAGGAAAAGAGGTAGACTGAAGATTTCATGTGAAGGGTGAGAGGTGTTCACCAGATGGAAAATGGGGGAAAAGAGCCTTTGGGATAGAAGTCATAACCTCATGGAAGCTTGAAAGCACAAGGTGGGTTTTTAGGATAATGATTTGGTTTGGTTGAAGCACCATATACTTGGGAAGGAGGCAGAGTGAGGAGGGAGCTAATAATGAGACATGAATGGGGTACGGCCAAATCCTAAAGGGCCTGAAGTATAGTTCAGAGGGGATTGGCCTTCTGTCCATAGGCAAACATTTCTCTTGGGTACACTCTAAAGCTTTCCAGTGGTGGCTGATGTGTTTGTTGCTTATTTGTTTTCCCAGAGACGGGAACAAGAGCTGGTGTTTTCATTGTCTTTAACTAACTTCCTGCTTTAGCTTCATGCTTGCATTTTGTCACTGCACAACATTCTTGGTTTCTATTTTCACAATGCCCCAGAGAAAGATAAATAGCAAAGTTAAGTTTAATTCAGCTGCGGTCTTTACTCAGCCTGGATAACCACCTCAACCTAACCTTCCAGGCTACAGGTGAACCTCGTTTTTCTCGTAGGTAGGCACTAATCATGCTTGCAGACCTGCCAGGGCCCACCAAGAAGGTCACAGCTTCTCAAAAATAAAGAAGTGTTCTTTGCAGTGTGTGAAACTAAAGAAAATTTATGCATGGTTCAATCAGAAATAGCACAACTCCAGAATGGCCTGGGAAAGTGACAGAGTGGGACAGTGGTCTGTGATCCACTGAAGAAGAGAAGTCTCTTGGAGACCTGATAGTCACTGTTGGTGTAAAGTCCTTTCCTTTTAGGTCAGCATTGAAACATTGTTATTTATTAATTACCAAAAAAATCATTTATTGAGCATCTATTCTATGCCAAGACAGTATACTGAGCACTTTACCTGCATTCGCCCTTTTAGTCCTCACAACACTCTGCAAGGCAAGTATTCATATCCCTAGTTCACATGTAGATAAAGTCAAGCTCAGAAACACTGTATACATAGCATGTTACTTGCCCAGAATCACACAGCTAGTAATTGAAAGTGCCAAGTTCAAACCCAGGGTAAGCTACATGAGATTTATGCTACTAAGAGAGACACTGCTAAAAGATACTGGTGTGGCAATTAAAATAGAAGGCATTCCCACTCCCTCTGCTTACTCTGGTGATCCTGGGTAAATCCCCTGATACTTCAGCCTCTTTTATTTCACCTACAACATAGGGATAGACTTTCACCGCAATTCTGAAAGGTATTTTATAAGTTTTGAAAATGTTCTTTTAAGCAGGAGGTATTCAGAAGCCCCTCAATCATCGAACCAACACATACCAAGCACCTACCATTTTTACAGAGCCCACAGCTAGGAGCTAAGGGTATAAACAGGAATATTAGGAACTCAAGAAACTTTCCACTTGGCAGTTAAAAATCACAATGTTTATAACATGCCACTCACCCAGACAGGAATAATACTCATTCCCAAAGAATTCTCTAAGGTTGGGGGGTGGTGCTCAGCTGGGTTGCCTACTCAAGGCACTAGGATCTTTAAGGTTTCAGGTAGAGGAGCATACAAAGTACAGGGACCTATATACCTATCTTGAGTACCCTCCATCTAACCTCCTTGCTAAGTTAATCACACTCACCAATCTTGCTCTAAAACAGATGGACAGACAATGAAAGCACACAGAACAGACATCAGGCTACCCCCCAGAACACGCCACCAATCTGATACTGGTTTACCAAGAGTCACCTGGGTTTGCACCCAAATGTGTTTATGCCACCTGTACTTACTAGCAAAATGACATAATTTAAATATTTTTGGAATCCAATAAAATATGAATGCAAAAGAAGTTGCTTCTATGAAAAATAATTTGAATACTTTGATGAATCACTAAGTAAATGCTTTGGAAATAAGTGTGAGCAAGATGACTGTCAATAATTGGAGGGAAAATCATAAAAATCTAGATGTATTCTATGCCCAAGTCACTTCACAAATGTTTTCAGGTTCTTATTCCACATTAAAGAAAAAAGAACTGGAACTGTAGATTGTGCATCATGGCTGTGGTTTATGAAGAATGACTACTGTCAGTGAACCATCCCCAAAGTAAGGCTTTGACCTATCATCAAAATATTGGCAAAGGCATACACATGTATGTTCTCTACATTAAAATTAAATGTTTATGGTTCACCTGTATCATTTTATCCCCACTTGAACCAACTTTTCAAAAAAACCAACCAACTACTGGTCCCAATCATATCTGATAAGAGGACTCCTATTTATATCACAAGAGCAGTTTTGTTTTGTTTTGTTTTGCGGTACACGGGCCTCTCACTGTTGTGGCCTCTCCCGTTGCAGAGCGCAGGCTCCGGACACGCAGGCTCAGCGGCCATGGCTCACGGGCCCAGCCGCTCCACGGCATGTGGGATCTTCCCGGACCGGGGCACGAACCCATGTCCCCTGCATCGGCAGGCGGACTCTCAACCACTGCGTCACCAGGGAAACCCCAAAAGAGCAGTTTTTTGTTTGTTTTTGTCTTGTTTTAGATTGTAGTTTTATGAAGATGGCAAGATATTTGTTGAGCATAGCCAAGCCCATGCTCTATAATGAGCTACATTTGCTTACTCTATTATGGGACAGGTAATAGGTTCTGATGTCAGTCCCCAAACTGCACAGAGGCTGGAGAAGATGCCCGCCCAGACTGGCTGCAGGAACGTTGCTATGCCCTGAAGGTCCAGATGCTCTTTAGTGTGTCTGACACTGACTGTGTCTCTCACACCATTTGACCTGGCTTGTATGAGTGGTTTATTTTTTATTTTCTAGGACTTTCATTTCTAAGCCTTACTCTTTGCTTATACTCTCGATCAAATAACTGACTGTTCACAATTATTTCTATGGAGGCAGCACTTCCCTCTAAATTACTATAAAAAATGCTGCCAATATGTTTCATTCTAAAGTGGCCCCTAATGAGAAATGAACTATTTCTACTTGGCAAATATTACACTATTCCATAGATTTTTCATATCCTCATGTATCTAAGGACTACTTACTGATTACCTACTGAGCTATGAAAGATACTAAATTTGGGATTAAAATTAGTACATTGCTAAAATGTACTGAACTCTTTAATTCAGTGGTTACCAGAAAAGTCTGGCTATTTCTACAAAACACAAAGTTCTAACTGCGTGCATACAATCTCAAATGGCTGGAATTCTAGCAATTTTCAGAAAGAATGCACTGTTCCCAGAGCTTTATCATTGGGGTCTTAGGTTGACTATAGTTTTTAGTTGCCTCAGCTCCAGTTTTAACTAACAGATCTGTAGAATTACTGTTAGGTTTTATTTCTGCTGTTTGTTTCTTGAGAAACCAGCTGCATTGCTACCATTTTTACTATTATGAAGTTTTTACTGTTGATACACAGAGTTTTTGAGAACCACTGCTCAGCCTGTTAATCAGAATGTTGGGTGAAGCTACAGCTCTGTCACTTTGACCAGAGAATTCTATATTCATATTCCTTTTAGCAGCTGCCAGGTCTCTGCCCTGATCAATGTTCTCTACACTATGGATCATATGTGGGAGCTTAATCCCCTTTTGACTCAAAAAGTCCCTTCCTTCAGAGTCTGAATTGTAAAAGATCCCCATTTACGGATACATGATATTTCCTGGGTCACACCACTAAATATCTCCTCAGCAGCCATTAGGCTTAATCACACCATGCCCAATATTTCATGGTCCATGTGCACATAAACAAAAATCACAATTCCCTGCAAAATATTAGAATTAGGATTAATTTTACTATTCTCTTTCTATTTTCTTACTGAGACAACACACTCAACAACAGTCTCCATGCCTTTGATCTCTCTCCACCTGCGTCCGCCTCCACTGAACTACCAGATTTGATCATTTCACCATTCTGCTACAAATAAAAATAAATAAACTTAAATAATTTCTTATATGTATACCTACTACAAACAGATTAAAATTTGAAAAATTTTAGTCCAGTATGCATATCATCCATGGTGTAACCCCAACCAAATATTCTCACTTTATTTTTCCCCCACTTCCTTTCATATAGTCTCCATTTTAATAAAACTGAACTGCTCCTGGTACCTGATTTTAAGAAGTCCTGCCTTGCTTTTGGTGATTCCTCTGCCTGACTGCCCTTTCTCCACGCTTTGTGTGGGTTCACATCTTAACAAATCTTCAGGTTAGCCCTCAGTTCACCTCCTATAAAGAAACTTTCCCAAACTATTCTGAACAGGAAGTGGTCTCTCTCTCCCCAAATCTCAATTATGCATTCCCTGACCACTCCCTTAACTCTGCACTTACAGCCTTGCATCTTAGTTCATTGAATCTGCCCTTCAGACTGTAAGCTTTTTGATGACAGGATTTGGATGTTCAACTTCCTCCCACTCTCTTACATGCCACTGGGCCTTGCAAGTAGTAAGCAATCAGTAAATGAGTAAATGAATGAAATATATGAGTGAATGAATGAATGAATCCAACATACATATAACAAAATGGTTCTCTCCTACTATAGCTTCATTCCTTGACCTTTATTCTTTGATGAACTGGCCTTGCTAAGAAAGCCCAGGCAGGGGCCTTGCTAAGAGAGCCCAGATAGGGCTCAGCAGATTAGCAGGGAGTCTCTCTCGTGCTTTTGAGGCATAAGAGTGTAGCCTTGTTGCAGGGCAGAAATAGAACACAGAAAATCACTCCGAAAAAATTCCTCCCACCCTCACCTTCAGAAGAAGACAGAATTTTACCCAGCCTCAGGCCCTCACCCTCACACAGGGTGACCATATAATTTGTATCCCCACTTTTTGAGAGTGAAAAAGAAGTATATTAATGATTACTCTGGGACAATAAGTATGACTCAGGACTCTCCCAAGCAAAAAAGGTTAAGGGGTCACCCCACCCTCGGATAACTTTCATCATCTGTAAGTGAGAATAATAACACTAACCTCAGAGGTTTTCCGAAGATGAAATATGACCACGAAAGTAAAGTACATAGTGCGACACCTAGCACACAAATGGTATTCAAGAAATGACAGTTCCCTCCCCCGGTTCTTAATAAAAGCACCTTAATGTATATATCACTTTTTATATTCATTGGTCTATGTAATTCTCTCAATGAACCTTTGAATAACCAAGGGAGACATTATCATCTCCTTTTACTTAGAAGTATGTTGACACCCAGAGAGGTCAAATGAGTTTCCACTAGAGGCTCAGGTATTCTGTGATGGAGCCAGGACTTAAACCCAGGCACATCCATTTCCAAACTGAAACTCTTTCTACTGTAACACCCAGGCCTTAGAAGCTTCACAGATGGGACTTTAAATCTGACTGGATACCTCACGACATGTGGCTGAAATCATGGGACAGTGGGATGGAGGACTCAGAAAAGGACAACCGGAAGTCCACACTCTTCTCAGTCCCAGGGGAGACAGAGATTTCAGCCTGGAAACAGCAGTTTCATCAGGTTGTCCTTTCCAGGAGGAGACAATTTCCTGGCTCTGTCATGATCAGTTTCACACTCCATCTCAGAGGTGGCTGCATTTCAGCAGAGGATGGGAAGAGAGCAGGAGTTCACCACAGTGGTCTCCACTGATTAGGAGCCCAAGATCGATCAGGGAATGGCAATGACCTGGCAAGAGGCAGTTTTCTGGTAGGTTTAACAAGCATGCAAAAACATCAGTTATGTGTACACATCCATAAGTATCCTGGCTAAAGATCAACTGCCCACTTCTGTTTCCAAATGAGACAAAACAATTAGCAAAGCCAGGCGTTATCGCTTCTGTTCATGCTTCATTTCCAAAAGACAAATGATAATTTGTCTAACTCATACATTATTCCTTTATCTTTATGTTCTTATGTAACAGTGTTGTCTGATCTTGGCTCCCCTGTGAGCAATGCAAAACTTATTAAAGTCCAACCCAATTTATGAATGAATGTTTCCTACTTCACAGAGAATATGAAAAGCTTGCAACACTAGTACCAAAAACTCCTCCTCTTCTTAATTTAAATATAACAGCACTCTTGCCTTATTTCCTTCCCTCACATGTCCTTTCTCACCTCCAGGACTAGCCCACTGCCCTGTGGACAAGATCCCTTCCCCTACATCTTCTTCCAGGCTTGTGCTCTGTCAGCCATGCTCTTTAATACCTGTCTTCAATTCTCTCTACTCTGGCTTCTTCCCCTCAGCCTAAAAACAAACTTAAGTCTTAGAAATTCTTAAAAATAGAAAACAAACTCTTATTTTCCCCTTTCAGGTCCCACCTTTCCTCTCAGTTTTTCCCTTTACCAAATGTATTGGAAGTGTAATCTGCACTAGTTGTCTCTACTACCTCAATTCCCTTTCACCCTCGACCCAGAACAATATGGCTAACCTTTCTCCATTGACACGTCACCACTGGGGTCACCAATAGCTTACAATAAAAACCCATACCTTACTAGTTGCATGAGTAAACTTGCCAAACACAAAACCCTTGCTTACTTCTTTTCCTCCTTCCCCCAGCATTAGAGCCAGAAGCATAGGGGTCATCCTCGGGGCATTCTCATCACCCCCTACAGCCAATCAATCACAAATCTTGTATGAAAAGAGCCCTAGATAGAGAATGAAGAGTCTGGTTGCCAGGCTGAGACTTGCTGCCAACTTGTTTTACAACTTTATATTAGCCACTGCGATATCCAAGTCAGCATCCTCATCTGTATGATTGAGAATGAGTGAGCTTGACCTTCCCTTTGGGTAAAATCTACCTAAGTCATTACCTTCCAGTCCCCATTGGTCTATCAAGTGCCCAAGGATTGTTTAAAATTTAGAGTCTCATTATTCTCTGAACATTGTCCATCCCCCTCTTCCTACAATTCTTTTTAATCATTGATAGCACAGCTGAATCCATCCATCATGCTCCCCACAGCCCCGGTTCTGAATGTTCCCAACTGGCAAAGAACTGAGGTTTCCATTTCATCAAAGCCTGTTTTCACTAACAATTCAATCATCATTACTGAGCCCTTGTTCTACTATGGATGAGCAAAATCATAACATTGAGCAGTTTCCCAATGAAGAGCCAAAAAATGCAAAGGCAGTGATATCTGATGACATCCAGTGATGGAGAAGAAACTAAACAACTTTAGAAATGATGTTCAATAGAGACCTGGTACCAAGCTGCAGCTGAGCCAGCGGCCAGGTTTCTAGCTATTTATCTTCTTACCTCACTAGAGGGAAGAGAGATGGCCAACAAGGGACCAGTTCCATTTAGATCAGTTCATATTCATCATGCCAGACACTGGGCTTGGTGCCAGGCACTGTGATCAAGGCATATAAAAATGGAAAGACACAATCTTTATCAAAGCCCTCACAGCCAAGGAACCAACAATCCATCCTTTCTTCTGGAAGAAGTAATAAGAGTTAGTGTGTTAGAGCAAAAAAGGACAAGGGTTTTGGTCTCAAGCAGACCTTGTTTTGACTTCTGATAATTCCATTAATTAGTTATGGGACTTGAAACAAGTTATTTAACCCCTCTGGGCCTCACTTTTGCCACCTATAAAATGGGGATATACCTTATAAGCTTGCTAAGAGGGTTAGAGCTAACATTTTTTTTAAAACTGCAGTACACTGCTTGGCACATGGTAAGTGCTATAAAAATTATAACAATAATAGTACTAGTAGGAAAGTGCATTAGGCTTTGTCACTTACTAGATGTTTGAGATTAAACAAATCACTTTGCTTCTCAGACCCTTAGCATCTTTACCTTAAAAAGAACCTAATAGGATCCAGCTCACAAGATTCTATGCAGGCTAAATTATATAATGCACATAAAATTATTTGATAAGCTATAAAGTACTCAGGCCCCATAAAATGTTATTATATTGTATTATTATTATATTATTGACCAAAAAAAGGGGTAGAATAAGAAAATTCCAATCTTACAGACACAGGGGTCATTTTCTCCTCTAATAAAAGTTTATTTTCCTTTTTAAACAAACATTTACATGCCACTTAATATGTGCTACTCACTGTCCTAGAGATTCATAACATAATCCCTCTGGTCTTCATAACAACCCTTTAAGGGTAAGTACTATTATCACTCCCATTTTAAGATGAGGAAATAGGGGCTTTAAAAAGTAATTCCCTCGAGGTCACACGGATGGTGGGCACTCTTATGTACTTCACTTCACTGACCACTGAATTGTCTCTAAACCCATACTGTGTCTACAGTGGCATGTTCCAATTTGGGGCACCTAAGCAAACTACCCCCAAAGGACCAGATAGCCCTGCTCTATACCTTGGTTTCCTTCCCTATAAAATTAGTGAGAAATACTAGATGGTTCTACCTCTGGTACAGTGGTCTTTAAAGATTAAAGATTAAATCAAACCACTGGTGGCACAGTGGTTGACAGTCCGCCTGCCGATGCAGGGGACGCGGGTTCGTGCCCCGGTCCAGGAGCATCCCACGTGCCGTGGAGCGGCTGGGCCCGTGAGCCATGGCCGCTGAGCCTGCGCGTCCGGAGCCTGTGCTCCGCAACGGGAGAGGCCGCGTACCGCAAAAAAAAAAAAAAAAAAAAAGATTAAATCAAACAAACCAACATTTCCATCAGAGTTTCATTATTTATTTTAAGGAAGTTGTTTCTTACACGTTTTCTTGTTAATAGTTATTAATTCTTACAAACTACTTGGTGGGGTTAGAGAACATTTTGACTAGTACAATGATGACCAACAAAAAACAGAAACAAAAAAACTCAGAGGCAGGGGACCTAAGTTCCTTTAATGTTGATAATGGGCACAGTAATATAGCTATATGAAGGCAGCCACCATTTTGGACTATCAATATGATGGTCACACCCTAGGAATGGAAATGCTGTAAGCCAGAAGGAGTCCAAGCCCCTGAGGACTTTCTAGGACTGCCAATACCAGTGCTGGACAACCTCTTCCCTGACTCCATTCATGTAAGAAAATAAACCCTTGCATGTTTAAGTTGTTTTAGTAGGGTCTCTGCTAATCCTAAGGGATTCTGCCCTTAAAACCTATTCTGGTTTTTCTGGTTGGAACAACCAAATCCTCCATGACTCACAGTGCTGCCTCCAACATTTAAGTCTAGACAAACGACAATCTTCCCCTGAATAATTAGTAGCTTGATACCTTAATCATAAAGCTTATGCTTTCTGTAAGGCTGCCTTTTGACTTTTATGACTTTTCAAATAATTTTCTCTAACAAAACCTACCATTAACCCTCCTCGGACCCTTATTCGAGGGCTGCTGTTCCATTTTCAGAACGCAGCTCAGTGTGATGACTGCCATTCCACCATGTGCCATCTCTAGTCCAAATCCCCTCCCCTCTCTATTGACCCAGCTCAGTCACTGTTTCTAGTTGGAAAATCTCACAAATACCAGTTCACACTTGCTTCTGATTTTGGGGCCCCCAAAAATGCCACAGTTCTTGGATGGAGAGTCATCATGACAGTGACTCAACCCAAACTCGAAAGCAAACTTCTACCACCACAGGACCAAACTTGATGGGAATTTGGGGTGTTGGCCTGACATACCAATTCCAGGAACGTGACTTTTTACTCAAGCCTCATCACTAACATCACACGTAAGACACCATAATAATTTTATGATGTTCCCAGCTATTTATGGTGAGGTATAATAGTGACGTTCCAGAAAATGCCTGTCCTAAACCCTGATGCTTAACTTTGTTTTTAAATTGAAGCCACAGAAAACATTTTACGTGCAGGGAAGCTCACATGCCTGAGGATCCCCACGTGATTTGTGGGTATGATTTTTCACTTGAGTATAAATCCATATAAGGTCTTCTTTGCTTCCTACAAGTCAGAAAACACTGTCTTATTCATGGAACCTCTGAAGAACAATTCTAGCTCTGGTTACCACATTCCATCTGGTTTGTGTATGCCTGTCTGTTGGTCTCCCTCAACTCTGTCTCCACCTGCCATTCTGCCACCCCAACTCCACACTCCCAGACCATAAGAGCCCTCAGAGGAGTAGTTCACCTTTTTCCTTCTCTACAATGTGTGGACAGAAGTTCAAAAAACATTAAATAATTAATTAATTTGAATAATTCAAGTTCCTTACTTAAAAAATAATATAACGATTAAAAGATTAACCTGATTATAGGATTATATGTATATATCATATTGCGATTATATATGAGTAAAAAATCAATGTAAGGTGCTAGGAAATCTCTGATATAAAATCTTCCAGAAAAATCCCGCCTCATTTTAAGAAAGAATACACACACACACACACACACACACACACACACACACAAACAGAAATCTGTCCATGGATTTCATTTTGTCTTTTTTTTTTTTTTAACATTTTCCCTTTCACCTCACTTTTGCTTCCTTTATTCTTATGATTAAAAATGTGAAGGTCAAGCCATAATCAACTTAAACAAGAATGAGTCCTCCTCAGGCTCCTTTCCTAGAAGTGGCAACATATATTCACGGAACCAGGATAAGGGACTACAAATGCTGGGTCACACTCAGTTCAGGCCCCTTTCTTACAGGTTGATGAAGGACTTTTAAAAACAAAAGAGGAACTCAAGAGAAAGGAGCCCCATTCTGTAAAATGAACTGTGTACATTTCATTATGTCCTTAAGCATAAATACCACAAAACAAGTTGCAAATAACTTACCAGCCAAGCCACACTGTGGTTCTGATATTAACAACAAATCCTCCTTACCAGAAAATTGATGAAGCCCTAGCTACTGTGGCATTGCTCCTTCCCTTCTGTTGAGTCCTGTGTCTTTTTATGTTGACCCTCCTCTTTGCTCCATGCTAGTATACTTCCAGAGAGTTTGCCTCTTTACAGGAGAGCGGACAGGGGTCTTGCAGAAAAGTCTCTGTCTCCTGTCTGCAATTATTTGAAGTTTAGACTCTTTTTCCTTCCTAATAATTCAGTAATTCTGCCATGGCATTTTCTGGGCTCTTCTATATCAATCCCTCCTGAACCATGGCTAGGAAATTTCTCCAGACAGTAAACTGGGACATTCATAATGCTCACCTCATTTGACTCATCACTTAAGGATCAAAGATACTTCATGGCCTGATGTCTGGTATCTTCAAACCATTGTTTCATAGCGTTTGTTTAGTTTTAGAGGGTTATTTTAGGCAGGATAAATCCAGTTCCTTTTATTCCACCTTAGCTAGAAGCAGAAGTCCTGTGTCCATTTGAAAACCAAGTCCCAAACAAGACAAAACAAAACAAATAAAACAAACTATGTGATAGAGAGATAGATAGATGATAGACAGATTGATAGATAGATAGGAAGAAATAACTGAGACCAGATAAACTTGTCAAGATATTTTTAGAACACATTTTGATAAAATCATTACTAGGTCACTTTTTTCTTTACATCAATTTCCTCATTAAATACAATGAAGCACCAACTGTTTAACAAAATAAATCATCCGTAAGTCTGTTCTCCTCCAGCTGATGGCCAATACTTGACCATCTCTTCCAACCTAAGAAAAACATGAACACCCTCACAAAGTCCAAAATACAACAGAATCCGCTGCATGTGATGTGTAGCCTACTCTCATTCTTCCAGTTGCTTTTCATGCTGCTTCTGGTTATTCCTCTTCCTTGGCAGAGAATAACCACCTTGAACTATAAGGATGAGTTTCATGCTTCTTCGTTTTTGTTTTGTTTGTCCTTTCCAATTTTTATTTGGAAAATTTTTGTAACTCTTCTCCTTTCGCTTGTGTTCTGGCTCTTTTTGAACAGTAGTATGTGTTCTTAACTGTATTATGAAATCTCTCATTTACAGCAGCTAGTGGAGACATCACCCACTCTACTGATCTTATCATCTTAGCTCTCCTTTTCCCATGTCTCACTTCCTTTGGAGGTCTTACACTGTTTTCCTTTCCAGCAAATCGTCCTTATCTACCTCTAGTTGATTTCTGAGCTCCTTGACTCAGAGTAGCTCAGGAAATCTCCAAATCCCCAAGTGGGTAAATGGGCTCAGAAGGAGTAGAAAAGGGGGGACAGGGCAGTATGGCAAGATCAAAAGGCTGGGCCTTTGTTGTACTACTTTGAGTCATCCAAAGTTCAACATTTAAATTAGTCTGTAGTCTATTTCTTTTTCCTGTTCACTGCTACATTAACCCATGCAAATGCAAGAGACAGAGCAAATATGTTGTACCTTTTAGGCCCACAGACAGTTCTTCAAAACGCTTTTACTCTTCTAGGGAAGAGGGTTATATTACTCCCCAGCATTTGGAGGAAAGAGCTTTAGATGGCCAACTGTCCAAGTTTGCCCAGGACTGAAGGAGGTTGCCCAGGGCTGGAGGGCGTTCCTTGTTTGCTACAGGACATCTAGTTTTAAAATCAAACAGTCCTATGTAAAGGAGGACAAGTTAGTCAACCTAGCACTTCCTGGTTGAATGCCACATCACTTCTGGTTCACCCTAACAATTATCCCCACCTACAGGATGATCAAAAAAGATGATCAACACAAAAGATTAATTACAGTCGGGTTCAAAAGTAAGGATCCCCAATCACTGATTTCTCCAGGTATTGTTAATTTAAATGCACAATAGGGCAGTTTGGCAAACATTTTACATGTCTTTAAACATATTTATCTGTTTCTCTAAATATTTCACAGTTTCAAAAATACTTTCCTGCTCTATTTATTTCTATTTCATTTTCAACTATTACTCCTTTCCTTCCATGATTTTAAGAGGCATATTTTGGAATCACTTTAATGGCCAATGTGATGGAATATTTAAAAAATTACTGTCTGAGTTACATTTTATTCCAAAAATAGTGTAAATCCTTTTTGTAGAAAAATACCAACATGTACATGTATGTTACTTAGAAAAATACTAACATATTAACATGTACATTATAATGTGGACAAAGAATGTCTCCTGCCATATCAGTAAACAAAGGATGTTGCAGCCATCAAACCATCAGCCACTGCAGCAGCACCCCGACAGTACACCCTGAGGGGATTCAGGATGGAGAAAAAGAGGATACTGTCCCTAAATAGTTAAGGCACGTATCAAAGGAATAATTTCAATAAGCCCAGACTCTTGCATCTTCTCATACAATGAAAAGCCACTAAATTCACTAACTTGAGATGTCTGGTTTTCTTTAATTGGCAGTAATCTTTTGATATTCAGACTACCCGGGCTTTTTTGGAAGGACTCCTATATATCCTGGCTCCTCCCTTACTTCCTCAGAACAGTCCCTCAGAGCTATCTGAGAGGCTGTCTCCCAGGCTTAAGTCCTCATAAGTTCTCCAAATAAAATATATTTCTCAACTTTTAGGTTGTGCATTTTTTCAGACAATATTCATGTAGAAATGAATAAATGATCTCTGCATTCAAAATCTAGAAGGCAATAAATTAAATGTTAGCAGTATTTATTTCCAAGCAAGTGGGATGTGAGATTATGCTATTTTTTAGTTGTTTTTCTGATCTTTCTGTAATATAATTAAAAATAAATAGCAGGAGAATTCCCTGGCAGTCCAGTGGTTAGTACTCCATGCTTTCACTTCCAAGGGCCTGGGTTCAATCCCTGGTCTGGGAACTAAGACCCCACAAGCCGTGTGGCACAGCCATAAAAAAAAAAAAAAAGACTGGCTTGAAAAAACTAAATATCAGTATGAATTTAATCATTTTAAAAAATTAATAACAGTAAAAAAGAAGAGGATCTGGAATTTGGAATTTTATGAGTTTGGAAATTCATTCTTCCCTCTTAAAATTTTTATCATCTAATTCAATTATGCTTACCCTCTTACTTGGCTATGATTTTACTTTTGTGACAGTGTAAAGGATATTTAATTTATTTCAATTAATCTCCTATTTCTGCCATTTAAGTTTTTCCAGCTAATACTCTATTACTGGTTACTTAATTTTTCCAGTGAATCACTTATTATCAGACTTATGGATTATTTCAGCTTCTCCTTGTGACAAACAGCGAGGCACAGAAAGTACAAAATCACCTTCAAGATGTATTAATATTAGACTTATTTGAAAAAAAAAGCAATGATTGTAAAATGTAATTTTTTATCAAATCATCATTTCAGCCACATCATTGTGCTAGCCAATTCTTCTTCACCAAACTGCTCTGGCCAAAATGTTTTTGGTCGTATCACCTAGACTCCTAAAGTATGAGTTACACACTCATTTTGAGGAGGAACATAGAGAAGAAGATAAAAGAGCTTGAAGAGAGAAAGTAATGAGATGTGTTGAGACCACTGTTACTTTAAAGACATCTGAATTTACTGAGAGCATTCTTGAGGGTGTGAGGGACCATGGCCATTACAGAGAAATCTCCACAATTTCACTCTTCCCCCTCTCTTTCCTCATACCTCCCCCCTTCCAGACAGCATCCCAGATTAAACAGCTGCCATTATGTCCCCCAACATCCTACAAACTTAGACTACTTACTTCTCATTTTTATGTTAAAGTTTATATATTACAAACATTCTCCTTCATGTTGTAGTGCCCGTCCTATCAGTTACAAAGCTCTCAGCTGCCTGTTACCCTCATTCAAGCTCACTCAAGTGACAAGGAAATTTGTTATTTCACATTAACATAGTCCAGAAGTCAAGAAAGCTTCTGGGTTTCCTGGTTCAATCACAGGTCCGTGTCATGAAGAGCCTTCTTCTATCTCTCCACTCTGCAGCCTCAGGGTATCAGTTTTGTACAGAGACTGCCTGTTTGCATGGCTGAAAAGGACTACCAGCAACAACCAGAAAGAGAAGGAGAAAGTTGCTTTTCCAACCATGGAATACAGTCAACACTCCATATCCCCAGGTTCCACATTCTTGGATTCGACTGACCGTGGATTGAAAATATTTGGGGAAAAAAATTCCAGAGTTCCAAAAAGCAAAACTTGAATTTGCCAGCAACTATTTACATAGCATTTATAATTGTATTTAAAACTATTTACAGAGCATGTACATTGTGTTAGGTATTATAAGTAACTAGAGATGATTTAAAGTATATAGGAGGATATGGGTAGATTATACAAAAATACTATACCATTTTATATAACGGATATGAGCATCTCTGGATTTTGGTATCTGTGGCAGTCCTGGAACCCATCCCCCAAAGATACTGAGGGATGACTATATAAGGCTTCCATTTAGTCTAATGTGATCAATTTAGGACACACATTCTCCCTAGAACCAATAACAGCCGCCAGGAAAATGCCGTGTGCTGACAGACCTAGACTCAGAATAATTAAGTTTTAACCCCAGAGCTGGGAAGGTGGTCTCTGAATAAAATCAGGATTCTCTTAGGAAAGAGCAAAAGGGAAGGCATGCTGAGTAGGGAACCAACTGGATCCAATACACCCTTGCTGCATTTTTCTTTTATGATTCCTTCATTCCATATTGATTAAACTACCCAGACAGCTGCTGCCTTTCCACCTCACTGGGTTTTGTAGGTGAATTACAGTATGGTGGTGAAGAGCTCTGGAATTCCAAGGTCATGGTTCACTCCCAATTCTGCCACTTTCTTCCACTGTGAAAAAGCCTTATGAGTGTCAATATATTATTTGATCTCTCTGTGCTTATCTTCACAACTGTAAAATGGGGTAGTCATAACTGCTATTTCATTGGGCTGTTATATGGATTCCATAAGAGCCTATGCAGTACCTGACTACAGTGAAGTTTTGGCAAATGTTAGTTTCTCTTATTAACATTAGTAAATTAATTTTCTGCAAAATGGTAATCTTACCAGTGGTTCTCAAAGCATGGTCCCTGGACCAGCAGTGTCAGCATTGCCTGGGGACTTATAAGAAATGTGCAAGCTTCAAAGCAAACCAACTGAATCAGAAGCTCTGGGGGTGGGGCCCAGCAGTCTGGGCTAACAAGGCCTCCTGGTGATTCTGAAGCACATTCAAGTTTGAGCACCATGAATCTACACCAGCTCTACCTCCAGCCAAATAGCACCAGTCACCATTCCTAGAAAGTGCTTTGCAATCCTTCGTCAAAATATCTTTGCAATTGGTTATCCCTCTCCCTGCTGTGCTCTCTCCACTGTATCTCTAGCTTTAAGGCTCAGCCTGAACATTACCTTACACTGATGCTATATCTGCCTGGAATGCTCTTCCTCTAAATCTTTCCAGGGTTGAGTCCTTCTCCTTTCCAAGGTCTCAGATTAAATGGCACCTCTTTACAGAGACTTTCTTGCACCACTGAGTCCAAAGTAGCCTGAGTCTCTTTCTATCATATGACACTGTTTGATTGTTTCCACAGCACTTATCACTATCTGGCTTTGTTATTTATTTATTTACTTGTAAATTGTCTTCCTCCACTCATTAAGATATAAGATCTGTAGAGGTAGAGACCTTGTCTACCCACCACTATATAGATCCTTAGCACCTAGAATAGTGCCTGGAAAATAGTAGGCACTCACTAAATATTTGTTACATGAATGAATAGACAAAATGACAGCGAGAGTTTTGTACTACCAACATAAGGGCCAAATGAGCTGTGTCATGCTTCTCACATGATTCAAGTCACCACATTATGATGCTAACAAACAGATTCAGAAGTCTGTGTTCTAAGGTCAAAGAATTACAGCTCCCACATGGTACAGAGGGCAGGAAGTCCCCAGTTGCTTCCCTCCTCCATGTAAGCAGGTAGGAAACCACCCAGACAATTGTATTTGCTCTTTTCTGTATATCTGTCCAAGCCTTTCCCCATGGTCTTGGTGGTTTATTTGTTTAATTACCCTGACAACTCAGAAATTTCTTCTGCCTCCACATTAAGCCATTTTTCCTGACATCATGATGTTTCTAGAGATGAGCAATTTGTCCATCTCTACCTCATAATAACCCTTTACCTCTGTAAAGCGAGTAATGAAGTCAATCCTCAGCTTTCTTTTTTCCAAAGTGAGTGACTCCACCTCCTTTTAAAGCTCCTCTGAGGGTCCATTTTAAAATGTCTAATGCTCTCCTATGGATCCTCTCCAGCTTTCTCCATTATTTACAAAGTGAGGACATTCAAACTGGGAGCAATGATAAAGATTCAGAACGTTTCTTTTTTATTAAATTAAAGGTGCGTGCAAACTCTGTGCAGCAGTGATGAAACCTAGAAATATTACGACATGAGTTCAAGTCCCCACTTAGCCACTTATGATCCCTGTGCCTTGGACACATTGTTGACCTTTCTGACCCTCACTTCGATCCCTCTAAAATGGGAGTTCTCATTCCTCAAGATTTTTGTGACAATCATGTAAGAAAACATATATGCAAGTGTAAAATGTGAAATGCTTTACAAGCACAAGTAACTGCTGAAAGACAGAGTACTTTTCATTTCTCTTTAAAAAGTCAATGGATGCAGAGGTCATTATTAATAAATTCTATTTTATATCAAGAAAGAAAAGGTACTAGCTCTAAGGGAGAACACTAGCCCCATCCCCATTAGCTCTTTCACGGATCCACTTAGATGAAGCAGAGCCCATGCTCACAAATTCCTTTAGCTCATTAGAGCACTGCACACTATTTGTTGACATTCACTGGAAGAATGGCTGCATTGGAATTTCTGGAAAGAGTTCTTTTACATATCAAAGGGAATCAGAATAAATAATTTTAGTTACAAGCAGTATATTCTCCTGTTAAAAAAACAGATTTTTCATCATGGTAAATGTGGTGGCCATGAGAATGTACAACTACAGGGAGCAAAAGTGACCAATGCCCCAGCTGCTGCTCTGAAATCTATCACTTCTTTGTGATGAGGCCACACATCCCACGAGCTCTTCCCAGCCGATTACTGAGCTCAACAGGAACAGTTTGGGTGTTCCATTCCTGAAAGATAGGACATTCAAGGACTCCTCTATTGGTTGACTTTGGTTCAAGGTTATCTCCCCTGCCAAAGTTTCCTTGGATGTCATAGCCATCTAAGATGCTTCCACTCAACATCACTACCTCTCTCATTCCCTCAGGTCAGACCTCCATCATGTTCTACCAGCTCTGCCATCTTCTCCAGTCCCACCCTGTTTTCTCTCACAAGTATTTCCCCTAATAAAATCTGGCATCTTTTTCTTGGAAGATCCAGACCAACATTGTAAAGAAAACTCTAAGTTTTCAAGGAAATTTTGCATCTATAATCACATCTATTCCTTTTAAATATGCAATGAATTACACAAATGGGAAATTGGAGTCCCCACTGTTTAAATGAAGAAATAAGTAGCTTGGCCAAGATCAATTACCTCATTTTTTTCAGTAGCTTCTCTATCTCCTAGCCTTCCATGCTCAATGGAAGAAAAAAACTTTAAATTTACTTTCCCTTTTGATTATTATTTTCCTAGCATAAACAACAACAGCACCTACAATTTATTAAGCAGGCAGTGAATAAGCGCTTTACATATATTCAATTTTTCATTTAATCCTCACAAAAACTCAAGAAGGTAGGTACTTCTCCCTTTATACATGTGAGGAAACAGCTTCAAAAAGTTAAGTAAGCTTCTCAAGATCACTCACCTACAAAGTAGAGGACCCAGGACCAGCCCATGACTCTAAATCTAATGCTATTAGCATTAATAACAATATCTCAAATCTGTAGAACATTTTACTAAGCACTTCTAGATATATTAAGAAGTGGAACTGACACCCACCAGTAACTCTCCCTGCAGAAGTCTAGAGAAGACAAGAGCTAGGGAAAGAAACAGGGGTGACAGGAGCTGACAAGGTACAGGCAAGGACGAGAATGACTAACCTTCTCCCAAATGCTTTAGCTCAGGTGGCAGAAGAGTCACTCATGGCCATCGGTACTCCAAGGGCCCTTACTTCAAAGAAAGCATGGGGGGGAAAAGTAAGTTTTTGTTAAAGAGATTACCATAATATATTTTCCCAAGTAATCTTCCTAAAATGATTAGATGGAAACCAGCTTCCTACCACCTATCAGCCATGCAATGGAGAAGAAAGCATCAAGCACTCAAGGTTCTCCATGATCCAATTCTTAGCCTCCTCTCCAACTTCATCTCCTCTCCTGCTGTGTTTTACCTGATGCTTAAATACAACAGCATCCACACTGTGCTGTCACATGCCTCTGTACATTCGGTCATGCAGTTCACTGTCTAATTCATCCTTCCTTCCCTTCCTCCGGCTAACTCTTACTCATTCCTCAGCAACTCAGCTCAGCCACCATATACTTCAGGAAGTCTTGTTCAACACCTAGGCTGAGGAAACCCAAAGAACCCCTCCTCTGTGCTCCTTTATCTTGACCCCAGTGCTTACCTCACCTCAACATTTCCTTTATTATGTTGAGATTATCTCCCACTAGAAAAACAAACAATTATTTTTCCTTAAAACATCATCCATACCTCTCCACTCAGGCCCATAAAGTGCTTCAAGGGGGATCCTATGACAGGCAAGAGAAGATCAGGTTCCATGCTCTGGCTTTCTAGGCCCTAAATGATATGGTCCCTGATCTTCTCTCCAAACTCCCCCTTTTCCCCTTGCTTACTAACTGTCATACCACTCTGCATTCAGATCCATTACCATGCCAACCCTATTTTGCCTTAAGACTTCTTTCCTCCACTCTTTGTAGAGTTGTGCCTTTTTATTCTCCAGATCTCCACTTGAATGTTGCCTTCTTAGAGGTGCCTCCCATATCCATCTCTAGAACTATCATTATTCTCTCCCATTGTTCCCTATTCCTTCTCCTCATTGCAACCACAAAACTTTATAAATAAGATATTTATTCATTTATTTATTTGTTATTTAATTCTTGAATTTAATGGAAAACACATCCTCAACTCCTCATGCTACTTGAGAGCCAGGATCCAAGCTTATTAAATTGTATTCTTCCAAGGTGTTTGGTGCAACACTATGTCCTCAAATTTGCTGAATAAATGAATGAGCAAGCAAAGTTCAAGAAGAACATTAAAAGAGAGGGAATTACAAAATAGCAGAGATTTATAGAAGTTAAATATTAGTAGTTTCCATAATGACTTGTGTTGAGGGAACTCTAAGTGCTTTCTAAATATTAATTATATTCTATTCACAGGAAAAACTCATTATCTCTAACGTACAAGCAAAAAAGGAAAACCAAGTGAAGTGACTTTTCCAAAAGCAATATAATGAGTTAAATAGGGAGCTTTGGTCTTGACTCTGAATAGCTTCATTTTATACCATCTTGTTCCCAAAGGATATGAAGTGGCTTTGAAAGACACAGACAGTTACACAATTTAGAGTGTCCACAAAAACAAAACAAGCCAGTTGCTCAGAAGCACGACTATTCCTGGTACAAGGTCTGAAAGAAACTTTTCCCTTGGGTCCTCACAAAGAGTAGCAAACCACATCCTCAATCACATCCTCCAGGACATGCAGCAGTGGGGCTCACTGGGTTGTTTGCTAGCATTCCTCAGTGTGGGCTGATGGCACAAGGCCAAGGTTCAGATCCATGGAGCAATTCTCCAAGGAGCCAAATCAAGACAGCCCAGGTGTGCAATTCTCTGATGGTCTCTCTTAATCCAAAAAGACATCTGGAGATTCTGGAGGAATCATTTAACAGCACACCCTTCTTATGTTGGGCTCTGTGAATTTTACTTCTCACGTGAAAACTTCTAATAAGTATTAAGTAATAGTGAATTGAAAGTGACCAGCATCCAGAACACAGTCAATGCTGTGGAACTATTGAAAGTTCCATATGATTTATCAGTCAAATGACCTGGAAAAGGTATAAGTTAAGCTGCTGTAATAAGGAGACCCCAAAATACAGTAACCTGGATAAAACTAAAGTTTATTTCTCACTCGTGTAACAGTGCAGGTATAGGAGGGTTGCTCAAGACAGGTGGGAAGCTCTGCTCCACAAGGTCATCTAGGGACTCAGGCTGGCAGTGTACCTCTACCATCCTTAATAAGCAGCTTCCTTTCAGTCTAAGACAGCTGCTCTGGTTGTTGCCATCTTAGAGTCAAAGGAAAGAAAGAGAGTAAAAGGCAAACAGCTTCCTTGTAAAAATGTAATCTAAAAGTTGTACACATCAGTTGTTTGATCATTTAGTGACATGGACACACCAACTTGCAAGGAAGACTGGGGAATGGAATCTATACCTGGACAGCCTCATATCTGCCTAAAACTCAAGGAGATTATATTACTTCCAGGAAGACTAGGAGAGTGGATAAGGGAAACCATAAGACTATGCCACTGGGAATTGGCATCTGCTCAAACAGAATTATCCTCGGATTAAGGAACAACCCACTACTAGCCAGAGGGAAATAAAGGCAGACACCTGTTACAAGTTCAAGTTTTCTATATTCATGTGTTCTGTCCAGTGCACAGACAATTAAGGATCAAGACCCCAAAGTTCTACATCATATGCATGGCTACACTCATTTTAGCCTGAAAAAAATTTTAAGTTGTTGTTTCTAAATGCCAACTAAAACCGTAGAAGAATCAATACAGCCTCCATGCATTAGATATTAAGAACTGTCATAACCTGGTGAACCCTCCAAGATAAACTAATTGCAAAATGTAAGGGAAGGTAAACAAATAAGATGACAACCACATAGGATTCTTAACTCTAAGCTAGTTAAATGTCAGAGGACTTTTACTAAAACTCAGTAAATTGGTTTTGGAATAGTTGATCTTAGACGACTTCCTTCTGGCAGCCATTAGATGACACCAACAGTTTGTCTGTGGAGGTATTCTTAGTTTGAAACAATAAAAATCATGATGAGGTCAGCATATTGGTATTCTCTCTGTCTAGGGAGGTAGAAAACATATGCCTATCTCATCCAAAGGGGATGTCACATTATTACCATACAAGTTTATAAAAATTGGGCAGCAGGATTTATCACTTACCCCACTGAAAATCATCTCCTCCCTCAGGAGACTGCAATTGTCTCTGCTGACTTAAATGGTAGTATTAAGGTTTAGAGTCTATATGAGCTTTAGTCTATATGGACATAGATTTTCTCCCATAAGCAATTCCTTCCAGTGGAGTGAAAGTTTAAGAAAAAGTCAATAAAAGCTAAAGCTCTTAGTTTGTTCTTCCTAATTTTCTCCACAAGGTGGTAAAGAATGTAACAATGATTTAAAGTATTTAAAGCTGACCTACTCCTCATGTAATAGATTTGGCCTAAGAAGTCCACATGTGTACTTTGAAAGAAACAAACAGGTACTTAGTCTAGACATCAGGTGGGTAAGTATACAGGTCTACAATTCGGGAGGAATAGGTGGTTGCTCTGTTAAATACAGAGGGGCCTACATGCTATCAGTAGGCATGCTTTCAAGTATGCCCTCATTACTAGAACAAATAGCCAATGTAAACCCTGACTAATTTGCCTTAAACATCAGTCAATGTCCTTCCAGCTGTGGTCTTCCAAGACATGATGTGATCACATGTATGTACACTTGTATGTATAAAGAATGATGCATCTACCAGAGCTAGGTTCTAATCAGCACAATTTGGTAAGGGGAGAAGGAAAAGAGAACTAACATTGGTTGACCATCCCTATGTGCCAGGGGTAATACTATACCCTTTATCTTTGTTTTTGCATTTATTTCTCACAACAACCCTGTGAGGCAAGCATTATCATCACCATTTTAGAGATGAGGAACCTGAATCACAGAGATGTGAAATGACCTACCCCAGGTCACACAGCTTGTGCACAGAGAAGCTGGAATTCAACACAGTTTGATTGCACAGTTCATGCTCTTTCAAATAAACCACACTGCTGATATGGAATTCTACTTACTCCCCCACTTTGGGCACCACATTGTTGACCATGAATGGGGCTTGGGTCTACGAAGTTCAGGGAGTGGTCCCTAAAGGGCCTTTTCATTCCACTAGAATTCTTCTAGCAGTCTCCTTGTCTGTCTTACTTGCTATTACACACATCACCTAAAATAGTGCCTGCACCTTCTCCTCCCCCAGAAAAAGGTTTTTAAGTGAATGAATGATTGAGACTAATCACTTTCTTGTAACAAGGATAGTATACAATTTCTAGAGAATTCCCAATGTGTCTAACCGCTTGGATCTCAGCTTGAATCTCTTTAAAATATAAATTCTGTCTGCAATGTATTTCATAAGATTCAACAACTATTTCTAGTATTATTCATTTTTTTTAATAGATCTTTATTGGAATATAATTGCTTCACAATACTGTGTTGTTATCTGTTGCACAACAAAGCGAATCAGCCATATATATACACATGTCCCCATATCCCCTCCCTCTTCAGCCTCCCTCCCATCCTCCCTGTCCCATCTCTCTAGGTCATAACAAAGCACCGAGATGATCTCACTGTGCTATGCTGCTACTTCCCACCAGCCAACTATTTAACATTCAGTAGTATATATATGTCAATGCTACTCTCACTTCGCCCCAGCTTCATCCTCCCACCCATGCCTCAAGTCCATTCTCTATGTCTACCTCTTTATTCCTTCCCTGCAACTAGGTTCATCAGTACCTTTTTTTTCTTTTTTTAGATTCCATATATATGCATTAGCATACGGTATTTGTTTTTCTCTTTCTGACGTACTTCCCTCTGTATGACAGACTCTAGGTTCATCCACCTCACTACAAATAACTCAATTTCATTTCTTTTTATGGCTGAGTAATATTCCATTGTATATATGTGCCACATCTTCTTTATCCATTCGTCTGTCGATGGACACTTAGGTTGCTTCCATGTCCTGGCTGCTGTAAATAGTGCTGCAATGAACATTGTGGTACATGACTCTTTTTGAATTATGGTTTTCTCAGGGTATATGCCCAGTAGTGGGATTGCTGGGTTGTATGGTAGTTCTATTTTTACTTTCTTAAAGAACCTCCATACTGTTCTCCATAGTGGCTGTATCAATTTACATTCCCACCAACAGTGCAAGAGGGTTCCCTTTTCTCTACACCCTCTCCAGCACTTGTTGTTTGTAGATTTTTTGATGATGGCCATTCTGACCAGTGTGGGGTGATACCTCACTGTAGTCTTGATTTTCCCTTCTTTAATAATTAGTGATGTTGAGCATCTTTTCATGTGCCTCTTGGCCATCTGTATGCCTTCCTTGGTGAAATGTCTATTTAGGTCTTCCACCCATTTTTTAAACGGATTGTTTGTTTTTTTGATATTGAGCTCCATGAGCTGTTCATATATTTTGGAGATTAATCCTTTGTCCATTGATTCATTTGCAAATATTTTCTCCCATTCTGAGGGTTATCTTTGTGTCTTGTTCATGGTTTCCTTTGCTGTGCAAAAGCTTTTAAGTTTAATTAAGTCCCACTTGTTTATTTTTATTTCCGTTACTCTACGAGGTGGGTCAAAAAAGATCTTGCTGTGGTTTATGTCAGAGTGGTTTTCCTATGTTTTCCTCTAAGAGTTTTATAGTGTCTGGTCTTACATTTAAGTCTTTAATCCATTGTGAGTTTATTTTTGTGTATGGTGTTAGGTAGTGTTCTAATTTCATTCTTTTACATGTAGCTGTCCAGTTTTCCCAGCACCACTTACTGAAGAGGCTGTCTTTACTCCATTGTATGTTCTTGCCTCCTTTGTCATAAATTAGGTGACCATATGTGCGTGGGTTTACCTCTGGGCATTCTATGCTGTACCACTGATCTATATTTCTGTTTTTGTGCCAATACCATACTGTCTTGATTGCTGCAGCTTTGTGGTATAGTTTGCAGTCGGGGACCCTGATTCCTCCAAATCAGTTTTTCTTTCTCAAGATTGCTTTGGCTATTCAGGGTTTGTGTTTCCATGCGAATTGTAAAATTTTTGTTCTAATTCTGTGAAGAATGCAATTGGTAGTATCATAGGGATTGCACTGAATCTGTAGATTGCTTTGGGTAGTATAGTCACTTTCACAATATTGATTCTTGCAATCCAAGAACATGGTATATTTCTCCCTCTGTTTATGTCATCTTTGATTTCTTTCATCAGTTTTATGGTTTTCTGACTACAAGTTAGGTAGTAGATCACCTCCTTATGCAGGTTTATTCCTAGGCATTTTATTCTTTTCATTGCAATGGTAAATGGGAGTGTTTCCTTAATTTCTCTTCTGATTTTTCATTGTTGGTGTATAAGAATGCCGGAGATTTCTGTGCATTAATTTTGTATCCTGCAACCTTACCAAATTGATTAGTTCTACTAGTTTTCTGGTGGCATCTTTAGGATTTTCTATGTATAGTATCATGTCATCAGCAAACTGTGACAGTTTTATTTCTTCTTTTCCAATTTATATTACTTTTTTTTCTCTGATTGCTGTGGCTAGGACTTCTAAAACTATGTGGAATAAGAGGTGAGAGTGGACATCCTTGTCTTGTTCCTGATCATAGTGGAAATGCTTTCAGTTTTTCACCATTGAGTATGATGCTTGCTGTGGGTTTCTCATATATGGCCTTTATTATGTTGAGGTAGGTTCCCTCTATGCCCATTTTCTGGAGAGTTTTTATCATAAATGGGTGTTGAATTTCTGTCAAAAGCTTTTTCTGCATCTACTGAGATGATCATATGGTTTTTATTCCTTAATTTGTTAATGTGGTGCATCACACTGATTGATTTGTGTATACTGAAGAATCCTTGTATCCCTGGGATAAATCTCACTTGATCATGGTGTGTGATCCTTGTTATGTGCTGTTAGACTCTGTTTGCTAGTATTCTGTTCAGGATTTTTGCATCTATGTTCATCAGTGATATTGATCCATAATTTTCTTTTTTTGCGATGTCTTTTTCTGGTTTTGGTGTCAGGGTGATGGTGGCTTTGTAGAATGAATTTGGGAGTGTTTCTCCCTCTGCAATTTTTTGGAAGAGTTTGAGAAGTATCAGTGTTAACTCTTCTCCAAACGTTTGATAGAATTCACCTGTGAAGCCATCTGATTCTGGCTTTTTGTTGGAAGACTTTTCATTACGGTTTCAATTTCATTGCATGTGATAGTTCTGTTTATATTTTGTAATTCTTCCTGGTTCAGTCTTGGAAAATTGTACCTTTCCAAGAATTTGTCCATTTCTTCGTGGTTGTGCATTTTACTGGCATACAGTTGTCTGTAGTTGTCTCTTATAATCCTTTGTATTTCTGCAGTGTCAGTTGTGATTTCTCCTTTTTCTTTTCTAATTTTATTGATTTGTGTCCTCTCCCTTTTTTTCTTGATGAGTCTGGCTAAGGGTTTATCAATTTTGTTTATCTTCTCAAGAACCAGCTTTTAGTTTTATTGATCTTTGCTACTGTTTTCTTTGTTTCTATTTCATTTATTTCTGCTCTGATCTTTATGATTCTTTCCTTCTGCTCACTTTGGGTTTTCTTTGTTCTTCTTTCTCTAGTTGTTTTAAGTGTAGGGTTAGATTGTTTGAGATTTTTCTTGCTTCTTGAGGTGAAATTGAATTGCTATAAACTTCTCTCTTAGAACTGCTTTTGCTGTGTCCCATAGGTTTTGTGTCATCGTGTTTTCGTTGTCATTTGTTTCTATGTATTTTTTAATTTCTTCTTTGATTTCTTCAGTGATCTCTTGGTTATTTAGTAACGTATTGTTTAGCCTCCATGTATTTGTGTTCGTTACAGTTTTTTCCTGTAATTGATTTCCAATCTCATAGCGTTGTGGTCAGAAAAGATGCTTGATATGATTTCAATTTCCTTAAATTTTCCAAGGCTTGATTTGTGACCCAAGATGTGATCTATCCTGGAGAATGTTCCTTGTGCACTTGAGAAGAAAGTGTATTCTGCCACTTTGGGGTGGAATGTTCTATAAATATCAATCAGATCTATCTGGTCTATTGTGTCATTTAAAGCTTGTGTTTCCTTATTTATTTTCTGTTTGGATGATCTGTCCATTGGTGTAAGTGGGGTGTTAAAGTCCCCTACTATTACTGTGTTACTGTTGATTTCTCCTTTCACGGTTGTTAGCATTTGCCTTATGTATTGAGGTGCTCCTATGTTGGGTGCATAAACATTTATACTTGTTATATCTTCTTCTTGGGTTGATCCTTTGGTCATTATGTAGTTTCCCTCCTTATCTCTTACAACAGCCTTTATTTTAAAGTCTATTTTATCTGATATGAGTGTTACTACTCCAGGTTTCTTTTGATTTCCGGTTGCATAGAACATCTTTTTCCATCCCTTCCCTTTCAGTCTGTATGTGTCCCTAGGTCTGAAGTGGTCCCTTGTAGACAGCATATACATGGGTCTTGTTTCTGTAACCATTCAGCCAGTCTGTGCCTTTTGTTTCGGGCATTTAATCCATTTACATTCAAGGTTATTATCAATATGTATGGTTCCTATTACCATTTTCTTAATTGTTTTGGGTTTGTTTTTGTGGGTCTTTTTCTTCTCTTGTGTTTCCCGCTTGGAGAAGTTTCTTTAGCATTTATTGTAAAGCTGGTTTTGTGGTGCTGAATTCTCTTAGCTTTTGCTTGTCTGAAAAACTTTTGACTTCTCCACCAAATCTGAATGAGATCCTTGCTAGGTTGAGTAATCTTGGTTGTAGGTTTTTCTCTTTCATCACTTTAAGTATATCCTGCCACTCCCTTCTGGCCTGCAGAGTTTGTGCTGAAAGATCAGCTGTTAACCTTATGGGGATTCCTTTGTATGTTATTTTTTGTCCTTCCCTTGCTGCTTTTAATATTTTTTCTTTGAATTTAATTTTTGTTAGTTGGATTAGTATGTGTCTTGGTATGTTTTTCCTAGGGTTTATCCTATATGGGACTCTCTGTGCTTCCTGGACTTGGGTGACTATTTCCTTTCCCATATTAGGGAAGTTTTCAACTGTAATCTCTTCAAATATTTTCTCAAACCATTTCTTTTTCTCTTCTTCTTCTGGGACCCCTATAATTCGAATGTTGGTGTGTTTAGTATTGTCCCAGAGGTCTCTGAGATTGTCTTCAATTCTTTTCATTCTTTTTTCTTTATTCTGCTCCTTGGCAGTTATTTCCATCATTTTGTCTTCCAGCTCACTTATTCATTCTTCTGCCTCAGTTATTCTGTTATTGATTCCTTCTAGTGTATTTTTCATTTCAGTTATTGTGTTGTTCATCTTCGTTTGTTCTTTAGTTCTTCTAGATCTTTGTTAAACACTTCTTGTATTTTCTCAATCCATGCCTCCATTCTATTTCTGAGATTCTGGATCATCTTTACTATCATTACTCTGAATTGTTTTTCAGGTAGATTGGTAGATTGCCTATTTCCTCTTCAGTTATTTGGTCTTGTAGGTTTTTACCTTGCTCCTTCGTCTGTGACATATGTTTTTGCCATCTCTTTTTTTTTTTTTATGAGTGGGATTGTGTTCCTGTCTTACTGGTTGTTTGCCCTGAGGCTTCCAACACTGGAGTTTGTAGGCTATTGGGTAGAGCTGGGTCTTGGTGCTGAAATGAGGAACTCCATGAGACCTCACTCCGATGAATATTCCCTGGGGTCTGAGGTTCTCTGTTAGTCCAGTGGTTAGGACTCAGAGCTCCCACCGCAGGAGCTTTGGCCCAACCCCGGGCTTGTGAACCAATATCCCGCGAGCCATGTGGGGTGGCAAAAAGAAAAAAAAAAGAGAGGACAATAACAAAGTAAAAAATAAAATTAGACTAGGAAACTATCAGCTATGTTAGAAAGAATATAAAAATAAAAATATAGATGAATAACAACCAGAAGGTACTTCAGTACAATAGTAAAAAAGAGGAGAAGGGAAAAGAAAAAATAAAGAAAAAAAATGAGGGGAAAGGCCTTGGCTGTGGAGGGCGGGGCCTAAGCAAGGGTGAGGTTTGGGAAGTGGGTGGGGCCAATGCTTAGAACCCACAGGCCCTGAGGGCTGTGTGGGAGGCGGCTTAGGCTCAAGGAACAGAAGGGGCCCAGGCATGCCCCCCACCTCTGGTCTCAGAGAGCAAGGGACCTCACCTGGGAGCCCATCAGGCTTCCTAGGCTTGAGTGGGTGGGGCAAACGCCCTCCTCTCCTCTCCTGCTCCTCCTGGAGGGCCCCTGCCACCTGCCTCTCCTGATCTCCCCAGCCTCCCTCCTCTGCCCCCAGGACCCACTCGGCCTGGATGGGGCTTTGGAGGGGTGGTACCAACTTGGGAGCTCAGCAGGCTCCCCTACTCGAGTGGGCCAGGCAATTGCCATCCGCTCCTCTCCTGCTCTTCCTGGAGAGTCCCTCCCATCTGCCTCTCCTGATCTCCCCAGCCTCAGAGGCACCGATCCTGTCTGGCCTCCACTTCTCCTCCCTGCTCAGTCCCCCTACATTCTACCGGTTCACTTTGGGGTTCCTCCCATCTCCTTGGGCGTCAGAGTCCCCCACCAGCAGCTGGCAGGTGCCCTAGTTGTAGGGAGATGCTAACTCCATGTCTTCCCACACTGCCATCTTCTCATGGGCTCCTCTAGTATTATTATTAAACTGTCATTTATTGAGCATTTACTATGTTCATGGTATTGCCCTAGGTATTTATAAGCATTATCCCATTTACTTTCACAGTAACTCTACAAAGGAGGTGCTTATTTCATTCATGAAAAAGCTAAGGTGTAGAACGATTCAGTAACTCAAAGTACTTGACCGAAAGCTGTTCAACTCTAAACACCAGTGGTGGACCTAAAAATTTAACATCTGAAACAGAACCTTTTTTAAAATTTCTACTTTTATACAACAAAATTATTTCCAGTAAGTATTATTTTTAAATAATTGATTCAAAACATGAATAAATTTCAATTTTAAACATATTATTCAAGGTCAGTAGGATATTTCACATATACACTAAAACTTGCATCCACTAACCAAAAAGATTACATCTCACAGTTCATATGTGGTCTGACTGTTTTAAATTTTAAGCACAATATGACTTAAATTCTGTTTCTTTGTCTTCACAATCACTGTGCTATTTATCTCAGATCTTCCATTTAAACACAGGAATAGGTGCACTACAGGTATTGGAGACACAAAGCACATATGAGATGAGCAGTAAAAATTCCAAACCATTATGAACTTACTCTCAAAGCCAACACATGTAGCTGAGTCCATGCATACTAAGCACAAATTACATAACTCAGAGTCTTTTTAATTAATGTAGAAGACAAAGGATAAGACACAAAAATGTGCTACTGTGAAGCTTACATGTATATTATTAAGTTACCCTAGTCACTGTTTAAAACTTAGAACAAAAGATTTTCTCAAGGTGTGTTGTATCACTGACGTTGAAAACTGCAAATGCATGTGATAATAAAATGCAAAACAACTTTTAATTCTTTTTATTATTGTCTTTAAATTCTCTATAGACAACACACCTCATATCACCTGCACCTGAGGCTGACCCTTCCCACTACCACTCCCCTTGGTAAGTTGCTGACACAGACAGCTCTCAATCTCCCAGTCACATCTGTACTTACTATCTATTAACTGAGCTCAGTTATGCTCTTTCCTATTCGTCCTTTAAATACATGGTAGAAAGACCAGTTTTTCTCCAATATGGAGCCCTATTAATAACTTTCCGCTGTTTAGAAGGAAAGAAGAGTTCCTGGCCTGAGTTACCTTGAATATCCACCCATTACTCAGTAAACCTCTCTTTAAGGTTGCTTCCTGTGCACAACTTAGAAAGGGCTGCCTCACTGTAACCACAAGAGCTACAATCTTCTTCCTGTCTTTGTTAGTTTCATGTTCTCTTATTGTAAACTATGTGCATAAATTAGCATAATCTGGAAAAGTGGAAAAATCCCTACAGTCACTGTCCACTTAGTGAAAAGCAAACTCATCATCTTTAATATTCTTTTCCAATGGCTGAACATATCCAAGAATCCCTCTGAAAATGTAGCCTAAAATAAACTACTAAAAACAGACTATGAATTAGAGGTGAGAGGGGAGAAAATAGGAATAAGAAGAGATTTAGAATAATTCTGATAAAGTCAGGAAGTTTTGTGAGAAAAAACAATTGTGCTTATATTATTTTTTGTGCATTATACAGTATCATATATGTATGCCATATATGTTAGAGAAAATTCCTAGTGTCTATATGATCTCAATAAATATATCATGAATGAATGAGTTTGTAAAATAAATATTAGTTATACTGAGTCAGAATATTTTGTCATCTGTAGCTCTTTCTCCTACAGTGATTCATGTAAATTGCAGCCAGATTATAATATTTGTCCCAAAGGGAATTTAATCTCTTGACAATTCTACTTTACTAACACTCATTAATCCCTACAGTAAATTGAGACAGTTAATACTCATAAACTTCCCTATTTTGGAAATGGTGATATCAAGACATGGTGACAGGGAATAATTCCCTTGAGTGCCTCAGGGTGAGAGACAAGAAAGGAGATGAGGGTGGATCCCTGAGACTTGCTAGGAACAGAGCTCCAGGAGGAGTCACAGAATCTTAAGGTGGAAGGTACCTCAAAAGCTGTCTCCTACCTTCCTTAGCAAATGCTATGAACACACTAGAGTCTTTAGACTCCACTAGCAATACCTCCAAGAACAGTGAGCTCGCCACCTGAGTTGAACCATCCTACTTTGGGACATCTCTGACTAATAAATTCTTCCTTATGTTGAGGTGAACTCTGTCACTTGATACATTCTACTCTTCATTCTGAGGCTGAGCAGAACAAGTCTAGTTTCTCTTCCGCCTGAACTGCCTTCAAAAATATTAAGGCAGCAAGCATTTTGCAGTTGATTGACCCAGTTCTTTCAACCAGTCCTCGTGTGACGTAGTATCAAGTCCTCTCACCACCCCAGTCACCCGCCCTGTAATAACTTGTCCATGCAGGAGGGAAGACTTTGTGATCAAAGGCATGTCTCCTATAAAACTGGACTTTGCTAACTCATCCTTGTTTTTCTTTGCTTGTTTCTTACTCAGAAGCAAAGAAAACACAAGACATCAGAGAATTTCTGCTCTAGATCTTCCCAACAATGCCAACTTTCAATTCATTTTCCAGCAACCAAAGTGATCTTGTGGTTAAGGTTCCACTGATTTAGACAATGTCCTGCAGAGCATAAAATATAAAGTGGCTCTTCAGGCAGTGAAGGATGAAGTTTCAGTCAGAGGTCACCCACCACCTTATTAAAGAGAAGAGAAAGATTTTCTTTCTTCACAAAAAATTTTATGTGACTAATTTTTACATAAATAACCCTAGAGTGACGGTAATGAAAATTAAAATGAAAACACAGGGCTCCCCTGGTGGCACAGTGGTTGAGAGTCCACCTGCCGATGCAGGGGACACGGGTTCGTGCCCCGGTCCGGGAAGATCCCACATGCCGCGGCGCGGCTAGGCCCGTGAGCCATGGCCGCTGAGCCTGCGCGTCCAGAGCCTGTGCTCCGCAATGGGAGAAGCCGCAACAGTGAGAGGCCCGCGTACCGCAAAAAGAAAAACAAAAAACAAATACTCAGAATTTCATCAGTCACCAAAATGTCCTTTTCATTTTTCTGTTTTGCCTACCAATTCTTGCCCACGTGCATAAACATATTTATATTTTCATTTTCATAATCATAATTTAAATGTAATTTTTGATTCATCATGTTAAACGTAACATTATATTGTAAGTTTTATTCAACATGCTTCACGATTTTTACAGTTACTGTTATTATGGATATATAATATTCCTCAGAGTAGACAGATAATAATTTACTTAATTCATTCTCTAAGGCTTTTTAATGAATTTCCAAAATGTTATTACAAACAGTAGTGCCACAAACTTCTTAACGCTTACAGCTTTTTCATTCTTTAGACAAAATACCATTATCCCCATTTTACAGACTAGTAGATCAAAAGGGATAAGTATTTTTATGCCTCAAAAAATATTCTGACAATGAAAACTATTTTTTTTAATGGACTGCTTAGCCCTATGAGATAAGAATATCTATTCCTCACTGGGAGTCTAGTATGCACAGACTCTGCTCTGAAGGATTTAAGAATTGAGTTCAATTTAACCCTCAGTAGAACTTAAGAGGAAGGTGTTTTATCCCAGTGGTAGAGGAAAAAGAGGTTTAGCTGGAAATACTGAGAAAAAGTATCATCAGCTTAGAGACTGAGGATTTGAACCCAAGTCTCTCTGGCTTTAAAACCCATACTCTCTGAATCTCAGTTTGCTCAGGTGTAAAACAAGGTATTGAACTAAATATTCTCTTAAGGCTCTCCCAGTTGAAATATTCAGAAGGCTTCTGATAGTTTCAGATCACGATGGTCCTTTCCCAGCACTAATATTCTGTTAATAGAAATTTCCCTTATGGATAACGGGAGAGCTGTTTTAGCACTTCTTTGCTTATGAAAGATGCTGATAGCAAGAATTTTTGACTGAAGCTACTTTATAGCAGTGGTACCTCTGGGTGTTACCTCCATATCAATAACTCTTACAAATGATCTAACACTACCACGTGTAAAATAGATAGCTAGTGGGAACATGTGGTATAGCACAGGGAACTCAGCTTGGTGTTCTATGATGACCTAGATGGGTGGAATGGGGGGGGCGGGGATGGGAGGGAGGCCCAAGAGGGAGGGGATACATATATACATATAGCTGATTCACTTCGTTGTACAGCAGAAACTAACACAACACTGTAAAGGGCTTATACTCCAATAAAAATCATAACTCTTACAAATGATCCTTCCTATTATGTGAATTCCCTCCTTTGATTATTGTGTGATAATACTATAATTTTCCTCAGTCACTACTAAGTCTCTTGACAAAGTGCTTCACTTTTTGAAACATACCTATATACTATCTTCCTGACTCTACCAGGAACTTATTTTGGGTTTTGTTTCTAAATGCTCTCCTGTCATCAAATGAGTTTTATCTAAGCATCTATGTATAATACCTAGAATTTACTCTTGAATCACTTGGGGAAATAATCTATGACATGTAATTTCTTTAGCTCAGTGCAATTTACAATCTTAGATTATATAGTTTGAAGGAAGAGACTCCCTGTCTTTGTAGTTTTAGCTTCGTCTGACCATTCATCTGATATCACATAGCCCGTGTATCTTCCACACTCTGTATTTTCTGTACATACTATTCTCTCAAACAAATTCTAAAAAAACTCTAAAAAACACACCCTTAACTACCATCCTGAACTCTCTTCCTGAATGAGCTGCAACTCACCACAAGTGTCCAGGAATGATAAGAATGACCATCAGTCCAGCAAGCTAGAGAGGGAACAGCAGGACACGACCTTCATCTATCACTGGTTAAACTGAGAAGGGAGGGAGTTCCATCTTTTGGTCTCCTTTGCTCTCTTTCAGCCTGAAGGTTCTCTACTCCCAGCTATTTGCATTTTCAATCTATAATCAACAGCATTGTCTTTCTGATGATTGTACATGTAGGAGGCTAGGCTTAAATCTGGTGTTTTGTAACTGAGATGCAGGGAAGACAGGCAAAAGCCAGGGGAGAGACAAGAGACAGGGGAACAGGGAGCAGACATTCCCATCCTACCTGATTTCCTTTCCCACAGAGCCCACTGGTTGACACAGAGGGTGTTCAGATTGCAAGAAGAAGGGGGCAGGGAGTTGGGGGGGGAGAGAAGAAAATAAAAGTGACTATATTTGCTTAAACAGAACATAAACAAACCAGGTACACAATGTCTTTGTATAACCCCTGTTGCTAATAAACACATAAGCAATCAAACTGCATCTGGGATTTTGCAAATAAAACAATAAAGACAGTCCCTGCCCTCAAGGGGCTGCTGGTCTGAATTCCACAAAAATGACACAACAGTTGACTGGAAAGGCAAGCCTGGCTAGGCAGGCAAGAGGAGGGATCCATGAACAGAGGAAAAGCTTGCTCGGGAAGCTCCTGAAGGGAAAGTTTGGGTATCTCCAAACTTAAATCCAGGCCCAACCTCTGACTCCCATCTGTGAAACAGGACTAACTGTAACCACTAGGTGAGATTATGGAGTGAGAATTTGGTGAAATAAAGTATGGAAAAAGAGCTCTGAAAACTATGAAGAAACATGCAAATATAAATTAAAATAAAATTTGAGGCTTGGAAGCAGAATTCCCTTAAAAATGTCATTTTCAGTCTTTGGAGGATTGATACTCCTCTTACTTTCTTGTGCCGCTACTGTTAACTCTCTATTAATATTCATTGAGCACCTAGCTACATGCCACCCACATGTACATGAATTAACTTTAATCCTCCCCAAAACCTGCCAGGCAAATACCATTATTCCCAATTTACAGATAAGGAAACATGGCTCTGATGAAGATGATGACAGAATTAGAATAAATTTTGCTCATTTAATCAACTTTCCGTCATTTTCTCAGTCTTTTTTTAGTATTTCTTTCAACATATTTCTACCAGTATACTGAGATTGAGTATTAAGATCCCAGCCCCATTCAATAATTTACTTTACTTCATTAGTTCATTCATTCAACCAATATTTATCAAGTCCCTACCAGGTGCCAGGGACTGCCCTAGGTGCTGCGAACCTGTGTTAAACAGAAAAGAGAAGGGCTCTGCTCTTTCGGAGTTCACTTCTAGATGTAAGAGACAGATGATAAATAGATAAACAAATACATCCACGTGATACTATCACATAGTGGAAGGTGTTATGAAGAATATTTAAATACATTCAAATGATGACAAAGTGAATGAACAAAACTGTCATTTACCCTATTAAAAAGTTTATACTTTTGGGACTTCCCTGGTGGCACAGTGGTTAAGAATCCGCCTCGCAATGCAGGGGACATGGGTTCGATCCCTGGTCTGGGAAGTTCTCACATGCCGTGGAGCAACTAAGCCCGTGTGCCACAACTACTGAGCCTGTGCTCTAGAGCCCGCAAGCCACAACTACTGAGCCCGTGCACCACAACTACTGAAGCCCACGTGCCCTAGAGCCCGTGCTCCGCAACAAGAGAAGCCACCGTAATGAGAAGCCCCCACACCACAATGAAGAGTAGCCCCCACTCGCCACAACTAGAGGAAGCCCGTGCACAGCAACAAAGACCCAACACAGCCAAAAATAAACTTAAAAAAAAAAAAAGTTTATACTTTCCTCAACAAAATGTAAAATGGAATCTGTAAAATGCCATCCGTCTTGTTCTTCTGCCAAAAACAAATGAGCCAAGAGCCAAAGTAAATGCTTCCTGTTAATCAAAATAGCATTATCAATGTCAAGGAATTATACACTTTGGAGGTGTACGATTTCATCCAACAATTCTCCTTAAAACATCCTTGGCTATTTATACCTCCTCTCAGGTTGCCCACCAGCCCAAGGCTATGAAAGAAAATGGAGACAGTTCTGAAGAACTTCCTGTCTGCAAACAGCTCCACTGTGATATAAGCCCATTATTATCAGGCATGATGGGATCCAGAATCTTCATGTTCCCCACAAGGGACACAGAGATGTGAGCATGGCTAATATCAGAAATAAAATAGGGGCACTTTGAGCCAATACGAGAGGGAGACAAATATTCAGACACATCTTGGGGAAGTGTCCTACAAAATCCATATGGATTCTTGGCCAAGGCTTCTTGGTTTATTACCACTGAAAATTAGTTTGGTTTGGTTGATTAACATTGCAAATCATAATATGTACCACAATCTTCTGTGGTTTTCCAATGATCAGAATAAGTTCCAAAACATCAAGCATAGCTCCAAGGCTGTGACATATGTAAATCCTCCTGGTACGTTGCCAACAGAGTGCCCAAGATAATGTGATTAGTGCCTCTAATGAGAATAATTTAACTTCCTCATTTAAAAAAGCACCCTCAGTAAATAAACCTCATTGACAGTTTACTACTCCCCGGGTGGAGAGGTAAAACAGCGAGAGCATAGTATTTGGAGATTAGGGCCTAATTTGAGACATACCTCTGCTATTTCCTGGGTGAGTCACCTTCTATAAGCTACTTATCCTCTTTGAAACTGTTTCCTCATCTGTAAAATGGGGATAGCAGTACCTATCAGTCAGCACTTTTGTGAGAATTAAGTAAAGGAATGTGCATTTACACACATTACAAGGGGCAAAACATCAGACACCTGGTTAGGGTCATTCCTGGGGAGCCCCTGCTACAATCAGGATGCTGTAAGGATGTCTTGCACCCAGAATGTAAGAAGTGTGTCAACCTGGGAGCCCCCACAACTATCTGTGTTCAATACATTTTTTTCAGCCTGAAAAGGCAGGTCATTTAGGCCTTCTAATATTAAAATATATAGTAGAAGTGACAGTGCATTATCTGAGCTCTGCTCATGTCACCATCCTGCAGGTTACCTCAACTCCAAATTAGGTGCAATGAGAATCATCATAAGCACTGACAAATATTTCATTCATCTACTCATTCAATCATTCATTTCCCATCCATCATTAGATGTCATACACTCATTCAGTAAGTATATTCGGAGCTCAGTGCTGTGCTGTGGACTGTTCAACAGCTGGGTTCACAGTCCAGGAGGGAGGAAGGTAACTCAGTGACTGCAATACACTGTGATGAGGGCAATAACAACACAACAATAATAATAAAAGTTAACTCTGCTGATCAAGCTCCTGGTTGTAAGCATCAGACACCAACTCTGGTTTACTTAAGCAGAAAAGAAATTTATTGGAGGGAAAATACTCCTCACAGAATTTCTGGAAAGCTTGGAGGACAAGATGCCAAAAATGGGCAGGAACTAAGAGAGGTCACACAATAGGACCACAGCCAAAATCCCACCACAGGGAAGATCTGGTGAGGACACCGTGGCTGGTCCTGTTTCCGTGGCTACTCTGGAGAACAGGCTGTTCTTGCTGCTGCCAAGTTGAACAGGATAAACCCCTCAGGTAGTGCAGGGAGATGCAACACTGACTATCAGGCTGGGGCATCCGATAAGCTGTGCTCAAGCCCTGGGTCCCAATGGGGAGGGGAAAGCAGCAGCTGGCCTTTCAGCTTTGAAAGTGGACACAGGTGGATGCAATCCTTCCAGGACTCATCCTGAGGGAATCTTCCAAATATGAGAATGGATTTCAGATGCCAGGCAGCGAAATGTTTACTGAGTGCCTTCCATGTGCCAGAGACTGTGCCAAGCAACTTATAGGCAATATCTCACTGGATCCTCAGAGCAGTCCTATAATACAGGTACTTTACTATCACACTTTACCGATAAACTGAGATTTGGCAAGAGGAAGAAACTTGCCAAGTTGTACAGCCAGTAAAGAGGCAAAGCCCTGACTCAAACTCAGTTTTCAACAACTGCTCCACACTACAAAGAGAGAGAGAAGTACAAAGGTTGTTGGGATCACAGGCAAGAAGCCCTTGAATCAGACCAGGGAGTGAGGGAAGGCACCCCAGAGGAAGTGAGGTTGCAATGAGATTTAATGGATAAGAAGTTGGTTAGATATTGCAGGGAGGTGTGTGGGAACTGAGGGTAGAGGCAGTGGGGTTTAGGAGAGGTAACAATTTATGAAAAGAAAAAGTGGCACAAAACAAACTCAGGTTTCTTGAAACCAAACGTTTTTTGTTCATGCAGTACAGCTGAAGAAAAGAGTACAAAAGGAAGGGGTGTGAGTGGGAAATGTGGTGACCCCAACCTCAGGCACATGTTTGTCCCCAGAAAGGATTCCAGGTCATTCCATCATTAAAGAGCGCCCATAGCTAGAGAGTGACACTGGAATTGTTTAATTCCTTTGTCTTCACTGAAAAAGTAGCAGAAATGAAGTGAGCAGAACATCCAGACAACTTTCAGCACCATTTTCCTAAATTAATCCTACCATCCTAACTCTAGAATTTAAAGAGCAAAGAATTTTCCAGGGACAGTAGGAATTCCAAAGAAAGTTCTCAACCTGGAGTGATCCTGAGTACTAAGTGATGATCCAAGTATTTGTGGAGAGTGATCAGGGACCAGCTCCTGACAAGCCTGGCCAAGGTCAGAATTTCCTGAGACCTTCCCCCAAGCAAGATCAGCAAGGAGCAATGCTCAATGCCTGATTCACTCGGTCCAGGCCATTGCCCCAAAGTCTCATCTCACATTAGCATTAGCACCAACTCAGTGGGTAGGCGTGACTGGGTCATGCCTTGTCAGATTAAATTTTCAAGTGCCTTCACTTTTTTCTAAAGAAAGAAGGATATGTTTTCAACTTTATGGAAGGGTATATATCAGCAACTGTTAAATATCTCCAAAAATCCATTCTTTCTTTCTATTTAGTATTAGGACAAACACACGCACTCGTACACACACCTCCACCCTGAGTTTTAGCAGAACACACATCCAATCCACCAGAAACACATTCCCCAGACTCTCTTGCAGCTAGGTGTGCCCATGTAACTACGGTTATCTAATGGTGTGTGGGTAAGAAATGATGTGTACAACTTCTGGTCACTTTCTTCACAGTAAATTGCTTGCCTTCCAATCAGTTTCTTTCTCCCTTCCCAAGGGTTAGAGCATGGACATGTTGTTGGCAAGAAACTGACTATGTAGATGAGGAAAACATTCTAAGAGATGGTGGAGCAACAATAAAGGAAGAACCTAGGTCCCTGAATGACCTCTCAGAGCTGCCCAGCCTTCCCAGGCCATCCACCTACAACAGGACTTATGTAAAAGAGAAATAAGATCCCATATTATTTAACCCACTGTGTACTGGGGTTACTGTGTTACAGCTTAGCCTTTCCCTAACTACACAGGTTTCATCTGAAGGTAATGACAGAAAGCATGTGTTTTTCTTGAAGACATGGAAACCTAAGTTCTAATTCTAGCTTTATCACTAACTAATCATCTGCAGTCAGTTAACTGCTCTAGGTATTCTTCTCACATGCAACAAAGGGCAAATAATATTAATTTTTCAGGTTTTAAAAGAATTATAAATAAAAGACCCTGTATGGTGCTGGTACACAATGAGTGCTATAAATGCTACTATTTTTATTGTTATCTTATTTCAGGTCACTGATAATGCCTGCTGAAAATACCACAGCACCATGAGGCATCCAACTTGGAACTCTCTAAATATGCTTAGAGGACTCCAAAATGCCATGTACAGCCAAGTTTATCTGATAAAACGTGATATGAATTCTATTAGCTGACCTGGACTTCATCCCATTTTTGAACATCTATAGCCTTTCAATTTGGCATTTTGCATGTCAACTCTGCAACTAGAATGTGAGGGGAAGCCTCCACACCTGAGCAACGGGGGTGGGTCTGCACCCACTGAACTCCTGCAGATGGGAGGGAGCTCTCTGCCTGCAGTCAGTGGTTGAGTTAGAGGCTGCTCCTTTCGTTAGTGTGGTATGACTGGTGCCATCTCACCTATGGCTTCTGGGACCAGTTTAGGTGACAAACTTGGTTCAGAAAAGGAGACCCAGGGAAGGACTTTGTCATTGGCTCTACTGGCCTCTTACATTTTATCCAAGAAGTTTCCAGATTTGCAGCATAGAAGGCAGCAGTCACACCTGTAATACTAGCAGCACACCCTGACCAAGTTGTCAATTCTATTCATGAAATTCAAACCCCTGAACCATGTCAGTGCTGATGAGAAGTGTAAACTGCCAATTCTTCAGAGTTCTTCAAATATCCTCTTATCATGTGGAGCACACGGAGTGAAAAGTCCCCTTATGGACTCCCTCACCCACCTACCCACCCACCCCCAGAAAGGCAACAGACTCTTCCATCTGGAGCCCTATGTCTGTCAACTTTTTTTTAACCATTTTCTCAAGGTATGATTGACATAGAGAAAGTTGCTCATATTTAATATATACAACTTGATGAGTTTGGAGATACGTATACACACATGATGTCAGCTTTAAGAAGGAACAAATTCCCCTCAGATCATAAATCCCAGGTAACATTCTAACTGAAATCAATTTTTTCCTTAGGCCTCAGAGAAGCCAGCTGTTTCTGCTCCTGTGCCAGGGTGGATATACTAGCTCATTGTCTGCCACTGGTTCTCCAGAGTCAATTTATGCTGCCTCCTGTTGGCCAACATTTTAAGTAAAACTTCCTTGAGCTCATGGCTAGAAAATGTCACACTGGGTATCAGGACCCAGGCAAGGCTGTGAGCAAGCTTTCAACAAAAATTCAACGGTCCTTTACTGCTGAAAACACTGTTTTGACTTAACTCTACATTGCTGAAGCATGAAGGAATATGAGTTTACAAGGAAACAAAACCCCAAATGCTAAACAATTGTGCCCTCTGTGTGTACAGCAGCACCCTTCCAATTTGTCATTACCTTCCTGTTCTTCTGGTTCTCTCTTATACATAAGACCCCCTGAATCCAACTTGCCCAAAGGTCATTCCATGGAGCTACATAAGGCAGGACAGAGGCCCTCATGCTGACAATGAAAGAAGTCAGTTCCAGGCACTTGCCCAAGGTCACATGGTGGGTCAGTGGTAAAGCCATGGTCTCAAAGCTTCCCTTCTGAAGTGCCCAGCGTGTGGGGTGTTTTTGCTGCACTAGCTAACAGGTCATCTGTCATGTTCTCCTTGACTCATACATTTTCAAGGGCCAGAACCATGCTAGTGTCCATGTCAAGACCTTAGTGATAGTGGCAAGTACCCCACAAGGCCTCCCATACAAACGGTGAGAAATGTCAGTTCCCTTGAAAGAAGCAGCTTCATGCACAAAACCCAGCCATCCCCAGAGTCGACCGTGCCATGAGGTCAGAGGCCAGGAGGCTTTTGGGGAAGGCACATTCTGTGTGCAATGTCTGAACTTGCCAGGTCTCAGGGAAGTTGGACTTCTCCCAAGGAAAGTTTTGTCCCGACTCTTGACAACTGTCAGCACATCTCACAAAGACAGGAACTCCCGAGATAGAGATGCCAAGCAGCCGGGAACCATTAAGACTAAAACCTGAGCTGCTGAAGGAAACTGAAGACTGAGTGACTTTTCTTCTCTGAGCTGCAACCTGTGAACTTTGAGAACGAAGTGCCATTTATTGTGGGTCTGCTCTAGGCCTGGCTCTTAGCACACTTGATCTCACTGAGGCAGTACAGTGTAATGCACGGTTCCTCAACTGAGGCACCACTGACATTTTGGACAGGACAGTTCTTTATTGTGGGGACTGTCCTATGCATCGTAGGATGTTTAGCAGCATCCCTGGCCTCTGCTCACTAGAGGCCAGCAGCACTTCCTCTTGCCACCTGTGACAATCCGAATTGTCTCCAGCATTGCCAACCCCTGGGAGACAGATTCACCCCAAGTTGAGAATGATTACTATAGTGGCTATTTTGCAGGCTCTGGAATCAGACAGCCAGACTCCAAATCCTGACCCACCCTTTATCCCATTTATCAGATAACCTTAGAAAAATTCCGTAAGTTCTCTGTTCCTCAGTCTCCTTAACTGAAAATAGTTAATGGTAATACCCACACATAGGGTAGTTATGAGGGTTAAGTGAGACATCACACATGAAGCATGTAGAATCAGGCCTGGCACAGAGAAAGCCAACCTTCCCAAATGTATTCTCATCCCCATTTTTCAGAAAAAGAAAGTGAGGCTCCAAGAAGTGACTAACAGATCACACAATAAGCAAGCAGCCCAGCTAGTATGTGAACATGATTCCTCATGGGCTCAATAACCATCAGTGAGTGGCCACCACGCAGCAAGCCCTGGTCTGGGCTCCTCGGCTAAGGAGGAAACGAGACAATCCTTGTGCTCAAGGAACTCCAAATCCAATGAAGGAGGCAGGCACGTGGCCTGGCGGTTTCATAACGTGTGCTATGGCAGAAGGGCAGAGAAGTGCTGGGGCTGCATGTGCTCAGCGGTGAGGCACTTAACCCAGCCCAGGTCATGGGGGAGGAAACACCCAAAGGGATCCTGAAAGACTCCAAAACGCTTTCCCCGTCACCACGGTGCTTATTTCATCTAACAGATGACAGATAGCTTTCGACAGTGACTGCAGATGTACGTCTGAGGGGTGAAGTCTGCAGTAAGTCTGGTCAGGGACACCAGCCTCCAAAGATTTGTGGAAAGGGACGAGATCACAGAGTCTCACTGAGATTGAGTCGGATCTCTCATTCAGAACTTCAGGGAGGGTGGGTTGAGAGCTGCCCCTTGCCTAGTCAGTGCATCCTTCAACGGTTTGGAGAGAGAGGTTAGTAAACCCCATTTGACAGCCCTGGGGTGGGTGGGGGGCGTCAAAGACAATTAGAACTTACTCAGCACGAATACACAGTGATGAGGAATAAGTAAAAACCCAAACTGCCGCAAGAGCAGGTCCTTCTCCTTGAAGAAGCTGATCACATAAGATGGGACCATGATCCTCATGAGAGACAAAAGGGTTTCACAAGCAGAGATGTTTTCATAGCCCTGTATTTCACTTAATGAGCTGACGACTGAAGGCTCACATTCATAATTCCACTGGTTGGCTCAAACACCTGCATCATGGCTATGTTATCATACACCTGTACAGAATCCCAAATGCTTGGAATGATCCTGTATGACAGCCTGGGGCCCCTGCTAAGAAGGTGGGGAGGGCCAAACCCAGGATCCAGTGTCACGTCTTGTCATTGATCTGTGAGAGGGAAGAAGACTCCATATGCCCTCACTGCACAAAGTGTGGCCCTTACACCAGCAGTATCAGCATCACCGGGGAGCTTAGAAAGTAAAGACTCAGGCTCCACCCCAGACCTACTGGATCAGAGTCTTTGGGGTGGGAATCTATATTTTAACAAGCTCTTCACATGATTCTTATGTTAAAGTTTGAGAAACGCTGCTGTAGACCATCTTCCGTTCACCTTCCCTTTCATTCATTTATTCAACAAATAGTTACTGAGTATCTATCCTTTAATAAACTTGCTACTAGATACTGGGTGTATAGTTGTAAATAAAACTGACACAGTTTTTGCTCTTGCAGAATTTAAATTCTTCTCTGGGGAGCAATGGGAATTTGTGGCCACATTTGATGAGAAACCCATGAGGGAATGAGAAACAAATGCTTATTCCTGACAGATATGCAAGTCGAGTCATATCATGTCATTAACATGAGCAGGCTAACCCAGAACAAATATTTAGCAGGCACTGGAGTTATGCTGGATGAAAAAAATGACAGAAACACATTTTTATTTCTCTTACCTGAATCTGTGCCCCTTGAGAATGAGCCAACGTCCCATTCACTCTGGTTTCCCCAGGGCTCAGCATGGTACCTGGAACTCACTTAATATCTGCTGAATGAATAAGGAAAGGAATAAATCCCAACTAGCCTGAGAGGTTGCCCAGAGCCCTCTGTGTCCTAGGAACCCCTGAACCAGCCTGCAACCTGCCCCCCAGGCTAGGAGAGGGTCCCCCCACTCAATAACCTGCATGTCCGCAAAAATTCTGCAAGCAGGACCCTAACTCTAAAAGCCAGTTCCCCACCTAGTGGGCTGTGGAGTAGAGCTTCCTTCAGGGAAGTCAAATCTCTCTGGAAGCACCTCCCTCTGTGCTAGAGGACTCTGTATAGAAAAGGCTGAGAAAGAAATGCAGGAGAGACAGGCCTCCTAGGAGCTGCCCCAAGGGCAAAATTAGAAATGAGACTAGTGGGGTGGGAATGGGGAGGACACAGTGAAGTGCTGCCCCCTACCCAGCCTTCCTGGAAAACAGGAACGTCAACCAGCTGACACTAACAATTAGCAGCTCAGATCACAGAGATTTTGCTCAACTGGAAAAACTTAGTGGCAGATTTTTGTTTCATTTGGACACTTGATGGACTTAAGCCAGACTGTATATTTACTTAGGAAGAAGAATAAAACATTAAAAACATATTCTTCATGCTGAAATTACATTATCCAAAAACAAGGTAAAAACAGAGATTTCATATCATTTTTCAGCTCTCAAGGAATAAAATCCCCTCTGAATACGTGGATGTATTGTTTGGGTTTTGCTCATGCACTTTCTTATATGAATAACATGATCTATTAAAGTGGGAGCTTTCATATATAATGAAAGTAAAGACGCTCAGTGGCTACAGGAGGGCCCTGATAAAAGAAGAGGAGGTGGAAGAGCTGACAGAGCCTCCACGGTGAGGCCACCAGTGAGCAGCAGTTGACGGAAGGGGGCTTTCTGCTCTCCATCTTGTGTGCCAGCAGGAACCTCCTCTGGCTTAACAGAGTAAGCCAAAAATTGGTATAAGCCTTACTCGTGGCTCAGGTATGAAGAGAGAGGACCCAAGAAAACTTACTCTTACCCTCAGTGTACAGAAGCTTCTAAGATGAAGCACGAATGAAAGGTTTATGGTCTCCCTCACCTTGTGCAGGAGAGGAAGGAAGGGGAGGAAGGGTCCCCCAGCCAACCACCCACCCACTGCTGCCCAGTGCAGGAGCCCCTAGGCTGAGCTCACAGCAGGGCTGCTCAGGGGTTCTGGGGAAAAGAATCATTAGGCCAAGGTGGAGATAACACAAAGGCCCAGGCAGCTCCTAAAGGCTCTGAGTACTTGGGTCTCCTAGGGAAGACTGTAGGCCTCACAGGCCCAGAGCAGGTGCTTGAGACCCTCCTGCCTGCCCAGCACCAGCCTCCCATGTAGTAAGTCAGGCAGGGGAAGACAGAGGCCTGTGAACTCCTAGAACTGGGTCCCAGAAGGAGGGGAAGAGAGAGAAAGACTGAGATTGAGAAAAAGGGACTGAGTAAATGAGACTCAGAGAGAGAGAGAGAGAGAGAGAGAGAGAGAGAGAGGGAGGGAGGGAGGGAGGGAGCATGCGAGAGTGAAAGAGGAGATAGACAGCAAGAGAAAAGCAAGTTTTTAAGAAAAACAAAGATGTCGTTGAGAAAACCAAGAGTCATTAAGGTTGACTGAACACAATTTTGAGAGTTTCACATATATTAACTCATTTAATTAACTCCTTATAACATCCTCTAATGAGATATTATTATTATCCCCCATTTTACAGATGAAGAAACTGAGGTTTAGATTTAGTAAATGTCTGAACCAAGATTCAAGTCTAAACAGTTTGGTTACGAATATGTAAAGGAAAGAGAACAGAAGGGAAGGTGAAGCAAGGCAGGACAAGGGAAGAGAAGAGGAGAGAAAGGGGAAAGAAAGAAAATCTTAATAAGGAAGACATTTCACGGAGTGGATGAATGGTTAGATGGCATGCAACAGAGAGATGAATGGAGCAAGTCCTCACTATTAAATCTGACCACTGTGACTCTGAAAACTACCAGTCACTACACAGAGGCTGCTCCCAGTTTGTCCAGCTTTCTTTCTATTCTGTCCAGTAGAAGCATAACAGGGCTTATTATTTCACAAATTTGTTTCCCCAAATCAAACATTCCAGGAAAGTGAGATCTGGGAGAACACACATAGCCTAAAAGATGGGAGTTAGTCCTGCTCTCCAAGGCTAGAGTCTAAAAATGTGTCCCTTAGATTATGGGACCCAGATAAAGTTAAACGACTCTTATTGATTTCTAAACTCCAACAGATGATTCCTGCATGTTCACCCTGGGCCAGGCCCTCTACCAGGCAGTACAGAATGAAGAGGACGCTGGGCTCTCCAATGGCTCAAAAACCATGTTAGCCCCCAGTCAATGTCATGAGTTCTATATACATAGTGGGAATAAAACTCACACAAGCCCAAAGCAGGGGGAAGATTGAGGATAGTTTCATGTAAGTGGCATCCAAGCTAAACTTTGAAGGATGAGCTAGAATTTCTCTGGTGAGGAAGAGGATAGCAGGCAGTACCAAGAGAGGAAACCACATGAACACAGACCTGAAGGTGTGAGAGTGCAAGGAACCTTCCAGAAAGTTGTTAGAAGTTCAGAACAACAGATCTGAACAAGAAGTGGAAGGAAATAACCCCAGTGAGAAATCAGAAGCTCTGATAGTGATGACTCTTGACTGACTCTCTAAGGCATGTGTACTTTAGTCTGTGAAGTCAGGGACCCTTTGAGAATCTGGCCAAGATCTGAATCCTCTCCCCAGAAAATACACTCACATACACAAACACACACACAAATACAAAATTTTACATTCAGCATCACAGTGTTCTCCTATCTCTGGTAAGATGCCATCACTGTAGGCAACAGGGAGCTATAAACGGTTTTTAGCAAGAGACTGACGTGATCAGATCCATGTGTTAAGAGATGGCAAGAGAGCAGAAGGTAAAAAACCCCACGTTAGGGTCAGACAGACCTGCATTTGAGAGCCTGCTCTGCCCCTTACCAACTACCAGACCTCAGGCAAGTTGGTTCAAGACGTAGCAACTGAGTTTCTCATAATGGTCACAGTAATAGTTCTGACCTCACAAGACTGTAGCAAAGATTAAATGAGATAAAGCATTTAAGGTGCATAGCACAGACCCCAGAGAACATGGTGAGCACTGGCTCTATGGGGACTTTTTAAACTATGAACACAGTTCTGGTGGTCTCAATGAGGGAAGAGGCAAGGCCCAGGGAATAATCCCAGGGAGCCTGGCTCACCCACCACCCCAGGAGGTGCCCAATCCTAGGTCTCTGTCTGTGGATACCTGGCTATGTTATGTGCCTATAGAAAGAGGCTCAGTTCTCAACAACATAGCTCTTAGGAGGTGTGTGCTACGACTTCCTTTACAAATAGATGGTGCCAGCACCTCCTGAAGCCAGAAACATGGGATTGGAGAATGACTGAGCAATGCAGCTCACTCAAAATGTTTCCAAATTGATTTCATAACCAGATTATGCCTAAGATTTAAACTTGGCAACCACAGGTCTATTCTTCAGATTGTGAAACCAATATTCAAACAGCTGATGAGGCAGATTCCCAATCGAATGACACAAGTTGCATTGAAGATGCCGACCATAGATATGTCATGGACACTTCACTATGTCTCGCTCAGCAGGAAGGGCACAAACCATTGAGAGAACTCTGCTTACTGAGCACAAATTCCAGTGTCTGGCACATAGTATGCAGTCAATTACTATTTGTTAAATGAATGAATGAATTTATTATAAATGAGGCCTCAGGGTTTATCTATCTAGTTCAGTCTCCCATTCTGCACATGTGGAAAGGGATGCTGAGAGAGAAAACAATCATATTCCCAAGGACTTGGTACCTGTTAAGAGTTAAATTATGTCCCCATATGTACCTCAGTACCTCAGTGTGACCTTATTTGGGTCTTTACAGAGGTAATCAAGTTAATATGGGCCTTAACTCAATATAACTAGTGTCCTTATAAAAGAAGAAAATTTGGACACAGATACACACACTGGGAGAACACCACATGAAGATGAAGGCAGAGACTGAGGTGATGCTTCTATAGGCCAAATGTTGCCAACACACCACCAGAAGCTAGGAGAGAGGCATGGAACAGATTCTCTCTCACAACCCTTAGAAGGAACCCACCTTGCCGATACCTTGATTACAGACACTTCTAGTCTCCAGAACTGTGACACAATAAATTTCTGTTGTTTAAGTCACCCAGTTTATGATATTTTGTTACAGTAGCCCTTAGCGAACTTACACAGTACTCTCTCTGCTACAGACCCAATAGTTCTGAAGAAAATGAGAGGCCATTCAGCTGACTTTTAATGGGCAAGCCACTATCATGCTTCTTTATGGGATGGTCAGCAGGTCAATGAATTATAGGCTAGGGAATTTGATTATTCATTCATTTGACTAATATTTCCTGGGCACAGATGAAGCACAGCTCTGTCCCTGTGGTTGGTGAGCATACACATGAGCCACAGAGGTGGACTCAAAACAGGGCAACACAGTAGAGTCTGGTGCAAAGGACTCCAAGAGCCAAGTAGGAGACTCTCACTCTGCCTGGGTGAGTCAGAAGATTTCAAAGAAAATGTGACATTTGAGAAGGTCTCAAGATTAGGAGTTTTCCAAGCAGAAAACATGGATAAGGGCATTCTGAGAAACCAAAACCCTCTAAGTAGAAGTCTGGATTCCCCATGGCAGGGGTATACTGAGGGTGCAGTGAGAAGGGGCTCTTGGATGGAGAGGAGGTAGGAGAGATTGTGTGGCATCAAACTGCGACAGGCTGAGTTTGGGTTGTTATCCTGCATGCAGAGAACACAGAATCTTTTAGAGGGGCAATGATGTGACTGGATCATTTTTCAGGTTGACCACTCTGAGGGAGCATAGAGGCCAAGAGAACAAAGAACAAGAGGCCCTTGTCGTTGTCACATGAGGGATGACAAGGGCCTGAGACAGAGAAGTTACAGAGGGGACTAATGGATCCCCAAGCCATTTCTGAGGCAAAATTAGCAGACTGTGTTGACCTACACTCCGTAAGATGTAAGGCCGCGCAACAGGAGGTGACACTGGCCTAAGGATGGTGTCGATGTTTTCTTCCTACCTTCAGGAAAGAGAAGAGGTACCCCCAGGTTTTCAGATCTCATACCTTTCTTAATGACTCTAGAGAGAAACTGATGAGGAAGATGTCCAGAAGAGGACATATTTTTTGCTCACCAAGGGCAAAAAGGCGATGTGGGTGTCACTTCCCTTCAAATCCTGTGCACACCCAGCAAGCTCTGCCTCAACTATGGCAGGTGCTGGTCCACCCAGGGCTCTCTGCCATGCCAGAAGTGCTCCAGATCAACCTACCTCATTAGGCTCTGACCTCGCCAAAGGAGGTAGCCCCGTGCCAGCAGAAACAGGGATGTCAGAACTCCAGGCCCATGAGGGAGTCAGTGGGGATCAGGTGGAACTGGAGTCCTCCCAATCATATTTCACTCTTAGATGCTCAGAATCCTGGGATTCACAGGAACTCAGCAGCTCTCTAGACTAGTGGGCCTCTACAGCCTTCCATCAGCTACTTGCCCAGCTCATGCTTAAACTCCTCCAGGAACTGGAGAACCCAACTCTTACAGCCCAGCTGATCTTTAGATAGCTTCCACTAGGCCTCCCTAATATATCCCCGAGTGCCCCAGGAAAGAAGGTGAAAGCCACTTCTGCCTGACTCTCTTGGAGCATCTGAAAATACACTCTTGCCCTGCCCTCTCTTCTTCCAGTTAAAGCTATCCAGCAGCTCCAGCCTCTCCCCCTGGAGTGACTTTACACCCACCCTCACTTTGTTCATGTTCCTCTGAACTCGTGCCAAGGCCTGATCACTTCCAATTTATCACTTGAGGTTTTTACATTGGAAGGAATCTTATTTCAAAGATTTCTCCTCTTTTCTCTGGCACCCAAAATCACTATTGCCTCTTTAGCATGTCACCACACCTCTGTGCATTCCAAAGACATCTCTAGTCTTTTAGGATAAAATGCATAAAGGATGTAGAGTGAAAGATGGGGTGCGTGTGTTGAGAAAGCAAGACAAGGGTAGTAATTGGGGATGCTGGGATAGAGATTACCCCTTTTCCTTCACTCTGATTCTTCTGAGTGCTTACCTAGACATGTCACCGTCATTATCCGAGAAGTTTGAAAAACAGTGAATTAGAGCATGGTGACCACAATTGGGGGTTCAATCCTTTCATCCAGAGATCTGCTTTGTTTAGCAGGAAGACACTGAGGGTTCTGAGTTCTGGGGGTAAACATCCCAAGCTGGGGTATGCAAGAGAATCCAATAAGGTGAGGGTGAATATATTAGAATTTTTATTTCTGATTGGTTTATCTCATATTTTAAATTTCCAATTTTTTCATGTACTATGTGTATGAGTCCGTTATACTATTTATAAGTAAATAAACATGCATATATTAGACATGCATGCTCAATATATTTTCACAGAGATGCTTGCATGATCAAAAAGGTTTAAAGAATGCTGCCCAGGATGGCAGTCAATTAGCCCACACATGCCTTTTACTGGCTTTGGGGCGGGCAGGTAAGAGCGTGGATACTCTGCACACTGCTGTAAAAACAGTCATCCTGCAGAGGACCTACTGACCTTTGGTAGGTGCATTATTAAGAGGGCGTTATTTAATCTGCATTTATAGTGGTAGCATATCTAGAATGAGAGAGGAGACAGTCACATTCAACCTTACTTGTCCAGACCACACCTAGAGAATTATGTTCCATGGTGGAAGTTATATTTTAAGAGGTAACTCCAAAACTGGAGTCTTTTGAAAGAACGTTGACAAACTATGTTATGGGCACTTGCAACGGTGTCATCAGAGGAACACTAGATTAAACTGGGGGTGTCCAGCCTGACTGAAGTATGGGATACCTGAGAGCTGGCTTCAGATTTTTAAAGGGTGACCTTGGGCAGTGACAACAGACATAGTTTATATGACCCAAGAGTTAAAGCCAATGGGTAGAATTACAGGTAAGAAAATTTGGGCACGATCTACAGAATAACTTTCTGGCATTGCTGTCTCAAGAGAAAAGGTGAGCTCCCTGTCACTAGAGGTGTGCAAACATATGCAGGGTGACTACTTCCTGAAGATGCTGCAGAGCAGACTCCATCTTCAGATGGGTGGTTCATTTGGAAGACAAGTTTTCAACAAAGTTAGCACATGGACAACTGGTGGTCACTGGGTGATTACAGATGATACATGAACAGATATTTTTTATTTTAATAGCTATAAGGTGATCTCACAGATACCTTTGATTTAGATGAGGCTGAATTTACTTCTCGGTCAACTGATGTAAAGAAAACCATCAAGAAGAAGACAGTAGAGGGCACATGAAGACATGGCAAAATGCTTAAATAACTGAAGACAAGGAAACAATGGAGATGCCTAGGAGAACAAGAAAGCTCCTCCCTGCCTCAAGATTCCAAGATTCTCTGAGCTTCAATACTCACCGTTGACCAGAGATCACTTTCCAATTTTGCCTTTCTCCTTTCAGCAAAGTGCAGACCCCAAAGCTGGAGTCCCCAGAGCCCTTGTGTTCACCTGGCGTCCCAGAACATCCAGTCCTGGTACCTTTCCTTTCCTGCTCCCCAAATACACCTGTCCTGGATCCTGAAGGACCTGCTTTCCTGTTATAAGATTAAATTGATAAATGGATCCCCCCTATTTATAACTGGGGTACCCTTCCCTACCTCCATCTCAGGGAATGTATGTTTACTTGAGCAATGGTCTCCTGTAGAGTGTATTTGAACACCAAGAGGAATTTCCAGAGTCAAGGATGTTAATCGTTAAGGATGTTTTGAGGTTAATGATTTTTAGTCAGAAAGGACCTTAGGAGCCCCTACCCGCAATCACACACTTACAAGAACATTAGAATCATGTACTTAGCTCTTTATACTTTACAATAAACACTTCCCACATCCATTTTCACCTGATCCTCATAACAGCCCAGTGAGGTGGGTATTACAGTGATTATCCCTTTTTTTTTTTTTTTTTTTTTTTTTTTTGCGGTACGCGGGCCTCTCACTGTTGTGGCCTCTCCCATTGTGGAGCACAGGCTCTGGACGCGCAGGCTCAGCGGCCATGGCTCACGGACCCAGCCGCTCCGCGGCATGTGGGATCTTCCCAGACTGGGGCATGAACCCGTGTCCCCTGCATCAGCAGACGGACTCTCAACCACTGCGCCACCAGGGAAGCCCCAATTATCCCCATTTTGAGACAAGAAAATTGAGACCCAGAGAGGTTGCTTAATTTGTTCAAGGCCACACAGCTCTCAAACCCACGCCCAAATTCCCTTACTCCAAATCCCAAGCTCAAACCACTATACCACACTGCCCCCCAGTGTCCCAGAAAAGGGACTCTAGCCTAACTACAAAGGCAGCAAGAGCAGCTGCCGTCCCTACATTCGCAACAAACAAGAGCTCTTTTTAGTTTTTACTGACTGTCTGGATTGTGATGTGGGTGGTTAGCCTCAGAATGATTCTTGCATAGCTCCCATCTGCCCCTCAAGAAGCCAAGCAATTTCTTCATCTGCTTAATATATGTGGCTGATACCTACCTGTCTCCTAGGATGGTTCTAAATGGAATAAAGTAAACAAAAGTGTCTGGCATCCAGTAGGATCTTAAAAATTGCATGCTGGGTCTGTTGGCACTCCTCACTTTTCTGTCTGAGATCCTGGTTAGAAGAGGAGGTTTGAAACAACTAGCTGAACCTATAAACTAAACTGGAACCGAAACCCCAGATTTCCAGATCATGCATTTCCATTTGAAACCTAACTGCATGCCTCTTCTTGTTTGGCCTGCAGGACTTTTGTAAAATGAATCATTTTAGCAAAATGCATCTTCATATTAGGAAAGGCAGAAACCCAGGAATTTGGGGGGAAAGGCAATAAAAGGAACACTATTAAATTCCACTAACTCTTGGTACACAAGGCGTCTTAAGCACGTTTTCACCATGTGTCCCAGAGTTTCCAAGATGGTCTTCATTTCAGATGCTCTATGCCTCACTCAGACCATGCGGTGTATACCATGTCAGGCCACATGACTTGATCTGGGGTTAGGAAAAGATGGTCAGTGTAAGTGTGTGCCAGACCTCAGCCCTTGGTGTGCTCACAGTCTAGAAGAAGGGGCAACGGAGAAAGAATGAACCAGTGTGCAAAACGATGTAGTGGAGGAGGGAATCAAAGGGTGTTAGCACTTCAGAGCACAACAGAAAAGCCAGAGAAGGTTTCATTAGGAAGGGGCATTCAATTTGGATCCCGAAAGTTAACTAGAAATTTGCCCGTGAAGAAGAAAACTGTACCTACCTGTGTCCCCACTCTGCCTACAATCCCTCACTCATGTACCAAAGACCTTCCACTCCTTATCTGACTCTGGTGGCTCACTTTTTCCCACCCACCCCCATAAGATGTCCCAAACTCCCTGTCTTCTCCGCTGATTCCCATCCAACCCATGACTCCTCCCTCCTCCACATCTTCCTTTCACCATGAATCACAAAGCCCACCCAGACCTGCCTTCGCTCTGAAAGACTCAAAATGGCTTATTTATCTAAGACTCTCCCTCCACCTCCAGCCCTCTGTCCTCATAGGACAGCAAAGTGAAGAAAAAGCGAGATCCAACAGCGGACAGAACGTGGAGGTGCTGCTGGCACGTGATTCATGATTCAACAGAGATGAGTGAGAGGCTGTGGTGGGTGTGGGAGCAGCTAAGGCACAAAGAGAAGAAGGATTAATTGAACCAAGCCAAGCTCAACCTTAAAGATCCTGGTTTGGTTTGTTCCTGAAATAGGGCTGAGCTCATGGCTGGTTCTTACTTGTTAGTAACCAGTTCACCCATCCCTTCTCTTAAGTCCTTGTTCATTAATCTTCTTAAAGAAAGCAAGTTGACTCTGTCAGGTTTGCTGGCTGTGTGTCAAAAACCTGTTCTTCCACTAAGATTTCAGAGGTGAAATACATATATAGAAATCTTCACAGAGAACTTCCATGTAGGGAAGGGAAGTTTCCATAGGGAAATTGTTCTCCCTACCCACTGTTGTGAGGTATATGCTGGTAAAGATTTATAAGCTTAAGCACCAAGGAGCTGCATTTACTTATCCATTCACTCACTCATTCATTTATTCATTTATTTTAAGATACGTATTGACTGTGATCCAGACATGAGCTAGATATTGTGAACAAGGGCAACAATGAACAAGTCAGATGTGGTCTCTGCCCTCACAGATTGATGAGGAAGTTAGATACTTACACAAATAACTGCTACGTACTGTAATCAGTGGTATATTAAAGACCCTAAGAGCATGCTTTGGGAATTACCAAAGGGATTAAAGGTATTTTCACAGAGAAAGTAATGCTTGTGGTCTCTTTGAGGTCATGGACTATGTCCTACTCATCACTCGTCCCCCTGCCCCACATAACACAGGGGTTTGCTCTTTGGAGGTGCTCATAGATGTGTGCCAAATAAATAATCAAGATCTCAAAGACTGAGTAGGAGTCACCAGACAAAAAAGAGAAAGGAGCAGAATTACAGGAAGAGGGCGCCACAATTTTTTTCAAAAAGGCTCAACGCACGGGCTTTTGAGGGAAAAACAGTTATTTCAGTAACAGTAAGAGCAGAAGATGAGGCTGGAGAAGGAAGGCGGGCTCAAACTGGGAAAGGCTCAGTTTGCCATGCAAAGAAGTTGGAACTTTAACCTGGGAACAAAGGGCAGATTTATTACTGTGAGTTTGCCATGGGTCCCACAGTAGACATAGTTTCATGGATTTCACGGATCCATGTAGACATATTTTCACAATTAAAAACGCTGTCTCTTGGACTTCATTAAGTTGGGTACTTTTTTTTAAATAGCAAACGTGGTCATCTTGGTAGCTTGTGGCTTCGCCCAGGGAATGAATGCACAAGGATTTCAATCAAAGTCTAGCCAGGTGGCCGCTCAGAGTCTTTCTTTAACTGAGAGCCCAAATCCTCCACCTTATCCTTTGAGTGTATTAGAAACACCCCTGCTGACTGGCTGCTGCTCCTCAGAATCTTAAAGTGGGCAGCAGCTAATAAGCAAGAAGGGAAGACACTACATATGATCCAGCAATCTCACTCCTGGACATATACACAGACAAAACTATAATTTGAAAAGGTACATGCACCCCTATGTTCACAGCAGCACTATTTACAACACCCGGTCATGGAAACAACCTAAATGTCCACTGACAGATGAATGGATAAAGAAGATGTGGTGTGTGTGTGTCTGTGCGTGTGTGTGTGTGTGTGTGTGTGTGTGTGTGTGTGTGTGTGTGTATACAGTGAAATATTACTCAGCCATTAAAAAGAATAAAATAATGCCATTTGCACCAACATGGATGGACCTAGAGATTATTATACTAAGTGAAGTAAGTCAGAAAGAAAAAGACAAATACCATAGGCTCTCACTTATATGTGGAATCTAAAATATGATACACATGAACATATCTACGAAACAGAAACAGACTTACAGATATAGAGAATAGATTTGTGGTTGCCAAGGTGGGGTGGGGGAGGGAAGGATTGGGGGATTGGGATTAGCAGATGCAAACTATTATATATAGGATGGATAGACAACAAGGTCCTACTGTATAACACAGAGAACTATATTCAATATCCTGTGATAAACCATAATGGAAAAGAATATGAAAATATATACATATGAATAACTGAATCACTTTGCTGTACAGCAGAAATTAAACACTGTAAATCAACAATACTTCAATAAAATTTTTTTAAAAAAGAAAACCATGAAAAAAAAGAAGGGAAGGCACCAGAACCACAGGGACATGTGGACACTCCCAGGCACCTAACAGAGCCCCAGCACACTGAGGCAATAATTACAAGCCAGCATTTTCTTTTTTTTTTTTTAATTGGGGTACAGTTGTTTTACAATGTTGTGTAGTTTCTATTGTAGAGGGAAGTGGAGTTCCCTGTGCTATACAGCAGGTTCTCATTAGTTATCTATTTCATACATATTAGCATAAATATGTTAGTCTCAATCTCCCAATTCATCCCACTCCCCCTTTCCCCCCTTGGTGTCCGTCCATATGTTTGTTCTCTACATCTGTGTCTCTATTTCTGTCTTGCAAACCGGTTCATCTGTACTATTTTTCTAGATTCCAAAAATATGCGTTAATATACAATATTTTTCTCTTTGACTTACTTCACTCTGTATGACAGTCTCTAGGTCCATCCACGTCTCTACAAATGACCCAATTTCATTTCTTTTTATGGCTGAGTAATATTCCATTGTATATATGTACCACATCTTCTTTATCCATTCATCTGTCGGTGGACGTTTAGATTGCTTCCATGACCTGGCTATTGTAAATGGTGCTGCAATGAACACTGGGGTGCATGTGTCTTTTTGAATTATGGTTTTCTCTGGGTATATGCCCAGTAGTAGGACTGCTGGGTCATATGGTAATTCTATTTTTAGTTTTTTAAGTAACTTCCATACTGTTCTCCATAGTGTACAAGCCAGCATTTTCTAACACTTCAATCATAAAACAAAAACACACGAGGTTGCTCAGTTTTATTTTTCTCTTTTTAATTTTTTTTCTTTTTAGACAACACTCAACAACTAAATACACACACACACACATCTCCATTAGAAAATCTGGGTGCAGTCCTAGCTCTTCAACTGAGTATGAGACATTGATCAAGTCACTTAAAGTCTGAGACTCTCAGTGACATCTTCTACAAATGATTAGAATGCATTCACACAGCTGTCATGGGGACTGACGGACAGGAGGTCTCCAAAGCCCCTGTCAAAGCGTTTGGCGCTTAGGAGGCACCCGACACACCAGATGGCCCTCCTGGCCTCTCCACCCATCAAAGTAGAGAATTAAGGCACTCCCGGTTTACAGTGCTCAGTTTTGCCCCTGTCAAAGGGTTTGGTGCTTAGGACGCACCCGACACACCAGATGGCCCTCCTGGCCTCTCCACCCGTCAAAGTAGAGAATCACGTCACTCCCGGTTTACAGTGCTCAGTTTTGCCTCCACAGTAACCTCAGGTTGCTGGTGACCTAAAAGGAAAACCTCACTGCTGTTTACTCATTTCCTGGTGACTGGGCATTGGTAAATCAGTAACCAGGAAACAGATACAACATCAAGTCTTTGCTCTTTAGCCTGGTGCACAGGGTGCCTACTTTCTACGCCTCCCCTTCCAAGCAGCGTCAGCTCCCGCCCCATCCCCACAACAGGCTTACACAGACACTGCACAGACCCATGTGCACGCCTGCTCCACTGCACTGTGCTTGCAGCTGGGAACGCCTTTCCCACATCTCCTCCGCTGGATTGATTCACTCATCTTTCAAGTCTCGGCTCAGGTGCTACCTCCTCCAGGAAGCCGTGTATGAACTCCCACGTTAGAATAAGCACCCCTCTCCCATGCTCCTTTCACATCTCTCATTCTCTGTGTGCCATCACATACCATGTTGTGTTGAAAATCTCTGGTTTTGAATCTGTCTCCCCACATGGCTCCCAATATTCTCAGGAACAGGAACCACGACCTACGTGTCGTTTTATCTGGTGCCTCTCACAGAAATGGGGACAAAGTGAGCATACAGCAGAGAATCATTAAAAGGAGCTGACAAGAAGCATAAGAAGAATCCTGGAACATTGTTTCCATGAGTAAACTGTTAACAAACTCCTAGTCTCCAAAGGTGACTCCCCGGCCAACGAAGCCTGTATCCCTGTACTTATGTTCTTGTACGGTCCTCTCTCCTTGAATCTAGGCTGGCCCCAGGGCTCACTTTGGACCAGCAGAACACAAATACCTCTGCCTAACCTCCGAGGCTAGGTCATAAGAAGCCCTGCAACTTCCACCTGGGTTTCTTGCAACACTCACTCTAAGGCAGTGGTTCTCAGCCCGAGATCATTTTGCTTCCCAGGTGACATTTGGCAATGTCTAGAGATGTTTTTTAATGTCACAGCATGGGGGTGGGGGTGGCGGATACACTACTGGCATCTAATGAATGGAGGCCAGGAATGCTGCTAAGCATCCTACAGTGCACAGGACAACTCCCCACAACAAAGCAGCCCAAAATGTGAACAGCGCCAAGGTCAAGAAGCCCTGCTCTAAGGGAAGCCAGATGCTATGTGAGAAATCCTACTTCTCTCAGACTGCCATGCAAGGAGGAAGTCCAAACTAGTCATATGGGGGAGAGAGACCTGGCCAGCCTCTAACCATTCTAGCCATACAGCTGAGGTACCAGACGTTGTGTGGAGAAGTCATCTCAGAGGCCAACCCACTCAAGCACTCAGCTGACTCCAGCCCTAGCTGCTATCATGCAAAGCCACATAAGAGACCCAAATGTAAAGTACCCAGCTGAGCCAAGGCAACCCACAGGCTGTGAAAGGCAATAACATTTTGGTTTTTTAAGTCACTAAGTTTTAGGATGGTTTGTTATGTGGCAATAGACAACCAAAGCACCTGGATTCTGGTGTTTCTGGGTCTCTTACCTTTCCCACATCTCTCATTTATCTTTCTCCTAACTTTCTCCCGAACTTCCAGGAAGGCAAGTTTTTTATGCAAATTGGTCAACTGGTTCCTCAGATGTTTTAGACATATGCAAATTCCTGATAGTTGCTTTGATCCTACCAGCTGGGGCAGAGGAATCCTGTAGCACTTCATAAATGAGGAGCTGGGGCCATTTTCACTTGATTGCTGGAGAAAGGGAGACAGTAAAAGTCAGACTGCTGCTGTAGTTTGCCCGTGTAATAGGCCTCAGGGACTGTAATGACCACAGTGAGAAGTTTCTGCCAGAGAAACAGGAGCTCTAGCTGAGAATTAGAGTTAGTGCAAAGGGAATCCATTTATAATGTCAGGACACATTGCAGTATCCTTGGTTTCTAAACAACACTAATTTATTACCTAACTTAATTCAATTTAGCAAGCATTTATTGAACACCTGCTGTGTGCAGAAATTAGGCTTATCCCCATTGGAAGACTCAGAGATGAAATCATCTAGTTCCTGCATAAAAGAGTTAGTATTTCAGTCAGAGGGACTAACATATCAACAGCAAGCTATAAAAAAAAAAATGACAAAATGAAATCAATGCCCAAGTGAGATATAAACAGGTGAAGAAGGGTCTGTGAATTTTCACTATTAGGTTAATGAAAGTATACTCATTCACCATACCATTTACCAAGTGCCCACTATATTTAGGCATGATACTTCAACCGAAATCCACCAATCAAAGGTTTATGGCTCAACATAAACTTATCATTCATACTTTCAGATACAGTACATAGCCCTGGGCATTTAGTAAATAAATAACTGTTAAAGAGTGATACATCCCCAAAATTAACAAATAATAAGTTGATTTTAGTCTACATATTGAGACTAAATCTGACTGAGAAGGACTCACAAATCTCACACTATTTGCTATATTCTAAAGAGTAAGAAAAATAATCTTTCCAGAAAATGGGGGAGTGGGAATCCGGCATTTGAACTTTTTCATTTCTCATCTGTATTCCTGATCTTCCAAAATGTACTGTTTTGGGCAAGATATTGGAGGCCACACTTTCAAAATGGAGGACAGGCTTCTCTTCAGAAACTTGGGCACTAAAGGGGATGAGGAAGGTGTGTGTCAGGATGGGCTGCACCATACATGATGACAAATAGCCCTGAACTCTCAGTGGCTATTAACAACTGCATTTACTTCTTGTCCACCCAGCCTGTCCAGCCCAATCCAGTAGAAGAACTTGGCTCATCAGTCACTTGGGGACCCGGCTGATAGAGGCTTCCTCTCAGCCCGAGCTTCTACCTCTCCACAGCAAAGCGGTGAGGCAAACAGCGCAGTGCCCAGAGCTAATGTGCTTCGTTTGGCCAAGCTAGTCACAGGGTCACACCTGACTTCAGGCTGACCGGGACACGCAGTCCTACTGTGAGTCTGGAAGGGGTTCATCAAGTATTCCTTGACGAACAGCACTACTGGCTTCACAAAGAGTCATAAATTCAGAGGTGTGCCTTCCTGGAACATCAGTTCTACTTTAAAGATTGATAATTCAAAACACTGACTGAACACTAAAACAAACACAGATATGGAAAGGGCTGAAGTTCAAAATATGTATACATTTTCAAGTTAAAATACAAAATTTGAAAGAGAATTCAGGCTTCTGAACTCTTAAGACTATAATGTCCAAATTCCCCTCAGTCACTATTCGTGGCTATTTTTAGTGGTGCCATTGAAAAATTAAGAAGCTCTAGTCTAAGATAAACATCCATTTGAAGGAAATGGAAGAAATAGACACTCTGGGGCACTCAAGATAAGCAGTGGTTAATGTTCTAGGTTTCCTGACAAAAAGGCAAAAAGAAAACACAGTAACATCACTCATTTTTTGTCAACAGAAAGCAAACATATCCATAGACAGAGAGAGTTGTCTTTCTGCAAGAACACTGTATGGATAATGAAGCCATCTCCAGCTGCCATTTATAAAGAATAGAAACACTATGCTTGCATCAATTCCTGTCAACTGAAAGGACAGGATCAAAGCCGGGTCACTGAAAGTTGGTTGCTTTCTGTAGATCAGGCCTAATTCAGGGGTGGGCTTGGGGGATCTTGAAAGATTGATAGCTACAGACATTGAGTGCTTATTACATGCCAGGCACTGTTCTAAGCCACTTCTGTGTAATAGTTAAGTAAATCCTCAAAAACTGTAATGGCCTATATGGGAAAAGAATCTAAAATAAGAGTGGATATATGTATATGTATAACTGATTCACTTTGTTGTACACCTGAAACTAACAAAACATTGTAATCAATTATACGCCAATAAAATAATAATTAAAACAAACAAAAAAACACCCTATGTGGTAGGTGCTATTATTGTCCCCATTTTACAGGTAAGGAAATTGAGGCACAGAGCCATTAATGTACCCGAATCTTAGAGCTTATAACTGGTAGAACCAGGATTCTAACCCAGGCAGTCTGTCTTCGAATCCTCACTCTCATGCATCAGGCTATTCCACCTCAACTTGACCAATTATGGCCCACTGGGCATCTTATACATTCAATGACCTCTGGACAAGGGCTGGAACTCATTCATCTCCTTATTAAGTCACCTAAGTGAAAAAAGGGCAGACAAGTTGTGCTATCAGTTACAGCACAGGCAATGGGCCTTCCTTCTTTATGATTTCAGGGAGGCCCTGCGTCCTCCAAAGACATTTCTGGACCAGATTCATTACCTGCCCACATCCAAGACAGCTCAAGTCAGGCCTAGCGTGGGCACCCAAGACCAATGTGATTTTCTGGATAAAGATTTGCATTTTATTCAGCTCATTTCCCAGTGATTGATGGAGACCCCAAAGCTCCACACACTACATTAAATGGAATAGATGACCTCAGCATGGAAACATTTTAGAGGATGTAATACCAGCTGCCCACCCTTTCCATAAAAGAAATGAGGAAAGTGAACTGAATATAGCCTACCAATGCTCCTTACTTTAAAAAGAAAAACTTTTTCAAATTGGAGCTATTGGAAGAGGCAGGCTAGCTTCAGAATATTTTTTGTGTATTTGGGAAACACTGACCAACCATCTAGTATGTGCCAAGTCTGTGCTATACAATGTCCCCCCTTCCATCACCACCACCACCATCATTCCTGCCCCCAAAAAAGTCCAGGAACTATACCAGAATCTGTGCTTGCCACAGGTGGTCTGGTCTGTTCAATCCAAAGCTAATAATCAGTCCATGGTGTTGAAGAAACTGTAAGAAAGATAGCAGTAACCATCAGCACTACATCAGAAAAGACCCAGAGAGATAAGTAGTGCAGGTGTAGGCCCTGCCAAAGGCAGATAAGATAGCCCTAAGCCCACTGGAAAGAGCACTGGGTGTAGAAACAGTAACTCTGAGCTGGGATTACACACTCAGCTGCCCACAGGTTAGAACTTGGGTGTGGAGGGACCACATGAACTGCGAAGCACATGCCCTGTCTAAAGGCATTCCCATTCCATATTTTCTTTCTCCACAAACAACTGACAGCCCAAACAAACATGTGCTGTGACAGAACTGAGCTGTGAGCTGCGCATTGGTAACCTCTGATGCAGTTTTCCATTTGAGGTACCAGCACTTCGGGTTACAGGACTGGGGGCTGACCATGGAGCTTCTCCAAAGCTTGACTTCCTTATCACTCAAGGAAGAGAAATAATCTCTGCCTTAAAGCAGTTATCAAGAGAATTCAATAATGATAGTAAAGTTCTCCAAATCCACTCAACTTTGAGCTCCTTGAGGGTAGTGACTTTTTCACCACTAGCTTTTGACATTAGGTCTGGCACACTGTAAGTTGAATGAATGAAATGTATGCCTACTGTGTGCCAAACATGGCCCTAAGTGCTCTACAATTGTTACATTAGAAAAGAAAGGGCTCAAATGCAGTCCTGATGGTCATACACCCAAGTCTCCCCAGATCACTCCTCACCCCTTTTTTCATCACACATACAGCCACCTCCTTAAAATGGCAGTGGGTTTTTAGGCAGGAACTGGTTAAGGGAAAAGTGGGTTGGGATCACAGGTTATTTTAATCAGCTTTTCTAAAGGGCCTTTTCTCTCCTAATACCAATATAATTGCTAGCCTCACTCGCCTATTCATTTATTCACCTCAAGCTCCCAGAGTCCCTGCTCTGTGCTGGACCCCATGCTGGGCCAGGGGACAACAAGCCAGTGCCCTCAGTCCAGCCCCAGAGGAGCTCACCTTTTAGGGTATTGCATCTGTTGGGCTCTAGACAAGAACACTGCAGCCTATGCCGAGCCTCCAAATTACAGCAATGTTCTAAGGAGCAGCTGGGGTTTTATTTTTCATTTCCTCAGCACACCCGTCTCTCCACATTTAGTTGATACGCTCTAAAGAATAGGTCCTGACACCTGGGGGTATGTTTCTGAAAAATGTGTGGACCATATGCATACCTAACATGCAACAGGGCCATGGAGAAATTGGTACAACCCAACCTGGCACCAGCCAGCTTTTATTTTATTTTTTTAATTCCTTAACATCTTGCCTACAAATTGCATCCTCAAGCACTTCAGAGAGTTGAATAACCCCCAAATGCTTTTAGCTTATTTCATTATGCTTTATTTGGGGCTTTAAAGGAAGGGGGACCAGAGAATGTCAGGAACAGTTTAGCAGCATCAGGGCTGATTAGGTTGAAGAGCATTCAAAGAAATGTATTTCTATATTCCTTTTGTTACCAAGATCATGTGTTTCGCTGAAAGCGATCTTATGACTGCCTCACAAGTATGTGTCCTAGCCTCTCATGAGCCCATTAGCCATCGCTTGACTTGCTTTTATTAATTTTTTAAAAATTAGGAAAGAAAAGGGGGAAGGGCAGAGGGTAGGGGTCAGGACTAGAAAGCACTCTTAAAGCAGCAACCAGGGTAGAACAGACTCTGTTCTAGGAATAGGGAAATCCAGCTCTAGGCCCTTCTATTGCTTCTAAGCTGGGTGGGCTTAAGCAAACCACTGCACTTCTCTGGGCTTCAGTTGCCTTCTTTGTTTAAATGCAACAGGAGGGATGATGTCCATCTCCGTGGGATTGTACTGCCTACAAAGCCCTGCCATGTGCATTTTCCCAGGGGTATCAGGTCAGGCCTGACATGGAATCCCAACTCCAACATTTGAGCTGTGTGGTCTTGTGCTAACTTAACTAACCTCTCTGAACTTCAGTTTCCTTGTAAAATGGGGGAAAAAACAGAAGACAGTTGTGAGACTCGAAACAACAGATCCAAAATTCCTCTTTAAAAAGCTATATAAATATTTAGACTCTACTCTCCCTTGGCCCTGCCTCCCCCCATTATCTTCACTGGCACTTCCTCCAGCTGCCCCAAATGAGCAAATGCATGATATAAGTGAAAACTGTGTGTGTGTGCCATGAAAGGCAGCTTCCAGACAAATCTCTTAGCACCCACACGCAGCCAGATTGCTTTCCTCAATTCCTCCTATGTAGCAGTCGCCACTTAGAGTTATGCAAACGTCATCCTCCTCCTCCTCCTCCTCATCCATTGTATGATGCACCCAGTTATTCTAAATTCTCATAACTCTGTGATTTAAAGATCATCTTTCAATGATAACCAGAGGGAGACTCTAACTCAGCGAGGTTGTAACAGGACATAGTATTCCAATAGCTAACCTCTACAATTTACAGGAAGCTTTCACATGTATTCATTATCCTGTTTGAGCCTCATAACTGCCTGTGTTATGATTTATTTTGTTATGTCCATTTTACAGATAATGAAACTGAAGATCAGAGAGATGAAGTGACTTGCTCCAAGTCACACACTTAGTAAGTGGTAGGTTGCACATGAGAGTCCAGGTTTTCAGATTCCAGATCTGATAGCTTTCCACTTCTCCACTCTGCCTCTGGCATCACACAGAGGGTTATATTGTAAAGATACTTGCCCTGGCCCTGCTTCCAATGGTCCCCCTCATCTGAGGTGGGGGACCCTGCACAACTAGCACTTTGCTTCCCTTCCTGGGAAAAGTAAAAGACCGAAGGAGGTGGGATGGTACTAGCTAGAAGGTTTCTTCTAGCTATGCTTCTCCCTTACGTTTTTCCTGTGATCACTTAAAAGAGCTTTTTGGCCTACACTTGCAGAATGGCCCTAACATACATATGAAAGCTTTTTGCTTCCTACTTGTTTTTTTAATAGTATGTTTCTCTTTAGGCCAACTTCTGAAGCTAGGCACAAGGCCATTTACTCTTCACTGTCAGACACACAATTCATCTGCATTTCTCACTTTTCAAAGTTCTAAGCCACAACATGAGCAAACACATGTAAACTTTCAAGCATTTTTTATATATTGCTATTAGGAACCAAATTTTCTTAGTAGGATGACGGAAAAACCCATTTTAAACAACGTTGTATATAAGGAAAGAAAAGAGCCAATTTAACTGAGCCATCCCATGTGCCAGCCCCGGAAAGAGGTCATCAGTTCTCATAGCATAAGAGAAAAAGACCATTACCTCATTCTACAGATGAGGGAAATCAGACTCAGAGAGGCTCAGTGGCTTGCCCAGGATCACATAGGAAGAGGAGCAAAGGTGTGAAAGCCAGACCGTTTGAGTTCAAAACCCAGGCTTTCAGCTACAATACATGTATGTACCCTAGTTCTGTAATCTGGGTCACATGCTTCCCCCAAAGGCTTCTCCACTTTTTCTAGTTGTACCTAAGGTTGGAAGGAAGGACTCTGCTTCCTGGTAAAGGTAGTTTAGGTGAGTTGAGAATTGGGGAGGGGAAAAGTGTGAGGGAGTTCAGGGAAACCAAAGAAATCTCACTAGATCTAGCCATAAATCCTATCTGGAAGGTACAGTAGAGGTTAAACTGGAAAAGGGAATGAGAAGAAGACCCCAGGAATGGCTTCTCTCCAGCCCCTGTGAGCAGCACAGTCATCACCCCTATTGTGACTTCTGCTGCTAAACCAAAATGGGGGATGGTGACCTGCAGGCCCCATCCCTCCAGACTTCCCCAGGCTCTGCCCTCATTCCCACTGCTCTGACTGTAAACCCCATTGTACTCTCCCATCCCTGCCCAGCCTTCCATGGGCTTGTGTCACAAGAAGATGTTGATTTAGTTGGTCTTTTATAATTTTCTTGCCCACAAAGATGCTCTGAAAAGGATCCTGTGCTCCCTATATTCCTTGTACCTGAGAGTTTACGTTGTAAACGCTAAGGAGGTTTACAGAAAGATGCATCTCATGGCAATACACCCTCTCAATTTATAAAAAGTATTACTGCTTTACTGTATCTTGCAAAGTATCAACACAGTACTTTTTAAGCACCTACTCTGTTCCGGAAGCTATGTTTTTCGGCACAATTTCATTTTAACCCTACCATAAATGCATTATTACTAATGTTATTCCCATTCTACAGATGAAATAAATGAGCCTCAGAGAGACTGTGACTCACTCAAGGTCATCCAGGTAACACCAATATTCTACTTCAAGTCTTCCAGATCTGATGTCCATGTTCTTTCCAGCCTCTCCCATGCCATTCCTGGAGTCAGCTGAGAGGGAGGGACTTTATTCAAAGACATAGCACTGAATAATAACTATGTTAGCCTGGGTCATCTGAGAAGTAGATATAAAGATGGGATTATATCAGAAATGTCAGAAATGTATCACAAGAAACAAGTGCTAGAAAAAAATGGCAAGGGAGTCGGGAGGCTGGGAGACTCATCTGGCCATGATGTAGGTCTGGCCCTAAGTGAAGGAGAGAGGGAAGGAAAGAAGAAGAAAGGCTGGATAGAAGTATCTCAGGTTGCCATTCAGGCCTAAGGCAAGTTTGACCAGGTCACTGAAGGGACTCCTCAGGCCAAGAGGCCCATCAGTGAGACCGCATCATGCAGTAACAGGCCTCTTTTAGTATCTCTACCAGGCTCTTCACTGGCCAAGAGCAACCCGTGGGAAGAAAGAGTTTGATCTGCAGTGCTGAACTTCAGAGCAGCTGGGGGCCTTAGTCAATTATACTCTCTATAATCAGAGAGATGAATTCTCATGGCTGCCATGGTAATTTTGCACAGAATCAGGTAAAAACATTTAGAACTCTTCTGAAACCCTTGTTTTATTTACAACCCTAGTTGGACATTTTGCAACTTTTTTCTAAATACAAAAATGGCAACTATAATAAAATAAAGCCTTTTATAATAGACATGGACTCATCCTGTATGTGATGAAACTCAGTTCTCACAAGAATAGAATATAGATGATAACAGAGTTCTGTGATGAGTAGATATCTCCTTTCCCATCCTAGTAAGCTCAAATGGAGTATTCATGTTTCTGGGGCAGCTGAATGGCCAGTTCATTGGAAAAACTGCAAAGGGTCATTATCACACACAGACCCTAAAGTGATCCCCAACTCCTGGCACTCACACCCTTATATTATCCCCTCCCTGAGTGTGAGGAGGATCTGTGACTTGCTTCTCACCAACAGAACGTGACAGAGGTGATGGGATGTGACTCTCAGGATTACACTGTGGTACATAAAACTTTGTCTCTCTAGAGTCACTCTGGTCCTCCTGCTAGCCTTGAAGAAGTAAGCTGCTATGTTGTGAACTTCCTATGGAGAGGACCATGTATATGGAACTGTGAACAACCTGTAGAACTGAGGCCCTCAGCTCCTACAGGCTACAAAGAAATGAATTCTGCCAATGACCTGATAATCTTAGAAGTAAATTCTTCCCCAGTAGAGCCTCCAGATGAAAATGAAGCCCATCCAACACCTCAGTTGCAGTTTAATGAGACTCTGGGCAAAGGAACCAGCTAGCCAGGGCCAAACAGGTAACCCACATAAATTGTGAGATAATGTGTGTTTTTTAAACTGCTAAGTCTGTAGCAATTTGTTACACAGCAATACCTAATTAATACAGTCATGAATATGCTTTGTGTTGGGCACTGTTCTAGGCACAGTGGCCATATTTACTTGGTTAGGCCATGGACCCAGACCTAAGTGCTAACAGAGGGAGGTGAACTAGTTAAGTGGAGGTGATGGTTATATCTAACCTACAATATAATTTACAAAATGTTATAAGAGACTTACAAACAAATTTCTGAGTGCACACATCCACAGAAGCAATTATTTCTGCCCTAGGGAGCTGGAGAAAGCCTTAGAGACAAAATATCTGAACTGGGAAGGAAGTTCTAACACAGTGAAATTATTTCATAATCACAGAAAGTTCTACACTTTGGGTTAAAATGATAGCATCCTTGACATGATGGATAGTTTTTTTAATGTCCATTTAAACTCTGACCAAAAGAAATACTTTATCCATCATGGAAGAATGCCATGATTAGGAATATCTTCACATTGGACTTCCTCCTCTGCTTTCCTAGCTTATAGCAAAAAACACACCTGTGCTTCCCTCTCACATAGGGTGTGAAAGAATTGCTTGCATGCAAGACCCAGTGGAATAAAACAGCTGTTGGTCACGTCACTGAGGAGGGTTTCCCTCACCCAACTGCCGGTCTCCATGGCAACTGCCAGCCGCAGCCTGCAAACAGTTACCCTGATTGCATTACACATCCCTGCAGAATTCCCATGGAGAGAATCCTTGTTGATCTCTTGGTCGCCATGGTTTCAGTTCCCGCCACAATCTTAGATTTCTCTAAGCTTGTGTGTGCATGCATGTACATATATTAATGTGGGTACTGAAGCTTAGAGCATGCTGCCCTTTGCTCTTGGTGGAAGCCAAAACTTGCTAGAGGAGTGACTAGGGTAATCTTCGTGATGAAAATGACATAGTAATCCTCACCTCAGTGAAAGGTCCGTGGTTGCGTAGCATCAGCTGAAAAATTCCTTCACATTGATGGGAATGCAGTATGATTGAGTCTCCCCAGGGAAAAGTACATCTGCAGGCACTAAAACTATTCTTTAATTTTGAACTTTTTAGAAAATAACTCACAATGGATCGGTCAGTTTTACTCAGGTTCCAAGGACAGTCAACTTTGGATTGGAAATTGGTGTGCATATTCATATTTGCTCTAAATAACTAATGTTTACAGTCTCAATGGTGAAGTCATCTCATCCAGAATATCAGAACCAGGAACAAAAGAATCGTTATCGGAATTATTTGTAAATGCTACATTTGCATTTCTATTCTGATGCTGAGGAATCTGTACAATTATGATGTAGAAGCCATCAGTGCTTCTCAAACTTTAAAGTAAATGTAAATCATCCTGCAGTTCTTGTGAAAATGCGGACTCTGTTTCAGCGGTAAGGCTGGAATTTCAGTACTTCTAACATGCCCCCGGGTAATGCTGATAATGCTGGCCATGGACCACTGCTGCAAGGCTCTAAGGAGTCCTCACTGTGACTAGAGCATGTGAGGATTATAGTTAGGATTCTCAGTAATGACATAATTTATGTAAAATGCTACACACAGCACCTTGCTTGTAACAGATACTTGATGAATGTTGTTTCTCTTCTCTGCAAAGTATTTCCATTCTCATTTGCTCATTCAACTGTCACAACAAAAGGTACTTGGGGGGCTTCCCTGGTGGCGCAGTGGTTGAGAGTCCGCCTGCCAATGCAGGGGACACGGGTTCGTGCCCCAGTCTGAGAAGATCCCGCATGCCGCGGAGCGGCTGGGCCCGTGAGCCATGGCCGCTGAGCCTGTGGGTCTGGAGCCTGTGCTCCGCAACGGGAGGCCACAACAGTGAGAGGCCCGCGTACAGCCAAAAAAAAAAAGGTACTTGGGGCAGAAACTGGGTTTAACTACCATTTTAAAGACAAAGACACTGAAGTTTAGGAAGGTGATATAATTTGCCCAAATTTATAGAGCTAATGGGGCAGAGGCAGGAATTGAAACTTCGTCTTCTAATTCTCAGTCCTGTGTTCTTTCCATCACACCATCCTTAGAGCCTACATGTCCCTATTAGGAATGCTACTTAACTGATTCAAGATGAAGACCATCCCATTATAGTTTTGAAAGCTAGAAAAACCCTGAAATCAAAACCTGGCACAGATAATCCTCTCAAAAAAACCTTTATAGGCCAATCTCAAAAACATAGAAGCAAAACTCCTAAATAAAATATTATTAAATCAAATCCAGCCGTGTACTTGAAGAATACAGAATGACTAAGTAGAGCTTATTCCAGGAATGTAGGATAGTTTAATATGAGGAAATCTATTAACATAATTCATCACATCAATAGGTCAAAGGAGAAAAACCATATGATCATTGTAAAACTGCCAAAAAGACATTTGATAAAATTCAATAGTCATCCAAGATTTTTTTAAAAACTGGGAATTGAAATTTACTTCTTTAACATGAAAAAAGCATAACTAGCTGAAAGCACCAGCCAGTAATCTACTTAACTGGGAAACACTTGGGATAAGATAGAACTGCCAACCCTCACTCCTATTTTTAACCTTGTTTGTAAGTTTTAATCAATGCAATAAGACAGGAAAAATAAATAAGAGGTAGAAATAGTTGAAAGGAGGAAATCAGGTTATAATTATTTTCAGATGCTAAGATTTTCCTCCTAGAAAAATCCAAGAGAATTGTTTTTTGAGATTCTTTTTTTTTTAACATCTTTATTGGAGTATAATTGCTTTACAATGGTGTGTTAGTTTCTGCTTTATAACAAAGTAAATCAGCTATACGTATACATATATCCCTGTATCTCCTCCCTCTTGTGCCTCCCTCCCACCCTCCCTATCCCACCCCTCTAGGTGGTCGCAAAGCACAGAGATGATCTCCCTGTGCTATGCGGCTGCTTCCCACTAGCTATTTTACATTCGGTAGTATATATAAGTCCATGACACTCTCTCACTTTGTCCCAGCTTACCCTTCCCCCTCCCCGTGTCCTTAAGTCCATTCCCTACGTCTGCCTCTTTAAGAATTTATTTTAGAACCACTAAAAATAGTTCAATGGAATCAGCAATGACTAGCTAAAAGGCAGAATTTTTTTTAAAGATCTCATCAAACTAAGGAACCAAAATAATTAAAATACCACTAAGAAACCTAAGTAATATTTATTAAATTTCAGAATTTTACAATGAGGCATAAATGAAGATTTAAATAAGTGGAGAGAAATTCCATGCTCCTGGGTGGGAAGTCAGACTTTGTAAAGGTGGTAAGCCTTCACATTAATTTACAGACTTACTACTTTTTCCATCAAAATGGTATTGTGGGAACTTGAGAAAGTAATTCCTAAGTTCATCTGGAAAAATAAGTGCATGATAACGAGTAAGAAACTATTGAAAAAGAAGAATAATGTGGATAAACTTGTTCTATCAGATTTTAAATTTACTATAAACCTACAATAAATAAAATATTGCTGTATAGGTCCCAGAAGAGAAAGCTAGATCAAAGAAACAGAATAGAAAGCCCAAAAATGGTCCCAAGTATAACTGTATGAGAATTTATTAAATGACAGGATAGCATTTACTTCCCCTGGGAAATTTTGTTGAACTAATAGATTAACTATTTGAAAGTAAATTAAGTCACACTTTTACTTACATCATAGTCCAAAATAAACTACAGGTGGATTCAAGAGTTAACGTTTTTAAATAAATCATAAAAGGAATATAAATATATATATATTCCTCCTAAACATAATAACAAAGTCTGATAACTTAAAGGAAAATACTGATACACTGAACCATCTGAAAATAAACAACTTTCATACTGTAAGAAAAAATGGAAATGACAAAATAGAAAACTTAAATAAAACATATATGATAGGTAATGAATATCTTTAATTCACTAAAGAGATTTTATAATGAAATGAGAAAAAGATTAGCCCTACATTATAAAAATGAGGAAACTATATGGAGTCAGTTTTCAAAAGAAGAAATACAGTTGGTAAATATATGACCAAATATTCAACTTTACTATTAATCAAAACCATTCAAATTAAAAGCTCAAAATGGGATATGTTTGCCAGAAAGTTAGCAAAGACTATAACTCACTGAGAGTGTTTGGATATTCACACTCTTCTACCCTGCTCAGAACATAAATTGGTACACACTTTTTGAAAGGCAATTAGCAATATATCTCAGAAATCTTAAAACACATATACTCTTCAGCCAAACAATTCTATCTGTACAGATTCATTACCCCTTCCCCAAAAAAGTATAAAATATAAATGTACACAAGATATATGCATAGGAATATATTTTATAGTGTTACTTATAATAGAAAACAATCTGTGCTTTTCAGTAGGGAATTAAATAAGTCAGTTATGGTAAATCTATTCAATTGACTGCAATGGAGCCACTGATTCACTGAATTAGTCTACCTAATGACCTAAAAAAAAATGTTCAGAATATATTACTAAGGTAAAAAACCTAGGTATGAAACAGTATGTTTCATATTATTTGATAGCATTTTTATAAAATATAGAAGCATAGAAAAGATGGAAATGCTCTTAGTGATTATCTTTTTTTTTTTTTTTTTTTAGCAGTACGCAGGCCTCTCACTGTTGTGGCCTCTCCCGCTGCGGAGCACAGGCTCCGGACGCGCAGGCTCAGTGGCCATGGCTCACGGGCCCAGCCACTCCGCGGCATGTGGGGTCTTCCCGGACCGAGGCACGAACCCGTGTCCCCTGCATCGGCGGACAGACTCTCAACCACTGCGCCACCAGGGAAGCCCTTAGTGATTATCTTAAAGTGACTTGATAATATGTGACCTATTTATTTTTTCATTTGCTTCTCTGTATTTTGGCACATCAAGCATGAGTCACTCTTGTAGTAGCCACAAAAATTGTGTGTGCACACATGTGCATCTTATTTTAAAGAGGCACCTGGGAACAAGTGTTTAATCTGGGGAGTGAAGTGACACAAGTTAAGTGAGGTTTGGGGAAATTTGTTTTCACTGCTGGGAGTAAGTTGGGTCAAAAGATTGAGAACTTGAAGTGTAACGGAAAGTGGGGTCTGGCTGCTCGCCGTTCAAAAGCCAATAAAGAGGCCAGGATGGTGGAAAGGAAAGTTTGCTTTATTTTGGATGCCAGCAACCAGGGTGCGGGGAGGGTGAACACCCGTCCAAAGGCTGACTCCTTTGGACAATGGAGGGCCTGACAATCAGGGGGCAAAAGCTTTTACAGACACAGTGAGAGGGCTACATGCAGAAACAATACAGTCAGCTGTGACAGTCATCTTGAAATTGGTCATCGGTGGTCTGACCAGTGTCATCTTGATTGTGTTAGGTACAGTTAATCTTCAGTTCCAGGGTTGGTTTGTTTCCATTTCTTTGAGGCCAATTCTTGGAATTGTGGTAGCTCATGTCATGGTTACAGCCTGGTCATCATGTAGTTAACTTCTTCCACCTGGTGGCGGTTTCAGTATCTATAAGACAGCTCACAGGATATGGCTCAGAATATTATCTGTAGCCCTTAAGGAGAAACTAAAGGTCCTTGACTATGCTTAATGACTAAACTATTATTATTTGGTCTCCTTTGACTGTTTTCCTCTGTTTCTGCATTTTCTCACTTCTCTGATTAAACTTATTATTTGGCTAAAGTTTTTCTACAGACAAAAGGCAGGCTGAGGACATGGGGGGCGGGGCAAGGACCACAGGGTTCTGCTCCGTTTCAGAAGGAGACGTACATCTGAGTTTGGCTGTTGCAACTGCAGCATAAGCCTTTAGGGCACTGCCTAGATATGGTTACCAGATTGAAGCATCTGAGATCCAGGAAGCCTGTTGAAGGTGAATCATCAGGAAAAAGTGACAGAAAAATAAAGACGTGGCTGGCCATAGGGAGAGAGGGTGGGGTGAGCCCTGGGGACAAAGAGCTGATGATGAAAATGCAGCCACAACAAAGTAGATGAGCACGGATGTGGAGGCGGGTCATCTTAATGAGGACACAGCCATGCAAGGTAGATCCTGAACATGAGGAAGTTCAAGGAAGAAGCTTTGCTGGATGGAGGTTCCGAGTTCTTCTAAAACACTTCCTCCCATGTGAATAATTCTTTACAGTTTACAAAAGTTGCTCTCTCATCTGATTCTCACAGGTGACCTGGTGAAACAGGCATGACTGTCATCATCACTCCCACTGTACAGATGAGAGAACTGAGACAGTTTAAGCAGTTTAACAAGGTCTCTATGACGTGATAAGAGTCAGAACCGGAATTTAGGCCTATCTATCTTTAAATCTAGTATTCTTTCACATACATCACGCTGTTTTGCTGTAAATATAGGTAGTAGTTGAAATCACATAAGCAGATGAATTTGCTTTAAAAAAAAAAAAAAAAAGGGTGAGGGGTGGACAAAATAGGGCCCTAGAAGTTAGCAGGCCAAACGCAATATAATTATACAAATGAATAAGAACTGAAAAGATTCTATTAGGATTTACAATGTAGTAAGATTTATTAGGACTTACAGTGGTGAGAATAGAAACTACAAGTTTACTGAAAGTTTCCATTCAGTAAACAATTCTTGTATCTATCAAAATAGTCTAGATTATTGTGATAACAAAAAACCCAGGATCTCAGTGTCTTAAGACAATAAATGTTTCTTTCTGGTTCAGAGTACAAGTTGATCACAGGACGTCAGAAAAGCTCTCTACTCAATAAAATCACTCAGGGACCCAAGATGAGCAAGAAGTCAGCCAGCATCTTCTAGAACACTGGAAGTCATTGCTCCAGATAAAAGAGAAAGCTCTAAAGACTCTAGCACCAACAATTAAATGCTCTGATGTACAAGTGACACTTATCACTCCCACCCCCAACCCACTGGGCCAGAAATGGCCACATACCCCACCCAACCACAGGAGCCAGGAAGTTGGAGAACTACAAAGTGAGCAGCACTCATGAGCACCAGGGCTACTGAACATGTGTGCTTGGCAATGGGAAGAGTATCACAATTTATTGAGCTCAAGGGTACCCCAATGAGGAAATTGATGGGTGATGCAGGCAGAAATGTAAACAGCCCATCTAAGAAAGGAAGAAATCATTTCACTGATTTCTAATAACAATACAAATAAGGTAAATTACTTGAAAGAAGATTGCTTCTCTTAGCTAAATGGCAAGACTTTAAAAATCCTGGTTCTTTATCTTCTAGCACAGAAGTAAGAAAAGATATCAGAGGAGAATTAAAGGTCATAACCCAATCAATAACTGAATTGTAAATAGCCATGTCAGTCAGCGTTCATTTTAAAAGCATCCACCGGATGCAGAGCATTATTCTAAAACCCAGCTCCCAGGCTCAGCTCAGAGCCCTCCACCAGTCCACCCACATAGGACAAAGAGTTTTTCTCATGAATGCTGAGAAACTAGAACCGTTCCGCTGGCCCAGGTGAAACTATTTGGTGTTCCTAGTAAATTCTTTGATATACTTGGCTTGTAGTGGCAGCAATAAGCACTCAGAAAATGATCAGATCCCCTGTCAGAAGGCTGAAGTTTGAATCTTAACTTTGTTCAAGCTATTTACTTTGTAAATTCATGATAATAAATACGTCAGCTAACAAGGTTGCTGTAATGAGGTAAAGTGTGAAAAAGCCTAACACTTAGTAAGTGTTCAATAAATGCTCTTTTCCTTGCTTTAATACAGCATCTCAAGTTTTAGAATATCTGCCACAGGCAAGATTCCAGATGTGTGAAGCATGTTTATGACCTCAGATTTCATTTTACAATGCCTATATCTAGACCTTGTGTAGTAACTTCAATAGAGGTGTTAGATTTTTTTCTCACATAATTTCTTTTGCATATTGTACCTCCTTCAAAGGCTACATTGCTAGTTATAAAGCAACCCGTTCTAGAGGTCTGCTTTATATCACATGACAATTAGACAGCCCAAGAATAAAGTTCAAACATACTTCAGCTAATGATGAGTTTGAAGGATTTGTCAGTTGACCCAACATGAACACCAGGAAAACTGACAGCCTGTTAGTGATGCACAGCCCTCTCCTTTGAGCCAGGTTAGGAACAAAAACGTTTGCCGTAAGGACCTAATTTATCATTGGAAAGATAGCAAATATGTTATTAATGAACGAATAAATCACTCTCAGGCAAGCAATGACTTCATTTTCTCTCAGGGGTGCTCAGCATAATATTTTTCCTGCAAACAGTACCCTTAGGCCAGCTCACGCAAGCCGGAGAGGAAAGGCTAGAACGCATTTCTCTACAGGCCCCGAGGACCATGCTGTGAGGAGAGCCACAGATGCCCCAATATCCTGCAGTGCAGAGCCTTGTCTATTGGGTGAGGAGTCGGTTTGCCATAGACTGAATGTTTGTGTCCCCCCAAAATTCACATGTTAAATCCTAACTGCCAATATGTTGGTACTTGGAGGTGGAGTCTACAAGAGGAATAATTAGGTCATGAGGGTGAAGCCCTCATAAATAGGATTAGCGCCCTTATAAAAGAGACTACAGAGAGCATCCTTGCTTATTCTAACATATGAGGACACAGCAAGAAGACAGCCACCTATGAACCAGGAAGGAGGCTATCATGAGACACTGAATCTGCTGATGCTTTGATCTTGGACTTCTATCATCTAGAACTATGAGAAATAAAATTTCTGTTGGTCACAAGCCACCCATTCTATGGTGTTCTGTTACAGCAGCCCAAATAGAACAAGACACTGTCCATCCTGGTAGGGCATGGCCTGGAGGACAGTTCTCTTCTCCTGGACCTTCAAGCTCTTCTAACCACGAGAAGAACTAGCTAAAATACAGATGACCACACATTGCACTGCACATGGGCTTCCTAGGAAAGGAATGTACCCTCAGCAACTAGGCCACAAATTGCAGAGTGGCAACATCCAAAGTCCATTTTTGAGGAACTTAAGATGTTGAGGAGGCTCATCAGAAAACTTCCTATGCCTTTTGGATCCCCATCTTTGGTTTTCTAAACACACACGACAGGAAGGAGTCAGGACACAGATCATGCTATGAATGTGCTGCTAAGGAGTTAGCTTTTGATCCATTGGCTAGGGTCTCCCAAAATGTACAAAACACTGGGTCCATTGTCTTTGAAAAAAAGATTTCTATAATCAAGTAAATGTGAAAATTATAATAAAATTAAATGAATTTCTTTTTTGCAAGAACTCTCTGAGAGGCTTTAACATGTCCTGTCTACCTTTCTGACCTTGCCATCATCAATGCAGTGTCTAGTACTGAGAAGGTACTGGAATGCTGTTTATTAATAGAAGATGCAAACAGGTAGACATATACTTACAATATAATGTTATTATATCATAATAACATACAATTCTGTTATGGACAATAACAGAATTAAGCACAAGTATGAAGTGATGAGAAGGGAATAATGCTCATGCATAGCATAATCTGCCTTCTGGCTCATTCGGTCTCATTGTCAGCTGTTCCTAAACACTCTGGACTGCACCAATACCAAACCACTCGTGGCTCCCTATTTGCTATTCATGCTATTTCATGCCCCCTTATGTTTACACGTTCTATTCAGTGTGCCTGGAATCTTCTTATCTTCCTTGTCTTCCTGCTGAGGTGACTGATCTTAAAATCCAGCTCAAGAATGTCCTCCTCTGTGAAATCCTAAACACCTCTCCCTGAACCCATCCTGCCTTACACAAGACACACATACGCACATGCATGTACACACAAACACACACACACATGCATGCATGCAAGTGCACACAAGCATGCACACACAGGCCACTATTCCCTTCTCCATATCACTTCATATCTTGTGCTTAATTGTTATTGTCCATATGATATTATATTGTAAGTATATGTCTACCTGTCTGTGTCCTCTATTAATAAAGACCACTCCAGTGCCTGCTCAATACTAGATACTGCATAGGTGACGTTCAAGTGGATTCATTCATTTATTCATTCATTTATTAATTTCATCTGCGAGAAAACCATACTATGAATTCTACCCCTACTTAAGTCCTAATTAATCTACCTCATTCTCCTGTGGGAAGGTAAAGGTTATTTAATTGGGGGGAAATCCAAGGTAACATAAGAAGGGATTTCTGGTCTCTGATCCTATGTTGAAAGACAAAGGCCTCATTAACTTAATTTCAGAAAAGGCACATGCAATTGCAAGATTTTGGTGAACTAACCTCCCTTGCTATCCTTGCTGTCAGTTAGCTGCATGAGAAATGATCATTGAAAGGGGTGTCGGGGTGTTCCTGCCTTCCACCATGCAGTAGCAACTTAGAAAAGTTTTTCAGACTTAGAAAAAAGCAGGAAGTATGTTTCATGATTACCAAGGCCAGTGCTTCTCAAGCTTGAGCTGGCATCAGAATCACCTGGAGGACTTGTTAAAACACAGGTTGCTGGGCCCCACCCTACAATGTCTGATTCAGTAAGTTTTGGGTGGGTCTGAGGATTTGCATTTCTAACAGTTCCCAGGGGATGCTGGGGATGCTGGTGCAGGGACCATACTTTGAGAACTACTGATCTGTGGTTCACTGACTGCTTCCCAATGCCAGATCTGCACTAGCAATACAACTGTGTAAGCTACCAGACTGCTGCTCTCAGGAAGATGGCAAAAAAAGACCAGCACTAAATTTGGGGATTCCAAAGACCAGCCTTGTGACAACTGGCAAATCACAGAACCTTAGAACATCTTAGCGTCTTCCACCAAAAAATGTCAATTATAAGCCCATCACTGCCTACCCTCACTGGTTTGCTGTGTGAATACAATGGGGGAAAATGACCTACAAATGTCTATAATCCTAAAAAGTCCTAAAGAATGAGAAATTTGATCATAAAAAACAAACATGCATGAATGTTACAAAAAAATTTTAAGGTGTGTGAGGCAGTGGCGGGTAGTTCAAAGAAGAGTTCAGAGATGAACTTCTCCACATTAATCAAAAAAGTTTTAATACATGAACAGGTAGCAATAGAACTTTAAGCATTGAAGGGCTAGTTTGCTCCTTTTTATTGCTGAGTAGTATACCATAGCATAAATGTACCATGGAATTTATTTGTTTAACCATTCACTCATTGAATGAGAAAGCATTTTTAAAAGACATGGTAGGTAAGAAAGTCCAAGTGGTGTTCAGAAAACACTGAACATTTTTTAACCTATCCTATCTTGTTCCAAAAATTATTTAAGGTAGAGATGAAGAGTAGATCCATTTGGTTAGAGCAAAGCGTTCATCTAGAGCAGGGATGGGCAAACTTGTTCTGTAAAAGACCAGATAGTAAATATTTTAGGTTTTGTGGGCCATATAGTCTCCATCACAACCATTCAGCTCTGCTGCACAAAAGCCACCATAGATAACATGTAAATGAACAGGTATGGCTCTGTTCCAATAAAACTTTATTTACAAAAACAGGCTGAGGACTTAGTTTGCTGACCCCTGATTTAGAGGAATAATGGAAGATAAAGTTGAAAAAGCAGGCTGGGATTGTGGATAGCCTTGAATGCCAAGTCAATGCATTTAGATTTTGTTTGGTAAACATTCACAAGTCCCCAGAGACATTTTGAGCAGGTATTTAGTGAAGACAGTTATGTTTTAATCACAATTAAAGTGAAATGTTTCAAAGATTAACTCAGAAGTGATAGATAAAATGAATTCATTGTGTGGGCAAGAGAAAATAGAGGAAGGAAATAAGTTAAATGACTGCTGTAACTGTCCAAGCTAAAAATAAAAAGGGCTTGAACCAGGCTGGTATAATTGGACATAAAAGGAAAGGACTGAAATAAAATAAATTTTAAATACAGAATTGATATAATTTGGAAACTGACTAGATACCACAGCAAGAGAGACAAAGAAAGCAAAAAATAGTTGAGTTTTATTTTAATATTTATTTTTTTATTATTTAATTTATTTATTTTGGCTGCATCACATCTTTGTTGCAGCATGCAGGATCTTTGTTGCGGCATGCATACGGGATCTATTTCCCCGACCAGGGATCAAACCCAGGCCGCCTGCATTGGGAGCACGGAGTCTTACCCACTGGACCACTAGGGAAGTCCCCCAAAATAGCTTAGTTTTAAGCACAGGCTCTAGAATGAAGCAGATCTATGCTTGAATTGTTTGTTCTACCATTTACCTGAGCAAGTTATAAAACCTCAGCTTCAGTTTCCTCATCAGTAAAGGGAGTAAGAACAGTATCTTCCTCAGAGTGCAGTTGGACAAACTGAATGACGTAATGCATGTAAAGCCCTTAGGACAGTAACTGGTACTTAGCAACTATTCATTAAACAGTAATGATCATGACACTGATTATGCCAAAAGATCCCTCTCTAGTCCCCACCCTGTTCAACATTTGCAACCTAATTTTTTCACATTAAATATTAGGAGCATTGCATGATATCCCATTGTGTGAAGGGTTTAATAACCCCTCATTGTTTAACTAAGCCCTCATTATTGGACAACTTGTTTGTTTCCAATATTTTGCTATTTTTTTAATCATTTAGGATGTTTTCAACTTCAAGTAAAAGAAAAATCCAACTCAAAGTGTTGGATTTTTCTTTTTTTAAAGTAAAGGACCTTGTTGGTTATCTATTTTAAATAGAGCAGTGTGTACATGTCAATCCCAAAATCCCACAATCTAACCAACCAACAAAGACCTACTGCAGGGGGTGCGGGTTCAATCCCTGGTTGGGGAACTAAGATATCACATGCCGTGTGGCACAGCCAAAATGTTAAAAAATATGTAAATAAAAATAGATAGAAATTCATTACTAATTAAACAAATATTTTTGAGTGCCCACAGTGTGACAGACATAGAGTTAGGCCGTGGATATATAACTCTAATCAAAACAAACACAGTTTCTGCCCTCTTGGGGTTAACACTACTCTGGCAAAAAGCAGATAACAGTTCAGCTAACCAAAAAAAAATAATTTAACAAACGAATTAATATAGTGAAAAGAGCTCAGAGCAATTACTATGTATAGAAGCTGGAGCAAAGGCACAATTCAGACAGGGCAGTCAGAATCGGTCCTTTTAAGCCAGGACACTGAAGCTGAGAGCTGACGGCTGAGACAGAATCAGCCATGTGACCAGCTCTGAGTACGTACTTGGTCAGGCAAAGACAAGATAGGAGCAGGCTCTAAAATGAAACATGGGTCTTCCCTGGTGCTGCAGTGTTTAAGAAACCACCTGCCGGGCTTCCCTGGTGGCGCAGTGGTTGAGAGTCCGCCTGCCGATGCGGGGGACGTGGGTTCGTGCCCCGGTCTGGGAGGATCCCACATGCCGCGGAGCCGCTGGGCCCGTGAGCCATGGCCGCTGGGCCTGCGCGTCTGGAGCCTGTGCTCCGCAGCGGGAGAGGCCACAGCAGTGAGAGGCCTGCGTACCGCAAAAAAAAAAAAAAAGAAAAAGAAACCACCTGCCAATGCAGGGGACACAGGTTCGAGCCCTGGTCCGGGAAGATCCCACATGTCCCAGAGCAACTAAGCCCATGCGCCACAACTACTGAGCCTTCACTCTAGAGCCCGCGAGCCACAACTACTGAGCCCCTGCACCACAACTGCTGAAGCCTGCGCGCCTAGAGCCCATGCTCCGCAACGAGAAGCCACCACAACGAGAAGCCCGCGCACCGCAACAAAAAGTAGCTCCCGCTCGCTGCAACTAGAGAAAGCCCACACACAGAAACGAATACCCAACACAGCCAAAAATTTTAAAAATAAATAAATAAAATGAAACGTGGCTGATGAGTTCTGCAATCTATCAGGAACCAGTGTGGCCAGAATGCCACTAAGTGGGTCCCCAAGCTTCAGCTAAGCCTGAGCTGGTGGCTGTGTGAAGGAAGAGAGAAGTTTTGAATTGGGATGCAGATTTAAATTAAGATTTGGACTGGGCTTTTAAGACTTGAAAATGAGACCATCTCTTATGGTTTAAAGTGACCAGCAAGCAACGGGATCTGTCCCAAGATGTTGGACAGGGTGGGAGAATGAGCACTGATGGGGCACCTTTGAAGCACCGGTGGGAGAAAAATAAACCATTTCCTGATTGTACCAAACTGTATTCAGTCGGCCTATAAACCAGTTCCACAGGCTGGAGAGGCATGCTGAGGACAGACCCAGGGAGGTGTTATTTGGATAAATGTTGAACTTCATTTTGGAAACCAAAAGGAAGAAGTAAGGCTTTTTGTGCAAAGATTTGATTCTGCAAAGGTTTGACTCTGCAAAGTCAGAGAATGGGGTCACTGGACACTAAAACAAAAAAGAGGACAGGGATTTGCCTCCCTGTGGCTCTCACTTGTGGCTCAGTCTGCATTATTTGTGCATTCTTCTTTAAAAGCCAGCAGGAAGTGCCAATTAAACAAGATAAATTTTCACAGCTACCCTCAGGCCAGAACGTGACTCAACAACTGTCCCACTGGTCCACTGTCATACTTTAGAAAAGAGAAACAAGTTGTGTCTGATGCTGGCTAAAAGACTGGAAGCAGAGAAAAGCCAGAACTGGGTTCCAGCCAAACCTATAAAGACTAGGCAAGATTCTGGAGGGGAAAGGCCCGGATGACAGTGGGCATTCCAGCAGGTATAAACAAAGCATAGTGTCCAAAAGACTGAGGCTCAGTAGATGGTAGGAGTCCCAGGCAAACATACATACGGTATGCTAGTAAGGGGCAGAGCGTGACAAGGGGCAGGGGACACTGAAAGCCCAGGCTGGAGCAGTTGATACTGTATGGGAGAAGTGGGGGCGAAGAGGTCATCAGGTCCCTATCCCCAAGAGGCAACTGGGTCCCAGGCTGGACCAAGGCTCCAGATCTTGCAAAAGGCCTATAGGCCCAGACATTTGATTGGAACAGGAGTGTAAGACACAAAAAGAGATCTCCAAGGGGCTGGGGCTGTTTACTCAAGTCCAAAGGGACCTAAGGCCTGAGCAGAGGTCAGTTGGAAGATGGAAAGTCAGTGAGTCTGGCCTGGGAGAAGGTAGCAAAGCAGAGGTACAACAGGAACAGGATCTATTTGGCCTCAGAGGACTTTCTTAGTCTGATGACAGCAGCCATCCAACCTCACCCCTTTCCCTCTCCATGAGAAAGCTCTCCTCTCCCTCACTGCCTTTCCCTGATTATGTGTGGGCATGTTAGAACTCTGACTTGAGCTATTGAATGCGTAACTTGCTACTTGCATGTAACAATGTAACAGAAGAACCAGGAAACACTGTGAGCATCACACAAGACACTCAGGACCAATGGGCCACTTGTTGCCATAGTAACCACAACCAAAACAATGATTCCAGCTTTCCTAAAGCCGGTGTTTAATGACGACTATATTACGCAGAGAGTAACAATCCCACAGTGCATCATAAACAGAGTTGCTAGTGTCCGACATCATCAATGAGGGAGAAAAATAACCTGTAATTGGACAAAGTACATTTCTCAGGGTGTGTGTGCAGTTCTCAACAAAAATGCAAGGAGGGAATCCCTCTGTGCTCAGCTTGAAGTCATTGCTTCATCCCCGGCCTCCTTTTTTTCCTCTCCACCCCAGTTTGTACGGAGGGACACCTTCATGAATTCTAAAGAAACATTATAAATTTGCTTTTAAACCCAGATATGCATATCCCAGCCCTACGGGTAAATCGGACAGAAATATAATGATTGCTATGAAACATTCACATTTGGAGTAGATCTAGTAACTTTCTTTCATGTGTACAGGGCAAAATACAATCCAGGCTTATCTCTTTGAAGCAAATTGTTCCCTTCTAAATGCCCAATGCAAATGTGAAACACAACCTTCCCTCTCCTTTCCTAGTGTCCCTCTCCCCTGGGTGGGAAATAGAACCTGAGCTCTAGGCCACTGCCGCCACCCACTGGTTGGGTAGCCAAGTCACAGCTTCCCTGGCCTTTGGTTTCTTAGTCTTTCTAAGGTCACCTGGCAAAATCACAGTCACCCTGGGATGGAGTAAAAGGTCACCAATCTCTCTTCTCTGTTTCAAAGCCTGGTTCCCTTTCCTTCTCCGTCCAGTTCTCAGCATAAAAGAGCAGTCTGAACAAGAGGGAAATAAGCAAACAGGAAAGCAGACTTCAGTTTTCTTTTCTACTCTGACTCATCATTTGGGCCAAGGGCCCAAGACCAACTTACTCCAATTCCCACATCCCATTTCAAATTTGCAGGGAGAGACTGATAAGTTGCTGATCAGTCAATTAACTGACCACCCCATGGTCGGGTATCTACCTCTCAACCAGTAAGCTCTGGATGGGGCTGGGGGTCACCTTGTCCAGTTGTCCAATCTGTCCCCAGAGGCCATTCCCAAAGAGTGGGAGTACAGTAAGGTTCTCAAGAAACCACGTTCTTCCTTGGACTCCGCCAGAGCTCAACTTTCAGCTGTCGTTTCTTTCACTCGGTGCACTATTTTCGTGACTTTTAACATTGAAATAGTGTCATACACAGAGTTGTAATTAAGTGCCTCTCTTTGGTGGCTTCACCATTTTCCGGCTGTGTGACCATGGACAATAACCTAGACTCTCTGAGCTTCCATTTTTTTCACCTATAAAATGAACCTGCCTCATAGGATTTTCATAAGGATTTTTTAAATGATCATCTATGTAAACTACTTAGCATGAGGTCTAGTACACAGTCAATGCAAAATTAATATTAGCTGTTATTATCACCACCAGCAGCAGTAGCAGCATTTAGTCAGGAAGGTCATTTTAAGAGCTTCAAGTTGAGCACCAAATTTATTCCCAGATAAGTTCAGCCTCCCATGTCCTATTTATCACACCAAATATAATCAGCTAGTCAAGAACTGAAACACTCGTTTTACTACCCAAAATCTGAGTCCTCCCATCCAGCATAGCAACTGGAACAAAGTCAGTTCTGAGCAAATTCTACCAGAAATATAGAATTTATAGAAATCTTTGGATAGGCCAGAGATGCAGAAGGACGTCATGTGAGATGGGGGAAAAGAGGCACCTTCTCCAACTTTTTGATTCCTAGATGCTGGAGTAAGATTCCTCAGAATGATGTGAAAGCTAAATAAACTAGCAGAGATGGAATTCTAAAGGTAAATCTGATCCTGTGTCAGGAAGTCTATTTGGGAGGAAGATATTCCCTAAGAGTAGGAGGATATTTCAAGGAGCTAATCAATGAACCCTCAAATAAGAAGAGGCTCCCTACTAGGATTTTGTGGGTTTTGATGACATTGCAAAGCAGTCTGGTTATTGGGCTGCCCACATCCTCAAGACCTTAAAGACCAAGTGATTGAGAAAGAGATACATGGCCAAGGTTACTTGGTATCTTCCTTTAGTTGCTCCTTGTGGAAAGAACTTTGCCTGGAGATGCAACTGAATAACACTTCAAAGGAGTTTACAATCTAAATCAGAGCAGGAACACTGGGGGTGGAATGGGAAGACATGAGGCAAGGCCACTACCCTGGATCTCAGAGAACTAACTATGCAATATACCAGCTCAAAGACCCTGGGCAAGCAACCCAACCTCTATGTAACAGGAGAGAACTGGATAAAATCAATGATTATCAAAGCATCTCCACCAAGCCCTGCAGTCCCTCTATAAATTCACAGGCCACTGCAGGTTTTGAAGGAAAGAGATTAAAAGGAGTCCAAGCAAGAGTGGGCCTCTGGGTCCCATCACTACCACCATAACTCCTTCAGCTAGGCAGACTCTGCCCTTTCGATGTTTCAGATAAGATTTTATCAAGAAAAATCCTTCATTTTTTTAAAGCAAGAAAAACAACTAGATGATCTCCAAATTTATTTCAGCTCTGACAGTCTATGATTCCATATGGAGGGAATGGAATTACTTCAAGAAGAGGCTAAAAGGGAGGGTTAACACGAGATAATGAAAGGCCTTGCATGCCATGCTAGGGCACTTGTTCTTTACCCAGTAGGGAGCCATGAAAGGGGAATAATATGACCAGGTCACTGCACTAGCAAAGCATCCTGAGGGACTGGATAAGTGGAGGATGCAGTGGGAGTTGGGGGTAGAGCCCAGAGACCATTTTATTCCAACAATCTCCAGACAGGAAATAGTTTATCAGTGTTTTATCAGAGAGGTGAAAGACAAGAAAAATAGATGGGGGAGGGAACAGCATCCTTCACTAGCCAGTAACCTCCATTCTGTTTCAGGAATTTTTGTTTGCTTGCATTACTTTTTTTTTTTTCTTTGTTTCTTCTAACTCCATTCCCATCCTTAAAAAGCAGAATAAAAATGACTCCTTCCACTTGGAGCCAACGTTTTTGACTGGTCCCCTTACACCAGATGAACACAATGACACCATGGCAAAGGACTTGACATCTATAGCTAATTAATAAAGGCCAGATAACGTCAATGGTTGGCCACCTGTCCTAGCTGGATCCCCACTCCCCCATGACCCAGATGTTCTCAAGCTCCCACCTCCCTAACTGGCTTGAAGAGGGATTTTCAGAATGTCTCCATCCTAGCAGCTTCCTGGTCCACCATACCTGTTCCCACCACCAGCTCGGCCAGGGCAGGAGGACTTCCCACAGATGTCCTGGTGGACTTGTTAAAGATGGAAAAGCCACATCCAAGCCTCTGATTTATGATGTGGCATGAACTCAACACTTTTCTCATGTTCTTGAGTCCAACACAAATGAGCAAAAGCAGATACTCAAAGCTGATGCTAAGAGAATATGCTGTGCCTTTGAAAACACCTACATATGACACACCTCAGCTATCTGGCAACCTGGCATGCAGGGCTCACTGAGAAGCAGGGCACTGTTTCCTTGACTGTGGCTCTAGACCTGATTCTGGAAAGAGCTGCCAGCCCATGCCCGGGCATCGGGCTTCTTCCAGCACTCCCTTCAGGTTGCCTAGCCCTTGCCGAGGTGTGTGCACCTGCTATTCCTGTGCCAGGAACACCCTTCCCACAGACTCTTCTCACTTGTTCATATATTCAAATCATTTTTGAGTTAACTCAACAATGAATGAGTGGATGACAACTGCTTCTTGCAATCCAGCTTCTTTTTTTTTTTTTTGGTACGCGGGCCTCTCAATGCTGTGGCCTCTCCCGTCGCGGAGCATAGGCTCCGGACACGCAGGCTCGGTGGCCATGGCTCACGGGCCCAGCCACTCCGTGGCATGCAGGATCCTCCCAGACCAGGGCACGAACCCGCATCCCCCGCATCGGCAGGCGGACTCCCAACCACTGCGCCACCAGGGAAGGCCCCAATCCAGCTTCTTGAAATCAACTTTATTTCATATAATAGCAAAAAAAAAAAAAAAAAAAATTGGAACCAGAGAACTGAAATGCAGAATTTTCAATAATCATCAAGTCTAACCCATGTATTTTGAATTTGAAGAAACAGACCCAGAGAGGGGAAATGCCTTCTCCAAGTCACCCAATAATAACCAATGCTAATAGTTATTGATGCTGGGGTCCAGGGGCTGTGCTAAGTGCTTCACACACATTATCACATTTAGTCCCTATAACAACCCTATAAGGTAGATGCTATCAATAGTCTCATCTTACAGATGAGAAAACTGAAAGGGGAAATGACTAGTCCAAGTTATATAGGATTGATAGTTGTCATATGAAATTCTAGACAGGTGACACCTGGGGGGTGGGCAGAGAGAACAAGAGAAAAGGTGTAGTGGAGGGTTCTCTTTATGAATAGGCCAGTCACTCCACCTCTCTGAGCCTCAGTTGCTATATCTGTGAACTGCGGATACTTATACTTAGCTGCAAAGCACTACACAAATGAAAGAGAAAATAGTGTTTTTTTGAAATGAAAATAAGACATTATTATTGTATGTTTAAAAGAATAATACATGCTTATGTTTTTTAAAAAAGACTGTAATACTACAGAAAAAAACATGAAGTAAACATTATCCAAATTTCCACTATCCAGAGGTTTTTAACATCTAAATGCTAATTAATACTACAAGAAAACTGTAATTATACGTGTGGGCATACAATTATTAATAAACAAGATCATACTATTCATGCTGTTTCATGATCTATATTTTTCACTCAAGTTATACAGGTGAAAAATCAAAACAACTGTATTTTCAGAAGGACATTCTTCTGAGCTTAGATCAGTCCTGTGAGAACTAGAACAAATAATCCTAAAATTTATATGGAACCACAAAAGATCCAGAATTGCAAAAGCAATCCTGAAGAAAAAGAACAAAGCTGGAGGCATAACCCTCCCAGACTTCAGACAATAATACAAAGCTACAGTAATCAAAATAGCATGGTATTGGCACAAAAACAGACACATAGATCAATGGAACAGAACAGAAAGCCCAGAAATAAACCCATACACCTACAGTCAATTAATCTTCGACAAAGTAGGCAAGAATATACAATGAAGAAAAGACAGTCTCTTCAGCAAGCAATGTTTGGAAAGCTGGATAGCCACATGTAAATCAGTAAAGTTAGAACACTCCCTCACACCATACACAAAAATAAATTCAAAATGGATTAAAGACCTAAATATAAGACATGACACCATAAAACTCCGAGAAGAGAACATAGGCAAAACATTCTCTGACATAAATCGTGGCAATATTTTCTTAGATCAGTCTCCGAAAGCAAAAGAAATAAAAGCAAAAGTAAACAAATGCGACCTAATCAAACACAGCAAAGGAAACCATAAACAAAACAAAAAGACAACCTATGGAATGGGAGAAAATATTTGCAAATGATGCAACCAACAAGGGATTAATTTCCAAAATATACAAACAGCTCACATAGCTCGATATCAAAAAAAAAAAAAAGAAAACGCAAATAACCCAATCAAAAAATGGGCAGAACACCTAAATAGACATTTCTCCAAAGAAGACATATAGATGGCCAATAGACACATGAAAAGATGCCCAACATCACTAATTATCAGAGAAATGCAAATCGAAACTACAATGAGGTATCACCTCACACCAGGCAGAACAGCCACCATCAAAAAGTCTATAAATAATAAATGCTGAAGAGGGTGTGGAGAAAAGGGAACCCTCTTGCACTGTTGGTGGGAATGTAAATTGGTGCAACCATTATGGAAAACATTCTGGAGGTTCCTTAAAAAACTAAAAATAGAGTTAGCATATGGTCCAGCAATCCCACTCCTAGGCATATATCTGGAAAAGACGAAAACTCTAATTCGAAAAGATACATGCACCCCAATGTTCACAGCAGCACTACTTACAATAGCCAAGACCTGGAAGCAGCCTAAATGTCCATCAACATATGAATGGATAAGGAAGATGTGGTGGGTGTGGGTGTGTGTGGGTGTGGGTGTGTGTGCACGAGCGCATGTGTGTGTATGTGTGTGTATATATATATATATATATATATATATAAATAATGGAATATTACTGAGCCATAAAAAAGAATGAAATAGTGCCATTTGTAGCAATATGGGTGGACCTAGAGAGTATAATACTAAGTGAAATAAGTCAGACAGAGAAAGACAAATATCATATGATATCACTTATGTGTGGAATCTGAAAAAATAATACAAATGAACCTATTTACAAAACAGAAACAAACTCATATAGAAAACAAACTTATGGTTACCAAATGGGAAGGGGGGGAGGGACAAATTAGGCATTTGGAATTAACGGATATACACTACTATATATAAAATAGATAAGCCACAAAGATTTACTGTATAGCACAGGGTTATTCAATATCTTGTAATAATCTATAATGGAAAAGAATCTGAAAAAGAATATATATGTATAAATATAAATAGACAGTTCTGAATCACTTTGCTGTACCCCTGAAATTAATACAATGTTGTAAATCAACTATACTTCAATTAAAAAAAAATAAGATCAGCACTGTGAAAAGAACCAAGTGGTTTATTTATCATCTCCTTATGGCTGATCCTTGGAGGTAGCATCGCCACCTACAGTGGTGCAGCCTATGCCTCGCACAGAGGCCAGGAAAACACATGGGAGCTGAAAGCCAGCCTGCTCCAGTCTCCAGGCCTAGCCCCCTGGCAGGGCTACAACATCCAGTGAAGGAGCCCTTGTGTGCTTTGCATGAAGGCAGTCTGTGTGCTGGCCCCTGAGCAGGGCTGACGCTAGCCATGGAGACCCTGGAGCCAGAGAGCCTGCTTCTAGGCAACACTGGAACCAGCAAGAGCAAGAAGAGTTAGCACCATCTATCTGCCATGTCTGTACCAGATCTATGCCCCGTGCTCCAGAGCACAGGTCAAACCATGGCATGCACAGAGCAGGCTCTGAGAATGTGTGCTAAGACAGTTCTTCTCTGTGCATGGAATGCTTGTGATGGTTTCATTCTTTTCCTCTAAGCAAATTTTAGGAAAATATCCAAGTGATAGGAAATTGAGCAAACCTCTGGCCCAAACACTGCTCATGTGCTGCCTGGGAGAACCAGAAGTTCAAAGTCCAATTTCCTGTTAGGCTGTCTCTGGGGGCCTCTATATGTACCCAAAGTTCACTGAATGCGTCTAAAACAGTTGCAGGGTGAATTCGTTTTCTATTGCTGCATAACAAATGACCCCAAAATTTAGCAGCTGAAAATGACAAGCATTTCTTATCCCAAAGTTTCTGCACATCAGGAATCTTGAGTGCACGTTAGCAGAGTACTTCTAGTTTAAGGTCGCTCAGGTTGCTGTTAGGCTATCAGCCAGGGCTGCAGTTGTCTCAAGGTGCAACTAGGGCTGGAGAATCTGCTTCTAAGCTCACCCTTGTGGCCACTGGCAAGCTTCAGCTCCTTTCCACCTGGGCCTCCCCATTGGGCTGCTTCATATCATGGCAGCTCACTTCTCCCAGCGCCAGGGAAGCCCAGAGTGAAGAGAAGAAGAGAGAGAGAGAGAGAGAGAGAGAGAGAGAGAGAGAGAGAGAGAGAAGGAAAGTAGAAAGGGGAGAAGCACAGAAGGGAGAGGAAAGGAGAAGAGGGAGAGGAGAGAGGCTACAGTCTTTATGTAACCTAATCTCAGGAATGACATCACATCACTTTTGCTATACTCTTTTCAATAGAAGTGAGTCACTAGGTCCAGCCCACACACAAGGGGAGGAAATTACAGAAATGCACCAACCTTCATCCTCTGGCCTGGAACATAAATATAATAGCTAGAATCCTGCCAGATACTTTGGCCGGTGAGGATGAGGGCCACACCCTAGGGACAGTGGATCAGAAAACAGGAAGGAGAAGCCTGAGTCTCTGGTGATTGCATCACATCATCATTGCCTCTTACTCAAAAGAATAAAACCTTCAGCACTAAAGCCACTCTTGAGTTTCTTTCATTTGCAGATGAGTCTAATCTTAGCTGATATAGGTTGTTAGCACCAACCTCAATTAAGGGTTTAGATTCAACCAGCATTTCTTTCTTTTACAGATGGGACATCTAAACTCAGAGAGGTAAAGTAATCGACCCAACATCACTCAGTTAGGGACCATCAGGAATGAGACCCAAACTCCTTATCTTCGCATTTACCCAAGGTGGTTCGGAGCGTCCCTGAAGTTTGTTGAACACTCAAGGCTCTGTTTGGGATGTTCCTGGCAGCTGGAAAAGTTCTGACTCCCTCAGGCTATATATTTGTACCAGAACATTCCCTGCTCTGTTTCTCTGTGTACCAAGTAAGCAAGTGAAATAGAAGAGGAAAAATATTTTGGATGAATTGATAATTTTCAGTTCAAAAACTTTTGTCCTACGCACACTCAAGCCAGTAGCCATGGAAACCCTCACTTCATTTCCTTAGTCTGTCTCTTTGTACACAATTCCCTCTTTTGGAGCCCAAAAGTTAGCAGCAGCTATAGATTAAGCATGTTCTGTAGAGCAGCGAGGTAGCACAATTTTTCAAAGAACTTTAGTACACATCCATAACCTGGAAATGATCATGTTTTCATTAGACTTGTCTCGGATGGTTTGTGTCTTTAGGAAGAGCCTTCCACCCAACTTGCCAGAAGAACTATCAGCTGAGCCATTCAAGACAGAATCATAGTTGTAATACTAAACATTTTATGTTGCGGAAGACACACTTGGTGTCCTTGCCCAGCCACAACCCTTGCTCTAGGAATGGCTATACTTAGCACCTACTAAAGGGCTGGGCCTAAACCACCATATTTGAACTATGTGTACCTACTTCCACAGTCTCCGGTCAGTGGACCTTGGCTTGTCATTTAACCCAGGGGAAATCAATGTATCAATTAAGAATCTTTCTCTTCAAAGTCTGAAGTAAGAGATGCAGAAACTGTTATTAATTGATGGTGGGCAGTTAAACTAAAATGTCATGTAGCATTAGAGCTGGGGCTACCCTTTGGGGACTTGTACATAATAAGAAAAAGGAAAAAAAAAAAACAGTCTGCAAAGAAGAGGAAGATTGGCTTAGATAAACAGAGAAAATAAAATAAAAGAACTCATGTAGTCCCAGAGAGAGAGGAAGAAAGCAGCCACTTCATTTTCTAATGGCTTCCCAGTTCTCAGCTCCAATTCCCACAGGTGAGGCTATGCTCCATTCCTGTGTCATTCCTAGGGGTCCCTTCTGCATCTAGAGTCTGAATAGCTTTCTGCTCCTTGCCAGAATGATGCACCTTCACCTTATAAATCTTTTCCACTTACATTATTTTGTTTATTTTTTCCCAGATCCTGGAAGACCAGTAGACCAGGACTGACAACTTAAACTCGCTCTTTTACAGATAGGGAAACTGAGTCTCTAGGAGAGAGGGGAGGGAATTTTTCCAAGAGTATTCACCTAGCTAGCTATAAGGGGCAGAACCTGAACTCAAGTCTTCTGACTCAAGGCCTGATGTTTTACCCACCATGTCATGTGATCAAGAAAAACAGAACTTCAGAGTGAATTTGACTGAAACTCCTGTAATTCTCTTGGGCACTCAGGTTTCAGCAAGAAATAGATAGATGTGGATCCTCGATGGTGAGAGAAACAAACCAAATAATGAAACCTGTTTTATTTTAATTATTTTATTTTATTAATTGGTTTCTCCCCCTTTGGACCATGGACTGGAAACTCAGATGCTTACAGGGGCCAGCAGGTAAAGAAAAAGAAGGAAACAAGCCAGTGTGGGACAGTTGGAAAAGGGGGAGCCTGGGGCAAACTGGAGTGCTCAGGACCAACTTGAAAAGGTCAGTCGCTATTCAGCTCCAGTCATATGAGAACGCAGACCCTATATTACCAGATCTTCTCAAGTTTTAATGAAAGCTAGAAATCTGACTTTTATGTGAAATTTCCTAATTATTAATATACATGTTAGCCAAACAAATTTCACCTTCTGGCAGATATTGCCCTGCACCTCCAATTTGCCACCTGTGCTCTGGATTGCAAGCATTGAGGACAAGACTATGTATTATTATTCAGAGAAGCACAGGGAAGGCACTCAGGTGATTTGATTTATTAAATGGACTGGATGAAAGTCATGTCATTCTGGTCTCTTTTCAAATGATGCCTCCTCAGAGAGGTCTTTTCTCACCACCTATGGTTATCCACCAATATCCATTCTTCCATTTTTTTTTCTATGAAAAAGACTCCAGTAGCATGTAGCTACTGGGAATAGAGAAAACATTTCCTTAGCCTCTCTTGTGGCTATGTGGCTATGTGACTAAGATCTGGCCAAGAAAATGAAAATAGAGGTTATATGTGCAACTTCCAGGAAATATCTTCCGAGAGAGCATGCCCTTCTCCTTTTCTTTCCTTCTTCCTGCTAGAATGCAGACATGATGGCTGGAGCTGAAGCAGCCATGAAGGGCCAGGTTGTGCAAGCCACATATTGAAATGGTAGAACAAGAGGATAAAAGGTGCTAGGTGTCTGATGATTTGGGAGCTGGCTTGGCAGCAATGGACTGTGTGATCTTGTATGAGAAAAAAATACACACTTCTACCTTGTTGGATCTACTGTTTTGCAAGTTTTCTAAAATAACAAATCCTTGCTTTCTATTCTCTCATGCTGATTTAGTTTTATTTAGCACTTACCATACCTTTAAAAATAGCATATATTTATTTGTTTTACTTATTTTTGTTCCCTACCAGATTATAAGCTCAATGATTGCAGAACTTTGCTTTACTTGCAGTCATTTCCCCAGTGTTTAGAAGAGTGTCTGGCATATGGTAAGTGATCAAAAACTAATCGTTGAATGTATAAATGAAGTAGATTAGACTGGGTTAAAAGTGAAACTGAATTAAATGATGACCTCAATCCAGTTTCATACCAGCCACCATCAGCTAAATTTGCTCAATTATTTTTCTTTTTTATTGAAGTATAGTTGATTTACAATGTTGTGTCAATTTCTGCTGTACAGCAGTGACTCAGTTATACACATATATCCATTCATTTTTATATTCTTTTCCATTATGGTTTATCCCAGGATATTGAATATAGTTCCCTGTGTTATACAGTAGGACCTTGTTGTTTATCCATTCTATTTGTAATAGTTTGCATCTACTAACCCCAAACTCCCAATCTATCCCTCTCCTACCACCCCACCCTTGTCAACCACGAGTCTGTTCTCTATGTCTGTGAGTCTATTTCTGTTTTGTAGATTAATTTGTGCCATATTTTAGATTTCATATATAAGTGATATCATATGATATCTGTCTTTCTCTTTCTGACTTACTGCATTTAGTATGATAATCTCTAGTTGCATCCATGTTGCTGCAAATAGCATTATTTCATTCTTTTTTTATGGCTAAATTTGCTCAATTCTTTCAACAAATTACCCCGAAATTGCAAAGAGGGGAGGGGGGGCTAGAAAATCAGTGATCCAAAGGACTTGTCCCAAATTTACAAAGAAAAGCAAGACAATTCCAAAAAGCACATTTCCACTTCCAAAGGCAGCACTTTCACAACAGCTACCCCATTCTTACTCAGTGGTAGCCAGATCCCAGGTCCAGGCATGGCACCAGTGCAGCTGCAGAATGAGAAAGAACATGCATTCAGTCCAGAGCTGTTGGAGGAAGCCACTCGGTATTGAGTTCAAGGCTGGCCTCCTAGATTCTAAATAATATATTTTTTAATTGTTCAAGCCACAGTTTGAAAGCAAAGTGCTACCTCCCTTATAGGAAGATAAGCTTCTGCTCAGAAAGTGAAGTCACCAAGCAAGACCTGGCTCAGCCAAGTGAAAGCCAAGAACACTTGACCTAGATCACCGCAGAAGGTGGCAAGGCCCAAGGCATTGCACTGCTCCTTCTCAAAGCAGTAGCAGTGGTTTTCCTAATTAACAGAGCAAGTCTCCAGGGAGCTGGGGAACCCCAGAGAGGTAGGAAGCCCAGTTAAAAAGACTCTGAACTCAAAACACTGGTTCTAAGGCCTAGGCCTGGAGCTGAGGGCCAAGGCCTAGACCTTTCCTAAAAGAGCATTTGGGGTGGAGCGCAGGGAAGGAGGAGCAGGGGAGGGAGAAAGGCTGTGTGCTAAATTCCCCCTTATATACTCCAAATAAACACCTGGCAGAACACCTCCGCATCTGGAGCACGTCACAAGACTCGATTACATGTGGCCAGACCAAGTGCCCCACAGCTGTTACACAGTAAGGCAGATAATTAAAAACAGCAGGTTGCCATGGCACAAAATTGGTCGCTGCTGAACAATTTGTGTGTTTGTCTTTGGAGCTAAAGTACTAGAAGTGAGTTATGTCTTTGGGGGACAGAAAGGTGATTTCTCAAGACACACAAATGACAGGAAATAAAGGATAAAAGGAACTAACTTATTAAGCACCTCCTCTGTGCCAGGTGCCACACATGCATTTTTTTTTCTTTTAATCCCACCACAATCATATAAATAGAAATTATTATCCCTTTTCTCAGGACAAGGAGATTGAAAGGCTCAGTGGCATGCCCAGAGTCCCACAGCAGAGCCAAGTGGCCCAGGTCACATTCAATGCAGGTCTGACTACAGAGCTGTCCTCTTTTCCTTATACCACCAGCTCGTTGCTCTAGGCCCAAAAATACAAATGTTGCCAGATGATGCCTACACACAGGGTGAAAGAATGCCAATGAGCCCATAGACATGGGGAAGGTGTTGGTCCCCCAAGTCATTTGCTGCAAGAGGACAATCTTTGAACACAGACACACACACACACACACAAGTATATTAATCATTTGGTAAAGAAGGGGCCTCAAGGCTTCCTAAAAAGCAGCAAATGGCTCTTTGATCAAAAGGTAAAGAAAGTTTTTAGAAGGTGGTATGTCATTGCACATTTGTGTTTGAGGGACAGAGCCAAGAAGGGTATCAAGCTGGTTGTCTGCTTGAAGAGGGCGATAATGCACGAGGCTAGACACAGCAGCACAGAATAAAAGAAGGACCATCCCTCTAGCTGCATCTCATCAGCCAGACCAATATTAGGCCTCTGACCCTGTTCAGTGGGTTGGATTGGTGGTCTCCAAAAAGATATGTCCACACCAAATCCCTGGAAGCTGTAACTATTGCCTTATTTGGGAAAAGGGTCTTTGCAGAGGTAATTACACTAAGAATCGTGAGATGAGCTCATTCTGGATTATCTGGGTGGGCCCCAAATCCAATGACAAGTATCCTTATAAGAAAAAGGCACAGGGAGATTTGAAACACACAGAGGAGAAGGCAATGTGAAGACAGAGGTAGAGATTATAGTAAGGCAGCCACAAGGGAATACCAACAGCCACCAGAACCTGGAAGAGGCAAAGAACAAACTGTCCCCTAGAGCCTTCGGAGGAAGTGTAGCCCTGCCAACACCTTGAGTGCAGATTTCTGACCTATAGCAGTGTAAGAGAATAAATTTCTCCTGCTTTAAGCCACCCAGTTGTGGTAATTTTTTACATCAGCTCTAGGAAATTAATAAAACCCTTTTCAAAGTTTCCAGTCTGAGCTAATGGGGCAGGATGACCAAACATGGGCACATAATCGAGTTCTGCCCACCACCATATAGTGTTCACCAGTTTCCTTTTCTCCTGATGTGTCATCCTTTGTTTGCTCTTGGGCCTCTGTTGGGTGGCAAGTCACGTAACTGTGCCTCCTGCCACCATGCAGCCAGAACACGCCAGCAACAGCATGGTGAACTGTGGCAGAGGCTTTGTTCCTTGATGCTCTCAAACCCACCAACCCTGCTTCATGCTGCTGCTCATACTGCTGCAACTGTCAACCCCCATTAAAGCTCCTGATACTGCCACCTAATGAAGTTGCTGGTACCATGTACCCTGGTGGGGAGTCTCAAGAAAATCCCTCAGTGGGGCCCGAAACACCTGGCACCAGCCTTGATAGGGTTCTTCCACCCTAGAGGCACAGGGGAACTAATAAATCCAAGGTAGGCCCCCTTTCCTCTAAGATATCCACATGTCTGCATTGATGGAAAGGGGTGCCGTCCACTAAACCCACACACAGCCCTCCTCTGATCTCAGAAGTGTTTTTCTGCTCTTCTGAAATGTTCATCTTCATAAATAAAGAGAAACTTTTCCCTATGTCCCAAATGACGCAACATAAAGTCTAACTGAATTTTACCTTGAGTCCACAATTTCTGCGCCAAAGCAAATAGTGAAAATGGTCAGAGGAGGCCTCTCTCTTTGCTGGGGGAAGACTCAACCATGAGAAACTCTGCCACGAGGACAACCCCTCTGTCTTGGTCATCCCCATCAGCTCTGGGGCCCAGGACCCTTCAGGCAATTGAAGACCCTTACCATCAAGCAGGATATTGCTTGGGCATTGAATCTGACAGTGAATAAAACTTGGGTGAGACCAATCTCTGTCTCTAGTGGCCCAAAATTTCCATCCCACTGACATTAAAAAAATAGAAGAGTCAGGCCTAGAGAAAGGAGGTATCCCTAAGTTGAGAAGACCCTGAAAAGACACCATGGTTGGTGCTGCAGCTAAAGAGTTTGCCTCTACCCACTGATGTCGGCCACTCAGCCAAACCCCTTGCTAAGATATGTGCTGCCCCCAACAAGTAGGAGAACTCCTCTCTCCTACCCTCATGCCACAGTCTATTGCATTGATTCTAAAGTTATATGGTAATGGACTCAGCATCAGAGAATTATTTTATTTAATTTTATTTCAACAGACTTATTGAACCATAACTGATGTACAAAAAACCACATGCTTAACGTATACAATTTGATGAGTTTGGACATATGCGTACACCTGTGATGCTATCACCACGATCAAGGTAATAAACATATCCATCACCTCCAAAAGTTTCCTTAGTCCTTTTCTGTGTGTGTCGTAAGAATGCTTAACATGAGATCTACCCTTTTTAACAAATGTTTAAGGGTAGAGTATTGTTGACACAAGCACTATGTTGTATAACAGATCTCTAGAACCTATTCATCTTATGTAACTAAAACTTTATACCCATTGAGCAACAACTCATCATTTATTCCTCCCCCCAGTCCCTGGCAACCACCATTCTACTCTCTGATGCTATGATTCTGACTAACTTAGATACCTAATATAAGACGACTCACGCCGTCCTTGTCTCTCTGTGACTGGCTTATTTCACCTAGCATAATGTCCCCTGGGTTCATCCATGTTGTCACACATGGCAGGATTTCCTTCTTTTTTAAGGCTGAATAATATTCTATTGTATGTATATACCACATTTTCTTTATTCATTCATCTTTTGATGGATATTTAGATTGTTTCCATATATTGCTATCGTGACTAATGCTGCAATGAACATGAGAGTGCAGATCTCTTTGAGATCCGGATTTCAACGCAAAATGATTTTAGACCAAAATAAAAAGAAGAACTTTTTTACACACAGCACCCTCTCTTCTAAGGACAAAGACAGGAATCCACAAGGGCTGAAGCAGAAAAGAAATCTAAGTGAGAACAGTATTAGAGTTGCCCCTGAGGCCTGGACCAAGCTTATGCTCCTGAGTCCTTCTTCCCTTGGATGAGCTTTTTGCAGGAGGCTCCACGGTTGATGATGAATACAGATTACTGTTGGGCATACCCCACCAGTTCTCTAACTAGGTTTGAATCCAGTGGAGTGAGGTTTAAATTGAGTTACTTCAGCTACACAAGTTCTAAACAGTCCCATACAGTCTCTAGTAAAAATAAGAAACGTCCTCAATTCTGAGAGCCCCTTTCTTCTAACTAAAGATAATAAGAGGTTGTATTTATTAAGCACCTATTACATGCCATCCGTGTCATAGACATTACCTCATTTCATCATTATGAGCCCTGTAGGGTAAGTTTTATTATTCCTATTTTACCCACTTCTGCTGTGACACATCCTCTTATTGGGGACAAGACTGCAGGCAGCCTGAAACAGGACATGAAAAATATTATGGCTGATAAACATTAGCTTCTGTAACAAGTCCTGGCCAGGGTGTGTCACAGGCTAGAAGTTTTCATTCTCTCTCAAAACACAAAGCCCACAAATTAGAGGGCATCCGGTCCTGACCATCATGCCAGCACCTGCTTCCTTGGACTCTTTTCTTTCACAACCAAAACCATTTTTCCTGAGAACTCTTTGAATCCTACACAAAAGCTGAGTCTGGTACATTCTATGGGTATTTAAGACTCAGCAATCTAGTGACTGATGGGGTGGGGAAGGGGTGTGGAGGATGGTAAGTCAGAACTCACTGGTGTTGAAAGTTTAGCAGGGCTTTGCCGCAAGAACTCAATGGAAATGATACTACTCATGGTGCAGGGTATTTGTTAAAAAGTTTGATGCAGTTCCAGTTAGGATGTAGAGAGTCAGAAGAGACTACTGTTTCCACTATAACAACAAGACCAAGCCAGGTATGCTACAAAATCATAGTTGTTTGGAAGCACATCAGAGAGGTGACAACATAAAGAAACCCAAATGAACTAAATTCCAGAAAGTGGCAAACTCTTCCTGGGTGAGAAGACAAAGATCCACCATAGATATGGAAAAGAGAAACCAGCTGAACTGTCAATGAACTGTTAACATCTGGGTGTAGGGTGAGGCAGTGGATCAGAATTCTTGGGGTCTCAGTCACAGGGTAAATCTGACCCCACCAGCAAATTCTTTGCAGCAGGCCTTCACCAAGTGCATGGGGATGGCATTCCAAAGGCTTATAATGGGTCAGGAGTCTGAGAGAGATCCCTGTGAAATGCATGGAGACTTACCTAGTACAAGGCAGGGACCTATGCTGAGGTAGGACCAGGAGAACTGAGGAAAATCCCTCCGAGCCACTCTGGGACTTCACAGAGTACTCAGCAGTGGCCTTCCAAAAAATGGGAACAGGCAAATAAACTGGGAGAACTCCCTGCCAGATCTTCCAGGCCTTCACCAAGAGCACTGCAGTGAATATCTGAACACCAAGAACAGGGAAGAAGGATGGAGACAGATCTCTCAAAGAGCAGAGGCCAAGAGCAGAAGAGACAAGGGCATACATATGAAAGGTAACAAATACTAAAATAAAATAAAGTAAAATAAAATAATTACATATAATACATATATATGTTTCTTTAAAAGACTACTGACTTGCAATAAGGCAAGAAAGAAATAAAAGGCATACAGATTGGAAAGAAAGTAGTAAAACAGCAGTCATACACAGAAGCATCGCTATGTGTGCAGAAAAACCCTATGGATTCCAAAAACAAAGATTATTAAGTAAAATTGGTTGTTATTCAGAATACAATGTCAACATACAAAAATTAGTTGATGTTCCATATACTAGCAACAACTAATTGAAAATGAAAATTTAAAAACCAATGCCATTTATAATAACAATGTTAAAATCAAGTAACTAGGAATAAATCTAATGAAAAATGTGCAAGACCACCACACTGAAAACTACAAGGCACTGTTTAGAATAATTAATAACTTAAATATGTAGAAATAAATATCAGGTTCATGGATTCAAAAAGGCAATAGTGTTAGGTATCCATACCTCCAAATTGATCTATAAATAAAGATATCCCAATCAAAATCCTAGCTAACAAGTTGATTCTAAAATGTATATGAAAGGCAAAAGTCCTAGAATGACCAAAACAAAGTCTCAAAAAAAAAGAAAAGAAGTAAAGTTGAAATATTTATACTACCTGATTTCAAGACTCACTAAAAAGCCACCATAATCAAAACAATGTAGTATTGACATAAGACAAACAAATCAATGAAACAAAATAGAGGGTTCAGAAATAGACCCATACATATAGTACCAATTCATTTTTTTACCAAAGTACCAACCAAGTCAATTCAATGAGAAAAGTTTTTTCAACAAATGGTGCTGACACACTGCATATCCATGTGGGAAAAAAATGAGTATATAAAGAACCCTTACAAATTAACCGTTAAAAACACAAACAACCCAAATAAGATGGGCAAAAGATTTGAATAAATATTTCACAAAAGTAAATATACAAATAGCCAATAAGTGCAAAAAGAGCTTAACATCATTTGTCATAAGAGAAGTACAAAATTAAAGCCACAATGAGACCCAGACACCCTTCACAAAAATCAACTCAAAATGAATCATGGACCTAAATGTAAAGCACAGAACTATAAAACTCTTAGAAGATAACATAAGAGAAAACCTAGATGACCTTGGGTATGGTAATACCTTTTTAATTATAACAGCAAAAATACAGTCCTTGAAAGAAATAATTGATGAGCTGGATCTCATTAAAATTTAAAACTTTAATTTTTGAAGACAACATCAAGAGAATGAGAAGACAAGCCACAAACTGAGAGAAAATATTTGCATAAGACACATCTGATAAAGGACTGCTAACCAAAAAAATACAAAGAACTCTTAAAACACAAATGACTTTAAAAATGAGCCAAGATCTTAATAGACACTTCATCAAAAAAGATATACAGATGGCAAACAGCATATGAAAAGATGCTCCACGTCATATGTCATCAGGGAGATGAAAATTAAAACAATGAGGTACTACTACACATCTATTAGAATGGCTGACGATACCAAATTCTGACAAGGATGTGGAGCACATTGCTGGTATGGAGGCAAAATAGTACCTCCACTTTGAAAGACAGTTTGGTTGCTTTTTACATACTCTTATATACAATCCAGCAACTGTGCTCTTTAATATTTATGCAAGGAGTTGAAAACTTACATCCACACAAAAACCAGCACACGGATGTTTACAGCAGCTTTATTCATAATTGCCAAAACTTGGAAGCAACCAAATGTCCTTCAATAGGCAAATGAATAAACAAACTGTGGTACATCCAGACTATAGAATACTATTTAGTGCTAAAAAGTAATGAACTATCAAGCCCCGAAAAGACATGAAGGGAATTTAAATGCATATTACTAAGAGAAAGAAGCCAATCTGAAAAGCCTACATACTATATGATTCCAACTCTATGACGTTCTGGAAAAGGCAAAACTATGGAGACAATAGAAAGATTAGTTGTTGCCAGGGATGGGGTGGAAGAGAGTTAAATAGGCAGAGCACAGAGGATTTTTAGGGCAGTGAAAACACTCTGTGTGACATTATAATGGTTGATATATGTCACTGTACATTTATCTAAACCCATAGAATGCACACCACCAAGAGTGAATCCTAAGAAAAACCATGGAGTATGATGTGTCAATGTAGGTTCATCCTCAGTAAAAACTGTACCATTCTGTCCTTTCCAATTTTTATAGAGGCTCCATTACAATGACTGATTAAATCTTTAGCTATCAGCAACAGATTCAACCTCCAGCCCCTCTCCCCTCCCTGGAGGTCAGGGCAGGTACGACTGAAAGTTCCAATCCTATAATCACATGGTTGGTTTTCCTGGCAACCAGTCGCCATCCTTAGGTGCTTTCCCAAAATCACCTCATTAACATAAACTCAGGTGTGGTTGAAAGGAGTTTGTTAAGAATATCAAGACATTTTTGGATTGGGTTGTTTGTTTTTTTGATATTGAGCTGCATGAGCTGCTTGTAAATTTTGGAGATTAATCCATTGTCAGTTGCTTCATCTGCAAATATTTTCTCCCATTCTGAAGGTTGTCTTTTAGTCTTTTTTATGGTTTCCTTTGCTTTGCAAAAGCTTTTAAGTTTCATTAGGTCTCATTTGTTTATTTTTGTTTTTATTTCCATTTCTCTAGGAGGTGGGTCAGAAAGGATCTTGCTGTGATTTATGTCACAGAGTGTTCTGCCTATGTTTTCCTCTAAGAGTTTGATAGTGACTGGCCTTACATTTAGGTCTTTAATCCATTTTGAGTTTATTTTTGTGTATGGTGTTAGAGTGTTCTAATTTCATTCTTTTACATGTAGCTGTCCAGTTTTCCCAGCACCACTTATTGAATCCAAAAATGGGCAGAATACCTAAACAGACATTTCTCCAAAGAAGATATACAGATTGCCAACAAACACAGGAAAGCATGCTCAACATCATTAATCATTAGAGAAATGCAAATCAAAACTACAATGAGATACCATCTCACACCAGTCAGAATGGCCATCATCAAAAAATCTACAAACAATAAATGCTGGAGAGGGTGTGGAGAAAAGGGAACCTTCTTGCACTGTTGGTGGGAATGTAAATTGATACAGCCACTATGGAGAACAGTATGGAAGTTCCTTAAAAAACTACAAATAGAAGTACCATACAACCCAGCAATCCCACTACTGGGCATATACCCTGAGAAAACCATAATTCAAAAACAGTCATGTACCACAATGTTCATTGCAGCACTATTTACAACAGCCAGGACATGGAAGTAACCTAAGTGTCCATCGACAGATGAATGGATAAAGAAGATGTGGCACATATATACAACGGAATATTACTCAGCCATAAAAAGAAACGAAATTGAGTTATTTGTAGTGAAGTGGATGGACCTAGAGTCTGTCATACAGAGTGAAGTAAGTCAGAAAGAGAAAAACAAATACCGTATGCTAACACATATATATGGAATCTATAAAACAACAACAAAAAAATGGTCATGAAGAATCTAGGGGCAAGACGGGGATAAAGATGCAGACCTACCAGAGAATGGACTTGAGGATATGGGGGGGAGGGGGAAGGGTAAGATGGGACAAAGTGAGAGAGTGGCATGGACATATATACACTACCAAATGTAAAATAGATAGCTAGTGGGAAGCAGTCCCATAGCACAGGGAGATCAGCTCAGTGCTTTGTGACCACCTACAGGGGTGGGATAGGGAGGGTGGGAGGGAGGGAGATGCAAGAGGGAAGAGATATGGGGATATATGTATATGTATAACTGATTCACTTTGTTAGAAAGCAGAAACTAACACACAATTGTAAAGTAATTATACACCAATAAAGATGTTAAAAAAAACATATATATATTCAATAAAAGGGGCAAGGATTGTCAGTGGAAAAAAATGAATATCAAGACACCTTTATTGCTCTTATCACTTAGGAGTTCTGTGCCGGAATTGGCGACAAAGACCAAATATATATTTTTTATTGTAAGTCACAATATCACAGGTGACTTCGGGAGTTTCATGAACTCCCTGAAAATGTATGAAGAATATTACATATATATGTGCTTGGGACAGGGGAGAAGGGGTGTCCTTAGCTTTCATCAGATTTCCCAAGAAGTTTGTGACCTTTTTGAAAGAGGTTTAAAACAAATATTCTAGCCTCTCTACCCTCTCCCTTGGCAATTTCCTATGACTTCAACTCTTTCCTAGATTCCAGTGACTCTCATACTATGTAATCTTGGACAAATTACTTAACCTCACTAAGGTCTTCATCTCTAAAATGAGAGATAATAAACTAATAAAATCTATCACACAGGACTGTTGTGAGGGCTGAATGACATAATTACATAAGGAACTTAATGCATGCCTGTTAAATAACAGACCAGGGGTCAGCTAAGTTTTTCTGTAAAGGGCCAGACAGCCAGCACAATTCCCTTGAGAAGCATTCTTTCATGCCTTTACCTCCTACCTTTTACTACCTCTGACTCCAAAACCTCTCTACTATTCTTACTCCCAGGATCTTAACTGCCTGCAGAAAAACTTCCCTTGAATGTTCTTTGAAACACAATACATCAAGAATGTAAATAATGATTTCTCTTATCAACTGAACAGCCCTCACCAAATCTAACAGCCAACCCATTAGACATTCCCTAGATATACCAGCACTCCCATGCTTTTCTGCTTCTTCTCGGGCAATTCCCTCTGCTCCCCTTCCACTATCCACCTCTCAAGCAGCTGTTGAACTCTTACTTAACCTTCAAAACCTAGGTCAAATGTCACCACTTCTCAATGGTGTTTCCCAACATTCACCCCACAATCAGCCACAGCAACCTTGGGAGGTGAGTTGTGCCTTTTGCACACGTATGTTGTACATTCCTTTACAGTATGTGTTATGTTTATTTGTGCACATATCTACCTACCCCACTAGAACATGAGCTCCTTGAGGGAAATATTTTTTAAAGCCAGTATTAATGCAGAAATTAATCCAAATTAATGAAAACTTAATATTACAAAGAGGCAATTGAAGTAAGTCATGCAAGTTCTGGGTCAGATCCTGTCTTTATCTAAAATTTTGTTCATGGTGGATTTTTTATATTAATGTTGATTTTATTTTAAATATTGCACTAAAATATTATTTACCTTGATTACTGAGTTTGTTGATGCCCCTTTAAATTCGCACCCGAGGTGAGTGCCTCACTCTCCTCACCCTTGTTCTAACCTTGAATTAGTAACTAGCAGCTCTGGGATTCAAATCTGGGTGTCTCTGATTCCAAAACCATCTGGGTGTCTCTGATTCCAAAACCATACTACTTCCACAAGTCAAAAAGATCAGGCAATATTCAAACTCTCAAAGAGTTCATAATCTGATGGCAGATAGTGACAAATAGGTGGACAGTTACAACAGAAGTGACATCTGCCACCATGGGTGTGACTATAGAAGAGTGAGAAGCTAACCTTGCCTGAGCCCATTAGGAAAGAATCTACAAAAGCAGGAAGGCTTAAACTTAAAGGGTTTCCTTCATATGGATTATCTCACTCTCCTTAGAAGGCAGCAGCAGCTACAGTAAATTCTGGACAATTTTTCATCTCTTTACAAATTAAATGGTAACAGTCATTTACCTTCTGTATGTTTCCCATTAGATTCTGAGCTCCTTAGGGACAAGGCTGAGTGACACACAGCAGATGCTCAGTAAGTGAGGGGTGGAATGTGTGAGTGGGCCAATTAATGAAGTCATTGGCTGTAATACTGTAGCCGCCCCATTCAGTGCACACTGAGGGAGCAGCCAGCCTCCAGCACCAGGGCACTGCACAGAGACATTTGTGGACAGACAACAGGGACAACCACACCAGTCTCTTTCCTGAGAGGCATTCTGACAGACTGTCTCATCCCAGGGGCCTCGCCTGGGCGCTAGGATGCCTGGGCAAGTGCACACACGTGGGCCCATACAACGCTACCTTTGAGCAGTGCATGGAATGTGTCTCTGGATGGTATGTGCTGTGAAGAGCCTCCAGTGTCCACTGGGCAGGCAGCTGGCACTGACTGGGAAGAGCCTAGTTCTGTGTCCACAGCAATACCATCTGCAGACACACTGGGCAGGGCTGGAGACACACACCAAGGAAGGAGGCAGCATGTGATGAGGGCTGAATAAGCTGCTGTGAGGTCAGACTCCAGCAGAGGACAAATGCAAGAGCCACCACTCCTTCCTTCAAGAAGGCAGCCCATCTCCGGACAGAGTCTGATGTTCCACGTAACAAAATGTGGGACTTGAACAACTAGCTCACTTTTCTCATTTACTAAATCGGGATGAAACTTCCCACCTGGTTATGAGGATTAAAAGAGTTCAGATATAAAAATGCCTTCCCCAGAGCTCGGCACATAGTAGGTGCCCAATGCATATTAGTTCTATTCTTGGTCTGCCTTATCAACCAGGTAAAGGAAATATGGCTCCAACCTAATTATAACTGGGGTTTCCCCAGAGCTGAAAGTGATGGCTACATGGAAAAATCTAGCAAAATCCACTTGTGCTTTTCCTTAGTGGAGTCCCAGGATAAGACCCAGCCCTGCCATTTATTGAAGCAGGTATTGCTACCTGCTTCAAGTGACCACATCTAGCCAGTGTTTCTTCATCCATGTAGTAGGGGTATTAAGAGTGGTGGGGACTGACAACTCTTTGAAAAGCATAAAATCCATTGCAAGTTGTTCATTCATGAATTGGTTGGATCCACTCTTTTAAGTCTCCTGTGGGCCAGGTGCTATGTGTCCATAGCTCACGGGGTGCTGCAACAGTTCTGTGAGGCAGACCCTGAGCTCACTGAGGTAAAGCGATGTTTAAGGCACCAAAGGCAATAAAGGGCAGAGCTAGATTTGAATCCCAGATGTGACTCGCTCCAAAGCCTCAGTTTACTCCATGACTCAGCAAGTAACTCACATGTTGAACAAGGCAGCAGATTCTATGTTTGTAACAATAAAAACCATTAATTTTTTAAGCCCTGCCTCAGTAAGTCACAGGGGAGATGATATCTGCGCTTGGTTTTTGAGATCGATGCTGTGGTGCCCCTGACCCAGCAACTCTTTACTTGGTTCACATACCTATCAGCCAGAAGTTCTGTTGACTGCTAAGGGATCACAGCTGCACCCTTTACCAGAGATCTGCCTGCAGCAGATAGAATCCACCTGGCCTGCCAGTGCCTGAGAGGTTATGCACCCATCCCCCACCAAACAAAAACAAAAACAAAACAGGAGCAACCCTCAGTCAGTGCCTGACTGGTTCAGAGTAGGAAAGGCCTGACCCTGCCACAGGGGTGCTCTTCATGCTCCAGAGCTCCCTGTGGGATACGGATGAGGCAAGATTTCAGCTGAAAGTTCCTCTTTGATTGGCTTCATCCCCCCCCTTACCCTGTTGCCCTCACTTCCTTACAGGTTTTCCTTCTGAGAGCACTCCCTCAATAAACCACATGCAAAACTATCCCCATTTCAGGCTCTACTTTGAGGAACCTGACCCAAGACAGTCTTAGAAATGAGGAGGAATGTGTTTTAATTAAGAAAAAAGGGAAGGACATTTCACTAAGAGGGAATGTCTTCAATTAAAAAAATTTTTTAAAAAAACTATTAAGCTCCTGCTTTGTGTCAGGTACAGCACTATGCATTGAGAGAGAGGGAGAGAGAAAAAGCAATCAAAGATGCTCCCAGCTTCAAGGGAGAAGAGGAGCTCACAGAGTTCCGTCAGAACAGAGCAGTTTTGCGAGAAGTGTAGTCAGGGCTGCATTTTAGAAAGATGCTCCTTGTCCTGGCAGGACGTTGGGAGATTAACTGGACTGGAATAGACAGAGACTAGAGGCAGAAAAATTGGATGTAAGATGGCATTATCAAAATGACTTAATTACAGTTAGGATGTATGTTGGAAGGGAAAAGAGCATAGCATTAGAGAAAAAACAAGTAACTAAAAATGTGAAACAATTATTACTAACATTTTTTGGAACTTTAATGCAGTCTGTTCCTGATGACTTTCCCTCTCTCCAATGAGTGTTTATTCCAGGGCTCAGGGATCTAAATAATTCTAAATCCAATTCAACTGGGAGTCCCTCTGGTGCCAGGCCCTGTGCAGGGTGCTGGTCCCTGCCCTCGAAGCATCCACAACCTGGTGGACGTATGGGACAGCTGCCCTGAGGATTCAAAAACAAGGCCAGCAATAATCTTTTCTTTTTAATCTTCCCCTAGCCCCATTTGTAATATTTCTCATTTAATGGATTCTAATCCAATGCGTTATTGATGAATAGTATAATTTGGGCAAGACCAGAGAGTCGTGATAATCCAGTGCTTCTATAAAGGCTGCTGCAGTTGGAAAAGACCATAAGTCCCAACATCAGAAAGACCTGGGATCAAATCCCAGCTCGGCCTTTCGCTGGCTATTTGCCCTCAGCAAATACCTTAACCTCTTTGAGCCTCATTTCCTCATCTAAAAATTGAGAGTTATAATATCTATCTTTAAAAGTGTTTGAGAGAATTCAATAGGACAAGAAAAATAAAGTGTTTAGGATAGTGCCTGAATCAAAGTAGATGCTCAATAAGTGGAAGCGATTTTATTACCATTGTTTAAATCCTTCTTCAGTTCTTCAGTCATTTCCAAACATGGACTGAGGGGAGATATTGATCTCCAGCCAGCTTCCTCATCGGACCTCTCATCTCCTGATTTGCCAATCACTGTGTCACCCGAAGGGCTACTGTTAAAAACAAATGTCATCATGTTCCATAAGAGCTGGTATGAGGTTTCTGGACAATTACTGGCTCTGGCGGGTTAAGTGGCATCTAAAAAGTGCATAGGAAATATGTATCCTGGCGCAATACTCTAAGAAGTGAGCCTTTGTTCCCTCCACTGCTTTACTCTCAAAGCAAGGTTACATCTGTCCATGTTCCACAAGCCTGGGATGCCAGAGAGACACGGCCAATAGGCGGGGCCCCACGGTGGAAGAACCCAGTATCTCAGCTGCACCCAGAGGCCAGGAGCTTGGGGGAAATGGGGGTGATCAGCTCCCCAGCTGCCCGCAAGGCTGCCTCCAGGCCTGCTGCAAGAAGAGACAGAGACTGAGGAGGCCATTACTGCAGCTCCCTACTCCCAACAAGATTCTAATATCAGAGGCCTTGACATCTCTGCTATTTTAGGTCTAAGGAAGTAGGCATCTGAAATTTCAGAGCTATGGGCCATTCCCCTCATCCCCAGAAGATCCTCAGATTGCATTCACCACCATTAATGGAACAGGCCACATTATTAAGTAGTAAGTTCCATTGAGAGGGGAATACAAATTCTTCCTGGGATATTATTGAGAAGAGGACCACATTCTGAGAAAGAATCTCTTTCTTCTCAAAGAGCTGATATTTTATGGAGTCCTGAAAAGTTACAGAAGGAATTAGAACAACAATAGGGTGAGGGCCCGATCCTATGTTTCACTGACCGTCATTCCAGCAAACTTTTCTTCAGTGCCACAGAGCAGGCTGGTTTAAGGCAAACATTTTGATGCAGGGCAGGTTAGTGAAAAAAACATTCAGAGAACAAGCTCACATTCCCAAATGTTTTCACTTGTACCTTGGCAGGAACACCAAAATGGGCGCAAGGGGACATCAGGTGCCAGAAAGTGTAAACTGAGAGTCAGGGTCCTTTTCTTGTTCTTGGCTCTGACACCAGGGCTGTATGACTTTAGACTGTCTCTAGTCCTCTTTGGGCATCAGTTCCCTATGCCATAAAATAAGGCAATTGGACTAGATTACTTTAACTCAAATGTCCATCATGTGAGCCCACCTTTACTATGTTTTCTGTATAAATATACACCACATTGTGATTTTTGTCATATCCACACATCATCTGTACTATTACATTTTCACATTATATTTGGTTAAAATTGCCATGTTTCCTTTTTTTCTTCCTTGAAATTGATTTTAAAAGGAAACCTGATAGAATTACCATGAATGGAAACCATTATCACTTGCCAGAACAGAAGGCAGTCATAAAAATAAATACAGTGAAAACAAAACAATGCTTTTAATTATCTCTGAAAAGTGCTGCCTTTCCAGGATGGGCTCCCTGATGTCTACTCTCTGTTTTTGAAGCAAAGAAATTAGTAAATGGTAAAGAGGTGTTAAGGATATTCCAACACCTATTTGAGACTTTTCCCTAATCAAAAAAAAAAAAAAACCTGAAAAGAGAAAAAAGACTGATAGAGACTTAAAGGTAAAAAACTTCTCTCTACAAGACTGTATCTTTATCACCTAAATTATCTCAATGCCCCTATGGTTTAGGAAACAACTGATAATTTCTAAGGTCTTCTCCCATATTGATATGCCATTTGGGCCCTACTGTACAGAAAGGATGATCATAATTAGTGGAAAATCTGAGTTACAGACTATTCTGAGAGAAATGACTTTCAATATCCAAACAGAGACATTGTCAGAATGTTTTCCAGTTGAAGGACCTTGAACATGCATTAACAAACAAATGGTTTGTGATTTGCCTAGTCATCATCTATTTTCAAATAAACACTTCTAAATGATTTGGCAGTGCCTAAAAAATCATTCACCCTCCTGAGTAATTTAAACAGCACTCCCCCAAATTCTTGTTTATGCTATCAACTTGCTTAATGAAGCATTTTGTCAGGCAGTATGCAAAGATAAATTTAACCAGAACTTATGTTATCAAATTAACACAACTTCCAAATTAGTGAAATTCAGATTAATCATGACATCAAAGAGAGTATTACGAAAACAAAATGCCAATGGATATTTTGGCTGTATGTTCATTATGATGAATGTGTTGGATTCATACAGCAAAGCCTTCATTATAGGACTCTCCAAGGCACTCCTTTCCTTGGAACCATTTAAATGTGATAATATTTGTCTTACTTAGACAGATATAAAATGAGGGAAGGCAATGCCCCTCAAATATCCCTGAAAGATCTTATAATAATTGACAAGTCTAGGCTCTGGACTAAGACAGAATATTCATTAACCTTAATTTTTTTCTTTCCTAAATTTTTGCCTTTTTGCTTTTGCTAATTCTTTATGTGATCTTGGACAAGTTCCTTCCTCTTTCTGGAATTAATTTCCCATATTTAAAAAGGAAGACGGGATGTTGGACTAGGGCAGAAGTCAGCAAACTTTTTCTGTAAACGGCCAAATAGTAAAGATTTTCAGCTTTGTACACCATATGGTCTCTGTTGTAACTACTCATTTAGTCTTTGTAGCAAGAAAACAGCCACAGGCAACATGTAAACAAATGAGCATGGCTGTGTCCCAATAAAACTTTATTTACAGAAACAGATGGTGGGCCATATTTGGCCCACTGGACTATAGTTTGCCTTTCCTAGACTCAAGGATCTCTAACTTCTGGCCCTGATATTGTTTTTATCTAGAAGGGAAGGAAGTTGCCAAGGTCTGTCATTTGACAGAGCCAGGATTAAAACCCAGGTCTCTGAATTTTAAGTCCAGGATCATTCCTCCATAGCAGACTGATCAATCAAGAAACTTGTAGCTACAAGATAAAGCAAAAAGTGCTGTCATACAGAATAGGAAGAATTTCTGTTACCATTTCAAGTATAATTACTTTGAAGTTTAGCAGTGAGTCATTAGGTTCCATGATGAAGGTGGCGTTAAGTGTTCCCCATTGCCAAGAAATGTATCAGATTGTAAGAGAAAAACTCAAGAAGGCTGAATGAGAGCAGAAAAGCAGATCTGAATATTCGTCATTTCCCCATTGCCAAGAAATGTATCAGATTGTATGAGAAAAACTCAAGGCTGAATGAGAGCAGGAAAGCAGATCTGAATATTCGTCAAAGTCCCACAGTGAAAAGGAAACTATTTCCTCTTCACCTCACATGTGCACAGCATTACACAGTTTATAACAAAACACTTTCATATCTGTTATTTGATTTCATCCTCACAATATCTCTGTGAGGTGGGATTCATTGCTTTATATTAATGTTCTTCCCAGTCTCAGTCAGGTAAGCCAAGCACCTTCCTGCCCAGTGGTTTCAGTCTTATTCTCCCCATTCTACAAATAAGAACTGAAATAACCAGCTTGGAGGTCAAACAGCTGGGGAGGTAACAGAGTCCAAAGTCAAACATAAAACAGGCGATTCAAAATCCACAATTTTGGCATCTCATCAGGCTGCCTCTCCTTAAGGACAGAAAACACTTGGTATAGTACATAGCATATTAGGGACTTCAAATTTTAATGAATAGGATAGGATAGGGTAGGATAGGATAGGACAAGACAGACAGAACAGAATAGAAAGCATTTTCCCCTAGACAACACAAAAGTTAGGATAATAGAGAAGCTGTAGTTTAATGAATTAGATCAGTTTTTCCCCCTTTCCATTTCCCTTTTAGTTCCACCTACCCACTCCATAAAGATGCTCTTGTAAACCTCCCTAGAGATGCTTAAAGAATTAACTGAATAGCATCTTAGTATCTGTAGCATCTCAAAAGAAATTCTATTAAGAACCACTATTTCAGAACTACCATATGACCTAGCAATCCCACTACTGGGCATATACCCTGAGAAAACCATAATTCAAAAAGATACATGTACCACAATGTTCACTGCAGCACTATTTACAATAGCCAGGACATGAAAGCAACCTAAATGGCCACTGACAGATGAATGGATAAAGAAGATGTGGCACATATATACAATGGAATATTACTCAGCCATAAAAGAAACAAAATTGAGCTATCTGTAATGAGGCGGATGGACCTAGAGTCTGTTACACAGAGTAAAGTAAGTCAGAAAGAGAAAAACAAATACAGTATGCTAATGCATATACATGGAATCTAAAAAAAATGGTACTGATGAACCTAGTGGCAGGGCAGGAATAAAGACACAGACGTAGAGAACAGACTTGAGGACACGGGGGATGGGGAAGCTGGAACGAAGTAAGAGAGTAGCATTGACATATATACACTACCAAATGTAAAATGGATGGCTAGTGGGAAGCTGCTGCATAGCACAGGGAGATCAGCTCGATGCTTTGTGACGACCTAGAGGGGTGGGATAGGGAGGGGATATGGGGATATATGTATACACATAGCTGATTCACTTTGTTGTACAGCAGAAACTAACACAACATTGTAAAGCAATTATACTCCAATAAAGATGCAAAAAAAAAAAAAAAAGAACCACTATATATTAAGTACCAACTATGAGCCAGGCACTGTGCTAGGTATTTTCCCAACATTGTCTAATTTAATCTCTAAAAGACCTCTACCAGGTGGGCAACATCAGCTCCATTGTGGGTAAGGAAACTGAGGTCCAGAGAGGTTGGGTTCCCACAGTCACAGAGGAAAGGCCAGAGCAGAGATTTGACCCTGGACCTAATTCTAAAGCTCTTGTTCCTTGTACTGTGAGGCTGCCTCTCAAGAAATGAATGGGTTTCACCTCATAGTTAGGGAGTAACTGTAACCTGGTCATAGGAGAGGTGAATCCTTACCCAGATACCCCCTAGAACATCATCTGGTGACCACCTAAGAAAGCTGTAAACCAGTGCTACTCAAAGTGATGCTACCCCAATAGGCAGCATCAGCATCATAACATGGGGGCTGGTTAGAAATCACACTCTCAGGCCCCACCCAGACCTACTGAATAGAATCTCTAGGGACAGGACCTGAGAATTTGTGCTGGGAATCTCTCCAGGTGATTCTGGTGCCCACCAAACACTGAGAGTTTCTGCTGTACAGGCATCTCTGTGCAATCAGTGGCAACTTAAACTATTAGCCAAAGATTGGGAAAATCAGACAGGAAAAGGAATGCATCTTCCTCCAAAGATGCAGTCTCTTATGGAATGGAGAAGTGAACCCAGGGAGCTTCACTTCAGGTTCCACTCCCACAATAAGGAACTCATCCATCCTTTGCAGTGAGAATAAAGGCTGAAAATGAAAGAGGCAAATCAGAATGTTCTATGGCAAAGCCAACTCTGCCCTAGGAAACTTTGGGCCTATTTCGCTCACCTTCACTACACCCTCAGTTCATCAGAGGAACTCTATCTCTGGTCAATTAGTGAATGTAAACCTCCCAACAAGTCAGGGCTTGCTTTTCTCTTTGTGGTTCTTTATTGCTCGTTTATATGCATTCTCACAGTAGATATTGAAAACAAAAATACTCTCCTAGGTTTCCATCTTGGCAGTCCTTTTGCTTTTGAATAGGTTGATACTACAAAGTATGGATTACAGATGCCTGAAGAATATTTATTAACTCTAAGGGAGGAAAAAAAGTTATGAAATAAAGTAGTTATTTAAATCCAATTCTACTTACTAATAATGTCTTGCCTTATTTTTCTTAAATCAACCTTAAATGTGTGGTCAAAAAACTATCTGACTTCACTTTATTTTGGAAACTTCTTAACGTTGCAAAGCAATGGCCCATAATCTCAGCATACTAACATAATTATTTTCATTTTGCCCATTTCATTTCCATTTCAGGCTGTGTTTTCATATTCATATATAATTTTGCCTGGTGGTAATTACACAGCAGAAGTGAAATTTAAGTCTTGCTTTTTTCCTGGTTAAAGTTTCAAGTGAGTTTATGCATTATCTTCATGATGATCATTTTTTTTTAGTTTTTTTATCCTTTTTTTAAAGATTTTTATTTTATTTATATTTTGGATGTATTGGGTCTTTGTTGCTACATGCGGGCCTTCTCTAGTTGAGGTGCAAGGGCTTCTCATTGCAGTGGCTTCTCTTCTTGCGGAGCACGGGCTCTAGGTGCACAGGCTTCAGTAGTTGTGGCACACAGGCTCAGTAGTTGTGGCTCACGGACTCTAGAGCACAGGCTCAGTAGTTGTGGTGCATGGGCTTAGTTGCTCCAAGCATGTGGGAACTTCCCAGACCAGGGTTCAAACCCGTGTCTCCTGCATTGGCAGGTCACTGCGCCCAATCATTTTAAATTTCTAGACAATGGACTCATGTATTGGCATTTCACTTAAGCATACCACAATGGGTCAGGAAGTATTTATTGAGCTCCTACTGTGTGCCAGATGCAATTCCAGGGCCCCAGGAATCTAGCAATCAATAAGATAAAGTCTCTGCTCTCAAGAATGCAGCAGTGGACCGCTCTGCGGGGGGGGGCGGATACTTTTGCTCTTGCCTACATGAATGACACCCCTGGAGCACAGTGCACAGTCTGTGTGGATCCCACAGAGAAGATGCTTACTTGGGGCAGATTCCTTTAATTCCTTTAGGGGGTGGGTGAATGGAAATAAGGGCCAGGTGCAGGCCTAGGGATATACAGACAGTCCCTGACTTATGACAGCTCAACTCAATGATTTTTCAACTTTACGATGATGTGAAAGTGATTCGCATTCAGTAGAAACCATACTTTGAATTTTGATCTTTTCCTGTGCTAGCGATATGAGGTACCACACTCTCTCATGAGGATGGGTGGTGGCAGCAAGCTGCAGCTCCCAGTCAGCCACAAAGTTACGAGGGTGAACAACTGATAAACTTAAACCATTCTGTACTCATACAACCATTCTTTTTTTCACTTTCAGTACAGAATTCAATAAATTACATGAGATACTCAACACTTTATTATAAAATAGGTTTTGTGTTAGATGATTTTACCCATCTGTAGGCTAAAGTAACTGTTCGGAGCACATTTAAGGTAAGCTGGGTTAAGCTATGATGTTCCGTAAGTTAGGTATATTAAATTCATTTTCAACTTACAGTGGGTTTACGGGGACATAATATGCTCGTGGCTGTCGCTACAAATTACCAAACTGCTCCCCTAAGGCATTATACCAATCTTCACTGCTCCCGGAGACAGCAAGCCTGCTGTTTTCAACAGAAACTCATCAGCACTGAGTGTTAACTTTTTTCTTTTTTTTAAACAAATGCCGGGGCTTCCCTGGTGGTGCAGTGGTTGAGAGTCTGTCTGCTGATGCAGGGGACACAGGTTCAAGCCCTGGTCTGGGAGGATCCCACATGCCGCGGAGCAACTGGGCCCGTGAGCCACAACTACTGAGCCTGCGCGTCGGGAGCCTGTGCTCCGCAACGAGAGGCCGCGATAGTGAGAGGCCCGCGCACCGCGATGAAGAGTGGCTCCCGCTCACCACAACAGGAGAAAGCCCTCACACAGAAACGAAGACCCAACACAGCCAAAAATAAATTAATTAATTAATTAATTTTTAAAAAACACAAATGCCAATTGAGTTAGTTCACAATAGTCCCTGAAGAGAAGCTATGGATTTAAATACACATGCTCCCTGGGGATCTTATTCTTCCTCCAGGTACTTCCTTTAGTATCTAAGATGATGCTATCAGATACTGAAGGTCAGAGTTAAAATGGGACACTGATATGTTTGAATAGTCTTCCTAGAGCTAAAGGCAGGAGAAGGTTTTTCCACTGAGGTTTAAGTTTTCTCTGTGGGATAACCTGGCTCTATGTTCTATGCGAAGGAAGGAGGAGGAGTGAACAGGTCATTCCACCAATCCTTACTATCTCCTCCTCCCTAACTCTGAGAGGCAGCACACTCCTCCTCAGGAGCTGGCTCTCTCTTCTCCCATCACTGGTCCCTCCACAGCCTTCTCCATGCCCTCAGTGGCTCCCACTCCCAGCCCAGACACTTCCTCCTTAGCCAGGTCTTGCCTGACTCCTGCCTGGAACACAGAGCTTCCCCCACCTCCCTCCTTGTTGGGGCAGGGCTCACCTGAGGCCCTTTGCTCTAGGAAAGGTGAAGTTGCCTTTTCACCCAGACCTCCCCTCTCAGATCCTGGAGGCCAGGACCTACCCTTGACTTCCTACTGTCCCCAGCAGTGACACATGGCTGGCTCATGATAGATGCTCAACAGATACCTGCACGGTCCAATAAGGCAGAAGAGTCAGAAAGAGGATAAATACTCTGGAAGACTGATAGTCAATTAGAAGCCATGGTCACCACCTTGATGTGATCCTTGGCAATCCTGCAGAAGGTGAGAGACATTAGAGGGTCTTGTATATTCTTCCCATATAATCCTAATCACTCTTTTCTTTTTATTTTCAGTTATCCTTAATTCAGACCCTGCTGATGCTCACTAAAGTTCCTCAAGTCCTCATGTTATTTTGTCCCATTTTTTAACCCTACCTGAACTCCCATTTCAGAACAGAAAAAAACATCGTATTGCTCCTGTGTCAAAATGAAAAAAAATTGTTTAAATCTCATATTTCATGAACACCTTACAGTAATACCTTCTTCTCAACCCTTAAAAACCACCCTGAGCAGTGGGTGTATTGTTATCCCGTTTCACAGGTAGGGAATCAACCCTCAGAGAGGTTAAGCTATCTGCCTGGAATCTCAGCCAGGAAATGGCAGGCAGAATTGAAACCCGGGCAGGCTTTCGGTGGTGGGCTCTTTCCTTTGTACTATTGCTACAGTCAACACCAAATGCCTGATAAATGTCAGAAAACTGAGTTCTCCTAGCTTGGCCACTTACTTCCATGAGAATATTCATAACCATTGCCTTCTTGCGGCATGCTGTGCTTAGCAAATGGGAGTAAATGCTAATGCTGTCCCGATGTCACAGGACTATAAAAACGAGAGCCACGGGCCCCAAAAGCTAAGCAGGAAAGCTGGAGTCTTTGATGTGTCCTTGTGTTGCTCATCTGAACAGCTTGTTCCAAGGCATAATATCTACTTTGAGAAAGCCTCAGCATGGCTCTGAGGGCTAGGTTACAAAACCCATAAATCAGAGTGACACTCAGGTTTACAACATCTCAGTCTACTCTTCATAACCGAATTCACACACCTCAGGTGAGTCGGAGAACTGAGCTTGTGAGCATGGCCTCTGGATTTGAACAAGGAAAAATGTCCACACTGGAAGGGTCTTAGATAATACTCAGCCCAATTCTCTTGTTTTACCCACAAAGAAACTGAGGCCCAAGTTTCTGGCCCCACTCTGACCTTCAGTCTCCCCATCTGAGGTCAGCTCATTCCTCCCTGAAGGCTCTTCCTAATTTTACCTCTGTGAGGCTAAGAAGCCCCATAAAGGCTCAAACTCAGCTCTTCAGACTGGAAGTGCACTGCTAGAGTCAGGGAACAGGGCCAGCGACCATAAACGAAGATGGAGCAGAGAATGCTTCTAAGACAGGAAAGAGAAGAAGCCACAGCACATTTGGGGCCACAGACGGCCCTCCTTGGTTGTATAAATGATAATGGAGACCAATTCCACTTCCTGTCCCACAAACAGTCCAAACCTTTGGAACAAGACACAAGGTGTGAGCCAACTGTGTTAAGTGTACGCACAAGAAAATGAAGGCTAACCTATAGGTACCCAATAAAAGGGCTGGTACCCCAAATGGAGATAAGCAAAAAACAAAAAGGAGTCAATGTTTTACTAGCCAGCTACACTGTCTTAATTTTAAGGACAATAATTTGAATAGAAAAGGAATGAGGAGTAGATCATTCATAGACTCTTAAGAGTAAACCTGCAGAGGTTGAATTGTATAGCTTGCTTTGAATGTGGAACCAGTAGAAAAATCAACCATGGGGCTCGGACGCCTCCTCGTGGCAGAGCTCAATTACTGCAGGGAGGATTCCTCTTCGCCCACTTGGAGCCATTAGCTCTACCCAGGATTCACTATGATGTGGTCAATAAACATTAGTTGAGAGTCTTCCATGTACCAGCTCTGGACTATGTGCCTTCGCATACCTAATCTCACTAATGTTCACATTATGAGAATATCATTAGGCCCATTTTATAGACGATGAAAGAGAAGCTTAAAAAGCTTAAATCACTTGTCCAGAGTTCCCAAGCTAGTAAGGACTCCAACCAAGATCTGAGAAATTCCCAGTCCAGGGCTCCTTCCTCAACATCACACTGAGTACAGAGTGTTGAGGACACAGATATGAACAAGATCTAGCCCCTAATGGGCTATTTGATCCATGTTCACATATTTTAACTGGGCAGACCGACTCATATTAAATAATCAGAATTCAGAGTCCTAAGTGCTGTTTGCACAGAGGTAGGAACTGAGTGAAATCAATGTGCTCGGGACCCCAGCACTCACTGTCCCCCCCACCCCCAGGGCATCCCTGACCAGAATCCTGGGTGGAGCAGGGAGTTGGTCTATGAACCTCAGCTCATTTGTGGACATGGCTTAAAGAACTGCCTCCCTTTCCACCTGACACCTGGGTAAGAAATGAGACCCTGGCTTGAATAACTGTAAAAACAGACATCATTAACCAGCCTAAACCCTCAAATGCTCCAAGTCAAGGCAGAGTCGAAAGAGAGTTAACAAGGCCTCCAATTTGTCTTTTACAGTGTTTGATATGTCAGGTCAAGAAGATAGGAAACCTATGGGAACTCCACGCAGAGAAAGTCAAGGCTGTTATTTTGGTTTGTTGACAGGAGTGACAGGTTAAGAAATGACTGTGGCCACACAAGACCTGGGCATCTATTTTTGCAAGGTACCAGAATGCCATTTTCTGTCTGGCACTGATAGCAAACCATCCCACAAGAGAGAAAAACAGTTACAGATTTCTTCTGGAACTAGCCTTCTTTTATATACATGAAACCTATACTGGGGCAATGGGGGTATCTTTTTGCGTGGATGCTTAATAAATACATTTTTATAGAAATAACATCATACTTTACACACTACTTTACAAACTGGTTTTCACCCAAACTGTGAATAATTTCTCATATTACTTAAATACTCCTCTACCTCATTTTCTGGATAACTGTCCAGAACTCTAATTTGTAGATATATCTTAAAATATACAATTAAAAATAGAAAATGAAATTCATATGGCTTCAAATTTTTATTACAAAATTATTTTTGTAAAAATACTCAGAGCTAATAAGTCTTTGTTACAATTTCATTTTTTACATTTAAATCTGTGTGTGACATTTTTTTCTAAATACTTAGCCAGTAAGTCAGCATCTTTTATTCATGTAAGGTAGAGGTTAAGAGCATGAACTGTGGTGTTCAGTCTGGGTTCAAATTCCAACTGCAGTGTACTAAGCCGGTGACTTCACGCTGGAAGTGACTGCACCTAAATTTCATTCCCCTTGTCTGTAATAAATAAGAAATGATAGTCCATGCCTTCTGCTGCAGGAAGTAAATAACAGACAACAGATAATGCTCAATAAATGTTAATTATCTGTACTTTTCCCTATTAATTCAAAATACTATCTCTATCCCATTTTTTATATATATATATATATACACACACACACACACACACACACACACACACACACACACACGTGTGTTTTTCTGAGGTTTTTATTCTGTTGCACTGTTCTATCTGATTACTCTTGGACCAATAGAACACTGTTTTAAGTATTTTACTTTTATAATTAGTTTCAATAAAACTGAGGTGTGCCTCTCCTCATTATACTTTTTTACATTTCTTAGCTTTTCTCATAGAATTTGAGGATCGTTTTTGCCAAGTTCAAAAAAACTCATGAAAATATTTATCAAAATTTCATTAAAGTTATGGTTTTTTTAATATAAAATATTCCAATCAAGAAATCACAAAATAACTCAATTTAATCCAGTCTTCTTTCATGCCTCTCTGTACCATATTATAGTTTACAAAGGTCCTGCATATTTCTCAAATGTATTCCTTTTTAAAATCTTTCCTATTGCTTTATGTTTAGGACCTACCCACATTAGATTTTCCAGCTCTTTTTGATGATATTCATTCATTCATTCATTCACTCAACAAATATCTATGGAGTACCTACTATGTGCCAGGCACTGGACTAAGAGCTTAGAACACATTTGTGAATTAAATTCACACACACACACATACACACCACTGCTCTTGTGGAGTTTACATTCCAGTGGAGGGAGACAGAAAATAAAAAATAAACATGATCAATAGGCAAATAACATAATATTTCAAAATATGTTAAGTACTATGGGGAAAAAGACAAAATAGGAGGAAATCAGGAGTATTGGAGGGATGCAATGTTAAATAGGGTGGTCAGAGTAGGCCTCATTGAGAAGGTGTCTCAAAAAAGGACATGAAAAAAGTGAGATAGAGCTGTCTACAGGAAGCATTCTAAACAGAGGTCGCGGTCAGTGCAAAGGCCCTGATGGGAAAGCATGGCCAGCACGGACAAACAAGGAGGCCATGTAAATAGGAAACCTAATGATATATGTATGGCTCTTTAAGGATAAGACTCAGTACTCATGCCAGTAGTGAAACCTTGGAAAAGGTAGCACCCACAAAGACATCCTTGAACTTCAAATGAGTCAGCAGTCTCGGTGTCTTATGAGGTGGAACCACCTTGACTGAACCATGCATCTCTGAACCAAAGGCCCCTCTCTTATGCCTTGAAACTAGACCTCTCAAGGCAGGTCTCATACACTGCAGGACAATTAGAATCCCTGCTCCCTGCCTGCTAATTGCCAGCAACACATCCTGTCGTTGTGACAATCAAATCAACCCCAAACTTTTTCCAAATAATTGTCAGCTGAGAAGCTCATGAGGGGCCATCAGGAATCATAATTCTAGGCAAGTCTTGCTATCAGAGTCTTGCTGGCTTATTCATGACAAGGCATACTATGTTGGTAACTGAACAGGGATTCCCTATGCTTCACATACTAGCCAGATTGGCAGGAAAATTGACCTTATGCTTTAAAAATGAAGTTCAGAGAGGTGAAGAATCTTGTTCAATGCTACACATAGCTGGTAAGTGGAGGAATCAGGATATAAGCCCAGACCTTCTGGCTCCTTTTACACATATATGATAATTTAGCTCTTAACTGCTGTCCACAGAACAACAATTATACTATCGGCAATTCTAAGTTCACTCAGCTCATTTCAATTTAAATAAAAGCTTTCCATATTAAGAGAAGACAAAGGGAAAAAATGGGCCTAATCCTATGTAATTTGACATTATAAATAATAACAGCATTAATAATAACTAATGGTAATTAAGTGTGTACTAAATGCCCAGTACTGTGCTAACCAGCTTACCTGGATTTCTTACTTATACCTTTACAATATAGGTATAGTTATGACCACCCTCTCTAAAACTTAGAGGTAAGCTTAGAGAAGTAACTTGCCAAGGTCATGAAGAGAGAGAGAGGTAGAGATGGGGTTTGATACCCACAGTTACTCCTTTAACCATTAGGCTATATCACCGTGAAATAGTCATGCTTCCTTGCACTTCTACAGCAGCAATTAATAAACCATATGAGAATAACTTGATATATTCTACATCAGGCTTTCACACAAAACTCTAATACAATGCCTCTTTTTTTAAAATTTTCTGTACAACAAATCAGCTAGTCTAAATAGCAGATCCCAGAGTGATGTCTAAAAGCTAAATTACCCCCTAATTACCAGTAGAAAAGTTGTTTGGCTGAATTTAGGAACACTTGAAAGTCACTGGTTGCCTTTTGGTAACTTTTAGCACCTAAGTTATTTTTAAAAGCAAATCACACTTAAAGCTTTTTATCTGTCAGGCCATAAAGGTTTCTTGAGTGTCAAATGAGTTTTGATGAACACTGTAGGTGAATTGTACAATGAATCCAGGCCATATACTTTACATTTCCCCAGAAATACTATACACTGGAGTTTTAGCAACAAGGGACAAAATCTTGCCAATGTCTATCACTTTTTGCCAAACACAAAATATTTGAAAAAATCTTATACCACACTGAAACAAGTCTGAATTTCCTCTTTTTCTACAAAGCCATTCAAGACATTTAATAGCCGGAATAAATCACAGAGTGTAAAATGTTCAAGTGGGAGAGTCACAGGAGAATCAGTTTTGGAGTTATTAAGAGACAAATGAACAATAATACTAATGACAAATTTTACCTCTCCTAAAGCACTCTCTGCCACCCAGTTCCAATTCTGGAGTTTTATCTCAAGAGTCAGAAACCAGCTCTATCATAAGTAGAAATCGATTCTCATGGAAAAATACTCTCCAAATACGTCAGCAGACAACGCTAAGGAAGACGGAAGAAAAATAAAAGAAAATTACTCAAGAAAAAAAAGAGCCAAAGGGACTCGAAAGATCACTCAGCCCAATCTTATCTCAATATTTTATAAGAAGGTAAAATTATATTTTCAAATGATTATACAACTTACATGATGATTGTTTTTTAAATGATTATACAATTTGTTAGCAGCAGAAATTAGATCGCTTAATATGTTTATCTGTTTGTTCATGTATATGTAATTTTAACCCCCTAACACTTCCCCAAAATTAAGATCATCAAAACAGAAAGATATCATCAGTTAAGGAGGGAAATAAATGTATCAAAAGCCACAGCTAATAGTGCTAAGAGAGTTACTATAACAAAACATTAAATGTAACTTTGCTATTTCTGGCATCCAAAGCCAAAAAGAGAGAGAGAGAAGTTATAGACTCTTATTGCCTTACAAAGATTTGTTGATTACTCTTTGTCAGGTGAGATAAGCATTTTCCTGATATTAATTTCTGGAAGGAATTTATCACTCTGTACTTCATTAGAGGGACACTGAAAATCATCCCCAGTAACACCCTCCACATTGATTCTACTAAAGGTATACAGATTTCTTCCCATGGTCATTTATAAAAGTTAAGGCATGACATTAAACTGTTCCTCAGTGATGCTTTTTTCTTGCAGGTGACTGAGTTAATATGGCCCAAGTATGCATGTTGATGCTGGTTGGTCTTAATGGCTATGAGGCCAGAGTTTAGAATACAGAGATGAATGGATGAAATGTCACTCAAATTTACTTCCTCAAACAGCAACAGCCCTGGCCTAGCTCTGAACAAGGGCTGGATCAGTCCTCACTGAGATATACTCTCTGGTGAGACCCAAAAGTGTTGGTTTTACTGGTTGACAGGATTCATACCCTTGGGTGGATATGTTTAACAAAATAATATAAAACAAGAAAGTGACAAAAGATCTTGAAAACTTTATGACACTGCAGTAATAATGTTCAGTAATGGCCTTCCTTACATAGTCTCTTCCCATACAGACTCAGGCTTGGCCATGTAACGTGCTTTCACCAATGTGATTTGTCCTCAGATCACCATGTGCCGAAGCCCAGAGTAGCTTACTGGGGAACAAAAGACCACGTGGAACAGAGAGGAGGTGTCACAGCTGAACAACTGATTTGTCAACGACCAGACATGTGAGTGAGGTTATCCTAGATCATCTAGGCCCAGCCAACTGGTCAGCTAACTGAAGGACTGCCCGGTCAACAACCAACTCATAAACAAAAATAAAATGGTTGTTGTTTTAAGCCATTACATTTTGGGGTGGTATTTATGCATCAGTGCTAACTGAAACAGATACCCACTGCAAGCAAATCCTTAAGTGAGAAAGAGATTTGAAAATATATTGGTCATTTTAATCTCTAGATGAAGTGGTTCTCTGTCCCTGGTTTATAAGTGAGTGATGTTCCAACAATCTGTAGAAGTGCTGTACAGAATTCAAAATACATTTTCCCATAGAAACACTGACCAAAATGATGACTGAGTTCCTGTCCTGTCCACAAAGGTATATTTAACCAATATAAGGTCTTACTTAAAAAATACATTAAGGGGACTTCCCTGGTGGGACAGTGGTTAAGAATCCACCTGCCAATGCAGGGGACACGGGTTCAAATCCTGGTCCGGGAAGATCCCACATGCCGCAGAGCAACGAAGCCCATGCGTCACAACTACGTAGCCTGCGCTCTAGAGCCCGCGAGCCATAACTACGGAGCCCACACAACACAATTACTAAAGCCTGCGCGCCTAAAGCCCGTGCTCCACAACAAGAGAAGCCACCGCAATGAGAAGCCCGCGCACCACAACGAAGAGTAGCCCCCACTCGCTGCAACTAGAGAAAGCCTGCGTGCAGCAGTGAAGACCCAACACAACCAAAAATTAATTAATTACTTAATTAATTTTTAAAAAAGAAAAAGAAATACATTAAGATGTAAAAATGTTAAGCAATTATTATAAGTAAAGTAGAAAGTGCAAATGAATAAGCAAATTTAAAATATGAATGATGGTATCTGACAAAACCAAGCTCATTTTTAGATTTTTTTCTTAATTACCTAAGCCAATGGTTTCTGTGGTAAGCAGCAACTGACATGGCTTCCAGGGATCCTCCATCCTGGTATTCATGCCACTGTATAATCCCCTCCCACTTGAGTGTTGGCTGGACCTAGTGACTTACTTCTAATGAACAGAATATGGCAAAGTGATGGGATGTCACTTCCATGATTAGGTTACAAAAGACTGACTTCCATCTTGCTGGTATTCTCTCTCTACTGCCTACTCAGCTTGCACACTTTGATGAAGCAAGCTGCCAAGTTGGAAAGATTCACATGGCAAGGAAATGAGGGTGGCCCTCTGGCTAACAGCCATAAGAAACTGAAGCCCTCACTCCAAAGCCTATGAGAAACTGAATCCTGCCAACCACCATATGAGCGATCTTATAAGCAGATTCTTCCCAAATCAGGCCTTGAGGTGAGACGGCAGTCCAGTGAACACCTTGACTGCAGCCTTCTGAGAGATCCTAAAAGAGAGAATGTAGATCGGCCATGCCTGGATCCCTAACCCACAAAAAGTGTGACATAACAAATATGTGTTGTTTTAAGCTGCTAAATTTTGAAGTTATTTGTTAACACAATAGATTATATATTATGGTCTCTAAACCTGTATGGGCATCAAAATCACATGAGGAGTTCCTACGTTTTTTATGTTAAAATTTAATTTTTAAATTTTTTTTTTCAGTTTTATAAGTAAAAATAGCCTAATTATTTTTAACTTTTTCAAAAAACAAAACAAAACACTTTCCTCTCCAAAAATAACCACAATATCTATTTGGAGCATATCCTTCTACATCTTTTTATATATTGCATACTATATAATGATATCATACCATACGTACTGTTCATCAACTTGCTCTTTTCATATAAAACTAAGTCTGAGACCTTTCCATGTCAATGAATGCATATTTATTACACTATTCTAACTGCTTCAGACTATTCCATAAAATGAATGAACCATAATTCATCTAATCACTTCCCTACCAAGACACATTTAAGTTGCTTCTAATTTTTTATATTATAAATAATGTTTTAGTAAATATTCTTGGACATACATGTATACAAATAAAGGATAAATACACTTTTAAAGTCGAATAGACACAGCCAAAATGTTCTCCCAAGAGGCTGCATGAATAATCACCAATTGATGCAAAATACGTCTAATATATAGTATTATATATTAATACATTAATAATTATTAATATAATAGTGTATAATATAAATTTCCTCACCTTTATTAATAATATTATGTTTTTGTTATTCTTGCCAATCTGATGAATAAAAAACGTTATTTCACTTTTAATCGTATTTTATTACAATCTAATAACCTTAAAAAAGCATGTGGATTTCATTTTCCTGCACACAAGTGAATCATTACCACAAGTATCATCATACAGCTCTTCCAGGACATGGGGAGTTTTTAAATTTTTATGGATAAAAGAAAAAGAAGAGATATCTTCCTCAGGTAATTTACATGTGTTGGAAGATACAGATGAAGGAAAGGAATTATTTTAAAAGATAAGAACATAAGTAAACCATGGACAGTGGGCAGAGAATGGGGTGTGCAGCCTGAGATGTGAATGGTAAGAGGCGAAATGGACAGACTGGGAGAAGTGTGGTGTTGACCTGTGAAAGATATTTGTTATCTTAAAACTGTGGACCTTGAAAATACCTATAGTTGTTTCTTGGGAGTATAGTTGTCTGTATCAATGATCTATGAATTGAGTCTTCTGAAGAAATTATGTGCTCAAATAAAACCCAGTAAGAGCACCTTTTTCTTTGATATCTGAAAGGAAGATGAAATATAATATTTCTAATATCACAGCAGTTCTTCAAGGTACATACTATTCTCATTTTATAGCTGGGGAAATGAGGCTTGGAGCAATGAGTAAGTTTGCCCAACTTTACAGTCAATAACTGGCAGAGCAGAGGCTTAACCCAAGGATATCTGGTACCAACACCCTCACTCTTTCCACCAGGCTCTACTGCCTCCAAACAGTCAGAAGAACTTGGCCCTGACGCTGGTTTGTCATCATTCATGTTGTGTGATCTGGGGAATGCCATTTAAACATTTTGGACCTAGATTTCCTTCTCTTTGGAAGAAAGGGGTAGAATCAGATAATCTATGGGGTTTCTTCCAAATCTAACATTCTTGGACTCTATTTACTATATCCTGGATTACAAAATTGAATTAGCGCAATACAGAGAGAAAGCAAGCATTCGTCTAAAGGTTAATTTACCGTAGCAAATGGGCCTTTTAGAGACATGGTTCCAGGAAGAAATTTCTTGCTCCCTTAGGAGCAAGAAATCATAAGTTTGAGGATGGGAATCAGAGCAGGACAAGGAGGCCATCTCTAGGAGACTGTTCCAGAAAGTGTGAAGTTTCAAGAAGACTTTGACATTCAGTGGGATGAAATATGGTTCATAGTCAAGCTCATATAAGAAGAGAATGTGAGAGAGAGTTAGAAGGGAAGACTGAAAGGACTAACTTTTTGAAAGTCTGACTAAAACTCATTTAATCTACACTTGTTTTCATAAAGCCATTTTTTCAATTACTATTATCTATTTGGAACTGTTTCTCCTAGAGTAAATATGAGATCTCCCCTTATGCATAGTTGGAAATTGGAAATTAAGGATGAGAAAATGAGACCATGTTTAGTATAAGAAAAAGGAAAGGCATAGATCATCTCTTTTAATGTAACAGTTTTTTCTCACTATAAAAATAATATATATATATTACAGGAAAATGGAAATAGAAATTATTTTAAAGATTTATTAAAATTCCATCACCTCATCATATAGGTGTGTTTCGTTTTAGTTCTTTTGCTGTGCACGTGTTTTTCAAACAAAAACGGAATTCTATCACACATGCAGTGTTTAGCTTATATTTTAATTCAATATTACAAAAAGAGCATTTTATCAAGTCATTACAAATTCTTGAAAAATAGCATTTTTAATGGCTGTATGATGTTCTACATTTTGGATGTGTTGTGATTTACTAAACCATTCTCCTGGTGGGGGACAGAAGGCAATAAACTATATTTAAAATGGATAACCAACACAGACCTACTGTATCGCACAGGGAACTCTGCTCAATGTTATATAACAACCTAAATGGGAAAAGAATTTGAAAAAGAATAGACAAATGTATACGTATAACTGAATCACTTTGCTGTACACCTGAAACTATCACAACATTGTTAATCAACTATACTGCAATATAAAATAAAAAGTTAAAAAAAAAAGAAGACCACAAACATATGTGTCAAAGAAGTGAGAGATGCCAAAGAACTCTAGGATTTAGTGTTCTAGTTACCTATTGCTATGTAACAAACTACCCCAAAACTCAGTGACTTAAAACAATGTAACTTATTTCCTTCATGAATCTGTGATTTGGGCAGGGCTTGGGTGTGGGAGGTAGCATCAGCTGTGCTGGATCAACAGCTGGGGGCTAGAATCACCTGAAGGCTCTCTCATTTAATGTCCGGCAATTAAAGCTGGCTGTTAGCTGAGACCCTACCTGGCCCTGTCAGCTCCAATACCTAGATGCAGCTTTTCCTTGTAGCCTGGACCTCCCTACAACATAGTGGCTTGGGTTCCAAGAAGCTGTATCACATTTTCAAACCTAGCCTCAGAAGTCACGTACATCCCTTCTGCCATACCCTATTAGCTAGAAGTGAAACTAAAGGCCATCCCACACTCAAAAGGAGTTTAGGCTCTACCTTTCGATGGGAGGAGTGTCAAAGAAATTGTGGATTTGTTTTAAAACCACCACTTTTGGGTGCTCTCATAAAACCCTCACATTGGAGTCTTTTCCTGAAGCCACACTTCTTGGCCCAGGGAGTGTGCATTCCTCTCCTACTCAGCTTAGGTCAACCTTTAGGCTTCCTGGAGGAGAGAGCTGAGGACTCCACAAATGGACCTGACTCGGAGTTGACTGTGGTTCTTCAATCCAGAGCCACAAAGCAGGAAGGATCTTGTCTCAGAGGTGTAAGCTTCTCCCTATCTTGCCCCACAACTATTCCTGCCACTCCACAAAGTTCCAGGTTTTAGTTCCCACTCCTCCAGGAGCTTTCCAGTCCTATCAAGTTAAGTTCACAGATCCAATTGCTGGGGCAGCCATGACAGAACTTGAATCATAAGCTCATGACCCCCACTCTGTTGAGCACCACTCTTCACCCAAGCAGACCTTCCTAAGGCCCCAGGCTTCACCACACCCATGGTCAAGTTGACTCCAGCCAGCAGAGCTGTCCTCCTACAACTTCTCCTCTCTTCTCCACTAGAGGACTAGTGAGGCTGGTGAGCTGAGCCTGATCCCTAGGACAAGCTCTGCATATGCAATTCTTCCTTCTAGAGCCTTCAGACTCTTATCCTAGCCAGCAATCCCTCCCAGGGACCTGTACAAGAACCAGATATCTTCCCATTCCTCCCTGCAAGCAGGCAGGTGACTCAGAGTGGTGTCCAAAGGGAAAGTGCCCATCACCTCAGACTAGCTAGAACTCCTCATCTGCACGCTTTTCCCAAAGATTTCAGGCTTTGTGAGGGTCCCAAGGGGTGGGTCCTAAAGGCAGCAGATTGGGTCGGGGGGTATGGCAAGCAGGTCTGAGGGAAAAGCCACAAACCAGGCGCAGGAGGCAGCTGGTGGAAGGAAATGGGCCAGGGGAAGTGGGGAGACATAGGCTGAGGGGAAGAGGCATAGAAAGTTTACAGAGAAGCTAAAATCTGAGGTGTATCCTGAAGGAAGAATAGAAACTATCACATCAACATTACCACCCTTCATAATCCCAGTTTGTTTATGATATGCCAAATCTACTTTGAACTATGCTAATAGACTTTGGTTAACTCATTTTAAAAGCTCTTCACCCCAGGAGAGGATAATTGTGAATCTACCTTTCAAAAATAAGCAATATAACTGGGGATTCAAACTTATAAATCCATTGGCCACAGAGACTTTTCCGAGTCAAAAAATAAAAGCATTTGACATAAACAAAATCCAACAGCACATTAAAAGCATCATACACCATGATCAAATGGGGTTTATCCCAGGAATGCAAGGATTCTTCAATATATGCAAATCAATCAATGTGATAAACTATATTAACAAAATGAAGGAAAAAACACATACGATCATCTCAACAGATGCAGAAAAAGCTTTCAACAAAATTCAACACCCATTTATGATAAAAACCCTCCAGAAAGTAGGCACAGAGGGAACTTACCTCAACATAATAAAGGCCATATATGACAAACCCACAGCCAACATCGTTCTCAATGGTGAAAAACTGAAACCATTTCCTCTAAGATCAGGAACAAGACAAGGTTGTCCACTCTCACCACTATTATTCAACATAGTTTTGGAAGTTTTAGCCACAGCAATCTGAGAAGAAAAAGAAATAAAAGGAATACAAATCAGAAAAGAAGAAGTAAAGCTGTCACTGTTTGCAGACGACATGATACTATACAGAGAATCCTAAAGATGCTACCAGAAAACTACTAGAGCTAATCAATGAATTTGGTAAAGTTGCAGGATACAAAATTAATGCACAGAAATCTCTTGCATTCCTATACACTAATGATGAAGAATCTGAAAGAGAAATTAAGGAAACACTCCCATTTACCATAGCAACAAAAAGAGTAAAATACCTAGGAATAAACCTATCTAAGGAGACAAAGGACCTGTATGCAGAAAACTATGACACTGATGAAAGAAATTAAAGATGATACAAAAAGATGGATAGATATACCATGCTGTTGGATTAGAAGAATCAACATTGTGAAAATGACTATACTAGCCAAAGCAATCTACAGATTCAATGCAATCCCTATCAAACTACCACTGGCATTTTTCACAGAACTAGAACAAAAAATTTCACAATTTGTAGGGAAACACAAAAGACCCAGAATAGCCAAAGCAATCTTGAGAAAGAAAAATGGAGCTGGAGGAATCAGGCTCCCAGACTTCAGACTATACTACAAAGCTACAGTAATCAAGACAGTATGGTACTGGCACAAAAACAGAAATATAGATCAATGGAACAGGATAGGAAGCCCAGAGATAAAGCCACACACATATGGTCACCTTATTTTTGATAAAGGAGGCAAGAATATACAATGCAGAAAAGACAGCCTCTTCAATGAGTGGTGCTGGGAAAACTGGACAGTTACATGTTAAAGAATGAAATTAGAATACTCCCTAACACCCTACACAAAAATAAACTCAAAATGGATTAGAGACCTAAATGTAAGACCAGACACTATAAAACTCTTAGAGGAAAATGTAGGTAGCACACTCTATGACATAAATCACAGCAAGATCCTTTTTGACCCACCTCCTAGAAAAATGGAAATAAGAACAAAAATAGACAAATGGGACCTAATGAAACCTAAAAGCTTTTGCACAGCAAAGGAAACTATAAACAAAACAAAAAGAAAACCCTCAGAACGGGAGAAAATATTTGCAGATGAAGCAACTGACAAAAGCTTAATCTCCAAAATTTACAAGCAGCTCAATATCAAAAAAGCAAACAACCCAATCCAAAAATGGGCAGAAGACCTAAATAGACATTTCTCTGAAGAAGATATACAGATTGCCAACAAACACATGAAAGGATGCTCAACATCACTAATCATTACAGAAATGCAAATCAAAACCACAATGAGGTATCACCTCACACCAGTCAGAATGGTCATCATCAAAAAATCTACAAACAATAAATGCTGGAGAGGGTGTGGAGAAAAGGGAACCTTCCTGCACTGTTGGTGGGAATGTAAATTGATACAGCCACTATAGAGAACAGTATGGAGGTTCCTTAAAAAACTAAAAATACGACCCAGCAATCCCACTATTGGGCATATAGCCTGAGAAAACCATAATTCAAAAAGAGTCATGTACCACAATGTTCACTGCAGCTCTATTTATAATAGCCAGGATATGGAAGCAACCTAAGTGTCCATCGACAGATGAATGGATAAAGAAGATGTAGCACATATATACAATGGAATATTACTCAGCCATAAAAAGAAATGAAATTATTTGTAGTGAGGTGGATGGACCTAGAGACTGTCATACAGAGTAATACCGTATGCTAACACACATATATGGAATCTAAAAAAAGAAAAATGGTTCTGAAGAACGTAGGGGCAGGACAGGAATAAAGACGCAGATGTAGAGAATGGACTTGAGGACGTGGGGAGTGGGAAGGGTAAGCTGGGACAAAATGAGAGAGTGGCATGGACATATATACACTACCAAGTGTAAAACAGATAGCTAGTGGGAAGCAGCCGCATAGCACAGGGAGATCAGCTCGGTCTTTGTGACCACCTAGAGGGGTGGGATAGGGAGGGTGGGAGGGAGATGCAAGAGGGAGGAGATTGAATGTTCCAGGAAGAAGACACACTCCCCCACATTCTACCTTTTTGTATCTCTCAGTTACAAAGAAAGTTTTACCTATTGGTCTCTGATTTTTCTAAAGTAAACCTTCAGAATATTATTTTTGGATGATTATATTTTGGATCAACTTTTTAATCCAGGAGCCTAAGAAAGCTTTTTTCTTTGAACCTTTTTTTTCTGTTTCAAAAGTTTCAGACTTCATTGTTTGGATTTCATTCCAAGTTCAGACTGCTCAGAGGCCCAGTGGGATCACAACTTGGCAAAATATATCCCTTTTCCTAAAACTAAGCAACTGTTACAAACATCTGAGCTTCCACACTGGTGCTGTTGAAAGGGCATTTTCCTATCACAAAGGCAAACCCCTGCTGGGCTGTGGGTAGAGGGAGCGAGCTGGGGAGCCAGACCCAGCTGAAACCCTTTTCATCCCCACCACCTTTTTATCCACCCCCCACCTCCCCGGATTTTCTGGGTCTGTCATTTGAGACTAAGTCATATAGGCAAATTCAAAGTTCAATCAGGGACATGGACAAGAAAAGACAACAAAACACTCATTCTTCTCATCAAGATCTTTTCCCAGATTTGGAGATATTGCTTGGCACACACAGGAGGTACCCAATAAAGTTTACTGAAGAGAAAGAAAGAGAGAGAAGAGGAGGAGAAGGGAGGGAAGGAGGGAGGGAGGGAGGGAGGGAGGGAAGGAGGGAAGGAGGGAGGGAGGGAGGGAAGGAAGGAAAGGAGGGAGGGAGGGGGAGGGAGGGAGGGAGGGAGGTAAAGAAACAAAGAAAGAAGCAAAGAAAGAGGGAGGGAAGGAGGGGGAAAGATAAAAGAGAGGGAGAGAAGGGAGAGAAAGGAAGAAGGGGAAGAAAAATATTCTGAAATGATTTGAATAAACATTTATATATGTACATATACTGTATTTTATAAGAAATTAATTATAAACAAAGCTGAGAACTTAATATGCAGCCAGCACTGTGCTAAACTGCATTACACACAATAACACAAACCTCATGATAACACCATGAGGCAACAGCCATTATTAACCCCATTTTACTGATGAGGAAACTAAGCTTAGAGAGATTAAGTAACTTGCCCCAATCCCAAAACTAGCAAGTGTGAGGCCAGAATTTGAGTCGGATCTGATAAGAGTTTGATTCTTTCCTTTCCTCTTTCTCCTTTCTCCGTTCTTTTTTCTTTCCTCTGCTATTCCTCCTCAGGGTCCCAGAAAACTTTGTTTCTCCTTTTTTCATTCTTTATAATGGTGATAGCCAATTCAGGTCATGGGCACACAGGTGTAAGCCTTAGCAATAAAGCAATCACATGGCTCATAGAGCTCACTCACCAGAACCTGGGTTTGCCATCTCAATAGGCTATGTGGGCTGACAAAGAGCCAGACTGGCTCGTACATGACAAAAGTGAGGGAGTAGCACTCTAGACAAAAGAAATAGTATCGCAAAGAAATAGTATTAAGGCAAGAAGGAACATTCCAGGAAATGAAAGGACCCAATATGGCTCCAGTGACATGAGCAGTGAGATCAGAGGGAGCCAGGGGCCACCATGATAAAGATTTTACCTGGAGCACAACAGAAGACCACTGAGGAGTTTTAAGCAGATAAGTAATATGGCACCATGTTTTTTTAAAAACGTGAGTGTTTGTTTGTTTGTTTGTTTGTTTGTGGTACGCGGGCCTCTCACTGTTGCGGCCTCTCCTGTTGCGGAGCACAGGCTCCGGACGCGCAGGCTCAGAGGCCATGGCTCATGGGCCCAGCTGCTCCGCGGCATGTGGGATCTTCCCGGACCGGGGCACAAACCCGTGTCCCCTGCATCGGCAGGCGGACTCTCAACCACTGCGCCACCAGGGAAGCCCTGAGTGTTTTTTAAAAGAACACTCTAGTTACTGTGTGGAAATGGATTGGAGCCCAGTAGAAGGTAACATGTGCCAAAAGTCCACATAAAAGCCCTTGACCAATCACTCAACAGGCCTTCTGACCTCTGTTTGATGCTAAGGACACCAAAATGATCCAGGTCTGATCCCCGTCCTCTAAGAGCTTTCAGTCTAGAAAAGGAGAGACACATAAATAAAGTACCCGGTACTGTAATGGGGCAGTGGTGGCAGAAAGACCAGAGTAGGGATCAGAGGACACTCCACTAAGGAAGAAAGATTTGTTTGAGCTGGGTCTTAATGAATACAAGCTCTGCAGGTGAATAAGATGGGAAAGGCATTCCAGGCAGAGAGCACAGCATGGAGAAAAGCATGGAAGCATAAAATGGCATGCTCCATTTAGGAAAATCTGATAAAGTTCTGTATGGCCAGAGCATAGGATCAGGGTGAGAGTCAGAGAAAAGGCAGTAGTGAGGATGGTGGGGGTCTAGGGCCCAACCTCAGACCTAGAAAGACACTACATTATCTTGCAGGGACTGTACTTTTTCTGAGGGAATGGGGAACCATGGATAATTATTGAGCAAAGAGATTTTCCTTTTAAAATGATCACTCTTGATGAGGGGTAGGGGATAGCCTAGAAGGGAGAAACACTGAGGGTCCATTATAAGGGAGAAACATAAACCATCAGTCTCTAATCAAGGTGACCTGAGATCCACTAAACATTACAATCCAGTTTTGAGCAGCTGCTCTCAGTCCATGGCTTCTCACACACCAGATGCCACTGGGCATGCTCAGCTCAGAGGAACCTTCTCAGTCCTACTAGCAGCCAGAGAAACCCAGGAAAAGAGAGTATCCCAGGAAACCACAAAGGAGCTCTAGTGCAAACCTAACTCAGAATAAATCTAAGAGTCCTGTGTCACTTCCACTCCATAAACCCATCCCAAGGTAGCTTTACTGTCTGCAGAGCCCCTCCAAGTTTCATCCCCTGAGGCCTCTGGTGTGGCTCATTTCCTTATCTTTCTGCTCTTTTCTAAGCTCAGTGTGGTATGGTGGAAAAAACACAATTTTGCCCAGGAGATCAATGATTTGGATTCCACAGTCCCAGTTCTTATTAACTAGTCTCCATCCCCGGACCTCAGTTTCTCCATTTGTAGTCCTACCTCCCTCAAAGAAGGATGAGAATGGGTTCTATAGAATCTCAAGTACCATTAAAGTAGAACTCCTCCTCCCGCCTCAGAACATTTTTGTACTGGATTTTAAATTAACTGCCTGATATAGAGATGGCTGCTTCCTTCAGCCCAGAGTGTGGGTGTTCAGTCAGGACCACTGCTGTACAAACCACAGAAGTTTCCAGAAGAGCAGTTCTGGAACATGGGGCTCACCAGAGTTGTTCTAATACTTCCCCTTCAGTTCACGGTGAAGACCATTTAAGCCTCATGACAAAGAAGGGACAGACCAGGTCTCTTCAACCAGGTCCTTTGCAACTTAGGTGGCTGTCCCATCTTCCAGTTCCAAGGACCCAGCTGTGTAGAACCCTGCCTTTTGGAGACAGAGATGGGCCAAGGGCAGTTCTACAAAGGGTGGTGGACTGCCCTGCAAGGAGAAGGAAAACGGTGTCTGAGAACAACCAGGCATTGTTTGCCCTCCCCACCCGCCCCCCACCCCCTGCCTGGGGTCTGGCAGGGCTGAGCCTGAGTGGGCAGAGGAGCAGCCTGGAGGCTCTGGCAACATGGGGGGCAGCCTCTGCTGTGGGGAGGGGAGCATGGGGTTCTGTGTGACAGCTGGGCTTACAATGTGGGCATTGTTCCCTCCCCGAGTTGCATCTGTTCCCCTAAGGGTGGAGGACAGAGAAGAACAGAGTTGGGAGCAGCTGCCAGGGCCCTGGAAGAAAGCTCATGTGCTGCCTGGCTAGAGGAAAGGGAAATATTAAATGTTCCTGTGGCGGCCCACCCATAAGCCAACCTGACAAAGGTTAGAGATGCAACAGGAGAGTACCAACTCCCTCTGCCACAGACCTCTCCCCACCCCAGTTTCTTTGATTCTTTCTCTTATTTCAGTCATTTCATACCATGCTGTGCTTTGCCTGCTATTGTCATTTTATTTTTTTTACCTTTTACTATCTAAGCATTTCTTTTGTACACTTCAGTATTTCCCTAAGTACCTTTCTATAACATATTATGCCTATTATATTGACCTTTAAAATCATAAAATTCAATTATGGTGCACTCAAACCTGTGTATACTCATTACATCGTTGATGATTCTCTATTTTGAAAAGAAATTTGATGATATGGATCAAGAAGAGTAAATAAATGTCTGTCCCCTTTCAGCTGAAATAAACGTGTCTGAGTATGCTACGTGCTAATATTTATGTGATTTCTCATTAATCCTCACTAAAATCCTACCAGCTATGAAATAGCATAAATAAAGTTTACAGGTGAGAAAACTGTAGGTCAATAACATTAAGTGATTTGACCAAGACCACACAGGTAGTAGATGAAAGATCAATCCCATGTCTTCTAGCTCTAAATCCAGTGCTCCTTCCATGGTGCCAGTCATCCCACGTCACCCAGTAATCCCACTCTGGGAGATTTATGCTGATGACTTTTGCTTTTTAATTTTAAAATCAAAGGTAAAAAGTGTTCACTAACTACACTGTTGAAGATAACTGGAAGCAATCTAAATATGCGACTATAGAAGAATAGTTAAGCAAATTGTGACAAATTCACTAAAAACAATATTACTCAACCATTAGAAATTAAAATTTTATAGATAACTGCAACATAGAAACTTTTCATAACTGAAAAATGTGTATGTATATTGTGATGGCAACTGTGTGCAAGTGTACCGATACAAATAAGGACAAGCAGGGCATCTGGCAAAATGAAAGCACTGTTTACAGCAAAGTAGAATTCTGGGTAAATTTTTCCTTACAAGTGTTTTTCAATGCCATTATGATGTCTTAATAATAAATAAGCTTATAATATCCTTGCTGATTTTTTAATGCCAGACACATGTGCTTTCCCAAATTTTCTGTTTTATCTGCTGATTTAAATACATTTAATTTTGCTTTACAGAAACAAACATAAAATGAAAATTTTCTTCAAACTAAGATTTTTTAATTCCATATTTTATTTGGGTTCTTTTATAATATATAACTTTCTCTGTGGGGATCTTAGAATATATCAAAATCAGGCCAATGTCTGTAATTGCCACTGGCTTTGACTGCGCTAATTATGCTATAACAACCGTTTGGCGTTCAGCCACTCTGGGAAAAGAGGAAGAGACAACAGCAGAAAATAATCAGGACCTTGCCTGAGCTTCACAACAGCCAGGGACTTGGGAAGAAAGGTGCCTGCTCCGTCACAGGGTCACTTTCTCGCAGTGCCTCAGCTCCTCCCAGCCTCTAAAGATTTTGAGATTTCCGGTGTTTTCAGAAACTATTTGACCACAAGGAGCAGGAATCCACTTAGGCTAGCTCAAATATGTGGGAGTTGATTATAAGATTACTGAAGATACCCGAGACACCCCCAAAGCACAGGAAGTTAGCCTGGCCTTGTGGGACTTGCAAGCCATGGAACCCAGGACTTGGGCTCTGCTTCTTTCTCCCTTCTCTCTTCTCAATCTTTCTCTCTCTCCCTCCCCACTTCGCTTTTCTCTCTGACCTGCATCCTGCTCCTCACTCAACAACTCACAGGAGATGCAGCCCCAGTCAGCCACCCCAGCATTTTCCTCACTTTCTCAGGCCCAGCTTCCTCTGCTCCCTCCCCAACTCTTGCCTCACCCCCTCTGAAAACATCAGGTTCTGTCACAATCAACAGGGTCCCAGTCTAACAAGAACAAAGATTTAGCAAGAAGAATGCTCAGTGCAAACCCCAAAGGGGAGGTGGTTGGTCAAGGAGGCTAATACAAGGACACCCATCCTATCAGAAGAAACCAAGATTGGGCAAAAAGTCAGGAGCTGATAAAATACCCAGGCAACAATTTAGGGGAAAGAAAAACAATATTTATCCTCAAAGTAAACAGCAAAATAAGTCAGTAAACTGAACAGGTTCATGGTTAAGTTGGTGGCAAGAGTTCTTAGGGTGTGCTGGCCTGAGGCTGCAGTGCTGGGGATACCATACGATGCTGACTTTGCCAGCTCAGACTTCAGCAAAGAGGTAAAAGCAATAAAAAGGAAAACATGGGTATATATTAGACAGCATCAAATGAGCAAAGATGACAAAACTGGAGTTAGGAAACTTGACTCTGCCACTAATTTGCTAACTTAACTTGTCTAAGTCATTCTCCTCTTTGGGCCTCAGTTTCCCCATCTATAACGTGAAGAGACTGAACTAAAGAACACTTGAGGCCCCTCCAGCAATGACCCTCGAGGCAGTGGTGTGCTGAAGTCAGCTCTTACTGGATCATGAAAACCAACTATTAAGTTTGGGAGAATTTTGTGAATTTGTTGTTAAATAGCTATTATAAAAAAATTAGTTACATACATTTACAATTAAATAAATCATATTAAAACCCAAGAGTAAAAATACTCAAAACTTATCACTTCCTAATTATTTTACTACATTTTACTATTATCTATGCCAGTGGTCAGCTAACTTTTTCTGTAAAGGGAAAGATACTAAATATTTTAGGCTTTGAGGGCCACAAACAATCTCTGTCACGTATTGTTCTACTTTTTTTTAAACCCTTTAAAAATGTAAAAACCAATCTTAGTTCATGGACTGCACAAAAACAGGCCATAATTTGCCAACCAATGATCTATGCTCCTGAGGTTACTTAACATCTATTTCACTTACATGGTAGAAATACTATATAATTGTGTGCTACTGAGAATCTCTTCCCAACTCCATGTTCAATGATATCACATTGGCAGCTAAAAATTGGCAATTGTGGGAGTATTTACACTATGGAAATGGGCAAACGCTGCAAACTAGGGCTTCTTTTCTTGGAGAACCTACTGTTAAACATTTATCAGCACTTCACTGCCGTGAGGTCTCAGTGGGAGAGAATTTCAGGAAACTAAAGTGCTTTACCAACTCACTCGGAAAATCCAGACAGAAACAGAATGAACAGGGGAAATGCAGTCCATGGACTCAGAGGAAAAGAAAGGCTGAAGGATACACACCCCTGCATCCCTGGACATGGCTTAGTCAACAGGTGGTCCTTTACGACTACCCGCAGCATTCAGGCTTGCTTTTCTGTGCCTGAGACTTATCCTATTTTTCTCTTCCTTCACTTTGAAAATGCTGTTTCTGTCCTTGCTGCTGCCCTGGACAGTAAGAGAGCTGCTGAGGTCTGCCCAGAAGCTGCTAGGGACAGACACTGTACAAAGGGTTCACGACTGTCAGGGAGCTGAGAAGATGCCAAAAGGAAAGGGACTTTTATGTGGAACAGCCACCTCTGCTGTTCTGGTGTGGATTGGGGGCTTCTCTTAAAATAGAACAATAAGCGTGCAAGTCTAGACTAAGCAGCAATTTTGGCTTTAGGAAAAACTGATACCCAGCAGGATGAGGATAAGCCAGAGAAAGTTTGTTTTCAGCAATTTGGCTCAACTGGGCAGGAAAACTGCCTGGCAAGGAACAAAGACACAAGCAAAACCAGGAGTAAGTCTTCAGGGCATTTGTGAGGTGACCCTCCTATAAATTCCCAGACTGTAAACACTGCCTTTGGAGAAATGAGCTGCAGCCTTCACAGTTCTGGAATAAATTGTCTCTGTGCCCTACACCTCTCTCTAAACCCCAGGGAAAATCCACTCTGGGCATTTATTCCACCTCTCACCCACCTGCTCTGCTTCTCCCAGCTAATCAAAAGGGAAACCGATGGAAACCAGAAAAAAGTAGCATCTTACCCCAACTCCCAGTTTCCTAATCCAAATAATAAAAAATGCTGGGGAAGTGGAAGGGAGGAGAGAGCAAGGTTTGGTGGGGGTGGCAGAAGAAGAGGTGGTTAGAGACAGCTGCATAGACAGAGGGACTTTTGAACTGACCCTTGAAGGAACAGGCGGAGATTAAAAGGAAAGGGTATTTCAGACAAAGGCAGTGGAGCGCGAAAATGCAAGATACGGTTGTTACATTTAAAGGGGCTCAAACTCATTAGTCACAGGAGAAACTCAAGTTAAAAACCACAGTGTGAGGCAGAGAGCCACAAAGAGAACATAACTCCCACCCCAACAATGAGAAAAAGCCAGACAATCTGTAAAATCGTAACTTCCCTTGAGCCCCTCAGAGAGCAGAGCTTACAGGGCAACCAGGAGAACTGAATTCCGAAGACTGACCATCCCCACCAGAGAGAGACAAGACACAAGAGCTGTTCCACCTTCGCCAGAGTTTCTTTGGAGGAAGAGGGTAAGAAAAGAGTTTACATTATAACAAATTCTTAAAAGCCGGGTATGGGTTGGCAAGAAGTTAAGAATCCCCGGGAGCCCCAGACACAAGAGGAGTTCACACTCACAAACTCTTTTCCACAATCTCTACCAGGTACTCAGAAAAAGACTGAGGCAGGCAGGAGAGCTGACAGAGCCCACACTGGCCCACAGGCACAAAACCCCACACATTTTCCAGAACGTTCTCTCATAAGAAACCAAAGCCTTGGGCTTCCCTGGTGGTGCAGTGGTTAAGAATCCACCTGCCAATGCAGGGGACACAGGTTCGAGCCTTGGTCTGGGAAGATCCCACGTGCCACGGAGCAACTAAGCCCGTGCTCCACAACTACTGAGCCTGCACTCTAGAGCCCGTGAGCCACAACTACTGAGCCCACATGCCACAACTACTGAAGCCTGCACACCTAGAGCCCGGGCTCCACAATGAGAGAACCCACCACGATGAGAAGCCCACACACCACAATGAAGAGTAGCCCCTGCTTGCCACAACTAGAGAAAGCCCGCCCACAGCAATGAAGACCCAACACAGCCAAAATTTAATTAATTAATTAATTAAATTTATTTTTTTTAAAAAAAAGAAACCAAAGCCTTAAGTCACTAGTGGAAAGGTACACAACCCTCCCACTCCCAAGGCCCAGGCAAAGATCCAGTGTCTGCAGAAGGGGTAGAAACACAGTCACCTGCCTCTGAGGAAGAAGTAAGAAACTTCTCTCACCCCATTGTGACCTTTGCACTGAGTAACAAGCAACAGCCCTCTTCTGCTGGGGAACAGCAGAAAACCCTCCTGCAAACCAGTCCTTGATAATAGTTACCATTATACACCCTAGAGAATAACTAAAATTCCTAAGACTGATGATGCCAAGAATTGGCAAGGATGCAGAACAACAAGAATTCTCCTGGTAAGAGTGAAAACTGATGGCACCACTTTGGAAAACTACTGGGCACCACCTCCTAAAGATAAACCATGAGTATATCCTATGACCCAACAATCCCACTTCTAGGTATTTATCCAAGTGAAATGAGTATATATGTGAGACAATGGCATATAAAAGAGCATTCATGGCAGAATTATTTGAAATAGCCCCAAACTGTAAGCAACCGAATAATCACCAACAGTATTACATATAGGTTGTATAACTGTAGTTTCTTCAAACAGTGGGTTGAATACTATACAGCAATGATAATGAACAAACTACTGCTACTTGCAACACAAATAATCACTATGTGGGGGAAAAGAAGCCAGTTTAAAAAAAAATCCATGAATTCATTTATATGAAGTTCAAAAACGGGCAAAACTAATACATGGAAGAGAAATCAGATAGCAATTACCCTTTGGAGGGTAGTAAAAGGATGGGAGGAGGAGGGGAGCTTCCAGGGTCCTGGCAATGACCTACTTCTTGATCTGTTTCTGGTTACACAGGTCCACACTGTGAAAATACATCTCTCATAAGAGAGAAGACAGAAGGCAGGTGAAAGTGGAGCCAGAACGTGGAAGGGCCTTGAGGTCCAAACCAACGGGTTTAGCCTTTGTTCCACAGCAAAGGAGTGCCACCAAAGGCACTTTTTTTTTTAGATAACTGTAGATTCATACACAGCTGTAAGAAATAATACAGATATATCCTATATATCCTTCATCCAGTTTCCCCCAATGTTGACATTCTCCAGACGTATAGTACAGTCTCACAACTAGGAAAATGACATTGATACAATCCACCCACCTTATTCAAATGTCACCAATTTCACATGAACTCATTTGTGTTTGTACGTGTGTTTACTTCCATGCAATTTTATCGCATGCAACTACCATCACAGTCAAGATACAGAACACCATTTTATGGAATGGTTAAACAAATGGTGGCACATCTATACCATGGAACACTACTCAGCAGTAACAGGAAACAACTGATGCACACACAGGGAACTAAGCCTAGTGGAAAAAAAGCCTATCTAAAAAGGTTACAGAGAGGACAGACAGCAGATGCAAGAAGAATTACAATTCTGCAGCCTGTGGAAGGAAAACACATTCACAGACAGACAGACAAAATGAAAAGGCAGAGGACTTTGTACCAGATGAAGGAACAAGATAAGACCCCAGAAAAACAACTAAATGAAGTGGAGATAGGCAACCTTCCAGAAAAACAATTCAGAAAAATGATACTGAAGATGATCCAGGACCTCGGAAAAAGAATAGAGGCAAAGATCGAGAAGATGCAAGAAATGTTTAACAAACACCTAGAAGAATTAAAGAACAAACACCTAGAAGAATTAAAGAACAAACAAACAGAGAAGAACAATACAATAACTGAAATGAAAAATACACTAGAAGGAATCAACAGCAGAATAACTGAGGCAAAAGAACAGATAAGTGACGTGGAAGACAGAATGGTAGAATTCAATGCCATGGAACAGAATAAAGAAAAAAGAATGAAAAGAAATGAAGACAGCCTAAGAGACCTCTGGGACAATATTAAATGCAACAACATTCACATTATAGGGGTCCCAGAGGAAAAGAGAGAGAGAAAGGACCCGAGAAAATATTTGAAGACATTATAGTCAAAAACTTCCCTAACGTGGGAAAGGAAACAGCCACCCAAGCCCAGGAAGCACAGAGCGTCCCAGGCAGGATAAATCCAAGGAGAAACACGCCGAGACACAAAGTAATCAAATTGGCAAAAATTGCTTGGTGCTTTGTGACCGCCTGGAGGGGTGGGAGAGGGAGGGTGGGAGGGAGGGAGATGCAAGAGGGAAGAGATATGGGAACATATGTATATGTATAACTGATTCACTTTATTATAAAGCAGAAACTAACCACTGTAAAGCAATTATACTCTAATAAAGATGTAAAAAAAATAAAAATTATAGGTAAAAAAAAAAATTTGGCAAAAATTAAAGAAAAATTACTGAAAGGGAAAAATGACAAATAACATACAAGGGAACTCCCATAAGGTTAACAGCTGATTTCTCAGCAGAAACTCTACAAGCCAGAAGGGAGGGGCATGATATATTTAAAGTGATGAAAGGGAAGAACCTACAACCAAGATTACTCTACCTGGCAAGGATCTCATTCAGATTTGATAGATAAATCAAAAGCTTTATAGACAAGCAAAAGCTAAGAGAATTCGGCACCACCAAACCAGCTCTACAACAAATGCTAAAGGAACTTCTCTAAGTGGGAAACACGAGAAGAAAAGGACCTACAAAAACAAACCCATAACAATGAAGAAAATGGTAACAGGAACATACATATCGATAATCACCTTAAACGTGAATGGAGTAAATGCTCCAACCAAAAGACACAGGCTCGCTGAATGTACACAAAAACAAGACCCATGTATATGCTGTCTACAAGAGACCCACTTCAGACCTAGGGACACATACAGACTGAAAGTGAGGGGATGGAAAAAGATATTCCACGCAAATGGAAATCAAAAGAAAGTTGGAGTAGCAATATTCATATCAGATAAAATAGACTTTAAAATAAAGAATGTTACAAGACACAAGGAAGGACACTACATAATGATCAAGAGATCAATCCAAGAAGAAGATATAACAATTATTAATATATATGCACCCAACATAGGAGCACCTCAATACATAAGGCAAATGCTAACAGCTATAAAAGAGGAAATCAACAGTAACACAATAATAGTGGGGGACTTTAACACCTCACTTACACCAATGGACAGATCATCCAAACAGAAAATTAATAAGGAAACACAAGCTTTAAATGACACAATAGACCAGATAGGTTTAATTGATATTTATAGGACATTCCATCCAAAAACAGCAGATTACACTTTCTTCTCAAGTGCACACAGAACATTCTCCAGGACAGATCACATCTTGGGTCACAAATCAAGTCTCGATAAATTTATGAAAACTGAAATCATATCAAGCATCTTTTCCAACCACAATGCTGTGAGATTAGAAGTCAATTACAGGGAAAAAAAACATAAAAAACACAAACACACAGAGGCTAAACAATATGTTACTAAATAACAAAGAGATCACTGAAGAAATCAAAGAGAAAATCAAAAAATACGTAGAAACAAATTACAACGAAAACACGATGATCCAAAACCTATGGGATGCAACAAAAGCTGTTCTAAGAGGGAAATTTATAGCAATACAAGCCTACCTCAAGAAACAAGAAAAATCTCCAATAAACAACCTAACCTTACACCTAAAGGAATTAGAGAAAGAAGAACAAACAAAACCCAAAGTTAGCAGAAGGAAAGAAATCATAAAGATCAGAGCAGAAATAAATGAAATAGAAACAAAGAAAACAATAGCAAAGATCAATAAAACTAAATCCTGGTTCCTTGAGAAGATAAACTAAATTGATAAACCATTAGCCAGACTCATCAAGAAAAAGAGGGAGAGGACTAAAATCAATAAAATTAGAAATGAAAAAGGAGAAGTTACAAAGGACACTGCAGAACTACAAAGTATCCTAAGAGACTACTACAAGCAGCTCTGTGCCAATAAAATGGACAACCTGGAAGAAATGGACAAATCCTTAGAAAGGTATAACCTTCCAAGACTGAACCAGAAAGAAATAGAAAACATGAACAAACCAATCACAAGTAATGAAGTTGAAACTGTGATTAAGAATCTTCCAACAAACAAAAGCCCAGGATCAGATGGCTTCACAGGCGAATTCTATCAAACATTTAGAGAAGAGCTAACACCAATCTTTCTCAAACTCTTTCAAAAAACTTCAGAGGAAGGAACAACCCCAAACTCAATCTATGAGGCCACCATCACCCTGATACCAAAACCAGACAAAGATAATACAAAAAAAGATAATTACAGACCAATATCACTGATGAATATAGATGCAAAAATCCTCAACAAAATACTAGCAAGCAGAATCCAACAACACATTAAAAGCATCATACACCATGATCAAGTGGGATTTATCCCAGGAATGCAAGGATTCTTCAATATATGGAAATCAATCAATGTGATACACCATATTAACAAACTGAAGAATAAAAACCATATGATCATCTTAATAGACGCAGAGAAAGCTTTTGACAAAATTCAACACCCATTTATGATAAAAACTCTGCAGAAAGTGGGCATAGAGGGAACCTACCTCAACATAAAAAAGGCCATATATGACAGACCCACAGCCAACATCATTCTCAGTGGTGAAAATCTGAAAGCATTTCCTCTAAGATCAGGAACAAGACAAGGTTGTCCACTCTCGCCAGTATTGTTCAACATAGTTTTGGAAGTCCTAGCCATGGCAATCAGAGAAGAAAAAGAAATAAAAGAAATACAAATTGGAAAAGAAGAAGTAAAACTGTCACTGTTTGTAGATGCCATGATACTATACACAGAGAATCCTAAAGATGCCACCAGAAAACTACTAGAGCTAATCAATGAATTTGGTAAAGCTGCAGGATACAAAATTAATGCACAGAAATCTCTTACATTCCTATACACTAACAACGAAAGATCAGAAAGAGAAATTAAGGAAACAATCCCATTCACCATTGCAACAAAAAGAATAAAATACCTAGGAATAAATCTATCTAAGGAGGTAAAAGACTTGTAAAAAAAAATTAAAAATAAAAAGGTTTACGTACTGTATAGTTCTATGTATATAACATTCTTGAAATGACAAAATTATAGAGATGGAAAACAGATTAGTGGTTATCACGGGTTAGGGAAGTGGGGGAGAGAGGTAAGTAGCTTTGAAAGGGTAGCAACAAAGGCTTTTGAGCAGAGAAGGGACATGAATAGCACAGGCCAGAGAATCTGGCTCATTTTAAGTGCCTTGGCTCTGACTTTTCAAGACTTTAACCCTCCCACCCCTCATCCATACCACCCCTACCCCCATGCCACTGCCACCCTCAGCAGTTGTCTCTTGCTGCTTTAATACCTAGTGAATTAGCAATGGCTTGGGCTTTGATTAAAGGGTCTTGTTAATAATGGGCTCTCACCACTGGCAACCCGATATAGTATCACGTGTCCAGTCGGAAAGAGTGCTCCCCCTCTGCTCTGAGAATCCTTTTTGTTCTCCTGCAGACCTCCTAGAGAAGCTGAGAGCCCATTGACATACTTAGTGCATTAGCTGTCTTATGGGTTTGGGAGGGTTTTTCCCCCCTCTTGCTCCTGTTTCTTCCCTGGATGTTATTCTATTAAACTGTTTCAAAAACAAATCTGTTTTTACAGGGGCGGAGGGGAAGTTGGTGGTTAGTATGACATTTCTCGGTTATTTTGAAATTAGACCCATAGGAAGCCTCCAGGCACACAGTAAAGTCTGACATAATCCAGTTACAAAGGAGGAATAAGGGGGCTGATTATCTCGCGGGAACAGGCAACTCCCTGATATACTAATGGATGGCAGACTGGGCACCAGAAGCCAAATAAGGAGAGAAAGTGCATTTCACCAACACAACCAGGAAGAAAATCTATGCCCTGTGAGAGGCACACCAGGCCTTTAGGAACAACCAACCCCTAAGTAAACGTTTGACTCTCCTTTGACGCTGTGAGCCAGGCACTGTGTGTCCTGCTGGGGACAGTTTCTACAGTAAAAAGACTACCTGTGAAATCAGGAGGGAAGGGCTTCTTAGAGGCAACATGTGAGCTGGGCTTAAAGAATGAGTAGTTTGCCACGTAGTAAAGGAGAGTGGAGAACGGTATCCCAGATGAAGGGGAAAGCATGAGGAAAGGTACAGGCCTGGAGTAGACTGGTGTGACTGGAGAGTGTGATGTGCAGAGGGAAATAGGGGAAAATGAGGCAGGAGAAGTAAGGTGGCCAACAGATCAGGAAGAGCCTCATCTCTCATGATAAAGAACTTGGTCTTTAAGCAACAGGCAAGCATTAACAGTTTTGAAAGCAGGGGTGAGACTCAGTTATTTTAGAAAGACTACTCAAGTGGCACCATGCAAGCAAGATAAATTACAGCGGGTGAAACTCTAGTCAGAGACATAGTTAGGAGCCCACCGCCTTCTCTCATCCTCTTCACTAAGAATCAGCCGAGGAAATGATCCCACTTCCCAGGAGATTTACATATTAAGACGGTTTCTCTTGTTGGGACAGGACTTGTCAAAACAAGCATCAGGCTTTTGCTGACTGAAAAAAGAAAAAAGCATTGAGCACTGCTTACAAAGGGGTGGGGGCTCCCAGCTCAAAGCTGCAGGATTCAGGCCTTTCTGAGCTTGTATGGTAGACCATCAAGGGGCTGCAGAGCAGCCTTGAGAAAAATCTAGCGCTGTGTCCAGACTGGGGATTCAGGATGTCTGGGCACACCTGGCAAATGGGAAGTGGACTCACAGATGTCTTGGTGGGGGGCTAAGGAGCCTCCTGGGATGGAACATATCCTAAGGGAAGAAAGATCTGGTTAGGCTGTAAAAAAGTCCTAAGGGTGGGAAAATGCTGAGTTCAGCCAAGTATCTACCTCTCCAATTTGTCTCCTGACCCAGTCTTATTGGGTTCGTGTCAGAGTCCTCTGTTGAGTAAAAGGCTATAAACAAAGATGGAAACACCTTGGAAGTCAGGCATCCCTGCTTTGGGGCCCTTCTAATAGAATGTAGCAAAGGTAGAGGTGACAGTCCTCCTCTATACACCTCTGGCACCTCTAAGGGCTTGGAGTGGCAGCCAGTGAAGAACTACATAAGTCACAGCCATTTACAGACTGATACAGAACAGTATCCCCAACCATGCCTACCTTAACAGCAGCTATGCCCACCACATGAATGGGCACACCTGCAGAGTCCTCCATGTGACACAGCATGAACACAATAACAGTAGATATGCTGTGAGCTCACAGGAAACACACCCTAAAGAGTTGCTAGGGGCCCAGGTGGAGCCTCTGCATAGGCAGTCAGGGGCCAAAGTAGGTTAATTTGTGTCCCACTGTGAAGGCAGGACTGCCTCACCAGAAGTTCTCACTTGTCAAGTTCTGAATAAGTGTTGTTCATACAAGGAAATATTAATAATTGTGGGACAGTCTAATGTGAAAGAAGAATTAGAATTTAACTAGGGCAGGCAGAAAACTTTTAAGACTGCCCCCTCTGCCACAATGTGACATTATCTCATTTAAGCATAATCACTTTGAGTGATACAGATATTTGTGTAATGACTTACCCAGTGTTCCTATTGTCCCCAGTTATGTAAGTGCCTCTCAATACCTCTGTTATTTCCCTATATCCCTTCTTAAGAACCAACCGACCTGTATGCAAACATTTAGGTAGCATGGGACTTTTAAGCACGTGGTCATGATGAAATCTTGGAATATCAAATGTCAGGACCAGGGCCCTGGACAAGATAGCAGGAGGAACTCTTCTGTTTAATAGGTTACCATGGTGAGGGAAGGTAGATGGAATTGAAAGAAATCTAGTAGAATTATTGTAATAATTCTACAGATTTTATAGTCTCTCACATTACAATAATTCTCTCTATATCTGAGTTGGGATATTGCTCTCCTTGGATGAGGGAGACACTGTGCGATAAAATCTCCGAAGACTTTCCTGCTAAGACCCTCTGCTCCAAGTTACTTTGAGATCCTAAGAGCCCAATTTACTGATGGATGGGGCTTGTAGAGCAATTATAATCATCCTCTCCAATCCTAAGCTAAGAATCATGTCACAAACACATAACCCAAATATTGCAGTGCTAAATCAACAGACTGGTACACACTGGTCTTCTTTCTGCTCCTCAAACATGCCACGTTTTTCCCCTTGCCTTCTCAACTGTTATCCTCTTTACTGAAATACTCTAAACCCAGACCTTTGCACAAGCACCTACTTAGCATGAGGGTCTCAACTCAAATGTCACCGCCTCAGGTCAGTTGGCAATGTTCTACTGCTTGGCCTAGGTGATAGTTACAGGAGTGTGTTCACTTTGCAGAAATTCATCAAGCTGCGCACTTATGACTTGTGCACTTTTTTGTACGTATGTTATACTTCAACAAAAAAGTTTACATCGCAAAATAAGTCACCTCAAGGAAGCCTTCCCTGACCACCCCATGCTCCCTATCCTCTCACTCCCATCTTAGCCTTATTTATTGTCTTCATGGCACTAAAACTGTCTCAAATTAACTTGTCTAGGTTTGTGTTTACTTTTTATTTTCTGTCTCCTTTTCTAGAATGTAAGACCATGAGAGAACAATGACAATATCCATCTTGTTGCATGCCGTATCCCTAGTGTCTATAACAGTGCCTGGAAAAAGTGATCAAGAAATAATAAATAGGGGAGGGGAGAGAGAAATTAGGAGTTTGGGATTAACAGATACACACTACTATATATAAAATAGATAAACAACAAGGACCTACTGTATAGCACAGGGAACTATATTCAGTATCTTATAATAACCTATCATGGAAAAGAATCTGAAAAAGAATATATATATAGGTAAATATATATATAACTGAATCACTTTGCTGTACACGTGAAACTAACACAACACTGTAAATTAACTATACTTCAATTAAAAAAAAAGAATGAATAAATGGATAAATGGGTAACAACTCTCCCCCAGCCTGTTCTGAATTATCTACATATTTAGAATGTCTCTGAATTAAGGATGAAGACATCTCCTTTTGTGGTTTCAGGGATTCTCAAAATATTTGAGGCCACAGTATACTCTGGTCAGTGAAGGATCAGACATGTCTTCTCCCAGTGTAGCAGCAAGGACCTTGCCCTGGGGTCCCTCAGCCCTGGGACCCCTTGCAGGCTGTGTGACCTTCCTAGTCCCCCTGCTTATGTATAAAGTGGTGAAAATAATCCCTACCTCAGTGGCAGTTGTGAAAACAAAATGAGAAAATAAAGGTAAAGCTGCTTTTAAAGTAATGTAAGTGGAAATATAAAGCTACTTTTAAACTACTATCATCATCATCATTATTACTGTTATTATTAAGAATAATTCAAGGAATGGCTTTGCCTTTGATAGAACTCATTTACTTTTGGATAGAATTAAGAATAGATGACAACAAAGAAGGATTTCCTTCCCTTTGTGTTTAAGAAAAAGGTACACTTGTATGTCTATCAAAAACAAAAAAACAGTGGCAGACTTCGAGGGAGGAGGAGGGAATTTTCCAGGGTACTGGTGATGTTCTGTTTCTTAATCTGAGTGCTGATTACAAGACTGGGTTCCATCTGTGAAAATTTGAGCTATACATATATAATTTCTATGTTTTTCCTAAATATAATTATCTTTAATAAATAAGTTTTTCAAATATCTGACAAATTTGGTTATATCGCCATAGGCTACTGAAGAAAACCTACACTGTGTTTTTCTTTTATTCTCTCAATACTATCACATTCACAACTCTTCTGACACCAGATGTGTGAGAGTTTTTCCCACATCAAACCAATTCTGTGACAGTAGCTGGGTGCCCTACAATTTAACTCAATTCTGACGCCATCCACCTGAAGATAGCATCGGATCCCACATCAGATCCCACATGTCTTGCTCAGTCCCACAAGATTGCCCCCCACCCAATTTCAGATGTCAATTATTTGCTAGAACAGCTCACAGAACTCAGGGAAACACTTACTTACCAGGTTATTATGTTGTATGTGTGTATGCTATTGTTATTTTATTTTTTATTGGAGTATAGTTGATCCACAATGTTGCGCTAGTTTCTGCTGCACAGCAAAGTGAATCAACTACACATATACATATATCTACTCTTTTTTAGATTCCCCCCCAATATAGGTCACAGCAGAGTATCAAGCAGAGTTCCCTGTGCTACACGGCAGGACCCTATTAGTTATCCATCTTATATACAGTAGTGTGCACATGTCAATCCCAATCTCCCAATCCACCCCTCCATCCCCACTGCCACCCGCCCCCAGCTTCACCCCCCCAACCCCCGACACTTTGGTTTCCACATGTGCGACTCTATTTCTGTTTTGCAAATAAGCTCCTTTGTACCAGGTTATTATATTAAAGCATATGATAAAGGACACAGATGAGCAACCAAATGAAGAGACACACAGGGCCTGGTCTGGGAGATCCCAAGCCCAGGAGCTTCTGTCCCTGTGGAGCTGGGGTGCATCACCCTAGCAGTACATGGATGTGTTCACCAACCTGGAAGCTCTCCAAACTCCATACTTGGGGATTTTTATGGAGGACTCATTATGTAAGCATGATTGATAATTAAGTCCATTTCCAGTCTCTCTCCCCTCTCTGGAGAATGGGGGCTAGGCTGAAAATTCCAAGCTTCTAATCATGGCTTAGTCTTTCTGGTAACCAGCCCCCATCCAGCAGCCCACCATGAGTCACCTAATGAAAACAAAAGATACTGCTCTCACCCAGTAAATTCCAAGAGATTTAGAAGCTCTGTGTCAGGAACCAGGGTCAAAGGCCAAACAGTAAAACAAAAGATGTTCCTAGTCCTCTTATCACTTAGGAAGTTGCAAGGATTTTAGGAGCTCTGTGCCAGGAACCAGGGGCAGAGACTAATAGCTATATAGTTTTTCTATTATTTCTCAGCTAATAATATAAAAATATGAGATGGACTGCTACAAAGTGTCCCTAATTATTGATATTTTTAACTGGAGAGTCAGAAGGTTGCCCAGTTGGTTATAAGACTGACATGAAGGACAGGGCCCATTTTGCCAATTAACAAATTCAAATTTCTATTTATTCTACCACTGTGTAGAATCACTTATGTCCCTACTTAGGTAGAAAGTTGCTGATTACAATTCTCTGGGTCAAAATAATTGATTAACCTTGGGTCCTGCTATAATATATATGATAGAGACATAAACACAGTGCAGAAAAGTCAAACATTTTCATTCATCTATGGCCAATGACTCTCTCATTCAGAGCCAAACCATTGCTTAAAGCTCATAAACAATTAGAACTGAAATCAATAATACATGTGAGGCTAATTGCAAACTGATTCCCCCACAGAATGGCCAGAAGTCTATAATGTTATCCTCAAAGTTTTAAGACAATTAGGTTTATCAATGAAACTTTCTACTGTTAGTGCCCATTCAATTCAACACACATGTCCTGGGCCCCTAGTTGTGCTGGTCACTAAAAGGACCAAGATGAATCCAACATCACACCTCTACAGAGCCAGCCTACCAAGAAATCCTGCCTGCCAAAAAACAGTAGAACTTCAAATAATGGTAGGCATGATTAGTATTAACTGGGTTTCAGTAAAACAACATGAAACTACTCATTCCCTGCTTTGTTTTAATTCAAAGTACATATTTTTATTGCACATTTTATCATGTTTTTTCCCCAAAACAAAAACCTTTATATTGAAGTATAGTTGATTTACAATGTTGTGTTAGTTTCAGGTGTACAGCATAGTGATTCAGTTATATATATTAAGTGTATTATATATATTATATACATATTCTTTCTCAGATTCTTTTCCATTATAGGTTTTTAAAAGATACTGAATATAGTTCCCTGTACTGTAGAGTAGGTCATTGTTTTTTCTCTATTTTATATATAATAGTGTGTATCTGTTAATCCCAAACTCCTAATTTATCCCTCCCTCTCCTTCCCCTTTGGTAAACATAGGTTTGTTTTCTATGTCTGTGAGTCTATTTCTGTTTTGTAAATAAGTTCATTTGTATCATTTTTTCAGATTCCACATATAGGTGATATCACATAATATGTCTTTCTCTACCTGACTTACTTCACTTAGTATGATAATCTCTAGGTCCATCAATGTTGCTGCAAATGGCATTATTCAATTCTTTTTTTGTGGCTGAGTAAAATTCAACTGTATATATATACCACATCTTCTTTATCCATTCATCTATCAACGGACATTTAGGCTGCTCTCATGTCTTGGCTATTGTAAATAGTGCTGCTATGAACACTGGGGTACATGTATCTTTTCGAATCAGAGTTTTCATTTTTTCCAGATATATGCCCAGGAGTGGGATTGCTAGATCATATGGTAACTCCATTTTTAGTTTTTTAAGGAACGTCCATACGGTTCTCCATAGCAGCTGTACCAATTCACATTCCTGCCAATTCACATTCCTGCCAACAGTGTTCTCCACACTCTATCCAGCAGTTATTATTTGTAGACTTTAACGGCCATTCTCACCGGTATGAAGTGATACAACCTTATTGTAGTTTTGATCTGCATTTCTATAATAATCAGTGATGTTGAGCATCTTTTCATGTGCCTGTTGGCCATCTGTATGTCTTCTTTGGAGAAATGTCTATTTAGGTCTTCTGTCCATTTTCTGATTGAGTTGTTTGTTTTTTTAATATTGAGCTCTATGAGCTGTTTGTATATTTTGGAAATTAATCCCTTGTCAGTTGCATCGTTTGCAAATATATCTCCCATTCCATAGGTTGTCTTTTTGTTTTGTTTCTGGTTTCCTTTGGTGTGCAAGAGCTTTAAAGTTTAATTAGGTCCCATTTGTTTATTTTTGCTTTTGTTCCCATTACTCTAGGAGACAGATCAAAAAATTATAGCTGCAATTTATGTCAAAGAGTGTTCAGCCTATATTCTCCTCAAGAAGTTTTATAGTATCCAGTCTCATATTTAGGTCTTTAATCCATTTGAGCTTATTCTTGTGTATAGTGTTACAGAATGTTTTAATTTCATTTTTTTACATGTAGCTGTCCAGTTTTCCCAGCACCAGTTACTGAAGAGACTGTCTTTTCTCCGTTGTATAGTCTTGCCTCCTTTGTCACAGATTAATTGGCCGTAAGTGTGTGGGTTTATTTCTGGGCTTTCGATCCTGTTCCACTGATCTATATGTCTCTTTTTGTGCCAGTATCATACTGTTTTGATTACTGTAGCTTTGTAGTATAGTCTGAAGTCAAGGGAGCATGATTCCTCCAACTCCATTCTTCTTGTTCAAGATTGTTTTGGCTATTTGAAGTCTTTTGTGTTTCCATACAAATTTTTAAATTTTTTGCTTGAATTCTGTGAAAAATGCTGTTGGTAATTTGATAGGAATTGCATTGAATCTGTAGATTCCCTTGGGTAATACGGTCATTTTAACAATACTGATTCTTCCAATCAAAGCACACAGTATATCTTGCCATCTGTTTGTGTCATCTACAATTTCTTTCATCACCGTCTTATAGTTTTCAGAGTACAGGTCTTTTGTCTCCTTAGGTAGGTTTATTCCTAGGAATCTTATTCTTTTTGATGCAATGGTAAATGGGACTGTTTCCTTAATTTCTCTTTCTGATATTTCATTGTTAGTGTATAGAAATGCAACAGATTTCTGTATATTAATTTTATATCCTGCAACTGTACCAAATTCATTGATGAGCTCTGATAGTTTTCTGGTGGTGTCTTTAGGATTTTCTATGTATAGTATCATGTCATCTGCAAACAGTGACAATTTTACTTCTTTCCAAGTTGAATTCCTTTTATTTCTTCTTCTTCTCTTCTTTTCTTTTTTTTTCTATTTCTTTTTCTTTTCTTGCTGTGTCTAGAACTTCCAAAACTATACCGAATAAAAGTGGTGAGAGTGGGCATCCTTGTCCTATCCCTGATCTTAGAGGGAATGTTTTCAGCTTTTCACCACTGAGTATGATGTAAGTTGTAGATTTGTCATATATGGCCTTTATTATGTTGAGGTATGTTCCCTCTATGACCACTTTCTGGAGAGATTTTTTTATCATAAATCAGTGTTGAATTTCATCAAAAGCTTTTTCTGCATCTCTTGATATGATCATACAGTTTTTGTTCTTCAATTTGTTAATGTTGTGTATCACATTGATTGATTTGCAGATATTGAAAAATCCTTGCATCCCTGTAATAAATCCCACTTGATCATGGTATATGATCCTTTTAATGTATTGTTTGGTTTGCTAGTAGTTTGTTGAGGATTTTTGCATCTATGTTCATCAGTGATATTGGCCTATAATTCTCATTTTTGTGATATCTTTGTCTGGTTTTGGTATCAGGATGATGGTGGCCTCATAGAATGAATTTGGAAGTATTCCTTCCTCTCCAGTTTTTTGGAAAAGTTTCAGAAGGATAGGTGTTAACTCTACTCTAAATACTTGGTAGAATTCACCTGTGAAGCCATCTAGTCCTGGACTTTTTTTTGATGGGAGTTTTTGGTTTTGGGGTTTTTTTGGTTTTGGTTGTTTTGTGGTTTTTTTTTTTTTGGTTTTTGGTTTTTATGCTTTCATTTTATTTTGGTGGGGTTTTGGGGGTTTTGGTTTTTTTGTGGTTTTTTTTTGGTTTTTTATTTTTTCTTTTTTTTTTTTCCCCAGGCTACACAGTTTGTGGGATCTTTGTTCCCCAACCAGCAATTGAACCCAAGCACCGAGCCCTAACCAATGGACCTAAAGGGAATTCCCTCCTGGGAGTTTTTAAATTGCTGATTAAATTTCAGTACTGGTAACTGGTCTGTTCATATTTTCTGTTTCTTCCTGGTTCAGTCTTGGAAGATTGAACCTTTCTAAGAATTTGTCCATTTCTTCTAGGTTGTCCATTTTATTGGCATATAGTTGCTTGTGGTAGTCTCTTATGATTCTTTGTATTTCTGTGGTGTCAGTTGTAACTTCTCCTGTTTCATTTGTGATTTTATTGATCTGGGCCCTCTCCCTTTTTTTTCTTGATGAGTCTGGCTAAAAATGTATCAACTTTCTTCATCTTTTCAAAGAACCAGCTTTTAGATTCATTAATCTTTCCTATTGTTTTTAACTCTCTATTTCATTTATTTATGCTCTGATCTTTATGATTTCTTTCCTTCTATACCTTTGGGTTTCATTTGTTCTTCTTTCTCTAGTTGCTTTAGGTGTAAGGTTGGGTTGTTTATTCGAGATTTTTCTTATTTCCTGAGGTAAGCTTCTATTACTATAAAATTCCTTCTTAGAACTGCTCTTGCTGTGTTCCACAGGTCTTGGATCATCATGTTTTCATTTTCATTTGCCTCTAAATATTTTGCTGTTTTTTCCTTGTAGTTGATTTCCAGTCTAATAGCATTGTGGTCAGAAAAGATGCTTGATATGATTTCAATTTTCTTAAATTTACCAAAGCCTGTTTTGTGGCTTAGCATGTGATCTATCCTGGAGAAACAGTCACCCAAAGCCAGGAAGCACAGAGAGTCTCATACAGCATTAACCCAAAGAGGAACACACCAAGATACATTGTAATCAAAATGACAAAAATTAAAGGTAAAGAGAATATTAAAAGCAGTAAGGGAAAACCAACAAATAACATAAAAGGGAACTCCCATAAGGCTATCAGCTGATTTTTCAGCAGAAACTCTGCAGGCCAGAAGGGAGTGGCATGATATATTTAAAGTGATAAAAGGGAAAAACCTACAACCAAGAATACTCTGCCCAGCAAGGCTCTTGTTCAGATTTAATACAGATATCACAGACAAGCAAAAGCTAAAAGAATTCAGCACCACCAAACAAGCTGTACAACAAATGCTAAAGGAACTTCTCTGGGCAAAAAAGAAAAGGCCACAACTAGAAACAAGAAAATTACAAAATGAAAAAGCTCACCAATAAAAGGCAAGCATACAGTAAATGTAGGAAATCATCCACACACAAAGCTAGCAGAGAGGTTAAAAGACAAAAGTAGTAAAATCATCTATATCCATAATAAGCAGTTAAGGGATACACAAAACAATCAGAGGTAAAATATGATATCAAAAACAGTAATTGTTATGGGAGGAGAGTACAAATGCAGGGTTTTTTAAATGCATTTGAAATTAAGAGGTGAGCAACTTAAAACAATCACACAGGCTGCTGCCACCACCACTGGCCACCTGCCTCTAGGGCTCACCCGCGTCTTACTCTCACACGTGCACGCACAGCCCCGCTGGTTCACTCGCATTCAAGCAGCCTTGCTCTCCGCAGAGCCCAAGCCCAGACGTCTGAAACTACTGCACCAACTGCTACCGGGACTGCAGGAGACACCCTGTGGCCCAGCGTAACCCGCCGCTGGCCCCCGCGCCCTGGGCTCCTGCTCATGCCACCGCCGGTGATGTTGAGGTAATCAGGTACCCAGAGGCTTCAGCACTGATGTATTCCCTTCTCAATGGTGTTTCTGATGTCCACCTCAGGAGACTCCTTGGCCAGCCCTGAAACACTTGAAAATTAAACAGAGAATCCACTGCATATATTCTTCTTGAAAATTTCCATCGTATATGTTCAGAACTTTCTGAATAAGAATAAGGATTTGAAGGTGATAACAGAGCAGGGAACAAGCCAAAAGGAAAGCAGTAGATGCAGAGAGGCCATGGAGTATCCACCAACCAGATAATCATCACTGGAATAACTGGAAGTGTCTGAATATAGCCATGTGTCTGATGGGGCCTTGGTTCTCCAGCCAGGTGTCAGGCCTGAGCCTCTGAGGTGGGAGAGCCAAGTTCAGGACATTGGTCCACCAGAGACCTCCCGGCCACATGTAATATCAATTGGCGAGAGTTCTCCCAGAGATCTCCGTCTCAATGTTAAGACCCAGCTCCACTCAACGACCAGTAAGCTCCAGTGCTGGACACACCATGCCAAACAACTAGCAACACAGGAACACAACCCCACCCATTAGCAGGGAGGCTGCCTAAAATCATAGTAAGTTCACAAACACCCTAAAACACACCACCAGACGCAGTCCTGCCCACCAGAAAGACAAGATGCAGCCTCATCCACCAGAATAGGCATCAGTCCCCTCCACCAGGAAGCCTACACAACCAACTGAACCAACCTTACCCACTGGGGCAGACATCAAAAACAATGGGAACTATGAACCTGCAGCCTGTGAAAAGGAGACCCCAAACACAGTAAGTTAAGCAAAATGAGAAGACAGAGAAATACGCAGCAGGTGAAGGAGCATGGTAAAAACCCACCAGACCAAACAAATGAAGAGGAAATAGTCAATCTACCTGAAAAAGAATTCAGAGTAATGATAGTAAACATGATCCAAAATCTTGGAAATACAATGGAGAAAATAAAAGACACGTTTAACAAGGACCTAGAAAAACTAAAGAGCAAACAATGATGAACAACACAATAAATGGAATTAAAAATTCTCTAGAAGGAATCAATAGCAGAATAACTGAGGCGGATGAACAGATAAGTGACCTGGAAGATAAAATACTGGAAATAACTACCACAGAGCAGGATAAAGAAAAAAGAATGAAAAGAACTGAGGACAGTCTTAGAGACCTCTGGGACAATATTAAATGCACCAACATTTGCATTATAGGGGTCCCAGAAGAAGAAGAGAAAAAGAAAGGGACGGAGAAAATATTTGAAGAGATTATAGTCGAAAACTTCCCTAATATGGGAAAGGAAATAGTCAATCAAGTCCAGGAAGCACAGAGTGTCCCATACAGGATAAATCCAAGGAGAAACATGCCAAGACACATATTAATCAAACTATCAAAAATTAAACACACACAAAAAATATTAAAAGCAGCAAGGGAAAAGCAACAAAAAACACACAAGGGAATCCCTATAAGGTTAACAGCTGATCTTTCAGCAGAAACTCTGCAAGCCAGAAGGGAGTGGCAGGACATATTTAAAGTGATGAAAGGGAAAAACCTACAACCAAGATCACTCTTCCCAGCAAGGATTTCATTCAGATTCGACAAGCAAAAGCTAAGAGAATTCAACAACACCAAACCAGTTTTACAGCAAATGCTAAAGGAACTTCTCTAGGCAGGAAACAAAAGAGAAGGAAAAGACCTACAATAACAAACCCAAAACAATTAAGAAAATGGGAATAGGAACATACATATCGATAATTACCTTAAATGAAAATGGATTAAATGCTCCAACCAAAAGACACAGACTGGCTGAATGGATACAAAAAGAAGACCCGTATATATGCTGTCTACAAGAGACCCACTTCAGACCTAGAGACACATACAATTTGAAAGTGAGGGGATGGAAAAAGATATTCCATGCAAATGGAAATCAAAAGAAACCTGGAATAGCAATTCTCATATCAGACAAAATAGACTTTAAAATAAAGACTATTACAAGAGGCAAAGAAGGACACGACATAATGATCAAAGGATCAATACAAGAAGAAGGTATAACAATTGTAAATATTTATGCACCCAACATAGGAGCATCTCAACACATAAGGCAAATGCTAACAGCCATAAAAGGGGAAACTGACTGTAACACAACAATAGTAGGGGATGTTAACAGCACACTTTCCCCAATGGACAGATCATCCAAAATGAAAATAAATAAGGAAACACAACCTTTAAATGATACATTAAACAAGATGGACTTACTTGATATTTATAGGACATTCCATCCAAAAACAACAAAATACACTTTCTTCTCAAGTGCTCATGGAACATTCTCCAAGATAGATCATAACTTGGGTCAAAAATCAAGCCTTGGTAAATTTAAGAAAATCTAAATCATATCAAGTATCTTTTCCAACCAGAACACTATGAGACTAGATATCAATTACAGGAAAAAAATCTGTTAGAAATACAAACACATGGAGGCTAAACAATACACTACTAAATAACCAAGACATCACTGAAGAAATCAAAGAGGAAATAAAAAAAATACCTAGAAACACATGACAATGAAAACATGATGACGCAAAACCTATGGGATGCAGCAAAAGCAGGTCTAAGAAGGAAGTCTATAGCAACACACTCCTACCTGAAGAAAAAATAAAAAGTTCAATTAAACAACCTAAACTTACACCTAAAGCAATTAGAGAAAGAAGAACAAAAAAACCCCAAAGTTAGCAGAAGGAAAGAAATCATAAAGATCAGATCAGAAATAAATGAAAAAGGAATTAAGGAAATGATAGCAAAGATCAATAAAACTAAAAGCTGGTTCTTTGAGAAGATAAACAAAATTGATAAACCATTAGCCAGACTCATCCAAGAAAACAAGGGAGAAGACTAAAATCAGCAGAATTAGAAATGAAAAAGGAGAAGTAACAACTGACACTGCAGAAATACAAAGGATCATGAGAGATTACTACAAGCAACTATATGCCAATAAAATAGACAACCTGGAAGAAATGGACAAATTCTTAGAAAAGCACAATCTTCCGAGACTGAACCAGGAAGAAACAGAAAATATAAAATGACTAATCACAAGCACTGAAATTAAAACTGTGATTTAAAATCTTCCAACAAACAAAAGCCCAGGACCAGATGGCTTCACAGGCAAATTCTACCAAACATTTAGAGAAGAGCTAACACCTATCCTTCTCAAACTCTTCCGAAATATAGCAGAGGGAGGAAAATTCCCAAACTCATTCTATGAGGCCACCATCACCCTGATACCAAAACCAGAAAAGATGTCAAAAAAAAGTACGCTATAGGCCAATATCACTGATGAATATAGATGCAAAAATCCTCAACAAAATACTAGCAAACAGAATCCAACAACACATGAAAAGGCTGATACACCATGATCAAGTGTGGTTTATCCCAGGAATGCAAGGATTCTTCAATATATGCAAATAAATCAATGTGATAAATGATATTAACAGACTGAAGGAGAAAAACCATATGATCATCTCAACAGATGCAGAAAAAGTTTTCGACAAAATTCAACACCCATTTATGATAAACACCCTCCAGAAAGTAGGCACAGAGGGAACTTACCTCAACATAATAAAGGCCATATATGACAAACCCACAGCCAACATCATTCTCAACGGTGAAAAACTAAAACCATTTCCACTAAGATCAGGAACAAGACAAGGTTGTCCAATCTCACCACTATTATTCAACGTAGTTTTGGAAGTTTTAGCCACAGCAATCAGAGAAGAAAAAGAAATAAAAGTAATCCAAATCAGAAAAGAAGAAGTAAAATTGTCACTGTTTGCAGATGACATGATACTATACATAGAGAATCCTAAAGATGCTATCAGAAAACTACTAGAGCTAATCAATGAATTTGGTAAACTAGCAGGATACAAAATTAATGCACAGAAATCTCTTGCTTTCCTACACACTAGTGATGAAAAATCTGAAAAAATTAAGGAAACATTCCCATTTACCATTGCAACAAAAAGAATAAAATATCTAGGAATAAACCTACCTAAGGAGACAAAAGACCTGTATGCAGAAACCTAAAAGAAACCGATGAAGGAAATTCAAGATGATACAAACAGATGGAGAGATGTACCATGTTCTTGGATTGGAAGAATCAACATTGTGAAAATGACTATACTACCCAAAGTAATCTACATATTCAATGCAATCCCTATCAAACTACCACTGGCATTTTTCACAAAACTGGAACAAAACATTGCACATTTGTATGGAAACACAAAAGACCCAGAATAGCCAAAGCAATCTTGAGAAAGAAAAAACAGAGCTGGAGGAGTCAGGCTCCCTGTCTTCAGACTATACTACAAAGCTACAGTAATCAAGACAGTATGGTACTAGCACAAAAACAGAAATATAGATCAATGGAACAGGATAGAAATAACCCACCAGAGATAACCCACACACATATGGTCACCTTATCTTTTTTTTTTTTTGCGGTACGCAGGCCTCCCACTGCTGTGGCCTCTCCCGCTGTGGAGCACAGGCTACGGACCCACAGGCTCAGCGGCCATGGCTCATGGGCCCAGCCTCTCCGCAGCATGTGGGATCCTCCCGGACCGGGGCACGAACCCATGTCCCCTGCATCGGCAGGCAGACTCTCAACCACTGCGCCACCAGGGAAGCCCGGTCACCTTATCTTTGATAAAGGAGGCAAGAATATACAATGAAGGTAAGACAGCCTCTTCAATGAGTGGTGCTGGGAAAACTGGACAGCTACATGTAAAAGAAAGAAATTAGAACGCTACCTAACACCATACACAAAAATAAACTCAAAATGGATTAAAAACCTAAATGTAAGACCAGACACTATACAAACTTTAGAGGAAAACAGGCAGAACACTCTATGACATAAATCACAGCCAAGATCCTTTTTAACACACCTCTTAGAGAAACGTAAATAAAAACAAAAATAAACAAATGGGACCTAATGAAACTTAAAAGCTTTTGCACAGCAAAGGAAACCATAAACCAAACAAGAAGAAAACCCTCAGAATAGGAGAAAATATTTGCAAATGAAGCTACTGACAAAGGATTAATCTCCAAAATTTACAAGCAGCTCATGCAGCTCAATATCAAAAAAACAAACAAGCCAACCCAAAAATGGGCAGAAGACCTAAATAGACATTTCTCCAAAGAAGATATACAGATTGCCAACAAACACATGAAAGGATGCTCAACATCAATAATCACTAGAGAAATGCAAATCGAAACCACAATGAAGTATCACCTCACACCAGTCAGAATGGCCATCATCCAAAAATCTACAAAGAATAAATGCTGGAGACAGTGTGGAGAAAAGGGAACCCTCTTGCACTCTTGGTGGTGATGTAAATTGATAGAGCCACTATGGAGAACAGTATGGAGGTTCCTTAAAAAACTAAAAATAGAATTACCATATGACCCAGCAATCCCACTACTGGGCATATACCCTGAGAAAACCATAATTCAAAAAGAGTCATGTACCACAATGTTCATTGCAGAACTATTTACAATAGCCAGGGCATGGAAGCAACCTATGTGTCCCTCGACAGATGAATGGATAAAGAAGATGTGGCACATATATACAATGGAATATTACTCAGCCATAAAAAGAAACGAAATTGAGTTATTTGTAGTGAGGTGGATGGACATAGAATCTGTCATACAGAGTGAAGTACATCAGAAAGAGAAAAACAAATACCATATGCTAACACATATATATGGAATCTTCAAAAAAAAGGTTCTGAAGAACATAGGGGCAGGACAGGAATAAAGACGCAGACATAGGGAATGGACTTGAGGACAAGGGGAGGGGGAAGGGCAAGCTGGGACGAAGTAAGAGAGTGGCATGGACATATATACACTACCAAATGTAAAATAGAGAGCTAATGGGAAGCAGCCACATAGCACAGGGAGATCAGCTCGGTGCTTTGTGTCCACATAGAGGGGTGGGATAGGGAGGTGGGAGGGAGATTCAAGAGGGACAGGATATGGGTATATATGTGTACGTATAGCTGATTCACTTTCTTATACAGCAGAAACTAATACAACATTGTAAAATAATTATACTCCAATAAAGATGTTAAAAATAAATCTCATATATATATATATATATATTCTGCTATACCAAAACTTCATGGTAACTATAAACCAAAAATCTATAATAGATATACACACAAAAAAGAAAAAGGAATCCAAACATAACAGTAAAGATAGTCATCAAATCACAAGAGAAGACAACAAAAGAAGAAAGGGCAACAAAAGACCTACGGAAACAAATCCAAAAGAATTAACAAAATGTCAATAAGACCATAAATATCAATAATTACCTTAAATGTAAATGAACTAAATGCTCCAGCCAAAGGACACAGACTGGTTGAATGGATATATAAACAAGACTTGTATATCTGCTGCCTACAAGAGGCTCACTTCAGATCTATAGACACAAACAGACTGAAAGTGAGGGGATGGAAAAAAGGTATTCCATGCAAATGGAAATCAAAAGAAAGCTGGAGTAGGAATACTCGTATCCAACAAAACAGAGTTTAAAATACAGACTGTTACAAGAGACAAAGAAGGACAGTACATAATGATCGAGGGATCAATCCAAGAAGAAGGTATAAAAATTATAAATATATGTGCACCCAACATAGAAGCACCTCAATATATAAGGCAAATATTAAAAGACATAAAAGGGGGCTTCCCTGTGGCACAGTGGTTGAGAGTCCACCTGCCGATGCAGGGGACACGGGTTCGTGCCCCGGTCCGGGAAGATCCCACATGCCGCGGAGCGGCTGGGCCCGTGAGCCATGGCCGCTGAGCCTGCGCGTCTGGAGCCTGTGCTCCGCAGCGGGAGAGGCCACAACAGTGAGAGGCCCGCGTACCACAAAAAAAAAAAAAAAAAAAAAGACATAAAAGGAAAAATCGACAGTAACACAGTAATAGCAGGGGACTTTAACACCCCACTTACATCAATGGACAGATCATCCAGGCAGAAAATCAATAAGGAAACACAAGCCTTAAATAACACATTAAACCAAATGGACTAAATTGATATTTTTAGAGCATTCCATCTGAAAGCAGTAGAATACACATTCTTTTCAAGGGCGCATGGATCATTCCTTGGTTTGTTTTTTAAGTGTTTGTTTGTTTGTTTGTTTATACATTCTTCTCTATATCCACAGTAGATCTGTCTCCTGAAGTACTTCCAAGTGAACTAAAATTAAATGTGTGCTTTTATATTTCCTGTGGAAAACAACTGGAGAAGTCTTTGGAAATAGCCCAAATTTCACCAATTCCCTAAAAGCCTTCCCAAGAATCAAAGAAACTGCTGGGAAAAATAAACACAAACAAATAATTTTTTTTAAGCAGCAAATAGTTTCATTCTAACCACTCACTCAGATTCCATGGGTCTCTTCTCTAAATGGGCTAATCCTAACACAAATACCAATAAACACAACACCTAAAACAAAGACCCAAGATAGTTCATTCCTAAGGGAGTGGAGACAACAGTTTGCTTGCATCTGTATTTGCTCTAGCACTAGCAGCTAGATAAGAGAGCAGGAACCACACTCACGGTGATTTTATGCATTTCTACTTGAAGAACTATAACATTATGTCACCTATAGTTTCCAGGCAAATGCAATAGCTGTGGCAAGTGCCTCCACCCCACCTTTCTCAATGGACATTTTCCTGCAAATAAGGTGAAAATCACATTGAACTGTGTTTTAAATACATGAGCGGAACTTGATAAGACAGGAGAAATGCTTTAGAAAGTAAGAATGGGGCAAGCACAGATTCAAGGGAACCACTTCCCAGGAAGTTACAGCTTAATCTCCAGAATTTGGGCAGTGGTTGGGAGCCCCCTTCAGATGCAGAATGACCTCAGAGAAGAAATGTCCAGAGAAGAAAGGAGGTTGCTGCCTACACAGAGGTTTCTGCCAGGTTCTAAATTCAATGCCTAGAAGTAACACAAATGTGTGAATTGGGCCAGGTTAAAGGGAAAAAGGAGTAGAAAGAGGTGTGGAAAATGTACCCTTTTTACAGGTGTTTAAAAATATGTATTTTTAAAAGTACCTGTGAATGAAAAATTTGCCTCCCATAACAGTAAACAAAGGATGTTGCAGCCATCAAGCCACTACAGCCACTGCCCCTAATGGTGAGCCCTGAGGGAACTCAGGATGGAGACAAACAGGGCTGCCCACTGCCAGGCCCTCAGCCACTGCAGCCACCCTCAACAGTGCACCCAACGGTAAGGGAACTCTGGATGGGAAAGAACTGGATACTGGCCCTAAAGAGCTAAGGTACACATCAAAGGAATGGTTTCAATGAGCCCAGACTGTTGCATCTTCTCATACATAGAAAAGCGCTAAATTCATTAACTTGAGATATCTGGTTTTCTTCAATTAATGGTAATCTTTTGATTATCTGGTATTTGTTGCAAAACTCCCTATATATCCTGGCTCCTCCCTTACCTCTTCGGAACAGTCCCTCAGAGCTATCTGAGAGGCTGTCTTCCAGGCTTGAAGTCCTCAGAAAGACCACCAAATAAAACACACCTTTCTCAACTTTTAGGTTGTGTGGTTTTTTTTCAGTTGACATACACTATGCAGAAACTGCTAGTTTTCTACCCCATAACCAAACTCCCTTCCTTAGCAATAGAACCCAATTTTTATTAAGTGCAGAACTGGCCCACTTAGGCTGGAAGACTACTTCCCAGCCTTCCTTGCAACTAAGTATGGTCATCTAACTATATTCTGGGCAATAAGACTTACTGGCAGAGAAGAAGAAAGGAGTGGCTGATGGGAGAACCAAAAGTATCTGCCCCCTTCACTAGTTTCAAGGAACCTACACACAGTGAGAGATGGGTGCATAACACAAGTCATGGTGTGTGCTATATTCTATTGTGTACAAAAGGCTATAGGGATACAAAGTGGGAATTATTCATTCTAATGTTGAAGGTGTTTTCCTAATGTTACATAAGCAAATGGATTTCAGAGCAATGCCTAGTGACCAGCTGTGTGACTTTCAGCAAATACACCACCTCTCTGAGCCTGGGTTTTCTCATATTTTAATGGAAAAATAAATCCCACCTCGCAGAACTACTGTGGGGATTCAGGGAGGTAAACTGTTTAAAGCAAACAGCAGGGAGCCAATCGTATGGTAAATAATCCAAATCTGGCATCCCCCTTTCCAGCTGTTTCTCTTAGAGAACTAAAGCCCGTGGTGCAGAGTCAGAGACTGATGCTGAGAAGTACGGGGTCTGATAAACTGTTTAAGTGCTTTCACTCCCAGAACAATTTGATAAACCATTCACTTGCACAGGGATCTTAGTTTCTGCCCTCTGACTGAAACCAGATCTTATTTGGAAAACTGGGAATTTCTTAACCATTAATAGAATGCTCATTTATTAATATGATGTTGCTCATGCCCACTGAGATACTGGAGATGTTCCCTCCCCACCACCATGCCAACCACACCCAGTGGGGAGCTAGGAAGAAGGGCATTCAAGAGCTTTTTAGTCTGTTTTTACGTGTTTGACAAGTGTCCCACACACTTTATTGCCTTGGTTTATGAGGCAAACTTGGCCAGGAAAATCACCCATGGCCTCCGGGAAACTGGATGATAAGGGAATAAAAACAAATTGTTCAGCATGGGGTAAGGTGTCTTTATCTGTAGTTCTCCTCCTCCACCTCCAAATTATAGGCATGATCTCCTAGAAAAAAAATACACAGGGCCTTCCTCCAGGACTGCCCAGTATGGGATTCAAGAATCCAGCAGGGACCAATCAGGCCTCAAGTGAACAGCAACCCATTTATACATAACACTGTAACCAACCTAAACCAGCTTTCAACTGCCAATTTCAGGCTCTTATATATCAGATCAAAAACATCATCATGGGGACCTCCCTGGTGGTGCAGTGGTTAAGAATCTGCCTGCCAACGCAGGGGATATGAGTTTGATCCCTGGTCTGGGAAGATCCCACATGCCACGAAGCAACTAAGCCCGTGCACCACAACTACTGAGCCTGCATTCTAGAGCCCACAAGCCACAACTACTGAGCCCGTGTGCCACAACTACTGAAGCCCGCATGCCTAGAGCCCGTGTTCCACAACAAGAGAAGCCACCATAACGAGAAGCCTGTGCACCGCAACGAAGGGTAGCCCCCACTCGCCGCAACCAGAGAAAGCCCAGGTGCAGCAACGAAGACCCAACACAGCCAAATAAATAAATAAGACAAATAAATTTTTAAAAAAAACATCATGGCACCACCTAGACAGTGCAAAAAATGAAAAATTAATACTATTGACAAGAAGTGTGGGATTTATAAATTTAATATATTTATATTAAATATTTAAATTAAATTTATAAATGTAATATATTTGAGAAAAACAAAGGCACTTATTAGGGGTGTTAAAAGTGGCAAATCTTTAGTCTTAGTGGCATGTTTAGCTAGTTAACTGTATTTCCAACTGTGAATACAACTACAAAATTAAAGGGCATATATGAAATGTTGGGAAGATAACATCAGAGATTGTGGCTAAACAACAAGGTATTATTTGAGACTATAATATATTTCAGCTGTTGGGTTTATAGTCCTCACCTTATAGCAGATATGTCTATTTGGGGGTGTGCTAAACTTTCACACAAGCTTTAAGGAACGTCTGTGTGGATTACCCACAATCCAGCTTCTTCCATAGCCATGTACAGTCGTGTCCTACACAGTGGGATTTAGCCAAGGCAGCACAGACCCAGGTGGAGTCTCACCAGCAAGTGGCAAAACCAAGCATGTGTGGAGTCAAACAGAATCATCCCGGAAGTCAGGTCAAAATGGGGCCCAAGTCCACAAGCCCAGGAAGCCTTGAGGGTGGGAAGAAGAGTTAGGAGGTCACTCCTGCCAGACTGGCTGCTGGGACTGAGAATAGAGGGAGGACGCCTCCTCACAAAATATCTGAACAAACCTCCATGAGCAACCACAAGAGTCTCCACTAATTTAAAGAAGCAGAAATAAGTCAGTGCCTAGTATACAGAATAGGTTGCTCCAGAAATTCCTTATTTGAAAAAATTGAGAAATTTGAACTACGATTTAGACTGCTCTGATCTAGAAATCCCTAGTTAGGAAAACACAAATTTTTTTCATGGCTAATTCTAGAGCAGTGTTGTCCAAGAGAAATATCATGCAAGCCACATTTGTCATTTTAAGTTTTCTAGCCACAGTTAAATCTAAATGAAATTAATTTTAATAACAAATTTCCCTTAACCCAATATATCTCAAGTATTATCATTTCAAAATGTAATCAATATAAAATTAGTGACATATATTACATTTATCATACGAAGTCTTCAAAATCCAGTGTACTTTTTACATTTACAGCACATTTGAATATGAATGCTAAATTTTCACTGCAAATACTTATCTGTATTTAGATCATAAAATTTATAGCTTAAAAAACTGATTCACATACACAAATTGTTTCTAATATACTTAAAAGTTTCCCAGTAACTGAATTGAGTATTCGTTCCTAGCACTGCAGGAAAAAAAATAATAATAATGGCCTTAATTTCCAGGAAAAGCACAGGGGCAACAAATGCATGACCTCTACATCATGCTTTTGCCTTCCAGATCTTATGTAAGTGCAAGTGATTGGTGGAATCTAAATTACATCTAGAACTTGAACTGCAAGGCAGGCTGGGGAAATTTTAGTCTTCTTGGTATAGGAAGACCCTAAAAAAGAGGTTGGAATATATATTGAGGCCAATGCACCATGTCCCCATGATGTTCACTGCAACAGCATTTACAACAACAATCACTAAATAGAAAACAGACTAAATGCACAAAAGTAAAGGCTAGTAAAATAAAACGTACTCTATCCAGGTAATGAAATAACATGGTCATTTTTGTTTTTGTTTTAAATATTTATTTTGTTTATTTATTTGGTTCTGCCAGGTCTTAGTTGTGGCATGCATGTGGGATCTAGTTCCCTGACCAGGGATCGAACCCAGGTCCCCTGCATTGGGAGCACGGAGGCTTAACCACTGCGCCACGAGGGAAGTCCCACATGGTCATTTTTGAAGGACATTTTATCAATGAAGTGAAAAATCTTACAATATGTCACTTACCAAAATAAAGTCTGAACAAAAAGCCGTACATTCAATCTGATCCCACTTTTAGGGACAACTAGGGAAATTTAAATATGGCCTATGTATTATTTTTGCAGGTATGATAATGGTACTGTGATTATGTCAAAGAATGTCTGTTCTTAAGAAATGAATGCTTTAGTGTTGTGAATTTTTTTAATTACTTTCAAACAATTCGGAATAAAAGCAGAGAGAGAATGTTAACTAGGAAATGATGAATGATGGAAATCTAGGAAAGTGATATATGGGCATTCATTGTACTACTCTTTTAACTTTTCTGCTACTTAAAAATTTCTCAAAATAAGAATTGGGAGAGAAAAATGCTGGGGAACAGTGGCTAGTTTTATTTATTTGCAAGGCTGTTCTGAGTTCAGGCTGTTTCCTTTGCCAGCACCACATCCTTAAAAATGTGTGCTCTCAGAATGCATGTATACAATGTTGTCATCTCCAGTAACCCAATATGGCTTTAGGCTGCTCTTTCTTTCTTTTCCCATTCTTTTAATGTGTTTTGAGAAACTACAACTGTTCCAGAGAACATCTCTCTCTCTCTCTCTCCCTCTCTCTCTCTCTCTCTCTCTCTCTCCCCCCTCTCCCTCCCTCCCTCCCTCCCCCTCCCACTCTCTCTCTCTCTCACTCACTCTCTCTCTCTCTCTCTCTCTCTCTCTCTCTCTCTCTCACACACACACACACACACACACACACACACACACGAAATAATTAAATCAGTGATGTCAAATGCATGGCACATATGCCACCAGAACCCCTACCAACCAATGACAGTCATCACTAATTGATCAAGGTACTCTTTCCTGCCAAACCTCATTATACCTCAGAATCCTGCAAACACAGCTCTCCAGGTAACTTTGATTAATGCATGGGAACTGGCATGTGAGATTAAACCATTGCCACACATTTATTAAATAGTCTACTTTAGCAGAACCTTAAAAAACTCTGATTGTCATGAGTGTCTTTGAGGTGGCTATGAAAAAAAGAGCTCAAAACCTGAAGCCAAAGACCTGAACTCAAATCCAACCTCTGCCTCTTACTCCTTGAACCTTGGGAAAGTCTCTCAAAGTTCTTTGGCCCTCAGTTTCCCCATCTGTAATGAAACCTTCCTCACAGGGGTATAAAGTAGTTGAAATGAAATAATGAACACTTTGTAAATGCCAAAGACATTTACATATGAACAGTGGCATCACGAAAAATGGAAAATTTACTATTGGAAAAGCCATTGCTACAGTATTGATTATAATTCAGAATAGAGGATGAGTTCTAAGGGCCTAAAGGGTTTTTTGTTTTTAAGCCAATCCAGAAACAGGGCAAATTCTGAGGGCTCCTTCTCAGTATCCTTTGCTGGTTCTTCATTTCTAATTTATGAAAGGGCTCAGTCGTCAGATATTTTTGCTGTTCGCACCATAGGTGACTTCCTCTAACCGCGTGGCTCTTAAGCACAATTCATATGCTGTTGACTCTCAAATTTTAAAAGTCTAACAAGATGTTAAAAAGGGAGTTTAGACCAAGGCCTCAACACAATAGATATCAAATACTAAAGTAAGGGGCTGATGCAAATCAATATTTTCAAAGTGGTTATCTAAAAACAGTTTAATTTGCACCCCTCACTGTAAGCAATGTCATAAAATGGTCCAACTACCAGAGATTGAAGGGAGGGAGAATATGTAAAAGGCTTTCTTTGAAGAAAGCTGTGCTGTGAATAGCTCCTCTCCCTGGAGAATAGAAAGGACGGGGGAAGCCCCCTCAGCTCAGACCTAGTGATAGGGGATGACTCAGAGAGCTGATATGCATTCCCTGGAGTCTGAAGAAAGAGGGTGGGGAGAGCTGCTTAATTAACTGGAGTCTGACCCCCCACCACCATTGGGGAATCTAAAGGTGAGAGGTTGCTAAAGCAGTGGGTGACAGCAGAGAAGAGATTCCCTTGGGGATAGCCAAGGCACAGGGTGTATATTTCCTGTGGACAGGAGGCGAGCCACGCAGGAGAGTCAGCAAGAGCCTTATCATCCTAGCTCAAGTGTTCTGCTTGGTGCGATGATGGGACTGTAAATGAGAAAGTCTGTGTGGAATGAGCTGCGGGGAACCCCACGGCAGCTGGAGGAACAGGATGCATCACCCACACCAGTGGAGCTGACAAAAGAGGAGCTACAGCAGTGGAGCCTCCAAAGAATCTACAAAAGAACCAAGGAAGACACAGCCTTAAATATTAGCCAGCCCCAGAGAAAGTAAAATCATGTTAAGATGGTCCCAGACAAGTAAGAACTTTCTGATCTCTTTCCCCTCTACCCTCCTAGTGGAGTGTTGACACCAACTCTGGAGTAGCTGAAACCATAGCTAATGAGATGATAAACAAGAAAGGGAAAAAAGCCAGCCATAACTTCTTCCCCAGTGGGGGTAACTGACCTGCTAAGGTAGAGGAAGTTGGAAGCAAAAGAAACATGACCTTTTAATGAAGATGTAAGTATTAAGTAACAAACTGAACTGGACATTCTTGTTTCTGAATCAAGTGTCTGGTTTCCTACTTAAAGAGAACCATGGGACTTAGAGTGACCAGAAAAATCATGGTGCCTGCCAGAGTTTTCACCTTAAAATTGCATTCCAGTTGATTCCCAGAGCTGTGCTTCTTCACAATACTTGTTACAGTGGTATAATATGCATCTCAGAATTATCATATCCAAATACAAATTCTTGATTTGTACTCCATCTCCCAGATCTATTCTTCCTACAGTCTTTCCATCTCGTTAAAAAAGAACTCCATCATTCCTCTTGATCAGGCCAAAATCCTTGAATCCTTTCTTCCTTTAACATCCTAGATCCAAACTATCAGCAAATCCTACAAGATCTACTTTGAGAAGTTATTCTGAATCCAACCACTTTTTACCACCACCGGACCTAAACCACAATTGTGTCTCCCTTTCCTGTTTATTCTCATCTCCCTACATTCTACTCTCAACACAGCAGCCCAAAGTGACCCTTGTAAATCATGTAAGATGTACTCAAAAGCCTTCAAAGCTTTCATTTTTAACTTGGAATAAAAGCCAGTGTTCTTAGAATGCCTACATGATCTAGCCCTTAATCTTTTTCAAACTTCATCTCCTACCACTCCCTCATTGCTTGCCATGATCTGGCCACACTGGGATCCTTGCTTTTCCTCAAACTTGCTAAGCACTCATCCAACTCAAGACCTTTACACTTGCTGTTCTTTCTGCCGGAAATTCTCTTCCCCTTGTAGATTTCTGCTCAAATATCACCTTATCAGAAAAGCCTCTCCTGACTGCCTAATATAAATAGCAACTCCATCTTCCCCTTCTCCCCCACTCCCTTCTCTCCTACTCCTGATCTCCCTATCCTCCTCCTTTACTATAGTTATGCCCAGGTCGCTTAGAGCCACCTGAAATGCTATGCATTTATTTGCTTGTTTATTTTCTGCCTTCCTCTACCAGCATGTCAGCACCCCAAGGCTAGGATTTAGCTTGGTCCATGGTTGTGAGCACTCAATATTTTTTGAGTAAATGAATAATTTATATTGAAGTACTTATAAGAGATCCTAAGCTACAATAATTTTATATTTAAAAAACTCTTCCATGGTCCCTTATGTTACTTGGAAACAAATTCTGAAAATGGAGGAGAGCTGGGTCCCCACAGCCTCCTCCTGACTCCTTTCAGGCCTACCCTCCCCCGATCCCATCTCTCAACAGGAACACATCCCCGGTTCTCACACTAGAAGACTTGCCAGGAAGTCGGGGGCGGGGGGGGGGGGAGCCCATGGGGTCTCTCCTTGGCAACCATGGTTGCCATTAAGACTTCACTCTGACACATGCAGGTACCAGGGCCAGATCCAGGGCTCTCCAGGCCTCTGTTCTGACCAACAGACAAGAATGTCTGTCTCTGTTAATTTGACTTAACCTCTGTTTAATTACTAACCTAGTGGTTTCTGCTCTCCGCTTAGTTGCTTGTCAAGTATATGGCACTTTTGATAATTTAAGGGTTAGAATTTAGTCTATTTTTGTAAATGAAAATCAGCCTGGAGCCAGAGTTTCCCTTTTATTCAGCAAGACAAAACAGACAGCACATGAAAGGCGGGCACACTATAATTTTGTCTTTTCTGATACATTAAAAGCAGGCCTTTGCACACTGGCTGCTTGCTGTCATCTGGAAACCTCTACTGGGCCTGTAAATATGAAGTCTAGTGCTTTCAGATGATTAGGTTTTTTTTTTTTTCTTTCTGTGTCCAGCTTGGTTGGAAAAATTACACAGCAAGGTCAGGAGACCACAATGAGAGGCAGCCTGGGGGTGCCCAGAGAGCCTGGGGACTAGCAGCTGGAGCCTAGGTTTCAGGACTGGCTCCACAGCCTCTGGGCTCAATAACTTGAATGCTTATCTAAGATAATTTTAGGTGGATTGATGAATTCTATAACACTTGTTCATTCAAACCGACATCTATTTGGCATATCACAGATATCAGGGACAGGAGTTACACAAGTGAGAAGATATGATCCCTTTCCCCAGGGAGCACTCAGTCCAATGAATAGATAAGTTAGGAAAAGAGACAATCTCAGTCTTGTTATAATCAAGGTGTACGGAAAGCAACCTGGGAGCCTGGGGATAAAAGGGAGTCAGTCTACCTGAAGGATGAGTAGGTATTTACCAGGATTCAGGATGTGGGCTCAGGACAGAGAGGATAGCCCATGCAAAGGCCTGAGATAGCCTGTGCTGAACAGAAAAGGAAAATTGGGCTTCCCTGGTGGCGCAGTAGTTAAGAATCCTCCTCCCAATGCAGGGGACATGGGTTTGAGCCCTGGTCCAGGAAGATCCCACATGCCGTGGACAACAAAGCCCATGCGCCACAACTACTGAGCCTGCGCTCTGGAGCCCGCAAGCCACAACTACTGAGCCTGCACTCTAGACCCCGTGAGCCACAACTACTGAAGCCCGCGCCTAGAGCCCATGCTCCGCAACAAGAGAAGCCACTGCAGTGAGAAGCCCACACACCAGAACGAAGAGCAGCCTCTGCTTGACGCAACTAGAGAAAGCCCACACGTAGCAACGAAGACCCAACGCAGCCAAAAATAAATAAATTAATTAAATAAATTTATAAAAAAGAAAAAGGAACGTTCACTGTAGGCTATGTGTGAGGGGGGGAGCAAAGCTGAGGAGGGTGTGGAGGCAGGGGGATAAGAGGAAAAGCGAAGAAAGTGAGGTTTGACCCATTAGATTACAGACCAGTGGTGAGGTTACAAAAAACCTTGAGGTCATGTGGTAAAATGGGCATGATAGAAGTAATAGTTAACAATTATTGGGCACTTATTACCATGTTCTGGGTACTTTCCACTTAAATCTACAGCGTTCAGAGATGCTAAGTTACTTGCCCAAGATGATTCAGCTGAGAAGAGGTGAAGATGGGAATTTAAAGGCAATCTGCAGACTCCAGAGCCTAACCCTTAACCATCACACTACCTTGCCAGAAGTTCTCAACTATTAAATGAGCTAATGGATATGAAAGTACATTGTAGACTGTAAAGTGCTGCCTAAATGTAGCACTGGTGTTTATTTATTTTTTTATTAATTAATTTATTTATTTTTGGCTGCGTTGGGTCTTCTTTGCTGCACGCAGGCTTTCTCTAGCTGCGGCAAGCAGGGGCTACTTTTCGTTGCGGTGTGCGGGCTTCTCATTGCGGTGGCTTCTCTTGTCGCGGAGCATGGGCTCTCGGTGCACAGGCTTCAGTCGTTGTGGCACATGGGCTCAGTAGTTGTGGCTCACAGCTCTAGAGCGCAGGCTCAGTAGTTGTGGCACACGGGCTTAGTTGCTCCGCGGCATGTGGGATCTTCCCGGACCAGGGCTCGAACCTGTGTCCCCTGCACTGGCAGGTGGATTCTTAACCACTGAGACACCAGGGAAGTCCCTACACTGGTGTTTATTAGTTTTGTTACAAGGATCCCCAAAATAGGAGGTCTCTCTTCATTGATTTTTTTTTTTTTTTTTTTTTTTGCAGTATGCGGGCCTCTCACTGTTGTGGCCTCTCCCATTGCGGAGCGCAGGCTCAGCGGCCATGGCTCACGGGCCCAGCCACTCTGTGGCATGTGGGATCTTCCCGGACCAAGGCACGAACCCGTGTCCCCTGCATCGGCAGGCGGACTCTCAACCACTGTGCCACCAGGGAAGCCCTCTTCATTGATATTTGACAGGGTAACCCTGAGCATTTTCTCCCAGGCTCAGAATAGCAAGCAAGAAAGGCTGTGAGAGACAGAGATCACGCCGGATGAAAGGAAAGGACATCTGGGCTTTCATGAGTCACACTGGGGGGATGGAAGAATGATAAAAATCAAATGAAGCAGCCCTTCTGAAAGCTTAGCCTTTGCTGGCACCTACTGGTGCCCATGTCAGATGTGCCAGCTTCATGGAGAATTATCCCCTGGAGGATAAATGCCCCAGGGCAGTTGTACATGTGAAGGGGATGGTGTGGGGAGGAGGGGAAGAGTTGCAGCTGGTCTAAAAGGCTGGGAGACCTGAGAAGCTGCTGTGCATCTGTGGAAAAAAAACTTCAGCCTGGAATTCACTAATCATAACCATTACTTAGCACCACCTATGGGCATGTACTGCACTACACTGAGGGTCTCACACACCTTCTCCGAAAACAGAAGAAGCCCCAACCCCACCAGCTCAGCAAAATGTAATTCTCTTTGTTTCAGAGATGCAGATAGCTCTAGGAGATTACCTGATTGGACCAGGGTCACATAACTAACTAGTAACTAGCAATCCTAATTTAGGATCAAAGTTGAATTTAATTAATACTCTTTTTTACAGCACCAGGATGCTTCCAGAAGACATACATTCAGGGCTTCCCTGGTGGCCAGTGGTTGAGAGTCCCCCTGCCGATGCAGGGTACACGGGTTTGTGCCCCGGTCTGGGAAGATCCCACATGCCGCACGCAGAGCAGCTGGGCCCGTGAGCCATGGCCGCTGGGCTTGCGCGTCTGGAGCCTGTGCTCCGCAACGGGAAAGGCCACAACAGTGAGAGGCCCACGTACCGCAAAAAAAAAAAAAAAAAAGACATACATTCAAAGCTTAATTCTCCCAATTATTATGTCTGTGATCCTGGCTCTCTCAATTCACTGCTGGGAGTTTTGTGTTGACTGATTAAGAGTTGATTTTCCTGCCTCATTCCAGAAAAGGTTTACATCTTAAATCCTTATCTGCAATATGGAGAGAAACCCCCTCCCAGTGTGTTTGTAGAGATTCTGAAAAAGGGATTAGGTCTGGAACACAAATAACAATGTAACTACCTTTAAAACCTGAAGACCTGCTACCTCATAAAATGTATCTTTGAACTTCATGGCTCCAAATAGAAATGAGAATTCTAAGTTGCCCCCTGAAATGTTTCCAAACTTATCGATATGGAAACCACTGTCCTAGGTCACTTATCAGTTAACATTCACATCCTGAAAAATTCTCTTCACCCTGTGTGTCCAAACAAAGATCCAGAAAACTCATTGTCTAGAGCTCAGTTGAAATTTAAAGGAAACAAAGATACTAGATAGATCCAACCATGTGAAATTACCAAAGGGGTTCGACATAATTAATGCAGGTCTTCAAAAAGACAGTACCATTATCACTGCAGAATGATTGGGCAAGCCCATCCTGGGCCAAATGTCAGCAGGCAGGCATAAGAATCACCTGGGTAACTGCTTAATATGCAGATTCTGGACCCACCCACAGATCCAGTACTGGAGTTGGAGCAGGGAAGTTCAGGAATCTGGCTTTTTCAAAGGCATCCCAAGTATCCCAAGACAGAAAGACTACTCTAGGGGACTTCCCCTCAAGCATTTCCAAACCTGAAGAATATTCTGTCCCCAATAACTCTAAAGACAGAATCTCAAGATGCTGCACTTCTCAAAGGGCATCCTTAGTCAGCTTAAGGGCAGGTCAGTTTGAGGACCTCTACTGTAAAAGTAGGCAAGCACCTGGTGACAGTTTGAAATCCATCCTCCACAACTTTCCAGCTGTGAGAAGTCTTTTGAGTGCCCATCTTTTTTGTTTTAATGACCCACCCCTCGTTTTGTGGTTTTATTTTATTTTGTTTTGTTGCCTGAAATTAATGATTATTGCAAGGGAATCTAGACCCCTTTTTAATAGCTGCATTTGGGTAATGTACCCCTCACTCTACCCTCCAGGACAGAATTACTGCGGCTCCACTAGTTGGTTTAGTGACTATTTATGCCCATCTTCCACATCACAGACCCAAACCAAAGCCTCATTATTTCTACCATGTTTGTTTTGCTGCAGAATAGTAACATTTACATGGACATGGGTTTTTTCTCTATCTTATAATTTGGATTGTTTAGTTTTCCTTTTTGGACTTCTTTGATGCTGCTGAAGAAAGAAGTCCACAAAAATCTGGAGAAAGGAAGAGAGTGGGCTGCAGGGGGCAGAGTAGGTGGAAGTGTTGTTTGCTTCTCTGTCTCCTCGGCCGCCCCCCACCACTCCCCCCACAGCTGGACTAAGCTATCACCTTTCTATTTCTGCTTTTCTGCCTCTTACAGCCAGGCTGAAATATGTCAGCAGTATCACTGACTTACTATGAAACCTTGAGCGGGTCTCTTTCCCTCTCCAGGCCTTGCTTCTCATGTGAACAGTGAAGGTATACAACCAAACAATCTCTAAATTTAGTAACTTTCATAAGCCCACTGGACTGTCGCTCATTCCTCTGTGACAGCCATGTGACTTGGGGCAACTTATTTAACCCATCTGATAGACCACCAAAATGAGTCACACCCTTCTCTTTTCTAACTCTGATGAATAAAAAAAGTTGCTTCCTTATACCCAAGGCATGAAAATAGTAACCAATCCATGTTCCCTCAGAAGTCCCTGAGTTCCGAAGACAAGACCATTACTGTACTAAATTCTCCAAAGGGTTTCCAAGGCTTTAAATCCTCTATGACATCCCCGACACACCCACCACCCCCACTAGCCCCAGTGCAACCTTAAAACCTTCTAGGGTTAATTTCTGCCTCTCCTCTCCCCTTTATGTCTTGCTGGAGGGTTCTATGAGAAATGTCATTCCACTTCTAGGTATGTACTCTAGAAAAGCATTTTCAAATGTCCACAATAAGGCATACAGAAGGATATTCACTGGGGCCTTATTTACCATAATGAATAATCAGAAAAAAATGTCCATCAACTAAAAAAATAATAATAATAAAACTCTGAGAAATCCATTTAATAGAATACTGTGCAGCACTTCAAAAGAATGAGGCAGATCCAAAAATACTAATATGGGTAGACTGACAAGACATATTGTTGAGTAAAAGAAGCATGCTACAGAATGGTATGCATAGTATATCTCTTATGCAAAAAAAGTAAACTGTACATATTCTAAGTATATATATATATACACACACACATATACATACACACACACACACATACATATATAAATACATAGCAGAGGTCTGGGAGGATGTGTAACAAACTGGTGACGTTGCTTACCTCCAAGGAAGGGATGGTCAAGGGGACTTTATGTGAAATATTTTAATATTTTTACTCAAAGGATATAATCATAAATTACTTACGAAATTTAAATTATTTTGAAATAATACAGCCCCTAAGTATATGACAATAGCACAAAAAATGGGGGGAAAGAAAAGTTCTTACTCTATACATGAACTGGTATAATATAATTTGAAGATGACTATTCAAAAATGTGATAAAGATGAAAATTAAATAACATAAAGAAATTTTTATTAGAAAAAAGAGGTTTAACAAATAAGACAAGAGTGAAGAGAAAGCAGAATCATAAAAAAATAATCTACAAGCAGGTTAGCAAAAAGAAGGGAAAGGAAGAAAGAACAGATGGAACAAATAGAAAATGACTAGCCAGATGGTAGATTTAAATGTAACCATATCAATAGTAAAAATGTAAGTAATCTACACACCCCAATTAGAAGGCAGAGACTGTCAGATTGGATAAAAAAGCAAGACAACATATTATGCTGTCTACAGGAAACTCACCTTCAATATAAAGACATAAATAAGTAAAAGGTTAAAATGATGCAAAAAGACCATGCAAACACTAATCAGAGAGCTGAGTGCCCTTATGAATACTAGACAAAGCAGACTTCAGAACAGGAATATTACCAGAGATAAAGAGAGTCATTACATAATGATAAAGGGGACAATTCAACAACAACAAGATATAAGAATCCTAAATGTATATACACCTAAGATTGGAGCTTCAAAACGGCATGAAGCAAAAATTGCTAGAACTCAGAAAAGAAACGGACAATTCCATGATTATAGTCAGAAACATCAACGACCCTCTTAGTAATAGAAGAAGCCGAAAGAAATTAGTAAGGACATAGAAGACCTGAACAACACTATAAACCAACTTGACCTAATTGATATTTATAGAGTATTCTAGTCAACAAACAGCAGAATACACATTCTTTTCAAGTACAGTTGACCACTGAAAAACACGGGTTTGAACTGCGCAGATCCACTCATATGCGGATTTTTTTTCAAAAGTAAATACTAGAGTACTACACAATCCCTGATTGGTTGAATCCATGGATGTGGAACCTTGGATACAGAAGAACCGTGGATACGAAGAGTTGGCTATAAGTTAGTCATATGTAAATATGAAATAGTCACCAAGAATATACTGGGTCATAAGTTAAATCTCGACAAAGTTTAAAAAACTGAAATTGTACAAAGTATGTTCTCAATACTTTGAATTAATGCTTTGAATTCACAATATAATTAAATTAGAAATCAAGAATAGAAAGATATTTGGAAAATTTCCCACACTTCTAAATCACTCAAAGTCAAATGATAAATTATAAAAACTTGAATTGAAAATGAAAACACATGAAAAGTTGTGGGATATAGATAAATCAGTGTTTACAGGGAAATTCAAAGCATTCAAAATTTATAGTGTTAGTACCCCAGTAAACATGGTAAATATTCCTAAGACCCACTAGACTTTCTATAAGAAGTGTGACTAGCACAACCCCACAAAATGACACAGTACAAGAAGGGCAAGGATTCAGGCCTGTCCCAGGAAAGCAGTGTTACCACAGGAAGTAGAGTGGCTATGGTGAGCAAGCTAGGCAGATTTTCCAGCAAAGGCTAAAACTACAAAGAAAACTGTGCTAAGGCTTGAACGCCTAAGCCCTATTATACATCTAAAAGAATGCCAGCTATTAATAGATGCATGCATTATGAACTGGGAAGAGACAACAAGAGAAAAGGCCAAATCATCCTGTTGTGGGCTTCACCTTTTGTTTTATTACAAAGGAAATAATATCTTGAGGCTATGTTAACTTCAAAAAAAATAAGTTTATATTAAGAAGAGTAGAATAGTTTCAAATCAATGCTCTAACGAGAATTCACCTTAAGAAACTAGAAAAACAAAGGCAATATAAAGTCAGAGCAAACAGAAGGACATAAAAGTATGAGCAGAAATCTACGAAATAAAACCAGAAAAACAAAGAAGAAAATCAATGAAACCAGAAGCTGTTTCTTTGAGAAAAAAAAAAAAAGACAACTGATAAACCTCTACTCAGACTGATCAAGAAAGTGAAGGCACAAATTACCAACATCAAGAATTAAAGAGGGGAAATCACCAGATCTACTAACATTAGAAGAGTAAGAAAATATTATGAACTATGCTAATAAATTCACCAACTTGGATGAAATGGACAAATTCCCTGAAAAAAAAACAGCCCTGACCTACTGTAGTAGACTGTGAGAACTCTAGTGTTTATCTGCCTAAGGAACTCCAGGTAGAGAAATCAAAATGATTAAGGAGAAAAAAGAACCCTCCTACATTGTTGTCAGGAATGTAAATTGGTGTAGGCACTATGGAAAACAGTATGGAGGTTCCTTAAAAAACTAAAAATAGGGCTTCCCTGGTGGCGCAGTGGTTGAGAGTCTGCCTGCCAATGCAGGGGACATGGGTTCATGCCCCGGTCCGGGGAGATCCCCCATGCCGCAGAGCGGCTGGGCCCATGAGCCATGGCCGCTGAGCCTGCGCATCCGGAGCCTGTGCTCCGCAACGGGAGAGGCCACAACAGTGAGAGGCCCACGTACCGCAAAAAAAAAAAAAAAAAAAAAAAAAAAACTAAAAATAGAGTTACCATGTGATCCAGCAATCCCATTCCTGGGCATATATCCAGAGAAAACTCTAACTGGAAATGATACATGCACCCCAATTTTCATAGCAGCACTATTTACAATAGCCAAGACCTTGAAGCAGCCTAAATGTCCACTGACAGATGAATGAATAAAGAAGATGTGGGGAGCGGAGGGGTGTATGTAAAAAAAAAAAATATATATATATATATATATATATAGGAATATTACTCAGCCATAAAAAAGAATGAAATAATGCCACTTGCAGCAACATGGATGGACCTAGAGATTATCATACTAAGTGAAGTCAGACAGAGGAAGACAAATATTATATGATATCACTTAATATGTGGAATAAAAAAATGATATAAATGAACTTACAAAACAGAAATAGACTCAGGCAGAAAACAAACTTATGGTTAACAAAGGGGAAAGGAGGGGAGGATAAATTAGGAGTTTGGGATTAACAGATACACACTACTATATATAAAATATTGATAGATAAACAACAAGGACCTACTGTACAGCATGGGAACTACATTCAACATGTTGTGATAACCTACAGTGGAAAAGAATCTGAAAAAGAATGTGTGTGCATATAATATACGCAAAATCTGAATCATTTTGCTGTACACCTGAAACTAATTATGTAAATCAACTATACTTCAATTAAAAAACAATAGGATGCCGAAGCACTGAACAAAACAGGTGTGTTTACTGGAGTAGAAAAACTGCAGAGTTGAAAGTAGTAGAAGCTAAAGAAGTAGAAATCAGGAAGTAGAGGATTAGTTAAAATCAGAGATTAGTTAAGAAGCCACCGCATAATTTGGTGAACGACAATGAAGGTCTGAACTCCCAAGGTAGTAGTAAGAATGAAGAGAAGATTAAAATTTGAGAAATAGGTAACCAGTAAAATCAGCAGAACTTGGTGACTGACTGATTACGGGAAGGATGAAGGAGGAGGAGGCGCACAGAAGGGCTCTTATGCATTGGGCTTGGGGACCAGGTGCTACTAATAGATACTGGGACTTGCCAAGCAAGGGTGGCTGATGGCAGAGGAAGATCATTGTCTACATTTACAGATTTTAGGTATGGGGTACCTGTGGGAAATCAAGGTTGGGAATGTTCAGCGAGCATCCGGATGTATAAATGTGAAGCAAATGGGAGAAGTCAGTAATGAAATAACTACCACATGGGTAGATATCTTGCCTAAGAGACTTACAGAAAGAGAAGAGGGGTGGCTCAAGGGTAGAACCCTGGATGAGAAAATAAAGTTCAAGAAAAGCTTTATGATTTTGGAATAAGTCAGTTCTAAGCAAGTGCAATCATGCACAAACATGTTAAGTAACGTCTTACAATATCAAAAACTTGGAACAAACCTACATATCATAGAAAAACAGAATGGTTAATATGGAAGACACTAAAAATGATATTTAGGAAGAGTGTACAATGATACAGACATTGCTTACGTGTTTTCCCACCTTTTAAAAAATATATGTATTTATATTATTTAAACACTGAAAACACGCACAGCAAAGCTGGGAAAAAATACATCAAAATGTTAGTATTACGTGTTTTGAGTTTAGCGGTCCATGGGGTACTGCCATCTACTATTCTCTATCTTGCAAACTCGCTATAAAACACTTAGGCAAGAGTAAGACAACCTGTTCCCCCAAAATGAAGAACCATGGTATTTCCTTCCATCTCTAGTGACCACGCCCACATCACTCCAGAGTTCCCGTGTAACACAGGACCTGGCGCTGAGGGCCCGCAACGGAAGCATGGCTGTATCGGTACCTGTTGTGAAGGCAGCTGCAAGCTTCTGTGCCCTCGGCCCCACCACGTCGGCTGGAGGCCTCAGCCCAGCCCAGGGAGGTGAGATCCCTGCATCCGTCTGCACAGGGTCCTGCGTCTGCCCCTCAGGCGTGGTCTCATCTCCGCAGTCACGCTGCCCTTTCCCATCACGGGCCTTTCCCTCGGGGCCTCACCAGGCCTGCCTCCTAGCCTGGCTGGCAGGGCCTGGCTGGCAGGGCCTTTGCGGCAGCTCCTCAGAAAACAACTCCCAGCGGGCAGCAAGCACCCCGCACAATGTGGATACTGGTCCTGCCGGGAGCGTGCCAGCTGCGACCTTACCAGCCCAGGTGGCAACCGCAGCAGAGCCTCTGGGCCAGCTTGGGCCCTGGCGCTGACCAAAGGTGCGCGGTTCCTTCCACTCCTCTCGGCCACCTCACTAGGTCGCTGTACGGTCTTGTTCCAGGCCTGTGGGAGGGCGACATCTGGGCTGGGAGCCCAAGGACTTGCCCAGAGCCCACTAGACAGCAGTCGGCGTTACAGTGATGGTGACGAAGATGTCCTCTTTAAGTTAAGGCAGAGAGGGCAGGTCCCGTGCTCAGGGCCTCTGGGGCCTTTCAGGGCCTTGGGAGGCCGCAGCCTGGATGGTGTGGCCCCAGTGGGCTGAGGTGAAGCGATAGCCAGTGGAACAACGCAGGCAGTAGAGGTGGAAGCGCCCCTCAGTCTGCCGGAAAGCCCCGTTACAACCTCATCCGTGAGGGGAATCCGGAGCTGTGACTTCCGGATTCAGGATTCCGAGGAGAAATTGCCGCCGCCTCTAAAAGCGGGCTGGGAGCCCAACGCGGGCCCCGCCCCCAGCCCTTGGCCCCTGTCCCGGATGTGGCCCCGCCCCCGGTATGGCCCCACCCCCAGGGGTAGTCCCACCGGATGTAGTCCCCCTCCAGGCCTCGGCCGGGCCCGCGAAGCACGCTGGGTGGGGCTGTGCCTGCGGAGGTTCTGCGCAACGCTTGTTAGTTAGTTCGTCTAAACGGTTATTGACTTACCGTTAACTAGGTGCGATACACCAGGCCAGTAGTGAGGGTGATAGAGAAGGTCCTGGTACTTTGGGGACCTAGAGAGTAGCCCAAAATTACAAATAGAGTTGTGATGATGAAAGTGAGGGCACCAATCCGGTCTTGGGAGGATCAAGGAAGGCATCCCAGAAAGACCCCCGCACTTTACATAGCAGTAAGGAAGAGGGAAAGGAGGGTGCTATGCAACCATTTTTGAAGATTTGGTGATGAAAAGTTCCCATCTGAAGGCTTATGATCCCTTCAGAAGTGGGTCAAGGGCTTCCCTGGTGGCGCAGTGGTTGAGAGTCCGCCTGCCGATGCAGGGGACACGGGTTCGTGCCCCAGTCCGCGAAGATCCCGCATGCCGCGGAGCGGCTGGGCCCGTGAGCCATGGCCGCTGAGCCTGCGCGTCCGGAGTCTGTGCTCCGCAACGGGGGAGGCCACAACAGTGTAGAGGCCCGCGTACCGCAAAAAAAAAAGTGGGCCAAATAGCAAATCTGTTGAGGAGGAGGGAGGGGCAGGAGCTTGAGGAAAGTGAAGGAGGTTTGATATCGTTTTTGAGTATGCAGATAAGGAGCTGACTCAAGGACCAACGCTGTAACTCCACAAGGGGAGGGAGCTTTGTTTTTCTTACTCATGTGTCCCAAGTGCTTCAAACAATGACTCGGATCCTTCACGCAAAGACTCCTCTGGTTTCAACTGAATGTGGACCGTGCACAGTTGTAGTTTTTTGTAAGTGACCTTTTTGCCCTTAGCCTTGTGTCCTGGGACAAAGCCACTGAACAAACAACTCATCCTTTTTCTCCAAGTGACTGTTGGTTGAAGTCTCTTTTACATCTGGGGCAAAAACTGGGGAGGGGTCTTGTTCACTAGAGTGTCAGCTAAATCCGGAAGGGTGACTGGCTTGGAAGATCCCTAATCCTACCTCCCCTCCTTGATGTATTTAATCTTTGGATCTCCTTAAGGTCCTCTCATCCTTTGGGGCTAAATTCTTTTTTTGGCTTTTCCTTAGGGCCTGAAGCTTAGGAACACAGGGCTTCTGCTGACCTAGGCTGCTCCGGAGCTGGGGAATTCCTTGGCCTTGACTATCTCCCTGGACTGTTTAATCTTTGAAAGAATACCTAAATTCACCTGCATCATCATATTCCTAAAGTGGAAACTCAACTCAGAGAAGATACTGTCCTTCTTTGGTGAGCTCCTTCCCTCTAGAATTTTCCCCCAAGGACTGGGGCTAGGCTTTAAGGTGGGGGCAAAGTCTGGGGCTGAGGAAGCAATGGGGGATTGGTTAAGTGCATTTGGACTGGGGGAGGAGGACATTAGAGATTGAATAAGAGAAAGGGAGACTAGTGTGGGACTGTTATCAAAGACCAGAAGGATAGCCAGGAGGGACTCACTGTGCAGAGAGGGGGACCTCTGAAGAGCTAGCTACATTTGTGCTGCAGAGTCTCGCAAGATTTTGGAATTTGGAGGCTCCTGTGGACTATGCAGTTACTGTGGTTGGCCTTCACATCTCTAGAAGGGTTGGAGGGCTGTGGAGTAGTGCTCAACAGCAAGTGATGCTAAAGAAGATGAGTTGGTAGTATGCCCTCCGTTGTTTTAGAATGATTCCTTCTTCTTTGTCCTCCCAAATCTGGAAATCCACACTCTTTGTGACATATCTTCAGGAGCTTCTGAACAGCAGAGCTAAGGAAAGAGTGTCTGCTTGCTTCCACATGCCTGATTGCAGGGTCTCCCCAGAGACAGAACTTGATGGGTGAAAGGAAAAAGCTCCTCCTGCTGGAAATCACAGTATGAGAAGGTAGGGAAAAACAAGTCCTTAACAGACAGCTGCCCCTGGGAGGAGGTTGAAATGGACAAGGTTTCTGAGCAGTCAATGCCTAAGTCTTCTGCAGTAGAAGTCAGACAAAGGGGGTTTTCTGAAGATAAGCTCTCTGGGACAGCGTTCAGTAGGATTTAAATCAAGCCAAACTGAGTCAGTATTAAAGTAGAGTCTGGCAATGGTGGGGTAGAGACTGTTGGTGATGATGGGTGACAGGCAAATGAATCAGTGGGATTCATGGAGTGAATGGGATGTTGTGAGAGATAAGAGGTTGAATTCCTGACCAAAAGGGTACGATCATGCAAGAGGAGGGATCTGGTTGGGGAATAGAGTCTAGTATCTGAGTGTGTTCTAGGGGAAAGGAGGAAGGGTAGATGATGGGGGTAGAAGATGGTCCCTTAAGATTGTAGCTCTGGAGGCAGAAAGGGATCTGCAGTGTTGAGATTGAATAAGGGGACCTGGGGGGCAGAGTGGAGGCAGAGAGGACCTTCATGGAAAAGATGAGAAAGCTGGTAATGGGGCGAAATAAGGATAAATGAAATGTTAGGAGAGATCAAGGCAAGGAGGACTCCCAGGCAGAGGGGAGAAGGCCATCATGGGAGTGGAAAGAAAGATGAGCGAGAATGTGGGAGCCAGTGACAGAGCCTCTGGTGGCAGAGAGGCCAGTATGGAGGTGAAAGGAGTGATGAGGGAGTGGGACCAATTATGAAGAGCAGGGCAGAGAAGAAAACAGAGCAAGGCATGAGAAGAAAACAGATTATGCAGGAGCAGAGTCAGATACAAAATTGAGAGCAGCAGGGGAAGATGAGACTCTGTAGGGTCCTGGGAAGAAAGGCTGATAAATAGGCCAGAAGTGAAAGGGCTCAGACAGAGGGGCTAGTTATTCATCTTCTGGAAGGTCTGGTAAAAGGGTGGAGGCCAGAGTTAAAGAAGGCTCAAGCAGAGGAGCTGTGGGAACAGAAGGGAACACAGAGGGAGCAGCATCTTTCACAGGATTCCCCAGAGCAGAAGGTCAACCACCACAGTGATGCTTTCCCAACCCTCCCTGCACCGATCTTGACCCAGCAGTTACCAAAACCGCAAGAGGCTGCAAGCTGCCGCCAGGAACAGAGTAGAAACAAGAGGGTCTGACAAGAGTAAGGGCACCTGAAGCATGCTGCCCCTTCCCATGCCCCATATCTGAGACTTCATTATACTCCTTTATACCTCACCCCAAGGCTTGCTTTCTCATTCTGGTCTCTGTGGCAACCCCAGGCTGCACTGGGGCCCTAAAATTAGATAGCCCATGCTAGGAAGTGGGAAACAGGAAAGAAAGAAAGAAATTAATAATTTCCAGGAAAGGCCCCTGCCACCACAGCTTCTTTCCGGCAAGTTCAACAAGCCACTAAAACAAGAGGAAAAGTGAAAATTAGTTTGACCTGAAAAAATGAAAATCTGCCATGCCATTCATCAAAATGGGAAAACAGACACCGATCACAGATAAAGCCAGGTGCAAAGTTAGCAGAAAATTATAGTTCTCCCAAGGAAACACTACAGCTGTGAAGCATCTGAATGGCACTCAGTAGCATAACTATTACTTTGTTACTGAGAAATCTTGTTTTCCAGAAACTTTGCTTTTGAAGTAAGAACAAAACATCCCACTCTTGCCTGCAGGATCTAACTGACATTGACACAGAGCACCTGCCTTAATTTTCAACCCCGGTGCAGATTCAGATAAGGGAGTTTGGGACATTAACATTTTGCATCTATCTTAATTTGTAGTTTCTAAGGAAAGGAAACCTAGTTTCCGCTTTGCCATCCAGACATGATGTTGCCCCTTTACACACAGCCCTGCTTTGCTTTAACATATCAAAATACTATTTCATATAAATTTCACCTAATGCCACCCTTCCCCAAAATCGTATCATAACTTTTCCCTGTCTTGGTGACACACCCCATGATTCCTCCAATGTGTGACCTCCTTCGTTGCAATGAGCCAATAACCCTGACTTTGTCAGACTACAAGTTTGCTCTGGGTGTCCTGATTAGGACATTTGGAGATTCTCTTGATACTTGGTCAAATCCCTCCCTACGAAGGATTGGCCTCTATGATAGTACTAATGTGCATATCTCAGATTCCTTGAGTCTCAAGACATTCAAGATTTGTCTGACTGATTGTGTGGTTTTACATTGAATTTAGATTCTGGTTGTCTTCTTTGGTCCTTCAATATCAGTTTATTTGTCTCCTGGAATTTTTGGTTTCCCATCAGACTCGTCTCCCCTGGTAAAATTTGGCTTTTAACACCCTGTCCTGCCTTCTATTTATCTATTGTCTTCTATTTGTCTATGAGAACTTTCCCCAGTCTTCTCTAGGTATGAGAACTTGGCTTTGGCAAAGAGCTCTCCACATTTTCTCAGAGCCAGGTGGCTGCTGATTTCTCAGGTCAGCAAGTAGAGGCAGCTTAACCTTAGGGTTGAGGACTCACAACACAAGTGATGTTTTACCTTTGATCAACAGTCAAGCAGTCTCTCATGGGCTTGTCTGCTAACAAGTTTGTGCTACCGCCTGGCATAACTTCACTGAGGAGAAATTAAAATTATAGTGGCCACTTGGGGAACTTTGACATGAACGAGGATGTTCATTTGCGAAATGCCTGAGGCATAAAGGGAAAAGAAACTCTCAAGAGGAGATTGGATAACTGGTCTGTCTAAAAAAGAACACTGTGGGCTTCCCTGGTGGCGCAGTGGTTGAGCATCTGCCTGCTACTGTAGGGGACCCGGGTTCGAGCCCTGATCTGGGAGGATCCCACATGCTGCGGAGCAACTGGGCCCGTGAGCCACAACTACTGAGCCTGCTACCCGTATTCATATACATTATATAAGGGCTATAAATTAATAGAGTGTGTAAGCACCTTTGGCTGATGTGTTTATTCTGTTTCCTGAAAATGTAAAAGGTGATCTAAAACATGTACCCATACAAATTTAGTTAAGCAGTTCTTGGTTTCTTGCCTTTTAGTTTTCCCTGTTTCTGGAGGAAACAAAAATTGGTTACCTTGGCTAAATGTGGTAATCAATAAAAATTATAAAGACTATACTTATATAATAATCACAGAAAATGTGAATATGTATGTAAGATAATGAATATGGTTTGTTAAGGAAATATTAGGTTATTAAATGATAATTCAGTGTAATATATACACTTGTTTTAATATGCTGAGATAAAGTATATCTTAAAAACTAAAATTTCATTATATATGCATTATGTATTTATGTATGTCTACATATACATACAAAGGCATATTAATTTAATTCTATAAATGACAAAAAGGAAAATTCAAAGGTATATTCCATGTTAATAGATTTATTCACAGAAAAAGGCTTATAAATCTTTACTGCAAATTGTAATATACACATTTTGTGCCTAGATAAGTGTTCTTTTTATTATTATTGTTTATTTTATTTATTTTTGGCTGAATCAGGTCTTAGATGCAGCACTCAGGATCTTCGTTGAGGCATGTGGGATCTTTTCGTTGCGGCACGCCAGATCTTTCGTTGCGGCACGCAGGCTTCTCTCTAGTTGTGGCGTGCGGGTTTTCTCTTCTCTAGTTGTGACTTGTGGGCTCCAGAGCGTGTGGGCTCTGTAGTTTGCGACATGCAGGCTCTCTAGTTGTGCACAAGCTCAGTAGTTGTAGCACACAGGCTTAGTTGCCCCATGGCATGTGGGATCTTAGTTCCCTGCCCAGGGGTCAAACCCACGTCCCTTGCATTGTAAGGCAGATTCTTTACCACTGGACCACCAGGGAAGTCCCAAGAGTTTTCGTTTGAATTACCAAAATATCCTGTTAACTCTCTGTTCTTCTCTTGAATAACATAAATTTCTTCATTTTTTAAGTTACTAGGTCAGATATCAGAGGAAGACTGTGGTCGAACTTCAGTGGGAAGGACCTTACCAGGTACTGTAAACAACTAACACAGCAGTAATTCCAGGCCTCCAAAGTCAACAGATATACATGACACGAAGTCACTGGAAGGCTGTCCTGCGACCTCAAACAGAGGAATCGGAGGAATCATTCCAAAGGAGATAACTGAAAGAAGTGTCACCTTCCCCCAAGACCCACCAGACAAGACCACCAGAGCCACAAATTGCTATGCTTTAATCTGCATGTGCTTTTGCTCTTTTTCTTTATTCTTTGCTCTCTGCCAAGTTAAGGTTTAAATTATTGACGCTCCTTATCTGTGAACTATGATAACTTGAAGGTCTTTATCCTTAATACTATTTTTTTTTTCTCACCTTAGTCACTCCTCCATGTGAGTCCAATATGAGACTGCATGCAATTACCCCTTCTGTTGGGTGTGTACTTACTTTCCTTTGGGTGCCACCCAACTTCCTTTGCTGTCAATTTCATGGAATTAATCAGCTGATTTCCTTCTTTGGTTGATAAGACTCAACCAAAAAGTGATCTGGGGATGAAAAATAGTGTAATAGGCCAAACAACCAGAATTCTAAAACCCCCTATCACGTGATACATAGAAAGGAAGGTTTTAGTCCTAAACAAAATAATGCTCAGAAACCTTTTGTGAAAATTTAGCTATTCCAAACAAATTTTCACTAAAGCCAGTGATGGGGATGAAAGGAGTGACAAGGGGCTGCTTCGAGAAAACAGAACACAGGGAATTCCCTGGCAGTTCAGTGGTTAGGACTCCACGCTTTCACTGCCAAGGGCCCAGATTCAATCCCAGGTCGGGGTAGAAGAAGACCTGCGTGGTGCAGCCAAAAAAAAAAAAAAAAGGAAAAGAAAACAGAACACAATGAGAGGAAAGGAGACAGTTAAGAGTTCAGTGAGGGAAGATGGGCCCCAAAGGGTACTCGGTCAAAAAGACAACAGAGGTAAATATGCCTCTGGAGAGTCCCCAGAGAAGATGGAAGCCAGTGCTATGGAGTCTGTACATGGTCTGGAACATAGGCCTCTGTGGAATCCAGTGAGAAGGTAGAAACTAGAGGTACAAGGGCTAAGAGAGGGCCTGGTTATGGGTCCTCTGAGGGTCACTGAGAGGTTGAAGGCAGAGACTGAGCTGACCCCCCTCAGAGGAATGGTAGGAAGCATGGGACTCTGAGGCAGCAGCATCTTCCATAGGCTCCCCAAACAGCAGAATGTCAGCTTCCATGGCCACTACTTCCCACTCACAGTGGGGATCTTGATGAAACGGTGGCCACAAACTTCCTGTAACAGGGAGCTTGTCCAAGTTTCTGCAGAAGACAAGAGGAATAAACTAAAATCAAGAGGGCTAGGATGGGGGCCTCACAGAGCCGGAAACACACTACATTCCCCCACATCCCAGACTTCACAATGCTTCTCTTATTCCTCACGCCAAGGCTTTCTTTCACATTCCCTTCCCTACAGGTTTCCCCTTCAATGTTAACCCCAGGCTGTACTGGGCCCTGGAACTGCATAAGCCATCCTAGGAAGAGGGATACAGGAGAGAGACGGAGAGATTAATCTCCTGTTCATTAGGAAAGCTTGTTTTGTGCTACAGTGAATTCTTTTCAGTCAGCCTCTCCAATGTGAGAATCCAAAAGCCTGGGTTACTTGTGGTGAAGAGAGGAGCAAAGTGTTATTGTAGGAGGCTGAGTGGGATGATCCTTTGGGGGAGATGTTTGGGAGACTAGGACACTGAAAGCACCAAATTTACCATACAGAATTATCCATGCCAATAATACTAAGGCCTTTCACAGACATTATCTCATGTGATCCTCACAACAACCCTGTGAGGTATGGAGGCCAGGTATTACCTCTGAGGAGGAACTTGAACCTTGGGGAAGTGAAATAGCTTGTCCAAAATCGGGATCCAGGAGTTCTGCCTCCAAAACCAACAGTGGTTCCAGTATATCTCACACCACCACCAGTGACCAAGACCCATGGCCCAGCTCCATCATTCTTTGAGTGGGTGGATGGGCAGAACAGGGAATATGAACCCTTCTTGTGAGCCTCCTCTCTGAGAGCTCTATTTCCTAATAGAGAAGTGCTCTAGGAACTGACATCCTCAGAGTGTAGACTGGGCCCTCATGGAAAGGTGAGATTAAGGTTGAACTTGAGTAGCCCAGGGTTGACTAGACAAAACCTTACCTTTTAATTCTACACCTTTGTTCCTCTTTTTGACTCTGCACTGATCTTGAGAGACTAGAGTGAGAGGCTAGGACTGAATTTTCACTTTTTTCTCTCTGGACAAGCAATAGACATTCATTTATTCATAGATAATCTGATTTTCCATATTGATAGAGCTCTGTGATCATCCCTGTTAGTCACTTTAAAGTAGATAAAAATATTTTCTATTTTTCCTTCTTTGCAAATTTCAAGAAGTATTTTCTGTATGTTATGCTCAATTGATATTTTCAGTCCTTATCCTCTGCAGATGAAGGGCACTCATTTCCAGAACTGCAGGCACATGTGTATACCTTCACATAGGACTTTCCCCTGCTCACAGAGCTCGGGCTCAGCATCTGATTCAAGGCTTTCAAAGGCTTAGGGCATTGTTCTCCAAATCATCCCTAACACAAAGGGAAGCCTTGGCCCAGAGATACCTGAGGTGGAACCATGACTGGTGAATAAGAGTTGAGGGACTCTGTCCTCCTATAAGAATCCTGGACTCTATTCATAATCCAGCCCTGGCCAGTGACGCACTGTGATCAGGATTTTACCATGGAGCCCTCTGTCACACGCAGATAAAGGGTCTGTGGGCTTCAAGCCCTCCCCTGTTCCCTGCATTCTAATCCTCCCTGAGAGTTTCCGTCTTATGTGGCTCTCTGTAACAACATAATTGATTTAGAAAAGTAGGAAGAGGAGGAGAAAAAGGTTAGTCTCTGCTGCTGGCTTACCTTAGGGTTCCTTTGCCAAATTGATATGTCTATTTTTCCTAAAAGTAAGTTTTTGATTTCTCTGTAAGTATTCCAGGAAGGGAAAAATGAACCCCATACTATACAGAAAGTGTGAAATGCAACTAGTGCCCCAAGACTCACTGAGATGCATCTGAAAGCAGAGTTTATTTGAAGTGTACCTCAGGCTCAGACGACTGAGCATTGAGAATATGACCCCATCATGGAGCTATGGTACAGTGACAGTGTTCTTGAGGGTGGGAGAGGGCCCTTAAAGGGGAAGGTGAGCTCACAATTCCTCTTCACAGCATCCAGCCTGGTAGATCCCTCCAACCTTTCCTGGGCCTTCTATATCCCTCCATCCTTCTGTGAGCCATAGTATTTTTCCAGTTCCATTCTTTTATCATATCACAGATACACTGTAGTGTTATTTCCTATTTATTCCTCCTATAACACAGATAGCAGTTGGGTTGTCCATTACCCCCTTGGTCACCTGAGCTTCGATCCTACCAATTATATAGCCTTTGAAAATCTGGAGTTCTTCCAGGAATTTTTGCTAACTCCCAAAGATTTGCATTCTCAGGGTTTCCTGTGCTCTCATCTCCAGCTTCCCACCTCACACCAACCCAGACACAGGACATGACTCCACCTTCACGTTCACCCATGAGAGTCCACTTTCACATAAAAGCATTAGTGAGCAATGTAGTCTTTACAAAAGATATTGTGAGGGTGATGAAGAGTGCTACAGGCAGACCTCACTCCTGGCAAACAACTTTAAAATTTCTAACTGCTGAGTTAAGCACTGAACTGTTTCCTTCCATGAAACAGTCCTAGCCTAGGGCACTCAATCCTTTCCCACCCAGATGATGAGGCTTTGCTGGAACTGGCAGCACAACTATCTTCCAAGAATGAGGGATAGAGTCTCAGTTAACATTGCTACTGGGATATCATTGATTTTAGGTCCTTTCAGTGAAGAGAAAAAGTTAAAAAAAAAAAATTAACCATGATTTCATATTAGTATGTACAATTCAAATTTAACACCAGGTATTTTGGGGTTTTTTTTTTTAACATCTTTACTGTAGTATAATTGCGTACATTGTTGTGTTAGTTGCTGCTGTATAACAAAGTGAATCAGCTATACTTATACATATATCCCCATATCCCCTCCGTCTTGCGTCTCCCTCCCACCCTCCCTATCCCACCCCTCTAGGTGGACACATAGCACGAAGCTGATCTCCCTGTGCTATGTGGCTGCTTCCCACTAGCTCTCTATTTTACATTTGGTAGTGTATATATGTCCATGCCACTCTCTCAGTTCATCTCAGCTTACCCTTCCTCCTCCCTGTATCCTCAAGTCCATTCTCTACGTCTGCATCTTTATTCCTATCCTGCCCCTAGGTTCTTCACAACCTTTTTTTTTTTTAGATTCCATATATAAGTGTTAGCGTACGGTATTTGTTTTTCTCTTTCTGACTTCACTCTGTATGACAGACACTAGGTCCATCCACCTCACTACAAATAACTCAATTTCATTTCTTTTTATGGCTGAGTAATATTCCATTTAACACTGCGTTTTTACTTTGTATCTCATTTCTCTAGCAATGAAAGTTTTGGATCTTAGTAACATTAATGTTCTTATCCATTCTATCCTAATATATATATAATGTAATTTTAAAATTATAATACAAATATTATTTCTAATAATAAAACTACTGAGTCAAGTTTCAAAGTATTGGCAGTTCTTTTTTCCTTAGAATATAATCCACCAAGAAGATATACCAGAAGAGCATGTTCCAAAGTCACTTGAAATAATTCTTATCTCTATGTCGTTATATAACCAATTTTATAAAGAGTTAAGGTTGTTTCAATTCATTCTCAATTTTAGGATTAGCTTTATTTTCCCTGTATTGTTTTCCAAAAACTGTAAAACATTTACATGGGTCAAAGTCAAAAATAAATAAATTATACTCAGAGAAGTCTCACTCCCAACCCTTTCATTTGATGCATAACTAGCTTTTACTTATTCTCTCAAGATGTAGAAGGCATGTGAGGAGCAAGGAAGAATAGGAACTTGGTAGAAAGAGACTATGGTTTAAATCCACTTCCTGTTTGAAGTTCAGCATTTCCTACTTATTGAGACTTGATTTCTTCAGGTGAAAATGAGAATAATAATAGCCATCTCTAGAAATATCCTACAGATTAAATTAGATAACATGTGTGAATTGCCCAGTCCATAATAAGTACTTAAAATATGACAGTTATTTAGTATATTTTATCTGAAGAGCTTAATGGAACTTAGAAATCTTAGACCACCTTGTCACCCAATTTTGGTGCCCTTTTAAAAATCTTTTTACATAATGTAGAAATAATAATAATATATGATAATACTTTGGGACAGAACTCAGAAGATCTAAACAAAAACCTATATCTGAAGAGATATAAAAGTAATTGTTATTTAGTAGAACCCAAAATACCAGATTTGTTTTGTTGGCAGTAGTAAGGTAGATTACCAAGAAAGATATAAAAAGGAAGGAAACTCAAAAGAGTCTATGTTATGGACTGAATGTTTGTGTCTCCCCAAAATTCCTGTGTTGAAACTCTATCCCACAATGTGATAGTGCTAGGAGGTGGAACCTTTAGGAGGTGAGTAGGATTAGACGAGGTCATAGGGTGGCACCCTTGTGAATGGCATTAGGGCCCTCGTAAGAGTCACTAGAAAGCTTGCTTCCTGTCTCTCTTGTCTGTCACGTGAAGACACAGCGAGAAGATGGCTATCTATGAACCAGGAAACAGGTTCTCACCAGACACCAAATCTGCTGGCACCTTGATCTTCGACTTCATAGCCTCTAGAACTGTGAGAAATAAATGTCTGTTGTTTAAACCACCCAGTCTATGGTATTTTTGTTATAGCAGCCCAAACAGACTAAGACAGTCTGTTTGAAATAAGTATATAGAAGCAGAACAAACATCTGCTATAGAACTAAATGAAAGTGGGATAAAATCCTTAGCAAATGAGTTCTATTTATAATAGCCAGGACATGGAAGCAACCTAAGTGTCCATCGACAGATGAATGGATAAAGAAGATGTGGCACATATATACAATGGAATATCACTCAGCCATAAAAAGAAATGAAATTATTTGTAGTGAGGTGGATGGACCTAGAGTCTGTTATACAGAGTGAAGTAAGTCAGAAAGAAAAATACTGTATGCTAACATATATATGGAATCTAAAAAAAAAAAAAAAATGGTTCTGAAGAACCTAGGGGCAGGACAGGAATAAAGATGCAGACGTAGAGAATGGACTTGAGGACATGAGGAGGGGGAAGGGTAAGCTGGGACTAAGTGAGAGAGTGGCATGGACATATATACACTACCAAATGTAAAATAGATAGCTAGTGGGAAGCAGCCGCATACCACAGGGAGATCAGCTCAGTGCTTTGTGACCACCTAGAGGGGTGGGATAGGGAGGGTGGGAGAGAGACACAAGAGGGAGGGAATATGGGGATATATGTATATGTATAGCTGATTCACTTTGTTATAAAGCAGAAACTAACACACCATTGTAAAGCAGATGTTAAAAAGAAATAGCAAATGAAAAACTCAAATTGAGTTCAAAAATGAAACCACATACTATGTTATCTATAAAACTACATGCCTAAGACAGAGAGTTAAGAAAATTAGAAAGGTCAAGAGAATTAACTGATAAGGTAATAAAATAAAGTAGCTAAGTAAAAAAGTAAGTACACAGAAATCACAAGTTTCTAAAATTCTACCTAGGGACTTAAAAGACTGGAGAGAAAATTTGTTTTAGGAGAGTAAGATACCTTTTTTTAGGATTGAAAGATACATAATAATAAAGATGTCCGTTTTCTCTAAATCTATAAATCACTGCAGTTTTAACAAAGGGCAATTGCCTAGGCATTTGGGAGGAAAAACTGGATATAACTCCATAAATAAGCATGTCTTTTGAAAATCACCATAAAAAGCTCTAGAAGATTATCATCGTGGAGTAGGAAAAGCATTTCTATACTTTAAAATTATTTTAGAAGTATAATAGTAGAGCGTGCTTTTAATAATTTAAACAACACATAAATGTATAAATCACAAAATGTAAACACTCTTTCCATCCCTCTATACTCCCTCTGCCTGAAGTGGTAAGGTAAGCACAGTTAACAATTTGATGTGTATGAAAAGGCATTTTAAAGCATTACCTGAAACCTACAAATCTTAAAGGGAATTGACTAATTAGTAGGACAATATAGACAATATAGACATTTCTGTATTAAAATAAAAGGTAAGGGCTTCCCTGGTGGCACAGTGGTTGAGAGTCCGCCTGCCGATGCAGGGGACACGGGTTCATGTCCCAGTCCGGGAAGATCCCACATGCCGTGGAGCGGCTGGGCCCGTGAGCCATGGCCGCTGAGCCTGCACGTCCGGAGCCTGTGCTCCGCAACGGGAGAGGCCACAACAGTGTAGAGGCTCACGTACCGCAAAATAAATAAATAAATAAATTTCATTCAAATAGCACTTTTACTTGGAGGAAAAATCAAAAGGCATAAAAGGATATAAATTAAAAAGTAAGTTTTCCTCCCACCATTTCCAGGTCTCTCAGTTCTCATCAGAGCCTGCCTTTCAGAGATAGCCCATGTCCACACATCCATAAATGCAAGTCTGTAACTTTGGGGGACCTCCATGGTTGCCTTGGTTTTTATGAAACTGCCTTAGTGAGTGTAAACTACATTAAATACTAAGAATAGCTCTGAGTTGCAAGTAGAACATTGGCAAGGTACAACTTTAGCATTCTTATTCGCTTCTCATTCAGTCCTTGGGTGATTTCATTCATGCCCTGGCTTTCCTCACCTCCAATCTGAAGTCTCCCAGGCCTCTACCCCTGGCCCTGCTTTCTTTCCTGATTCCAGCCACATTTCTCCACCTGGAGTGGGCAGCCTAAACTCAGGTGCCAATGGAATTGGTCACTTTCCCCCAAACCAGCTCCTCTTCACCTCTTGCCAGGCTCCAGCTTTTCCCACTCACCCCTGTTAGGAATGTATGTCACTTCTCTTCCCCTCCACCTTCTGCCTCACTGCTCTGCTCCTCCGGTCAGTTGAGTCCAGTAATGTGACCCTCTGGCAAATCCCTTCCTCTTCCTCAGCTTTTCCCTGCCTTAGTTAATTTCATTGTCACCTCTCACTGGAGCAGATACATAAATAGCGCTTACTCTGTGCCAGGCACTGTCCTAAGTGCCTCACACATATAAAGTCATTTTATCCTCACAACAATCCTACAACAGATATGCTATTATTATCCCCATTTTACAGATGAGGAAACTGAGACCAAATGATAAATAACCCCATTCCCTAAGCTCCCTAGACTCTATTGTGCCTCCTTTGACTAGATTTTCTATGGCCTCTACTGCCTTCAAGACCCAACTCAACTGTTACTTATTCCAGGAAATCCTCCCAGAGTACCCACTATTGTCACAATAGTTTCAGACTTTTAGTCTACTTTCCTCCATGTAAAATACTGCCAGATAAAATTGGATGGGACATGTTTATACTGAAAATTACTTCTTATTTATTGAAATTCCAATTTAACAGAGTATCCTTATCATTATTTACTAAATCTGACAACCCTACCCCAACAAAACCATAAATAACTTGACAGCAAGGCTACTCCATCCTCGTGTCCCACCCACCCACCCTCAGGGACTAGAACAGAGCCCGAACCAGGTGGGTGCTCAGTTCAGTTTACTGTATTGAATTAAAGTTGGGTGCTCAGCGAACGGTGATTGTCTGCCATGTTAGCTTTTACTATGCTTTGCGTGCGGAATGATATGTCCCTTATGTCCCCCCAGTGCAGCAGACACAGTGCTATGTGTGCAGTAATTAAATTCAATGCATCTTGGAGCCTCACTTTTCTCATCTATAAAATGAGAATTCTGTTCAACACCCACTCCCCCCCACTTTCTTCTAGGCTGCTTATAAGGATCAAATGCCACAGGGGAGGTGCAATGGTGCTTTGAAACTGAGAAAAGCTGCAGTTTGTGAAAGATGACTCCGATGACCAATATTAGCATTTCTAACTTAATAATAGGGAAATATACAGCCTACATCTAATCTGATTTTTCAATAGTTTTAAATATTGAAAGCTACTAATTGCTTGCTAAGAAACAGCATGGCAAAGGAATTGAGACAGTGAGAAAATCCAGGTGTTCCCTGATAGCTAGGAAGAGGGCAAAAAGAAGAGCAGAGGGGCAGTACCCATTGGAGACAGAAGCAGATACTGTCCTGATAGGTGCCCCACCAGAGACCCCAATGCCCAGTGACCCAGGCTGATGCCAAGAAGATCACCCGAGACTACCAAATGGTTTTCCCATACTATGTTTCTTATTAGCATTTCACCAGTTTAGGAAAATAAGACCAAGAATGGTAAAATTCCATGTCCAACTTCTTCAAGTCTTAGATGTCCTCAAGTTAGGACTGAATCCGGCCACTTCCCCCAAGACCTGGGTCAGTAGGAAGGTTGCTTCTTGGTTTCAAAAGGAAAAAAGGAAAAGGAACAAGCTGCAAAATGACTCCTCATGTCTTTACCTTTCTCTTCCCCCATCTTTTAAAATTCATCCCGTGAGTTGCTGCCAATTCACTGAGTTAAAACCTTAAGCATCTAATTTACTTGGGAATCTACACACATAAACAGAGATCATAGTGAATGGAAAAACATCATTCAGAGGTGGAAAGATGGTGGCTAGTTCGTGCAAAGCTCCAAATTCTTGGAAGATCATTAGAAAAACGTTGCCAGGTGGCCAGCATTGAGGCTGATCCCTTGTTCCAACTCCATCTGGGCGGTAGAAGACGTTGAATTACTTGGTCTCTATTTGCACACACATGGCCGGTCAATAAAGTAATTCTCTTAATCCAAAAAGCATACCAGTGACCAAGATATTTTCAGTTACATATGTGGACTTTTTAACATATAATTGTCTCAGTTCTCTGATTTGGAACTGATCCCTCTGAGACTTTATTTTTACAAATGTTCCAGTAATTAATTTAATTTATGACAGAAGCACATGAAAAGGTGAGAGCTTCTTTCTCTCCTCTACATTGGCACTTATTTTGTGGAAGTCTGATGCCAGCCAGAATCACCTTTTCCATACTTAATGCATTTTTAAATACCTTTGTAATCAAACAAGGGCATTAAGAGGGATTTAACACTTGCTAATGGGACACCACCAGCCCTTCTTACCCCAGGTGGCCTCTCTTCTGGCTTCATGCTGGGAATAAATCATTTGGAAACCAGGTGCTTTCTTATTCTCAATTGTTTTTCTGTTTTCCTCTCTTACACCTAACTTCATCTATATTGGCAAATGAAGTGAAGAATTCAGACTATTACTCAGATGATTCAACAAAAATTGCCCTTACAGGAATTTTATTTGTTTGTGTGTCTTAGAAGTGAAAGTAGGGGCTTACCTTTAAACGTAAATGACTTGATATCCACCGCTGTTAGGCAAACCCATGGCCAGTGAGTGGAGTTTTGCTGGAATATAATCTATTTATACTCCTAACACCAGGGGTGTTAACTATTTATCTCTATGAGCCTCTTGCTCCTCCTCTCTGTAAAATCAGGATCACAATTCCTAATTGCCAGGTTGTTGATGAAATTAAATGAGATAAATATGAAGATTTCTGCATGCAGTAGGTATTCTGTACATATTTAAAAACACACTTGCACATATATACAACACACATTGTACATTGACCAGAACATTTATATTGCACTTTACAATTTATAAACCACTCACCTACATTCTCTCTTTGATCTTCAGAAAAGCGCTGGGAACTGTAAGGACAGTTCGTCACCATTTTTACAAATGAAGAGGCTGAGGTTAAATGAAATTAAATGGCTTTCCCAAGACCACACGGCTGGTGTAAGTTTATCTGTACAACCCCTGAAGCTCTCCACCACCTCTACACTGATGCCACATGCTCCACACAGGTGTCTAAAAAAGTGGTTCTTTAATTTGGTTTCACACTGAAACTACATGGAAAACTTAAAGATAAATACTAATACCTGGTCCCACCCCCAGAGATTTCGATTTAACCACTCTAAAGTGTGGCCTGGGCATTAGGATTCTTTTCTCAGTCTATCTCTTCATTTTCATTTAAACTTTTATTGTGAGATAATGGTAGATTCATGGGGGCGGTTGTAAGAAGTAATATACAGAGATCCCATTTTCCCCCAAAAGTAACACCTTGCAAAGCTATAGTATAATGTCATAACCATGATACTGACACTTATACAATCAAGATGCAGAACAGTTTCACCATCACAAAGATCTCTTGAATTTTCCTTTTATAACTACACCCAGCTCTCCCTACATACCCCTTCCCTAACCCTGGTAACCATTAATCTGTATTCCATTTACATATATATATATATATATATATTTTTTTTTTTTTTTTTTGGCTGCATTGGGTCTTTGTTGCTGTGTGCGGGCTTTCTCTAGTTGGGGCGAGTAGGAGCGACTCTTTGTTGCGGTGCGCGGGCTTCTCATTGCGGTGGCTTCTCTTGTTGCGGAGCACAGGCTCTAGGCATGCGGGCTTCAGTAGTTGCAGCTCGCAGGCTCTAGGGCTCAGGTTCAGTAGTTGTGGCACACGGGCTTAGTTGCTCCGCAGTATGTGGGATCTCCCCGGACCAGGGATCAAATCCATGTCCCCTGCATTGGCAGGTGGATTCTTAACCACTGTGCCACCAGGGAAGTCCCATCTCTATATTTTTTGTCATTTCAAGAATGTTATATAAATGGAATCATGCAGTCTGTGACCTTTTGGGATTGGCTTTTTTTACTCAGCATAATTCCCTGGAGATTCATCCAAGTTGTTGGGTGTTTCATTAGTTCCTTCCTTTTCATGGCTGGGTAGTATTTCCTGGTATGGATGTACCAGCTGACTTAACCATTGAAGGACATCTGAGTTGTCTCCAGTTTCTGGTTATTATGAATAAAGTTGTTATGAATATTTGTGTAAAGGTTTTTGTGTGAAGAGAACTTTTAGTTTCTCTGGGATAAATGTCTGAGTGCATTTGCTGGGTGATACGGTAGTTACATGTTTAGTTTTGTAAGAAACTATCAAACTGATTTCTAGAGTGACTGTATCATTTTCCCATGAGCAATGTGGGAGTGATCTACTTTCTCATCCTCACCAGCTATGGTGTTGTCATCATTTTTTCTTAAAAGCCGTTCTGATGTGTGATAGTTCTCATTATGGTTTTAATCTGCATTTATTTCTCTAATGGCTAGTGATGTTGAATATTTTTTCATGTGCTTATCTGCCAACTATATATCCTTTTTTAAAAATTTTTATTGGAGTGTAGTTGATTTACAATACTGTGTTAGTTTCAGTTGTACAGCAAAGTGAATCAGTTATATATATATACATATATCCACTCTTTTTTAGATTCTTTTCCCATATAGGCCATTACAGAGTATTGAGTTCCCAGTAGGTCCTTATTAGTTATCTATTTTATATATAGTAGTGTGTATATGTCAGTCCCAATCTCCCAATTTATCCCTTCCCCCCCTCCTTACCCCTCGGTAACCATAATTTTGTTTTCTGCATCTGTGACTCTATTTCTGTTTTGTAGGTAAGTTCATTTGTACCCCTTTTGTAGATTCCACATATAAGTGATATCATATGATATTTATCTTTGTCTGACTTACTTCACTCAGTATGACAATCTCTATGTCCATTCATCTTGCTGCAAATGGCATTATTTTGTTCTTTTTTATGGCTGAATAATATTCCATTGTATGTATGTACCACATCTTCTTTATCCAATCCTCTGTTGATGGACATTTAAGTTGCTTCCATGTCTTGGCTATTGTAAATAGTGCTTCTTTGAACATTGGGGTACATGTATCTTTTCGAATTATGGTTTTCTCTGGATATATGCCCAGGAGTGGGATTGTTGGATCATATGGTAGCTCTATTTTTAGTTTTTTAAGGAACCTCCGTACTGTTCTCCATAGTGGCTGTACCAATTTACATTCCCACCAACAGTGTAGGAGGGTTCCTTTTCTCCACATCTCTTCAGCATTAATTGTTTATAGATTTTTTTTGATGATGGCCACTCTGACCAGTGTGAGGTGATACCACATTGTAGTTTTGATTTGCATTTCTCTAATAATTAGTGATGCTAAGCATCTTTTTATGTGCTTTTCAGGCATCTGTATGATTCAATGCCATCCCTATCAAGTTACCAATGGCATTTTTTCACAGAATTAAAACAAAAAATTTTACAGTTTGTATGGAAACACAAAAGACCACGAATAGCCAAAGCAATCTTGAGAAGGAAAAACAGAGCTGGAGGACCCAGGCTCCCTGGCTTCAGACTATACTACAAAGCTACAGTAATCAAAACAGTGTGGTACTGGCGCAAAACAGAAATATAGATCAAAGGAACAGGATAGAAAACCCAGAGATAAACCCATGCGCCTGTGACCACCTAATCTATGACAAAGGAGGCAAGAATATACAATGGAGAAAAGACAGTCTCTTCAATATGTGGTGCTGGAAAAACTGGACAACTGCATGTAAACGAAGGAAATTGGAACACTCCCTAACACCCTACACAAAAATAAACTCAAAATGGATTAAAGACCTAGATATAAGGCCGGATACTATAAAACTCTTAGAGGAAAGCATAGGCAGAACACTCTTTGACGTAAATAGCGGCAAAATCTTTTTCAATCCACCTCCTAATGAAAATAAAAACAAAAATAAACAAGTGGGACCTAATTAAACTTAAAAACTTTTGCATAACAAAGGAAACCATATACAAAACAAAAAGACAACCCTCAACATGGGAAAAAATATTTGCAAATGAAGTAACTGACAATGGATTAATCTCCAAAATTTAAAAACAGCTCATGCAACTTAATATCAAAAAAACAAACAACCCAATCAAAAAATGGGTGGAAGATCTAAATAGACATTTCTCCAAAGAAGACATATATATTCTTTTTAGTGAAATGTCTGTTTACGTCTTACATCCATTTTTTAATTAGATTGTTTTTAACTGTTAAGTTTTGAGAATTCTTTACATATTCTAAATACTAGCCCTTTGCTGGATATATGGTTTGCAAATATTTTCTCCCAAGCTATAAATTGCCTTTTGTTTGCTTGTTTAAAAGATTTTATTTTTAAACAGTTTTAAATTTAGAGAAAAATTGAGCAGATAACGTAGAAAGTTTCCATGTACCACCCCAACCCACCCATACACATTTTCACTTGCAGTACTGTGGCACATTTGTAATAATTAATGAACCAATACTGACATATTATTAACCAAAGTCCATAGTTTTTATTCCTGAATAATGTTTCATTGTACAGATGTACCACCATTTATCCATTAACCTATTTAAGGATATCTTCGTTGCTTCCAGTTTTTGGCAACTAGAGTAGAGATAATACAAACATTCATGTGTAGGTTTTTATGTGGACATAAGTTTTCAGTTCAATTGAGTAAATATCTAGGAGTGTGATTGTTAGATCATATGGTAAGAATACATTTTTAAAAAATTGCCTTTTAGAGTGGATGTACGATTTTGCATCTTTTATAAAGGATAAGCATATTTTCATATGTGTATTTGGCATATGTATATCTTCTTTGTTGAGGTGTCTGTTCAGATCTTTTGCCCATTTTTTAATTGGATTGTTCATTTTCTTATTGTTGCATTTTAAAAGTTCTTTGGATACATATCATTTATCAGATGATTTGTTTTGCAAATATTTTCTACCATTCTGTGGCTTGTTTTTTCATGCTCTGAACAATGTCTTTCACAGAGCAGAAGTTTTTCCTGTTAATAGAGTCCAACTTATTAGTTCAATTTTTTCATTCATGGATTGTGCTTTTGGTGTTGCATCTGAAATTTCATCACCAATCCCAAGGTCATCTAGATTTTCTATGCTGTCTTCTTGAAGTTTTATAGGTTTGTGCTTAGGTCTATGATCCATTTTGAGTTAATTTTTGTGAAGGGTGTAAAGTCTGTGTCTAGGTTTATTTTTTTGCAAAAGGATTTCCAATTGTTCTAACTCTATTTAAAAAATTATCTTTTCTCTATTGAATTGTGTTTACTCCATTGTCAGCAATCAATTGATTATATTTGTGTGGGTCTATCTTGGAGCTCTCTATACTGTTCATTGATCTACTTGTCTATTCTTTCACCAATCCCACACTGTCTTAATTATTGTAACTTAAGTAAGTTTTTAAGTCAGATAGTGTCAGTCTTCCAACTTTTTTCTTCTTCCTCAGTGTGGTATTGGCTATTCTGGGTCTTTTTCCTTTCCATATAAACTTTATAATCAGTTTCTCGATATCCACAAATTACTTGCCTCCAAGTGGGCGTGTAAAATCAGCTCCACACTGGGCCCCCTCGTCACCAGAGAATGAAGAGGAGAGAGGTAAGTGCCAACTAGCCCCACCTCTCATCACCTTTTTCTGCCTCATTGCTGCTGCATGAGGATGGAGGTACAGCAATGCTGGACCCACTGACAATACCCCACTGCATGTTACCCCATTCCATGCTGCAGGAGGATGGAGTGGGAGATCAAGTCCCCATTCAGCCCCACTGAAACCCACTCTGTGTTTTCTTTTCTTTTCTTCTATTTTTTGGCCACACTGCTTGGCATGTGGGATCTTAGTTCCCTGACCAGGGATCGAACCCACACCCCCTACAGTGGAAGCACAACGTCTCAGCCACTGGACAGCCAGGGAAGTCCCAAAGAGAGTTGTTGGTTTTTTTGTTTCTGGCTGCACCATGCGGCATACAAGATCTGAGTTCCTTGACCAGGGGTAGAACCCTTGCCCCCTGCACTTGGAGCAGGGAGTCTTAACCACTGGACCACCAGGGAGGTCCTAACTGTGCTTTCTTAGATTCTGTGTTTGTCTATTTGGTATCCATTCATCGCTGGGCCAATTATATTAAATATATTTTCTTATTTTTTAAATTTGTGATGCTCTGGCATTTGGGGGTCTTATGAAAAATAAGAAAATATAGTTAATATAAGTAATTTCTAAAGATAATAACAACTTGCCTACAAGTACTTCTTTCACTTTTTGGAGTCTTCCTATGTTTATTTGGTGTGTTATATTATCAAAGTTAAACAAAGCCAGACATTAGTTTAAGTGGTAAGAACAGATTTTAAACAGTAAAATACAGTTACAGGAGAGAAAAGAGTTCCACTTTGATTTATACAGAGGTGACTGCATTTTTTTTTTAAAAAAAAGATGCTCCTATTGCTCTTTTTTTAATATATAAATTTATTTATTTATTTATTTATATTTGGCTGTGTTGGGTTTTGTTACTGTGCACTGGCTTTCTCTGGTTGCAACGAGCGGGGGCTACTCTTCCTTGCGGTGCGCGGGCTTGTCATTGCAGTGGCTTCTCTTGTTGCAGAGCATGGGCTCTAGGAATGCGGCCTTCAGTAGTTGCAGCACGTGGGCTCAGTAGTTGTGGCTCGAGGGCTCTAGAGCCCAGGCTCAGTCGTTGTGGTACACGGGCTTAGTTGCTCTGCGGCGTGTGGGATCTTCCCAGACCAGGGCTCGAACCCACGTCCCCTGCATTGGGAGACCTGCATTGGGAGACAGATTCTTAACCACCGCGCCACCAGGGAAGTCACAAGATGACTGCATTTTAAAGGGAGAATGAAGACATAGGGAGGGAGTCAAGCAGGGGCTTAGGAGAGTCAGAGAAGTGAAAAAATACAAAAACGCAGGAAGCAGGGGCTGGTCTCTGCGAAACCCATGTGGGTTAACCAACTGGCACTTACTGAAATTAGGCTCCTACCCTCCCGCAGAGGCTGGCAGACAGGGAGCCTATCTTCCTTCGGGGGTTGGCTTGAACAAACAGTAAGTTCTTTGGGCATCCTTGAATTTTCTCAGACATTCTAAGGAGGCGTAGGGTCATCCTGTGGATGCAGCCTTGAGCTGTTAGAAGCTATTTAGTGTTTTTTCCAGTCTTTATAGGCCAAGCTTGAGGCTTAGTTAAGAAAGGGCTCAGGGGACCCTGGCTAGAGTTTGGTCAAGGAGAGAATCTCTCTCACTGTCCAGGGACCTTTAGTTGTAAGAGGGAGGACCTGAGAGAATAAGGTGACTCCATGAGCCGGAAGTCCTCGGCATCAGGAATTTTGAAAGCTCCTCAAGTGACTCTAATAAGCAACAAAATTTGAGAACCACAAGACCAAGACAAGAACTTTGCCCTCCATTGTAATGCCCCCCTTCGCAAAGAAATAAATTCCTCTAAGGAGACTGCATGCTCTGTGTACATGCATGTACATGTACGCATACTGGTTTGTGTATATGCAGGTATGCATGCACACACCAGGGTGAGAAGTAGAGAAAAGGCCTGGTCCTTTCAAGCCACAAGAAGATGAAGAAAGTGCTTAGAGCTATGGAAATGTACCAAGCTACCTTTGTTTTAGCGATGGGGGAGAAAGGGATCCTGGCAGAATTCAACCCCATATCCATTTATTTGGCCATAAAAATGAGGGAGGGGTCTTCTCAAGGTTGTGGTTGAGGGGTTACATTCATGCTAGGTATTGCTGATCCAGTTCCCATCCTCACGGTTTTCTCTGCCGGACGCTTCCTGCCTGAAACCACGGAAGTGGCTCTCTGCAATTGCTCAGGGGTCATCCATAAAGCACTGCTTTCTGGCCTGACTTTCCCAGAACTCACTAAGCATAGTCCTATTGCTTCTTCTATGACTTATTTAGATCCTAATTATTATTCTACATATTTATGCAAATGTAGAAGCCAGGAGGGGTGAAACTCCTTTCAGAAGCCATGCAGTGGTCTCTGGAATGTTAAAGGCTCAGAAAATTGGCAGATTCTCAGGTTCCATCTCAGGAAAAGAACATTTTTCTAGACCGAGTGCTGCCTGAAAGGTTTGGCATTTCTGCCTGTGAAAATGAAAGACTAGGTGGGGCCTGAGGCTTCCCTAGAGCAGTGGTTCCCACATCAGAATCACTGGCGGCCTGTGAGATCACACTGGTGCTTCCACTCCACCCCACACATTCTGATTTAACTGGGACTGAAGTTGGACATGGGTCTTTCTTAAAAGCTCCCCAGATGATTCTGACAGACAGCCAGGTTGAAGGCTGAGAACCCTAGAAATTCTGCAGAGTTCTGGGAGGAAACAGCAAAAAGTCCAGGACAAGCAAATACAAATTAAGGAGCCTCTGAGCAATACATAGAGCATACTTTCCCCAGGGCACCTACCCTGAGCCATGACACAGAGATGGAAAAGACACAGTCTGTCCTTTTTGCTGAGTTGGGCAGGTGATAAAGCCAAGACTGGTGTGCAAGGCCACAGCAGTGGGAAGGGGCATTGGGAGGGGCCTTGAAGGTGAGTGGAGCTTGGACAGGTGGTAAAAGGCGTTCTGACCTTACAGAGCTGCGTCTTCATGAGGAAGCAAAATTATTTTTGAGGCAGGGCAAGAAAAATTTAACATGAAATTTTTATCTGCCGTTTCAGCCACTACCCCCTCCTCTTTAGTGTGCAATGTGCATCTGCATTATACACTAACTAAATCCCCTTGAAAGACACAGGAATGCCTACTTGCCAAAAAAAAAAAAAGGTAATACTTATACCTTGGACAATTTCAAGCTACCAACATGGTTTAACTGGCTTGCAAAATTCCTGATATTAACAATGGGCTGTCACAAGCCATTAAGAGCTAGCTCCAGCATCACCAATACCCCACACTCCCTGTCCCCACTGGTTAAGAACCACTACATTACAAGAAAATGTAGGATTAAAAAAAAGAAAAAACACTTATCAAATAAAACACCATTAATGGTTTGTATTATAATGAAGTGAACTGCTTAAACCTACCTCATGCAGATAATTCTTAGGACAAACTTGGTAATACACTTTCGGGAGAGAGATCAGGCTGCCCAGACAGGCAGTGAGGATAACAGGCCTCTTGCCATGTCTAACTAGTAGGACTTTACCACATGATGTCACTCTAATACTTGCTTGCTTATGTCTCTGGAAGTCTCAAGCAAGTTGTCTCTCCTTTGCTAAAAGATTGGCATTCTTAACTTGTATGCCTTGGGATAATTATGAAATTACATCATATTTGTTGTTTATTACTTGAAAGGGATCTTTTATATGTATTCTTTTTCTTGTAAAAGAGACTGAAAATTTGCAGAAAGGAGATAAGGGCAGAGATGCATTTTGGAATCACAAAACTTTGATTTAGCACAAGACTGTGATTTACCAGGTGAGTAAACTTGGACAAGATTCTTAACTTCTACAAGCTTCAGGGTCCTCACCTGTAAAATGCGGAAAGATACTTGTAACTTCTACCTCACTGACTGGGAGTAAGTCATTTCCATTGGCATGTACTAAACACCCACCCCATGCCATTTCTCTGCACTGGGCCCAGAGAAAACCAGGATGAGGAAGTCCAAGTTCCTGCCCTTAAGAAGCTCAAGTTTAACCTCGGGGACAAATACCTAAACAAGAGAATATAGAACAACGGTCAATTGACACGCTTAGGTTTGCACTCTAAAGTGTGAATGTGTTATCTGACATTCTCTAATACTGTGACAAAAATTCTTCATGTGTAGTAGCTTTTCTGTTGGGAAATAAATGAAATGTTGGTCTTAATATTTCAATTATAAGAGTCACCAGAGATTAAGTGACTAGTGTTTTCATACCATTGGCCACACAGGGATGCTTTTAGAGGAGAGGACCAGGAGATCAGGGCACTGAAACTGTGACTGTGGAGATAGGAGAACTTGCTGAGAATGTGGGGAGTGAGGAAGAAAGGATTGTGGAGGCGGGAAGGTAGACATAGGCATGGTTTTTAGAGATGGTCAAGACGAGCATGTGGAAGAACGTTCACATGCTGTACTAATTTACTGCCTGTGTGATTTGGGGCACATCACTTTCCCCTCTATAAGCCTCCATTTCCCTCTCTATAATTCATCAGATATTTAGGATAAGTATTAAGCAAATGTTCTTGGGTTGCAAGCAACAGAAAAGAATGCTGGCTAATACAACAAAAGTTATGCTGAAGCAGCAGGTATATGTGAAGACATCAAAGTGGTAGAGACTTTGGCAACACAGGAATATAGGCCCCACTGAAAGAATTCACATTCCAGAAAAAAATTTATACACTGTTCTGGCCAAATAAAATGTGTCTACTGGCACCATCAGCCTCTAGTCCTCCAGTCTGCAACTCTCTCTACAGGAAAGAGCCCAGGTTCCTGCATAGCACCAAGGCCCTGTCAGCTCCAGAGGAACTCAAACTCCAGGCTAGAAACCCAATTCTAGGCAACAGGGAGGGCTAGATGGCAAGACGTTAGGTGATAAAGACCTTGTCTGGTTCTTTCCCAAAGCTGCAGTTCTCGCACAAGGCCAGGGACAGAGGCAGCCTCACAGACTGCCCCCAAATCAGGACTCTTTGTCTAAGGTAAGAGTTGGCTCACAGATATTTGATAGCCCATCAGATTACGCAGCTCACCAATGTCTGATTTCACAGACAACTGCTCATGGGCCCCTGGTCATGGACCCCATCAGGAGGTGGGGGAAGAGAAGAGGCAGGAACCACCCTCTTCTAGGCAGTCAGTCATTCACCAGCTGAAATCTCACAAGACTCGATGGCTTCTCCCTCAGCCCTAAAGCTACTAAGTGGTCACCACGCCTAGCACTTCCTTCTCCATTTGCAGCTTTCCACTACACCGCCTCCTCCTTCCCACCCCCAGGAACACTGAGCTCAGCCACCAACGTGGCTGTCCACTGGATCCCCCACTAGCTGTGTGTAATCCCAAGGGAAGGGCCACATTCTGGCCATTTCTGTCTCCAGCTCTGGGCCTCACCCATAGTAGATGTTTGGTAAGTGCTTAATGGTTGCTAACCATTAAGAACCATTGCTATAGGTGGAATGTTTGCTTCCACCCTCCCAATCCCCCACCCCTCCCTCCAAATTCATATGTTGAAAACCGAACCAAAGTAATGGTGTTAGTGGAGACCTTCGGAAGGTGACTTTTGGGAGGGCAGAGCCTTCATGAATGGGATTACTGCCTTCATAGAAGAGGCCCCAGAGATACCCCTCATCTCATCCACCAAGTGAGAGCGCAGCCAGATGTCAGGAGTTTGTAACCCGGAAGAAGGCCTTCACCAGAGCCTGGCCATGCTGGCACCCTGATCTTGGCCTCCAGCCTCCAGAACTGTAAGAAATAGATTTGTTGTTTGTAAGCCCCCCCATCTGTGGTATTTTGCTATAGCATTCCAAACTGAAGTAACCATGTTTGCCCTTCTAGAAATAATCATGACCTGGGTCAGGAAACCTAGGCTTAACCACTGACATGGCCCCCTCCATCCTGGTCCTCAGTTTCCCCAACTCTACAGGAGGGAGAGAAGCACATGATTTCTAAATGGCCTCTGGTTTCTCTAACAGCCTCCAGATTCAGTGGCTTTTTGTGACTCTAAAAATAGCTGCAACTTTGGCAGGTGTCTAAAGGGAGAGGGCCCCCGATGGGTAGAAATGGCCCCTCCCACTCAGGGGACACCCATGGGCTGTTCCTTTGAAGGGGGCAGGCAGTGAGGGTTGGCTAGTGAGGCAGTCAAGCAGTGACAAAGCTACGGGCAGGTGACCATCAGGGGCAGAAACAGGAGATGGAAATCAGACACTTAGTTGTGAGTCTCCCACCCACCACTTAACTATGTGACCCAAGCTAGTCCCTTAATCTGAGCTATTGTTTCCCCCTTGGTCCATGGGTGAACAAGCAGTCTGAGTGTCTGTTGGATTGGATTTTGAACCTTGAAGAGCTAATAGAACAGGAAGCCACATTCTGGGCTCTATGATGATGTTGCCCTCATGGGGAGAGCAGAGGGGGAGGGGCCAGTGAACCTCCCCCACCCCCCTGCTGCTTCCAACCCAGCAGAGCAGAAGGTGCTAAAATGCCTAAACCCAACTCCCCACGACCTTCTGCTATCACACTAGAGCAAGAAATCCAGACCAGACAAGAGCCATTGCATCTTAAAATTTTATGTGAAATTCTGTAAATGTGTACAGCGCGGTCTGTGGCTGCCTGCCCACGGGCCCGGACCGTAGGGACACCACTGCTCAGCACTTGCTGTAGATGGCTTCACTGCCCCGCTCCTCGAACTCTTCCTTGCTGACCCAAAGCTGCTGGAAGGCCTGCAGGGAGGCCAGGATGGAGCCGCCAGTCCACACGGAGGTCTTCCTCTCGGGAGCAGCAGCCACTGTGGGGCTGTCCCCGGGGCAGAGGAGGCTCAGCTCCCTCTGGAAGCGCTCTGGGAAGCCGTCCAGCATGGTGCAGCCGCCACACAGCAGCACGTTGGCTGCCATCTCCTCCTTGAAGCCCGCCTCCTGGCAGTGGTTCAGGCAGGCGGCCGTGAGCTCGGGGAGACCAGGCTGGTCGCTGCCCACCAAGGTGGGCTTGAAGAGCATCTCGGCGCACTGAAAGCGCTCCTGGCCGATGGTGATGAGCTTGCCGTCAGGGAGCTCATAGTCCACACGCAGATCCTCCAGGCACAGGCTAAGCTCCTCCTCTGGCTTGAGTGCCGAGTAGCAGCACTTCTTCTTGATGTGCTCGATGATGTGCAGGTGGTCGTCCGTGAACTTGTGGCCGGCGTCGTTGAGCAGCTGCAGCAGGTAGCTAGTGAGGTTGCTGCCGGCGTAGTCAGCACGCCTCGTCAGGCCTGGTAGCACGTTGCCTTCGGAGATGGGCACCACGTGTGAGACACCGTGCCCACTCTCCACCACCAGCCCGGAGGTCTTGCCATAGGAGTAGATGGACAGCAACGACTGGGAGGTCACATGCATGGCAGGGATGCCAAAGGTCTCGAACATGAGCTCTGCGTACTTCTCGCGGTTGCTGGTGGGGCTGAGTGGGGGGTCGGAGACCAGCACGGCATGCTCCTCGGGGAAGATCTTCATGGCTGTGTGGAAGATGTACTCCCAGATGTTCTGGACGCAGTCCCAGTCCACCACGATGCCGTATTTTAGCGGGTTAATCAGCTTCAGAGGCGCCTCCATGTTGAGCAGCTCGTGGCCCACGTAGACCTCCTTGCGGGTGTCACCAGCATCAGCCGCCTCCGAGCAGCGCTTGCCCACAGTGGAGGAGATGAAGTAGGTGGGCCTCGGCTCACCCGCGTAGCCACACTTACAGTACTGGGAGCCCAGGTCAATGATGAGTGCCTTGATCTTACGCACCTTCTTGGGCTTCATCTTCAGCTGAGTGGATGAACTTGTGTCCCGGATGCCAGCCTCAGGACCTGGCAGCGTGCCTGCCTCTCCAGGGTCCCCCTGAGCCGTGCCCACGGGCTTGGGGCTAGGGCTGTTCCTCGTCGCCATTTGCCTTCCTTGCTCACCTTTCTCACATCCACATCCTAGAGCTCCATGGGGAGAAATAAGAGGGTCCACCTCCAGCAGTGCCTTGGCAACTCCTCAGGATTGTGATGTCACGACGGGCTGGTCCATTCCAGCAGCCCAGGGAGGGCTTGGCCTTGGCAGGCCCTTGACCTATCAGCCCCACCCCCATCGGCCTAACGCGACTTTGCTCCCAGACAGAGCAGGTGGCCAGCACAGTTTTAGAAATCCAACCACACTTGGGTCTCAGAGGTTTCTGCTCCCTCCCCTTATATCCTCACTCCTAATCCCCCGTTCACTAGCTGAACACCTCTTCCTCCTCAGCTTCTTGGCCAAGAGGGTGATAAATATTTGAGCCCCTACAGTAAGCCAAACACTGTAGCAGGCACCTCACATGACACTTCACAGCATCTTGGCAGGTAGACAGAGCTAAGGAAATCAAGGCTCAGAATGCAAATGACTTGCCCAAGAGCAAACAGCTCTTGGAGTGTTTGTACTTTAACCCAAGTTCCTCCAAATCCAATGTACCAGGTCACCTTGAAGAGTGTGTAGGCCCTGATGATAGAAACCTGGCCACAAGCAGTGCCCAGTCTAGTTGGGAAGAAGATGAATGGATGCAGAGGAGTTTGCAGGTGGACGTCTATTGGGAGAACAGAGGTGCACAAAGGAGGGAGGGAGTCAGAAGCTTCTCCAGAGAGGTGCTGCCTATGTAGAGTACTGAAAGATAAGTGGATACTTGTCAGGTAGCTAAGAGGAGGGAAAGCCATCCCAAGCAGACAGCACAGCCTGATCAGACACTCAGAGGGAGGCATGGTGGGGAGCTTCCAGTAGTTAAGGTGTTTGGAAAAATACATCAGGTTACGGCAGTCATGGGGGCAACTAGGGCGGACCCCAAATTCTAGAGGTAAGGGCTTAGATTAAACTGACCACAGCTGGGGAGCCAATGAAGCCTTTAAGTGGGGAGTGGTCAGATTTGGTTTCCAGGACAAAATCTTAGAAAGATTCATGTTTAACTGTAATATGGAGGGACAAGACTCTGAGATCTAAAAGGAGGATGTTGAAGAAATTTTTGTAAAACTTGAAGGTGGCCTAAGCTAGGGCTTAGGGCTGTGATAGTGTGGAAAAAAAGAAGGGACAGGTTCTAAAGAAATTCAGAAAGTAGAATCTAATCTAATTGGTTGGTTCTCAACTGTCCTCAATTCAATCCAAGCTTCTAGTCTAGCATTTGAGACCCTTTCTCATAGGCTCCTGTGACATGTCTAGCCTGAAGCATTGCATTTACATTAGAAGATGTGGGGAGTGAGGAAGAGGGAAGGATGAATCTCTTTCCTCTGCCCAAGCAAAGATGGCCTGTCATACAGAACAAACAAATTCATTAGGTTCCCATAGGGTCCTCTGTGCCAAACTGTCCCCCCTCTAAAACAAAAGACAGATTAGGGCTTTGGTAAAGAAACAGGAGGAAAAGGGGAAGAGAAACAACTGGGGCTAAGGAAGTTTTCTGGGAAACTTAATAAGAGCAGAAGTAGTTGAAGGATTAGGTGACATTGATAAGAAAGAAAAGAGGGATTTTTAAGACATAAGAAATACTGCTGTGGAACATATAAGAATGTTAATAAAGAACTCATGGGAATTTCTGTTTGCTGAATTGTTTCTTGGAACATGGCACTAGGGAACTGGATTATGTGGGAAACAACTTTATAAGGATTTCAGTTACGAGCACCACCAAGTTCCACTGGTGGGATCTCAAAATCACAGAACCTGAGGATTAGACACTTGATCTGGCATGGACAGCTGTGAGGGACAAACTTTTCCTCACATTGGATTAACATCTGTACCTCTCTGAAGAAACCATTAATTGGTCTTGGGTCTACTTTTGACGTTGTGCAAGGCAAGCTAATTCTTCCATGTGACAACACTTAGGCTATTTAAAGGCAATGCACGTGGACCCCCTAAGCCTCCTCTTCTTCCACTCCTTATGGGAAGACAGTACAGAATAGAAAGAGGAGTAAGGAACTGGACTCAGAAGACCCGAGTTCAAATCTAGCTCCATTATTATAATCTGTATGAGCTTGGGCAAACTACTCAAGATGTTAGTCGAACCTGATTTTGATAGTGCTATATCCGCTCATCAGATTGATCCCTATCCGCTGCCTCCAGGTTTCAGGCTTGAGCATCTAGGTGGATGGTAGGGCTCCTCATATATAGACAGAGGATACAGGGGCAAGAGCGGTTATACAGGGGAAGGCAATGAGTTCCATTTGGGGCATGCTGACTTAGAGATGTCCAGAGGCCACTAGGCTGCGGATTATGGAGCTCGGGAAAGAGAAATGATCTAGGTTTAGTCCTCAGTAGAGTATCTCCACCTTCTGAAGACAGCTCCTTTCCCTTCCACCTCAAGGAAACTGGTTAGTCTTAGTATTGGGGTTATCACACTGAGGGCTGAGCTTTGGGAATGAGGCTCATGTCTGTTTAACAAGGAATTCTTTTCTTTACTGGGAGCTTGACTCAGAGATTCCCAAAGGTCAACATATTGAAGAGTTGGATTCCTAGCTCTCAACAGTCTTAGGCTCGAAACATGCAGATTCAGTAAAGTGGGGGTGGGATCTAGGAATCTGCGTTTGTGAAAAGAAACGTACTTTGGCCTTTTCCTTACTAGATTCTCTTTCTTCCCTCCTTAGCTGCTAAAATTACAGGGCCTGGTTCACCTTTCCTCCAAAGGTCAAGGGTGGGTGGTGTCCCAAAAAACAAAGCTAGAGCAAGGATACCACCTCAGGGAGAAATGTGTTTCTTGGTCTATTTTTTTCATGTTTTCTTTCTCCACGTTAGGGGAGAGGCTCAACGTTGCTTTCAAGAAGGATCTCATGGTATTTTTGGTCTTGGGCCAGAGGAGCAAAAGTAGGTGTTATCCCATGAGAAAATACGGCCTAAGAAAGCATGAGCAACATAGAGTGTCTCTACCTAGAGGGACCTCACCAGAGACCCCCAGGAGCCCACATATGCCTTAAATGGCTGGTGACAGGTGTGCAGGGTTGTGGGTGCCAGGCAGTGGAGGTTTTGGGTGCAGTGTGCCAACAGTCTCTATATCCTTCCATCACTGATACCACTGTGTGCTGACCCAGAGAGAAGGGTCACAAAGGGTGACGTGAAAGCTAAGGGGAACAGGGTTTCCATTAGGAGACAGCATCCAAGTATGCAAAATCCTGAGAGCTGAAGTAAAAGGAGTGAAATGTGACCATTGGCTTTAGCCTGAAGGATGTGGGGATGGACCCTGAGAGTCCCTGTGCCCATGGATGTTACAGGCTAGATGGAGCAATTGGCCTTAAGCTAGCACAGCACCTCTCCCACCTATGATAGAAAGCGCCAAGGACAGCAAGCATGGGCAGTGGGGGAGGAGCCTGTGAAACAGAGCATGTCAGGCTCTGAGTGTCTTAGTGAAGTGGTATGCACAGGTTGAGTGACAGAGTGTGAATAATGGTTCCCCAAAGATATCCACATCTGAATTCCTGGAAGCTGTGAATATGTTACCTTTCATGGTAAAAGGGACTCTGCAGATGTGAGCCAAGAAGTTTGCAATGGGGAGATTAACAACCCTCGATTATCCAGGTGGGCCCAAAGTAATCAGAAGTCTCTTAAGAAGAGGGAGACAGGAGGGTCAAGTTCAGATAAGGAGATATGACAATGGAAGCAGAAGTCTGAGAGGTCTTTGAAGATGAAGGAAGGGGCCACAAGCCAAGGAAGGCAGGCAGCACCTAAGGGCTGGAAAAGGATTATCCCTTAGAGCCTCCAGAAGGAACGAGGCCCTGCTGAGACCTTGATTTTAGCCCACTAAGACTGACTGTGGGCTTCTAACCTCCAGAATTGCAGGATAATAAATTTGTGTTTTAAGCCATTAAATTTGTGGTAATTTGTTACTGTCTCAATAGGAAACTAATATAGGCTCTTACAGGACTCCAGGGCAGTAAAAATGTACTAAGCAGCTGCATATTTCTCAGAAATCAAGAGGTGGGTTGAGGAGAAAGAAAATGGATGATTCTAAACTAAATACACCTTTGGTTGTCATACAAGTTCTCTTGAAATAAAGTCAGACAATCCAAGCTGGCCATGCAAACCCCTGAAAAGCAGAGGTAAATAAGCTATTTCTCAGGCAGCCAGGCATAGAGAAAAGTACTTTCTTATTCTTCTTTCAAAATTCAATACCATCTCCTCCTCTACCCATTGAACCAAGAAGCTGCCCCTATCACATAGTCACAAGGCTCATGAAACTGGACTTGGTCCTTTTCTTCTCTCATATCCCAAAAGGAGTAAAGAGCATCCCCAGTAACTTCCTTAAAGGAGAAAGCCCACCATTGTAGTGACTGCCTCTTTAATAAGAGCACGGTGCTGCATAACATAAGGATGGCTCCTGGGCACTTTGAGAGCAGTGGGTGTCAGCACCAACAGGCCCAGCTTCAGAGATGGCATGTGATACAGTGGCCAAGCAGCCTCAGAGACACATGTTGGGTCGCATCAAGGGACACCTCTGGGAAGAGGTCGCAGTCAGCAGAACTTGGCACTGCTGGCTGGATATCCTTGGGTGGGCTATGTACCCAAGAGCCTCAGTGTTCTCATCAGTGGGACTGTAGGGTCTAATTTCATTGTCAACCCAATGACCTGGACAAAGGAGGAGTATGTGTGCAAATATGTGTCCAAAAATAATTCCTCTGCAGGTTGCCCTAAGAAATAAGTGGGACAGAAGTGCTTGGCATGTTCACCATAGCAGCCATTGGTCCTGCTAAAATCTAAATCAGATGGTGTCAACTCTCTGATCAAAATTCTCTAGTGCTTTCTGACCTACACAGAGTTAGAGCCAAAGTCCTATTAATGGCCTATGAGGCCTAACCTGAGCTGCTCTCCCTCCCCGACCCCTTCTCCCATCTCTACTTTTCCTTGCTCTCTCCACTGCAGCCACACTGGTCTTCTTGGAATCCTCTGACTTGGGAAGCAGCAAACCTTTTCTGTAAAGGGCCAGATAGTCATTTTCAGCTTTTTAGGCCATACAGTACTTATTGCAATGACTCAACTCTGAGCTTGTACCATAAAAGCAGATATAGACAATACATAAACGAATGAGCATGGCTGTGATCCAATAAAACTTTATTTAGAAAACAGGCTGCAGGGCTTCCCTGGTGCCGCAGTGGTTGAGAGTCCGCCTGCCGATGCAGGGGACACGGGTTCGTGCCCCGGTCCGGGAAGATCCCACATGCCGCGGAGCGGCTGGGCCCGTGAGCCATGGCCGCTGAGCCTGTGCGTCCGGAGCCTGTGCTCCGCAGCGGGAGAGGCCACAACAGTGAGAGGCCCGCGTACCGCAAAAAAACAAAAAAAAACAGGCTGCAGGCCTGAGTTTGCAGACCCTGCTCTAACCCACAATCGTCTGCACCTGCTGCTCCCCGACATACACGTGGCACTCTCCCTCACCTCCTTCAGGTCCTCACTCAAGTGTCACCGTCTCAGGGAGAAAAATACATGGCACATGAACACAGCCACCCTCCCCCAAGCTTTCCCTGCTTTGCTTTTCTCTTTTGCCATTAACATCTTCTAACATATATTTATTTTGGTTATTGTCTGTCTCTCCCCAATCCCCACTGACTAGAATGTAAACTCTACAAGGGCAGAGATTTTTGTCTTTCTTTTTCACGGCTGCCTGCCTTGCACATAGCAAGCACTCAATAAATATTAATTGATTGGATAAACCTCGTTTATTAAAAAATTTAGAAAAAAGTAAGTCACTTTAAAAACGCTTTCAAATCCACCCTAACACAGGACAAAGGTTCCCAGTAAGCCTGAAAGCCCTGGGACACTGGATTATGTCATAATCAGTGATGTCATCACTGGGGAAATTCTCAAGTTGCCCTCTAAGCCTTTCAGGCCTTGAGGCCAGTGGGATTGAGGAAATTTCTGAGAGCAAAATAGCTCTTGAGAGCATGTAGGCTCCACAGGCGGCAATCATAGGGGCTGGGCCTTCCGAGAGAATGGGTGAACAGGCCTCCCTGCAGACACAGGTCCTCCAGACTGCCTCCTTAAAGGACGGCCCAGCGAAGCGGGCAGTGTGGGTTCGCCGTAACCATTCAGAGCCGGAAGAACCTACGAAATCACCTGTGGTCAATAATAAGTCCAAGCTAGAGTCGACCAAAGCAGTGGTCGTGGACCTTGGCACGGGCTACTGTAAATGTGGCTTTGCCGGGCTGCCAAAGCCCACCCACGTGATCTCATCCACAGTGGGCAAACCCTACATGGAGACGGCCAAAACCGGGGACAATCGCAAGGAGACATTCGTGGGGCAGGAGCTTGTCAACCCAGAGGTTCGTCTCAAGCTAATTAATCCTCTGCGACATGGCATCATCGTGGACTGGGATACAGTGCAGGATATCTGGGACTATCTCTTCCGTCAAGAGATGAAGATTGCCCCAGAGAAGCACGCGGTCTTGGTTTCAGACCCACCCCTGAGCCCACACACCAATAGAGAGAAGTATGCTGAAATGCTGTTTGAGACCTTCAAAACTCCCGCAATGCATATCGCCTACCAGTCCCGCCTGTCCATGTACTCCTACGGAAGGACCTCCGGCCTGGTTGTGGAGGTCGGCCACGGTGTGTCCTACGTAGTTCCCATCTACGAGGGCTATCCTTTGCCCAGCATCACCGGACGGCTGGACTATGCGGGTTCTGACCTGACAACCTACTTGATGGGCCTGATGAACAATTCAGGGAAACACTTCACTGAGGACCAGCTGGGCATTGTGGAGGACATCAAGAAGAAATGCTGCTTTGTGGCCCTGGACCCCACTGAAGAGAAGAAAGTCCCAGCTACTGAGCATACGATCCAGTACACCCTGCCGGATGGGCAGGAGATATACCTGCGCCAGGAAAGGTTCCTCTGCTCAGAAATGTTCTTCAAGCCTTCTCTGATCAAGTCCATGCAGCTGGGCCTCCACACCCAGACAGTGTCCTGCCTTAACAAGTGTGACATCGCCCTCAAACGAGACCTCATGGGGAATATCCTACTCTGTGGGGGGAGCAGCATGCTCAGTGGTTTCCCTAACCGTCTGCAGAAGGAGCTGAACAGCATGTGTCCTAATGACACCCCCCAGGTAAACGTGTTGCCCGAAAGAGACACTGCGGTGTGGACGGGTGGCTCCATCCTAGCATCGCTTCAGAGCTTCCAACCACTGTGGGTCCACCGCTTTGAGTACGAGGAGCACGGGCCTTTCTTCCTCTACAGAAGGTGCTTCTGAACTCCGATGAAGCATGGTCTCTGTGGTGGCCGTGCATCAGCTTTGCTGGGTGAGCACCCGTCCCATACAGAGAGAGCTGAGCCAGCCGTTTCACTCCTGCAGTATTAAACAATCCTCACGTTTCCCTCCACAGTGTGTTTCTCTATTTCCTCACGCAATGAGAACTTCATGCATGCAGCATCTGCCTTAAAATGTCCATTTGCCAAAACAACAGCGGGGGGGGGGGGGATGGGGGGAGAAGGGGGGAAGGATTATGGACCAAAAAGATGTGCTTTATAGGTTGATTGCTTAAGTATTTGGGGGAGAAACTACCTCTAAAATTATTCTGTCCCTTATTTTGTATATTCCCCACTTTAGGTACTACAGTATTGTTAAACCCTGCTTGGAAGGGGGAGTGGGATAAGGATAGATTAGGTAGATACAGTAAATGCTGTTGTGGCCTATAAGAAGATCCCTTTCAATAAGCACCAACAGGAAGTATGCTGTAATGGTTCAGTCTCCCACAAAGCAGCAGAGTGCATTTCACCGTTGATCAGTGACTCTGAAGGCTTGGAAAGAGCTGACGAAGATGTCTGATGCCTGCTTTAACTCTACTTTCTTTTAGTTCCAATAGTTATTTATGTCTCAATACCAGTTCTTACCAACCCATCATGGTGATTGGCTGCTGAAACCTGGTGTATTATGAGGAAGATATGTGTATCTTAAGGGAAAAACTCTTCAGGGAATGGGTGCTATATAGATTTCCCCCTTTAAAAAACTGGGGGCAGATGTATCTTGGGTTATCAGCACTAAGGTCATGAGGATGCAACCCACAGCCATTCTCCAGACACTTCAAGCAGCAGATGCTCATCTCCAACCAGACTGGATTCTCCATCAACCTGCAGGGTATACAACTGGAGTCTGGAACGGCACAGGATAAAGGCTGCCAGTTCTGCAGTGTGGGTCTGTGGGAGGCTGGTCCATGCTGGTCATTCTAACCCAACTAAGGAACTGAAGGAACGTAAAGATCCTCATGGTCCAGGAAGCCCTTCCAGAGCCCAGCATGTTCTGTGATATTCCTGTGGGGCAGTTTATAATTGGACCTTCAGTTTTTTAGAACAGTCCCCAGTACATTCTCTGCCCTGTCTCCAACACTGGCAGGCAGCATAAAATAGTGGAAAGAACGTGGGCTTTAGATTCTGCAATTTGAAACTGTTTTGCTTCCAACTAGCTGTGTGACCTGAGTCTGCTCACCTGTAAAATTGAATTCAAATGCCTACCTCACACAGCTGATGTAAATATCAGAGGTAAACGTCTGAATATGAGTGCGTGGCCTCCAGGAGGTGATCACAAGGGTTGTTAGCTAGTATTAGCTTGTAGAATTCTACCTCTTATAAAGGAGCCCAAATGCCATACGATGATCCTGAGCCACACATACACCCGAAGACACACACATTCAATCACTCGTAGGAGAGTGATGGCATCTCTACCATTCCCAGGGAGAAGCCCTACAGAACCACTCTCCTAGCCTCCAGGTTTGCCTAGACAGCCTTGAAAGACCTAAATGCCCCACCCTGGAGACCTGGTAAGTAAGCACAGCTGGCTGGCACTAGCAAGCTAGAGTAGAGAAGCAGAAATAGCCACAGAAGGGCTTAGTCAACAAGGACTAAGCCTTACCCTGGAGGATCAGGGAATCAGCTAGGAGCTGGGTACATTGACTTGAGAGAGGTATGCCTTGTTCACCTCAGTTTCTGCCCAAACCACTACTGTAAACACTCTATGAACATTCACTGATGGACAGGTTGAAGTTTGGTTAATTCTTAACCTTTGGACCTCTTTGGCAGGGTGGTAAAACCTATGGACCCCTCAGAATAATAGAATAATATTTTTAACTGCATCAAATAAAATACATAGGATTACAGAAATACTCTATCTTAGATCCCTTAAGGGTCTATGAACCCTCAGTCGATTACCCCCCAAAAGGTGAGGGTCTTGATGAAGGGGAGGCATGGAACGTGGTTCTAGAGAATGGGAACTCCCAGGCCATCCTAGGACCAAATGCTATACTGCATTTTAAAATGAAAAATACCAATATAAGGTTAAACAACTGTGTAATCTCATTCAAAGCACTTTTATGAATTCTCTCACTTGATCCGTATAAATCACACTTGCAGAAAAACAGAATCCTCCTCACACATAAAAAAAGATGAATAGTTTTTACTAAGTATTTAGATGTCATCTTAGCCCAATGGTTCTCAACTGAGGACAATTTTGAACCCCAAGGGACATTTGGCAATGTCTAAAGATATTGGTGATTATCATAACAGGAGTAGAGGGTACATAGCACTGGCATCAAATGTGTAGAGGCCAGAGATACTGCTATACATCCTATAGGCACAGGACAGCAAAGAATGACGTAACCCAAAATATCAACAGTGCCGAGGCTGAGAAACCCAGGTTAGCCTGGGTGGGCACACAAGGTTGTAGAAAAGCAAGATTCAGTGAGATTCCATGACTTTGTTCAAGGACACTAAGATGAGTGGACCCGTGATTTTGTCCTTTCTCTATACCAACAGGACATCTGTTGGTCTTGAAGTTCCTGGGACTTCAAAGCTAGTAAAAGTAATGGTGGAACAGCCTAGTGTAAGCATGAGGCATAGGCAAGGGCTTAGGGAGCACAGAGAAAATAGGAATCAAGAGCAGGCCTTCAGGGTTGCCAAACATCACCATATTAACTTTGGCTTGTCTACAGATCTCAGACATTTATGGTTACCTAGCTTCTAAGATGTTCATCCTCAACTCAGTTGCTACTAAATATGACAGACAAGGAAGGACAGCCAAAGACTCCCAAGGTGCTTCTACTGAAGCAAAGCAGGTTATGGGCCGGCACGGGAGGAGGAAAAAAAGCTAATTCTGCTTCCCAAAATTGTAGTCACCTTAAATTACTAAGAATGGTCAGTTTTATTTATTTTTAAAAACATCCTCTTCAATTGTGGCTATGAAAAATCCCTCAGATGTGTGCACATGTATGTATATACACACATAAATATATGTGTATATATATGTAGGTATATGTGAAAATAAATTTATTTTAAAATATGCAGCAGTGCTAAGAAATAACACCAAGCTATATTCATAAAGACATAATAAAAACATTAGCTCCTGCCTCAGTTTTTTAAAAAGTCTAAATGTAAAATACACTTTGATTACAGGAGACAATCCTCTGCAAGTTTCCTCTTGATGTCTGGAGCATCTGAGCAAAGCTGATTCCATGGAACAAATGAAGTAACTGAGGCTTTTAGCTTCTTGCAACATGAATTGGGGAAGATCCCAAATTTGGGGGAAGAGTTATATACTCTTCTCTAGAAGATGACAGAATCTTTCCCCCAAATTAAGCATTCATCACTCCCAGGAGTTTCTCCTTTGCCCATACACAGCATTTTCCCCCATAAATTTGCCCTTGACTTTGCCTTCAATTTGGAAGGTCTGCTCCCACCTGCTACTTCTCCAAATGAATAAAATTCCATCTTGCTCAGAGGATAGAGAGAGTCCCTTTACTATTATCCATAGCAAGAGCACTATAATATATTAAAATGTCATATAAGTAACCATGTTCATTAATCCACACCAAAGAGTAGTCACAAAGCACTTGCAGCCTTTCAATGTTGGGCACTTAATTATAGACCTTCTTCTTTTTCTATTATTTTGAGAAAATTTTCAGACACACAGAAAAGTTGAATTATACAGTGAACACACCTATATTCTATAGTTTACATTTTGCTATATTAGGGAAAACCTTCTTTAGTTACACAATTCTGGGTATACCTATACTCTGACTTCCTGTTAGTTTACGTAGAGTAATAAAGGTCTGTTTCCGGTATTAAAAGCATGAAAGAGATTGTTAACCTTACCCAAGAGTCAGCCACAAAACTGTTGTCAAAACAAACTGAGCTTTTTCTAGACTCACTAAAAAGAGATAACATTCTCATTTCCTTCAAAGAAAATAACTAAAAGACAGAGGTCAGTTAAGCACCATAAAGAAAAATAAATGAAATGGCCCAGATACTGATGAAAACATTATGTTAAAAGAAGCAACATTTGGAGAAAAAGGAGTAACTTACTACTGTTCATGCCTATGATGCACACTGCTCACCATCCCAAATGTACACAATACTGTTTCAGAAATTCTAATCTGTTCCAGCTCTAACACTGCTAACTCTAGCAGAACATTCACAGGCAATAAAAATAGTCCATATGGACACTGTAGTGATAGGAGGCTCAAACCAGTTATAACTGGAAGCACATGACCTGGCAAGATATTACAAAATAACCAGTCAGCCTAGGAAAGCTTAGAATATCAAAGGATAGATTTCACTTTTCACTCTGCTTTAGTTCAAGGTGAAGTCATTTAAATGATTAAATTCGACCTATCGTTGGGAGCACTAATAGCCATTAGTTGTTTATACATAAGGCTTTCCTCAAGGAACAAAAAACAATTCGAAAACATTATTTAACTTCTCTTCACACTTTTGAGGTAGCAGCCACAAAACATTCCCAATTAACTGAGGCACAAATCAATTCTGTGATTTGTCTACTTACGGTCCCAGTATGATTCAGACCTGTAGCTGGGAATGAAACCCAATGTCCTGATTACCATAAATACCAGAAATATGCTCTCCATCAGCACTAAGTAGAAGAACAGTAATTTTTACAAAATGATGCTATATGGGTTAAAGCTTTAAGCCTTGCTAACGATTAAGATTATATGCAAAATAAAATAGAACTGGTGTCTGCTGAGGTCTGCTGCACAGAGCAGCTCTCCGTAATGCTAAGGTAGATGGTCTTACTCTCCCCAGTTCCCAGCAGCCAGGCCTCGAGGAGTGAGGAGTGGAAGGAAAACAGCCTTCTCTGCCAGAGCCCTCCTAACTGGGGTCAGAGTCACTCTAGAAGGCTCAGTTTCCACTGGGTTCTTTTGTTGATATTTGGTGGTATAAAAAGCTCAGTACCTGAAAGGAAAGAGAAAATGTGACAGACACACTCTTTCATATTGGTGGGAGCTGAGACAATAACTCTAAGCTAACACTAGGCGACGGGGCTTTGTACCCACAACACAACCATCAGAACCAGAGTTAATGTTTCCGTGACCCTAACAACCTCCCAGTCAGAGCAAACACAGCCTGGAGGCCCTGCCCCAAGAAGAGGAATTCCACTTCAACTTTAGGCATCTGGGAGGGTTGAAGAAAAAGCCCACTGAGTGATTCAAAGTGGAAGAATGTTCTGTATTTCAAATGGGAGGGGGTGGTAGTTGTGGTTACGAGGCCGTATGCATGTATTAAATTTCACCAAACTATGCACAAAAGAGCTGTACACTTCACTGTATGTCAAATTTACCTCAATTATAAGAGTTAAAAAAAAGTGCTGGCGTGTATTCAGTAAGTAAAGTTAATGGACAGAAAATACTTATAATAAAAATTTCTAAAAACACACTGATCAATAAAAATGTCCCTACTTAAAAAATAAATAAATAACTGGAAGAGGTGGGCGATGGTTGGGGGGAATTTGTCACCATTAGATAAAACTCGCAGGCCCTCTTTCAGTTAGATTTATGGAGTCTCTTACTTAAGTAGAAATCATATACAGGAAGTAGAGGCATGAGAAAATATGTATATAGAGAGGCATTCATTCTCAGTATTATTCAGGGTACACCTATATATATGACCCACACAGACATGAAAAATTATTTTACAAGAATATTTTAAAATGTGAGAAAAATGCTCAAGATAAAATGTTTTAAAAACATGGTTTTCATTATACATATACACATGCATGATACACACGTATGACTAGAAATTATTAAATCTTAATTTTCTTTGCTATACTTTTCGGTACATCCAGATTTGCTCTACTAATCATAACAGTTTTATAATTTCACATACAATTACTACTCTCTACACCCCCAAACAAAATTCTATTGTATATAGACAAAAAGACCACAAGAGGTTTTGCTTATTTAACAATATTGGAAAAGGTTACTTAAATTCAGGGTCAACAAGCCCCATAATTTCAAGTTAAATAGTAACTAACTTTTCGATGACCCCTTATCTGTTTTTAAAAAAGAAACAAGTTCTGAAAATAGTGTATTTTATTTTTTAAAATTAGGCATAACTACAATTATATTTGATTCTCAGACTTAGCTAAGAATAAATACCAAGTATTGACTTATTGGCAGGAAAGAAATTATTCTGACAAACTGTATGACAGCAGGACATGACATCTTTCACATTTCCATGTTTGAATTTCACAGCACAGAGAGTCATTTCACAAAAACATTTTGAGGGCTTTATCAGTTTTTCCAAAGACTTCTCTTAATCCTTTGATGGTCAAATCATACTCATTTGAAGTAATTTTTTTATCAATTATAACAAGCCCAATTCGGCCATGATTTAAGCACTACTCTAGTAAAAGGTTAATCCATTTTATGAAATGGATTACATTTTTGCAGACTTGCAATCAACCTGCATGGTACTACGTTGCATCTTAACATGAAACAATCAGAAAATGCCCCATCAAGTCTCTGATCCCCTACTACTACTGTTAGCTGGGAAGGGGCAGGTGAGGAATATTTGAGAGGAACTAATTTTGTGAGTAGCTCATCCGCCTCTTTTTGGGTTATGAGAACTTCTCCTTTCCTAAACAATCTACACTAGTGTTCCTACACAGGGACACGGATAATACATACTCTGATAATGAGGAGCCTCAAAATTTTAAAGTCTTTAAGGCTCAGCTGGGAAATGGAAGTGCTCTTTAATAAAGCCAACTAGACCAGCCTAGAGAAAGGTGTGACTGAACTTGACCTGAAGGTCAGCATCAAGCCAGCAGTGAGGAAAAGAGGGGACAGAAATCACAACTGGATTAGACACATTACAAACTAAACAATTACCAAACAGCCTCTGGCCTGAGATGAATTGTAGCATCTCAGAAATAAGTGTACGTTTTGGGACTGATACCAAAGGCAGCTTGCCAGCCTCCAGGAAGAAGGGGATCTAGGGATACAGCAGTTAACTCTCTGCATGTATGAGCTTAGCTGGAATGGAAGGTGGTTAATTTTTTCCTGGTAGCAACATAAGCCATGAAAGTTAAACTTGACATGGCTCCCACAAAGTCTACTTCAAATGTCATCAAAATGCTACCACAGTGTAGCATTTAAATGAAAAAATTTCAGAACATTGCCTCTCACATGCCAGAAATGCAAATAGCAGCCGTAAAAACTGCCACCTTTTCAAAGCTAAAAAGAAGTTGCTGTGCTTGACTGATCCACATGAAGGACGAATACTCTGGCACCAAACTGATCTTTCAAAAGTTTTTTAGGGAATTCCCTGGCGGTCCAGTGGTTAGGACTCCGCTTTCACTGCCAGGGCCCAGGTTCTTGGTCGGGGGAACTAAGATCCCCTGCGGCCAAAAAAAAAAAGAGTTTTAAACCAACTTTCAAAAGAAAGCCTTTAGGGCTTTTAACTTTGTTGAGGAATATGTAACCTAATTGATGAGAATCCTCTCCCCCCAACAAATAAACAAAACATTTTTGGTATAATTCAATAGGAAATGCAGATGAAATGCTAATCTTCTTTGGATTTGTTTTCAAATTATAGTCAATCCTAAGGATGACTAAAAGGTTCCAGCTCTTAAGCAAGGAATATGAAAATGTCCCCAAGACACAATGCAAAACTGCCAATAGTCAAAAAGGATTCAGATGAATCCTTAAAACGTACATGCAAATTAGACTGTTTAGACTCAAACTTCAACTGTAATGTGCCTGTATGCATGAGTGTATACCACTGCACTGACAAGTGTGCATGTCAGAACAATTTTTTAAAATTATACATTGAATGTCATATTGGATTTCCCAGACCCCCACCCAGGATCCCAACACTAAAGGCATTAAACTGATTTTAATAAAGATACAGTCTTAGAACTGAGGGAAAATTGTAGTGACTCCCCATTCTCTCCTAATACTACTAACCTTCTCAACACTTACAAAAGGATATTCCTTCTGCTTAGTAATGTAATAATTTAGAGTGAAAAAAAAATACTAACCAAGAACAGGGACTGAAGTCTTCTCTTGTTGATAAGAGGCCATGATACCATTTGCAGTAGAATTGGGACCTAGAACCTAAGTATTGGGTTGGCCAAAAACTGCCTTCGGTTTTTAAGTAAAAATAAAAGACACATTTTTCATTTTCACCAAGAACTTTATTGAACAACGTATTCACTCCTTTGTTCCACTACCTTCTGCCATTTTTCAGGCAACTTCATAATTCCATCTTCCCAAAATTTTTTATTTTTTTGAGCAAAGAACTGTTCCAGGTGCCTTCTGTAGTCTTCCAGGGAATTGAAATTTTTTTCTATTAAGAGAATTTTGTAAAGACCTAAATAAATGGAAATCCGAAGGTGCAATGTCTGATGAATACAGCGGATGAATCAGAACTTCCCAGCCAAGCTTTTTTGCCTGGTCATCAAAGAAACATGCAGTCTAGCATTATCCTGATGGAAGATTATGCATTGACTAATTCTGGATGCTTTTCGTCGAGTGCTGCTTTCAGTTGGTCTAACTGGGAGCAGTACTTGTTGGAATTAATCATCTTGTTTTCCAGAAGGAGCTCACAATAGAGGACTCCCTTCCGATCCCACCGTATACACAACATCACTTTCTTTGGATGAAGACTGGCCTTTGCTGTGATTGGTGGTGGTTTATTTCACTTGCCTCACGATCTCTTCCGTTCCACATTATTGTACAGTATCCACTTTTCATTGCCCATCACAATTTGTTTTAAAAATGGAACATTTTCACTACGTTTAAGTAGAGAATCACATGCAGAAATATGGTCAAGAAGGTTTTTTTTTGCTTAACTTATGTGGAACCCAAACATCAAAGTGATGAACATAACCAAGCTGGAGCAAATGGTTTTCAACACTTGATTTGGATATTTTGAGTGTGTCGGCTATCTCCCGCGTGGTATAATGTTGATTGTTCTCAATTAATGTCTCATGTGATTCCTATCAACTTCAACTGGTCTACCCTACCATGGAGCATCATCCAGTGAGAAATCTCCAGCACGAAACTTCGCAAACCACTTTTGACGTGTTTGATCAGTCACAGCACCTTCTCCATACACTGCACAAATCTTTTTTTTTTTGCATTTCAGCTGCGTTTTTACCTTTCTTGAAATAATAAAGCATAATATGACGAAAATGTTGCCTTTTTCCTTCCATCTTCAATGTTAAAATGGCTACACAAAAATTCACCAATTTAATGTCTTTTTTTAAATGCACGTGCTGCATGCTGTCACATACAATCTAACAAAATTGTTTCGAGTGAAGTTAAAGACAACTAAGTGCTACTAGAGCCATCTTACGGAAAATAACGAACGAACCTTTTGACCAACCCGATAGAAAGCAGACTGAATCAGCAATGATTATTTTATACTTCTGATGACTGCAAATACCCAAATCTCTACCAGCAATAAATTGCCTTTCATTTTCATTGTGGTATCAAACACATATGTGATTTTAATTTGCCAGTTTCTCCAGTCTCAATTCAGACCTCTACATCTCCTGTCCACCAGAAGAACAAGGTAATGATGGGGGGAAAACAGAAAAAGAAAATCTCAGTGATATATGCCTGGTCCTTTCCAAAGAAGTGAGCCATACCCTGGGGGGAGGGGATATAATAATAAGAGGTTATAGAATACACAGAGCACCAGATTGTACTCAAAGATTTGTGAGAATTTTTACATTAAAACAATTCTGTGCATATCATGGAGGAGAATGCAAACTCTGCACACGTGTTTAAGGTAAAACAAGAGACTTTGCAGGAATTCCACATCCGCTCGAGCCTCAGCAGGCACACTCCAGGCCCTCCGCCTCGCCTTCACTCAGGTCTGTGTGTTCTCTCCTGGCACACTCTCAGCAGTGATGTCACGTGCTCAAAACACTGCCATGTGACCCATGGTATCCTGCACAGATGACATTACCATGCTTTACCAATCAAAGCAAAAACACAATTTACCTGGTCATTTCCCCTAGAAGACTCGTAAGTTGGTATCTTAGATGTTAACATGATCTGAATAGATGAGGATAAGGGAGGACATGGGGAAGCATTATAAATTGTTAGTTTCAAAACCATTAGTTCTGAAGGTGATCACATTTCTTCTAAGAAATACCTATTACAGTAAATTCAAGTATTTATGGGAGGCTAATTCTCGGTTGTTTTTATTTTTATGGCTCGTAAAATGCTTTTATATCTACCTTCTCTTCTAACCTTCAAAACATTCCAGTGAAGTATACAGGGGAGTATTATCCCCATTTATAACTGGGGAAATTGAGACCCAGTAAGCTTATGAGCCGATTTCCAGCCTCTCTCTCAGCTCCAAACCCACCCTTCCTATACACTGCTCGTGATGCTGGGACTGGGGGCCTGAGAAAACACCCCTCCTTGGACAGCCATTATGCTCCAACAATAGCAGACACCAGAGGGACAGGCAAGGCTGGACGGAGGAAGGAGAGGGAATTTGTTCCCTTGTTCGCTTGCTTTCACTCAACAGTAGCTCTGTACCCTGCAGCAGCTGTTTGTTCCAGTTTCTGTTTATTTCTATACGCTTAGACCCAGCCTCATCCTGCCCCCTCGGCAACACCAGCACCAGCTGTCTGCCACCCACTTCTCCGAGGTTCAAGAACCAGATCTGCAGGGACCTCACCTCCAAGCGTCTAAATTCTAAGAATCCCAACTCTTCCTTTTGTTCCTTCAGCTTTATAGGTACAAGCGGCTGTCGGGTTTCAATCTCAATGTTCCTTCTCTGTGTTCCCTTACTGCCTTCTCAGTCCTCTAGTACTTGGTTAACCAGTTCCATATATTAAACTCTCTCTGATAAAATAACAGCTGTGGTTTTTGTTTTCCTTAATGGACTCTGACTGATAAACCAGCCTTTCTGAATCAAAATCAAAACTCTGAACAATACACCTGAGATGTAAGAGACTGAGCAGATATACACAATAAATAGATGACAATATATTAGAATTCTTGATGGGAATGGATAATGGTAATGGATAACATCTTGTGCCAACTTGGCAAGTCTTGGTAATATGATTGTGGTAAAATCTCAAGCTGGCTTTGTTTTCTACCCACCCTGTCGGTATACATGTTTTTTCGCAAACAATTTTTCTGTTTTCCCTTAAGACGATGGCTTACCAGCCTCATCTAATTGCTTCTTTCTGAGACTCATCTGTTAGTTTTCACAATATCCAGTTTTGTAGTTTTCCTGGGCAATTTTATAGCTTTTCTTCAGGCTATTGTTTAAGGTTGTCTTAACAATTTATATAATTTCTTTATCATTTATACGCAGTTACTCATATTTCTTTATAATTTATATATTTTAGATTTTCTAGTACATTATAGTTTTAAAATATTTCACACTTACCAGTGCCTTATGGTTTTTAAAGTAGTTTCTGCTTCATAATTTCATTTGATCCTTACAACAGGTTATCAGAGAATAAGAATATTTTGTTCACGTCTCATAGCTGTTAAAGGGCAGAACTTAATTCTTCTTGGTAGCTGTCAATGTGATATTCCCTAATCTTCTGGTGAGAGTGGTAGCACAAATATTATTATGATTATTTCATAGACTCAGAATTGAAACTTAACTTACATGCCTCATCAAAAACAACTGAATTCCTGCCAGAGTTGAAATTAGAATAAAAAATGAGAATTTCCTGATTTTTGGTCAGATCTTTTCTCCATATGGAACAAAGGCCTTTTAGTTAAGACGTATTATCAGGTCTTATATCTTTAACTTATGAAGCAAAATAAAAAAGTTTAAAAAGGAAAAATAAAACTTAAATATAACTTGTCAGTTTTAAGTTTCTTTATATCATAAAATGAACATATATAATGTTTACCTGAAATTTTTTGAAGTACCTTAAGAAGTAATAGTTAAATATTAAAGTTGTTTTAAGAATACTCAAAATATTTTTAGTCTATTCAATATTACTCTTCAAAATTTGGGTATGTTAATGCATGAAATGCTCTAAAACTTTAGTATAAAAATCAATTTAAGGCAATAATTTTTTCCTACCTCGTTAATAATTCATTTTATTTCAGGAGAGAGAGTCCACTAAAAACTTTGCAGGATTTAATTCATCAACCAGAGGTAGATTTTATTTCCATTTTATGCTAATACTGTAGCATAAAAGTTGGTAATAGCTAGTTTTCTAAATGATTTACTGTAATTGTGTGTTTACCTGTGCACACAACACATGTATACTATAGATAGTGGTAGAAAATTAGAGGACTTGCAGTAGCATTTTTTGGAGCTTTTTGATTATCTTATTGGAAAAACAAAAACCAAATATTATAGGGATAAAGTAGGATGGGCTTTGATAGTCACTAGATGCAATATTAAGTTTCAGGTTTTCCCAAGTAGGTGAAAATATCCTATCAGCAAATGGATTTCTCTTATACTGTCCTGAATGCGAGGAAAGGTTTTTGGCTTCTTCATTATTGAATTGGTTGAATGATATTGATTAAATGAGATAACACATAAGAAAGCATCTGTCATGGGGCTGAGACCATTATAGCTTCTCAGTACATGTTAGTTTCCTTTTCTTCCTCCATATTCCTGATGATTTAGGGCATTCAGGGAGAGACACATATACTGACACTCACTCTTCTGCCCTGTGTGTCTCATGAAACTCCACATAGGCCTAGCTCTAATTCTCCTCGCTTACCTGGAGGCTTAGATTGATAAGTGGATTACAGAGTCCTTTCTTAATTCCCTGACGCGCATGTTAGTCTGTTTGCCTCTCTAGAACCGAGGGCATTCTTGCATTTGAAATCTGAAATTTCTATCACTTTATCAACTTTACATATTTTCCTTGGGCATTCCCATGTGCTTTCACCTGAGCCTCTTCAGGGAAGGGATTTCAGCTTGAGAGGATGATTGTCAACAGAGTCAGCAGAATTATAGAAAATACTTCATTTGGAATTTTCTGTAAAGTTGACTATAAGTGAGTTTTTCCCTTTTTAAAAAGTTGGAATAGAGGCTTCCCTCGTGGCGCAGTGGTTAAGAATCTGCTTGCCAACGCAGGCGGGTTCTAGCCCTGGTCTGGGAGGATCCCACATGCTGCGGAGCAACTAAGCCCATGAGCCACAACTACTGAGCCTGTGCTCTAGAAGCCGCGAGCCACAACTACTGACCCCGCGCGCCTAGAGCCTGAGCTCCGCAACAAGAGAAGCCATGGCAATGAGAAGCCCACATTGTTTTCCCTTTTAAAGGATAGGGAAGGATGTGAAGGACAAGTTGACCTTGAGATCAGGTTATCCAATGATAGCAAGGCTGTTGGATAGAGAATTAAAGTTAACCCTGAAATTATTGCCTCCTTCCTCTTCATATGCTTTATCTAATTTATTACCAAGATCTGTTATTTTTCTTCCCAAATCACTCTCAAATTTGCCCTGTTCTTTTCATTCTTCCTGCTGCCACCTGAAGCTCAGTCTTCACTTCCCTGGTGTCTCTCACTCTAAAAGACTCTGTGTACCACTTAAAAATAATCATCCCAAATATTCTAAAGTATTTTTCAGTATTCTTTCCCATCATCCTCTTCTCCTCACTAAATTGTACAATGTATGGTCAATAGGGAAAAAATAATCCCCTCAAATGGCTAGTTGAAGAATGTGTATAGGTGACAAATTCCATCTTGCTGAGCTGGAAGCAGGAGTGTTCTAACGCTTTTGACCTCATCTAACCCTTTTGACCCCATGTGCCAAGATTCAACACCCTCTTATAATTGGGGATATTATGAGATGAGCTTCGGATCCATCTAAAAGCCCAGGCATAATTTTTATGGCTAAGTATCAAATGCCTGTGTGATCCTGCACAGTAATTGGAGGTGTCCCGGTGTAGGGGAGCCACTGCAGGGACTGATTCTGCATCAGGTCTGGGAAATCTGCTTCTGAATACTGTTAAACTCTTGTGTTTTCCTGGATACAACAAAAAGCATAGAAGTTCCATGACAGACCTTTTATGTTTAGGTTTTATTTTTTAAATTCTGTATGAAAATTATCTATGAGTGTATTTCTTACCAACTGTCTAGATGACATACGCCTAACGTAGTGATGTTTTTCCTTCCTACCAGGTTTTTGCTGAAGAGGGTTTGAAGCTTGCTTCAAGTGTGCAAGCTTTCTCAAAACAGGTAATGCACGTATCCTTGCCTGGTGCTGGTGGTGATGTCATAAATACCCACTTTGAGGGTATATTATTAAGGTATAAAGGTATTTAAGGTTTAAAAGATGGAATTTCATTGGAGTTGTTATAACTTCCTTATTTACATTTCAGCTGAAAGATGATGATAAGCTTATGCTTCTCCTGGAAATAAACAAGCTTGTTCCTCTGTGCCACCAGCTCCAGGCAGTAACTAAGACACCTTTGCAGAATCAAGTGTTTCTAAAGGTAAAAGGGAGGGTGGGACATTCAGGAAAGCGCTTGAGAAACTTACACACTTCTTTTTTTATTAGGTTAGCTTCCATCCCCTTTTTCTTCAAATAAAGTGTTAATACCCACAGAAGAACCATGTATTTCCATTTTTCCTGCCTTGACTGCAAGAACCATTTATCATCTGCAGTTATAACTGACCCCAGGAAGTAGTAGGTTCACCAAGTAAATTAGCTTTTTGGACATGATTAATACCATAGCACAGAGCAGCTACCCTTAAATCCCAACATCATCACCTGACTAACTAGGGCACAGACACCTCAGAGTGAAGGGCTTCTGTTGTTTGTTTTAGGGAGTTTGAGTGCAAAAAAGTAGAGTGCAAAGAAGGGTGTTCACTGCCACTATTTGGTGCACTTTGAGAAGCCCCTAAACCATCTGAAATAGAACAGGTTGATTTTCCATCCATTCTTCCTGAGGTCCATGAAATTGGCATGAGACTTGGGCAACAATCCCTGCTTCTGTGTTCTGGGACCTCAGGTCATCAAGTCAGCTCAGATGCCTTAATCTGTATACCCTTTGAGATCCCTTAGATTTCTACAATGAAGAAATGGTTACCATTTTCAAACTAAATGCTAAAGTCTTTTGAAGGCCTCCTTATAAGAATTTGATTTGCTTGCTTTCTGTCACTATAGGTTGATAAGAGTATTACAAAGACAAGATGCATAATGGCTACTTTGGTCCAACTTCTGTCGCTTTGCTATAAACTGCTGAAGAAAGTAAGATAATTTGTGTATCTTAAATTCACATTAAAAATATTAGTCTAAAGGAAAATGCAAAAGAAAATAGGTACTATTTAATTTTGCAATTTTTATTTTAAAAGTAAAGCAGAAACTAATTGTCTTAATTGTTTCCAGCTTCAAATGGACAACAACAGATGAGTCTCAGTTACAAATAAAGATTCTGTGGATGGTAAAACTTGAGAAGCTTTTGAGGTCAGATCTCTGGAACATCATGTGGCAAAGCTGACATTTTTAGAAAGCAAACGATCCTTTATATTTCAGAAATACAACAATTTTGTAAAGAAAACAAACTGAAATCTTGCTTTATTTTCTGATCATGAAACCGATTGTGAAGCTTTCTGACAACTGTAAATGCCATGGTAGTTGCTATATTTCTAATTGCAGTGTGATTTTAAATGGGACATTGCCACGAATAATGTTCCTTAAAAGTCAAACCAAATATCCCTCTGTCTTAATGACAATTTAATCCAAAGAAGCTATTTTGAATATATGCTCACCTTTGGCACATTTTACCCTAACTTCCTACTTTTTTTAAATTTAAGCTTATCATCTATTATACCAATTTGCAGCAGAAGAGACACAGTAGTCTGGGTGATGCAGGGTTTTCCTTAAATCTGTGGACTCTTCTTCAATCCCTCCGTCCACTGAGTATGACTGGGCCTCCACTGTCCCGTCACAGATCATCTATGCCGGGAGCACACGTGTGTTCTCTAGTAAGGGTTTCACGGAGCACAGGAAATCTGTTGTGATGCATGTCCCTCTCTCCACGGAATCCTGGAGGAACTCACTAGCAGATGGTTTTAGTTCTCGTTCTAGCATAGCTGGCCTGTCTGCCCTGAATATTAGCTGGAATCCTAAGCTTATTTTACTGGCTTAAAAAGCAGTTTTTGTACATCTCAGTAGTAACTGATGGAACAGAAGATAGAAGACAGAGAACAATTGAACTAAGCTGTTCAAAATAATTTGAGTAAGTATACATATGTGCCTTTGGAATATTCATTAAATAAATGACTTTAGTCTTTTTAATTTTAGGGTTTAAAGCTTTTGTTTTTGTGGGGTGGGTTTTGATAGAAGGATCTGGTTATAAGTTCTGTCCTTATGATGTAGTATAGTTAACTTTGTTTTTTTGTGCTTGTATCCCGATGCTTTGAAATTTATTTTGAAATCTAACGGGACATGTCAGTGGCCAAATGGCAGTAGTTCTGTAGGCTCGTCTGATGATCGGTACCTGGGTCAGCCATCACAGTCAATGTTCACAAGATCCTGAAGAACCACCAGTTAGCTAGTCAATATTTTATTGAAGGAAACTTGAATTTACTGTAGGCCTTGGAGAGAAAATGGGATGCACTCAGCTTGGTTATGACCTTTATAAAAATCATCAAACATGATTTTTATGCCCTGAAACCAAAATACTCTTTTAAATTACAATGGAAATATAGGGAAAATGATGTGAGGTAATATTATATGTAAAATAGATATATAATTCTTTTACTATCTTTAGTGTCTTTCTTTTATGACACCTTTGGGAACCATTTGTGCTACCTGAAATGGGGATTTGCTGGTTTGTGCTTACACTTTCAGCTCATAGCACTATCAAGGTAGATGTTTCTATAATTACTACCTGTATCATGTCCATTGGGTATACTTAGGGGAGAGTTAGGGTTAAAAGAAGTTTCCTTGTGAGTCAAAAATAATTTTAAAATTTTATTTACAAAATATTTTACATAACTCAAAAGAGAATATTCTCTTATTTAAATGCAAGTAGGGGTAGGGAAGGGATAACACGACTTGAACAGCAAAAGATGATGGAGAACTAAAAGAATTTATACTCAAGGATAATTGTTTTATTTAAAAACAGAAATGTTTATATGTATGTATGTGTTGCAGCCCTTAAGGAAAAATACCAATGTGGAAAGTCCTTTTATTTGAAATTCAATGTAAATAAGTATACAATCTTAAACCATGAATTCATAGTTTTTTGTTTATTGTTTAAATGATGTGAAAGCTTTTGTTCTGTTCAAAAGCATGTGTGTCTTTGAATTCCAGGAACCCCTTGGGAACTTCTTTGCTGGTTACCCTGTAACTAGAATGTGAGACTGAGTGACCACAAATGCACATGTTACTTCATACAGCATTATAATATTGGTACTTCCATGTTAGCAAAGCCCCTTTCAAAGCCTCTTCATGTGTCCCTCATTAAGAAACCAGTGTTACAGTGCTACATTGTTCAGAGTTGAAGGCCAACCCATAGACATAGAGAAGGTACACTCTACACCCTGCCACTTCCCAGCAACCTGAGCGGGGGAGTTGGGGCAGAAGGGGAGGGACCAGACGTTTCGGTCGTGTCACACTGAAGCAGATTGGGTAAGAAAGGCCAGTTGTTGTTTTTCAACTTCAAAGTGATGGAAAATTGAGGCAAAAACAATAACCATGACATAATACTCAAACAGAATCACATCAAAACCTAGTATTTACTAACGGGTTACAGGATGATGGGTAAATTATTTTTACTTTTCTGTCTTTTCAAATTTTCCTCAAAGTGCTTTGTTTGTTGGTTTTTAATCAGAAAAACATCTGTCGCTTGCCAGTTGTTAGAAAGAGAAAAGCGAAAGAACAGAGTGAGTACATGGGCAGGCAGATCTGGGAGGTTGAAGACAAAATGGAATCAAGGCTTGTTATGCAAGACAAAGAAGGAAACCTAGGTCAGGTTTTAAGATCAGGCCTCCCTGTGGATGGCCCGGTGTGAAGTATGCTTCAGCATCTCTGGTTCTTCCTTAGCTCACTGACTGGTAGTCCAGGTAAGGATAAGAATGCCCTGTTGTTTTTACTCAATCTTAATCCTCATGAGGTCGCTGTTGTGGCACTGATGCGTTTCACCACGACTTCTTCATACTGTTTTTGTGTCAGTAACCCTTCTGTTATGCTTTTACTTTCTTCAAACTTGGGCAACACAACAGCAATGTATCCTTCGGTGGATGGCTAGAAGGGAAATAGAATATTTAATACTGTCAAATGGTAAAACATCAGGTAAAAAGTGTGTGGATGGGATCTTACTTCCCCAGACCCTTTTACCTTCTCTTGAAGAATAGATGGCTTATGGAGAATGTTTTCATTCACTTCCATCAACCGTCCTCTAACACAGCTATTTAAAGAAAATATTGCTTTGAAGAAAAATATTATCTTCTTTGTTTCTCCAAAATTGTGGTTAAAAAGTAACTCACCTAGATATGGTGTATTCTTCTCCATCAGAGCAGTAAATCTTACACAGAGGTGCAAGTTCTGTTAGAAACTGTGCCCCCTGAAAATAAAAGGAAGAAAAAATTAATTGATGTACATTTTCACTTTTCTTTGTGAGGCAGCCCTCAGAGGTACAATAGGATATATTCCTGGAATTAGTGTTTTAAATAAAAATGACTTAAGTACAGAAAAACCATTCATTTATTCAAATATTTATATATTAAATGCCTCTATGGGCTAGGCACCATCCTAGGCTCTAGGGGAAAAAGCAGACTAAGACAAATGTGATAATAGGTAGTTTAGTTACATATTAAGAATATATTTTATCTTATTATACTTTATATTTAACTGTGCATGAGAAAGCTGCACATAGCCAAGTGTAAAGACTTCAAAAGGGTAGGAAAATCTCATCAATAAGCATAATATAAAATTCAACATTATAGAGAATGATCGCAATATTGTATAAAGTTAGTTTCATTAAGATTCCTACCTTATTTTTATATCAGAACTTAATAGAGAAAGGAACTTCTTTATTAGGTCAGTCACTAAGACTTTCTGGAGAAGGGATATTTTTCTAATTTAAAAAAAAGCAATTTGAGGAAAATCTGGAAAACAGAAAAGTTTTAAGTAGCATATAGAGTAACTTACCCATTATCCTATAACCCGCTAGCAAATACTACATTTTGACATATGTCTGTTTGAATGTTGTGGCATGGTTATATTTTCATGTACTCCACTGTATGGATATATCTGGGGAGGTTCTGACAAATATCTATCGAGTCGGCCACCAAGTTCATGCAGGTATTTCCCTAACATGAAAAACCGGAGCGAACTTTTTGGCCAACCCAGTACAAGGAGGCTCATGGGAAATGGATGCAAGCATGTCTCATGTGTTGCTCTTTTTTCCCAGGAATTTTTACTGCAGTGAACATCTGAGGTCAAGATGCTGTACTTTATGGCCTCTTTCCCACTCACAACTTTATTAGACAGCATTCAGGTGTTACTGCATGCGCTTCACTCCTCTGCCTGTGGGTACTTCGTTTCAAAAGACTAGTCAGTGTGACTCCCCACTTTTGGGAGGAGGGGCTGGGGATTTGTCCCAGATGGTTTGTCTATCACTGGCTCTGTGTCAGAAAGAAGTGTTTTAACCCCTCTTGGTCACCTCCCTTGGGAGAATAAATGATGGGCAGTGCTGAGATGCGATCAAAGCTTATCTACAGTGGGTTCCATGTGCAGGTCCCTCTCTGTTCCTCAGTAGTAACAACAGTGTTACTATTTTGGACAAAGATTGATCACAGGAACATCACAAGCACTAACTGTTTTACTTGTAATTTGTAGACTTTTAAGAATGGTCCATGCTTTTCAAAGTCCACTTGCTTCCTGAGTGAGGAAAAATCAGTAATTATAAGGCAGGTTATTAGGGGCCTTCAGGCCTACAAAGGGGAGTATAAACAAGGGTCTTCCAGAAAAGTGAGGTAATTAGCAGAAACTCTTAGTATGAACTCAGTAAATGAAGGACCTAAATCATCCACTGAAACTTTCCTTTCCAGGGGGTTTGTCAGGATAGTTTAGTATGGTTTTGAGTTGTCCTTGGTATGATACCCTCCTTTAACAGTAAAATGTCCATTTGCCTAGAATTGTAGAGGGCACAGGTAACATTTTCTATAACTAAACACTATGTGGAGGTAGAGGGTGTAGCTAGATGTGTATTAAATTGGCAATGAGTTAGGAATGGCAACTGATACGAAGCAAATACTGTATATTTTCCCAGATTGATTTTTTTTCACTACCTCAGGACTTTATTTTACTTTTAAGTTCACATGTGAAAATATATGATAAAGAAGTATTGATCATCTGTATTTTATAGAATTCGAAATACTGGCTTAACAAAACAGGAAGGGACAAAATATCTTGTTATATTGGTATTAGTGTTGTTCTTTCAAAGGCCCACCTTCTCCATCCTTCATCCTGGGGATGATAGGGATGGTGGCCCAGAAGCTAATATGACAGATAATATACCTTCTGAAATACCTCATTTTTTTGGCCTGAGAATTTCTTTAGAGCTTAAGTTTTCTTAAAATCATCTCTAACTGCCAGGGAAGTATGCTGAGCATACAATACTGGGTTCTAAGACTGGCTGGCTTTACAATTATTATGACAATAGAGGATTTAAGTAGAGAAATACAGGAACATACCCGCTTAAATTTCCCAGAGACTTTGTTCTGAAGTCTGCTACAGTTGGTACTGATTTGATAGGAAATGCTTTTAATTACTTTTCCACTTTGAAGAACTGGATGGGATCCTGCCAGTGTGATGACACATATTCTACGAGGAGCAAAAATTGATCCTGTATTATTGCTTGGTATGATTCTTCCTCCTATAACACAGTATTCCTACTGGCACAAGAAGAGCTGAGCTGACATTTGTTTAGTCAGCCTATCATTCCCCCCCATTTTCCTCTGGCTACTATTGGAGCTTAACTGAAGAGAAGAATGCAGTAATAAAAATGGGGAAAATGGGACTGAATTTCCTTTCCCAAAAGGGAAGCACGGAGGAGGAAGAGAGAAAAGTAAGGCATGCCGGTATGGACAGGATACCATCTGTGCTTCTACCCTAGCCCTCTCCACGGGCGTGGCCACTTCAGTGGTTAGGCACAGGCTGGTTTCTTGAGGTAGTAGCCGACTGAGGGTGTGGTCCTCCATTTGGATGTTTGGGTAAGCAAGTTTATTTGTTTAGCGTAGGCACTGAAAGACTCATTCTTGTCAACCAAACTCCTACTATAAATAATACCATCTCAATACAGTGGAAGATAATCATTTAATGAATATTTATTCAATACAAGACCATACCAGGCTACAATGACAGAAAAAACATTTTTTTGATCATTTAAAATTCCCAATTTGCTTACCGGTTAGAGTGTTGGAGTATACAGTGGTCCTCACAGGGTTTTCCTTTGACATCTAGAAAAAATGAATGAGTCTGATGGCTGTTGAGTCAATATTTACTACCACTGTGTAGTACTTTCTTTGGTTCATAGACGTAGTTAATTATGAAGGCTGGACACATACATCACTGGTATCCCTTCATTACTCAAAAAGATATACCTAAAGGCTGACCATAAAGTATTTAAAGACATTTGGTCGAGATGGAAGCATTCATTCAATGTTAAAATGATGGTTAACTCTTTGCTCCACCTTTTTTTATCCTCACTTTAAAATGAGTACAATCATTTCTATTAGAACAAAAGTGATTAGTAATGTATTCTTTATTTAATTTAGTAGCATGCTTTGTCGGTCAGTTTTAGAGAGACAACTCATTCTGGTTCGCTCAGGACTGTCCTGATGTTAGCGCTGAAAGTAATGGATTCCCGAAAACACCTCAGTCCAGGGTTAACCGGACAGTTGGTTACACTAAGTCTGGCTAATAAAACGTATGTTATTGTAAAATATTTCAGTGTTGTAAAAGATGAGTACACCTATTATCCCTAAATGAATGGGAGCAAGTTGGGTTAGAGGAGGGTCCCCGACGATGCTCTCATTACTGATATTTGCTGGGTACACAAAGCTGTACAACAGGATACCTACTTCTAAGTGGCAAATGTGTAATACCAGCGACTTCCTTTAAGTAAAACTGTAGATTCTGCTTTCTAAATGCCTCTATTCTAACCCACCCTCTCCTCTCCATCCCTATGCCTCTACCTTAGTTTAGACCGCTACCATTTAAATCATTTTATGTATCGCCTCTTCTTGGAGGGCTGAGCCCCTCAAATCCCTTTAGGCACTCATGGAGATTGCAATCCAGCTCCTGCCTTCCTCGGGGATCTCACCTTAGTCTACCATCTTCCCGCAAGCGACCCACCGTCGTGAACTCGCACTGCGCTCGCCCAACCCAGAATGCACCCTGCTGTTTTCCACGTCCTTGCAAATGCCATTCCCTTGGCCTACAGAGGAACAGAGAGATCCAGTTCCTTCTGACGTGGGGAGGAAGGGCTGGGGAAGGTGCGCGTGGCTTATGATCTCTCATCATAGTCCCTATACTGTCAGACAAATTGGGCCCAGAAGAGACTGACATCATTCTCCACTTACCCGCTTTGTACCAGCGAGTGAAGTAACGATCCACAAGCGACGGCACCGCCGGCTCCGCAGCTGAGGCGGCCACAGGGGTCTCGGGCTCGGTAGCCATGGCGACCTCGGGTGCTGCAAACCCCGCCCCCTGGGGCCTGTACTCTTCCTCCCGCTTGCGGTGGAGGAAGGCGTCTTTCCGGCGTGTAGCCGAGACACGCGGTGTGCGCACGCGCGCTGCGCGCACGCGCTCTGCTCCCCAGGCTCCGCAGGCTCCACCCACCGGCCCCACTTAACTGAGCTTTGGCGTCTGACGTCAAGGCGGGGATCAAATACAATAGGCTGGGAAGGAGGATGTAGGGATAGGGGGCGGTGGCCAGCACAGCTCCACATATATCTTTGCGGGAAGACGGAGAAGGCAGGCCGCGCCCCCTTCGGCTCACGACGTCACTGCGCCGCCGCTCGGCGCGTGTGGGGCGCTCTTCGGTCGCGAGTACGTGCTTCGCCCGTCGCCCCTCCGCCTGGCTTCGCCACCACGGAGGGGCTCGAGCGGCCTGGCGGCCCGGAGACCCAGGGCGCGTCGTGAGAGCTCAGAAGCACGGTCAGGGAGAGGCCCGTGCGCAGCCCTGGGCGGACGCACCGCTGTTTGCGTTTCCTCAGAGCGCGGCGTAGGTGAGCGTTCGAGCGGCCTAGCTGGGGTGGGGGCATGGAAACGGGCCCTGTCCGCCAGAGGGTGCCCTGATGAAGGGGACCCCCTAGCGCCCAACCGCTGCCTGCTGCTGGTCTGGGAGTGAAGTGCGGCTTGACCACCTCTGCGCTCCTTGAGTTCTCTTTCTGCAGACTCGCCGCCTGCTGCACCCACGGCCATCAGAGGGCTCTGCGCGGCGCGGCAGGAGGGGGAATCATATGCTGCTCCCCCAGCTGCACACTTACCCAGTCTTCGGATTCCTTGCAGTTGCGGACTATACCGCCGAACCAAGTAATGCACCAATTAAAGCGCAACAATGCATGATAGAAGCTGACGGTAATAGAAGTTCAGGTGCTGTGCTGCGAGTCCCTTCTCGCATCTGCAACTTTTCCTTGGAGGTGTTGTCCCCGTGCATCTCCATGTAATGTGGTATCTTATGTGGCCCTCTCCCCCGTTAAGCTGTGACCTCTGAGGAGGCAGTAACTGTCAGTCATCTCTTGTCCAGAACTAGCACTTAGCAAGTGCTCAGTCGGTATATGATGTAGGCCACAAACCGGATCGTAGGATTACGGTACTGTGTAAAAGGATTCAAACCGAACATTGACAGGCATGGCAGTAACCAGTGAATAGTTTACTGTGAAAGTGTGGGCAAAAGGGAAGCAGACACAGTTTCAGCTTGGAGGACAGAGAAAGTAGGAATGCCATGTCCCCAGAGGGGAAACTAGTTTGGTGGAGAATAGCAGGTACTTCATTTAACAGGTTGCATTTGATGTGCTTTTTGAGAAATCCTTGTGGTAACAGCAGGAGGTTGAAAATGTGAGTTGAGTGTTCAGTTTAGGGCGGGTCGGGGCTGGACGTTTAGATCTACTAAGCATATTAGTGATCTGTTTGGTACTTGTGGTCATGGGCATGATAATTAGCCAAGAGGTGGATGGATGAAGGAGCAAGGGAAGAAAGTAGAGGCGTTGTCAGAAATTTCAGAGAGGATCCAGAGTTGATCTATGGTGTGGAGGGATCTTTAGCACATTTAAGGGCTGAGAAAGGATGAGTCGTTTGAGGGCAGGGGAGTTGGAGATTGCAGATGTAAAAGAAAGGGTACCAATAAGCCAAGGTCCTGGGGGAGTTTGGAGCGTTCTCCTTTGCTGGTCTTGAAAAAGAGTAGGACACTTCTGAGAAGGTAAGGGAATAAGGCTGATAGGTGTGAAATTTTAGAGGAGTTCACTTTGAGGCTGGAAGGGTTGGGGAGGAGGGAGATGAATGATGAGCTGCCCTTGTGTCACCAAGCCTAAGCTCGTACTGCTCACCACACTACAGGCCAATAATCGAGAGACGAGGTGTTGGGGCAAGGAATAACGACTTTATTCGGAAAGCCAGCAAACCAAGATGGTGGGCTCGTGCCCCCAAAGACCCATCTTGCCTGAGTTAGAATTAAGGCTTCTTTTATACTAAAAGGGGAGGGAGTAAAGTCAGACATTTCCTGGTTCCCATCAGCCTCCAGAGGGGATGTGTTAATTTCTTCCTCCCTGCAGGCATTCACAGGTGGGCCTGGTCAGGATGTTTCTTGTGAGCTAAATAAAAGTATTTTAGCTTAATGCGCATTACCTGGGAGTCAGGGTTCTGAGAGTTGGGTCATTATGTATAATTTTAGCTTATAGGCTGCATCCCTTTAGTGATTAACTTGTAATAGAATACAAAAGGTTCTTCCCTATGACACTTGGCCGGTGATTTTGAAAGCTCAGTGATTTGAGAACTCAGGTTGTTTGATATGTTTGTCAGTTAGGGTCCAGTCAGGAAAGTAGAAACCACACAGTATTTCAACAGAATTTAATACGAAGAATTGGTTAAATACCTGCTGGAGGAACAAAAAGCAAAAGGGAGCAGTGAGGTAATTAAAAAAGTAAACTGCTGATAGCAGTTACAACACTTAGCTAGGTCTGAGGATCAAAACAAGGGAAGCCATTGGGGTTATCATGACCTGGGAGGAGAGGCATTGGAAAGCTGGTGTTGATAGCTCTGCAATTCAGAGGAGGAGCTCCATGGTACTAGATTTCAGGCACCTGGAGGGAGTACCGGCCTGGTTAGTGCTGGTACCTCTGGGGTGGTTGTTATCATGCTAGTCATGGGAGTGCCAGAGGCTGGGACCAAGGGCCCCTGGAAGGATGAAGGCCCACTGCTGGGGTGACATTGACTGAAACAGCAAGGCAACAGGAAAAAGGGAGTCCTCCTCAGCTCCTTCTGCCTTTGCCTTCCAAATTCTTATGCTGCGGTTCACGGACCCCAGAGCTCCACGGATTGTTGGTGAATAGAATCCAAGTTCACAGGGAGACATTTTGATGCTCTGATCATGGCAACAATTACAACATAATTATTATTAGCTAAATCAGGTTGAAATACATCTGGTCTTCTGTCGCCTGTTTTCACCTCTTGCTGCGCTGTCCCGTGTTTACTCCCCTCTAGCCAGACATCCTCTCATCTCAAATCCACCCATCCTTTCAGATCTATGTCAGTGGTCATCTTAATGTTATTTAAAGATGAAAGGTAATGTTATTTTTATATGCTTTCAAAAACCCAAGCTTTCTATATAGAATTAGATCTAAATAAAAAGTCTGTATGGTATAATACAGGTTCGAATAATTTCTAGAAGTTCTTGAATATAACTGTCATGAAAGCGCACAAAACCATTGTTTGCCATGATTCTCTTCCTCACTTCCACCATGTGGGCTTGCCTTCCTCTTAACCCACATTTTATGTTGTCTCACTCTACTACACTTAACATTTTATCTGCTATGTAGTATAAGGATTAATTCATGTTTATTCTTTCATTGTCATAAGTAGGAAATGCAAGATGAGAGAATTCACCTTGGATTAAGGTGACAAGAAGGCCAGTGTGTTCTGTGTAATTGTCACCCCTAATATAAGTTAGGGACTTCCAATTACAGTATAAACCTTAAAGAGGTCTGGATATAAATATACAGCACATTAACTTTTTTTTCCTCTTAGGTAATGTTATACATTAAAACAAGTCTGATTTTGTCAGACCAAGGTAGATTTCCTATTGATCGTTCTTTTCTCAGCTTTTCTACTGCCCTGGTGAAAATCAGGCCAGGAAAGTGGAGTAATGTGAAGTAGTTATATCAGGTTATGAAGCTCCTTGAATTGTTGGTCATCGTTTTGAAGTATACTGTTGTAATTTCATAGTGTCTTCTTTTCTCCCTGAGAACAATAAATGCTTTTCTTTTTTTAAAAAATAATATTTATTTATTTATTTGGTTGTACTGGGTCTTAGTTGTGGCACTTGGGCTCCTTAGTTGCAGCAGGCGGGCTCTTAGTTGCGGCACATGGGCTCCTTAGTTGTGGCATGCAAACTCTTAGTTGCGACATGCATGTGGGATCTAGTTCCCTGACCAGGGATCGAACCTGGGCTCCCTGCATTGGGAGCGCAGAGTCTTAACCACTGTACCACCAGGGAAGTCCCATAACTGCTTTTCTTTATTTCTATGTTTGATTTCAATTTTAATTTTTTAATGAAGATATAGAGCCAGTTTATAAATGAATGTAGTTGGTGATATTAAAGTAATTTTATTTTCTTCAACTGCCAGTATATATGTGGATTTTTATATTATTTTGTAAATCTGTCAAGTTATAAAATATCCTCATGTGCAAAATAAAATGTTTTCTCATTCATTGCATTCTTCTCAACTTTCCTTCAGAATAACTGATGTTAAATCTTTTTTGAAGAAAAAACTCTGAAGTTGAGAATCTTGCCTCTTTCAAAGAGTGAGAACGTAAAATAGATTTCACAGCCTCAATTTGTAGACCATAGATTTACACAGTTGGTTACGTTGCTACCACTCATCTCTGTGTGGGTTCAGATTAGATCTTTTTTTTCTCGGTTATTCTAACTTCTCTGCTCCCTGAATCATTTTGCTTATATTGGAGTGTGATTTATCGCTACTAAGCTGTTTCTATTTCTCAGAGAAATTAAAGTTTCATTAGGAGATATTTGTACTTTTCTTTCAGGAGTCCTTTCATCATGAGAAATCTAAAGTTATTTCGGAGCTTGGAGTTCAGGGATATTCAGGCTCCAGGGAAACCTCAGTGCTTCTCTCTCCGAACTGAACAGGACACAGTGCTCATTGGCTCAGAACATGGACTGATAGAAGTAGACCCTGTCATAAGAGAGGTAAGTTATTGATGGAGGGTGCTAGCACTTGGCATGACTCTTGACTTGTCTTTTTCCAAACTTGCTTCCCCAAGTAGTCTTTCCTTTAAATCTTTCTGAATTTACGTCCCCCGCAAATGAATGCTCCCTTCGCTTTATACTGATGTCATATTAGACATAACTTAACTAGTACCCTGTCTTTTAGTCTGCTTCTGTTTTAATCTAAGCTGGCAGAGCTTTGACATTGTATTTTGTGGGGTGCCCTACTTTTTACCCTTTCTACCATGTAAATACTATCTATTAACAGTTCTCAAGTGGGAGTGCAGGTGAAAATTCCCTGTAGGGCTTTTTAAATGTTTTCAGTCTCCATCTCATACCAACTACATCAGAATCTTCACTTCTGGAGCTTGAGCGTATGTATATTGAAAAGCTCTTTAGGTTGATTCTGACACCTTCCCTTAATTATATTCTGCTACTAATGTATTTTAGGTGATTACATTCTTAGTCCCTTTTCCCCATAGTGTATACATTTTAGAAAACCATAGTTATTAGCTTCATGTTTTATTGGATATTTTCAAAGATACCAGGCTTTTATGTTTGCTTGGCACAAAGGTCACATGAACTGTGTTTTGTGTTAAAGATGGTAGTGCTGTGAAATTTCTCAAATGAAAGTTTGGCTTTTAATCTAGGAAAAAAACATTTTTGAAAGCTTTTATATTATAAAAGAAGCATTAAAAAGTATTTCTGGAAGTGTGATGAATTGTTCTTGAAAGTAGATTGACGTTAGTTTGCTTATTTGTTTGTTTTGGTGAAAGGTGAAAAATGAAATTCCTCTGGTGGCAGAAGGCTTTCTCCCAGAGGATGGAAGTGGCTGCATTGTTGGTATTCAGGAGTTGCTGGATCACGAGTCTGTGTGTGTGGCCACAGCTTCTGGAGATGTCCTACTTTGCAATCTCAACACACACCAGGTAAGTGGAAGAGATCAGTGAGGAGGAAATCTTAGACATCCTCAAACGCCTTTTTTTGTTTCATGTCACTAGTTTTTCGTAGAAGTTTAAAATGTCAGGAGCCATAATATTTAAGCATTTTGCAAATTAAAGCCTTTGCATTATATAATTCTCTACAGAAAATTGTTGGCATGGCTTTAGCTATATTTTAGGATTCTTCTAAAACTCAGTTTTGTCTACTGCATTTATTAATTAGAACAATCAGAACATTCCAACTAAGAACTGAACAAAAACCCAAATCTGGCCATTCTTGTATGGTATATCTGATCCTGAGTTGTAACTTTTATTTCTCAATTTATGAAGTCTTTGAAATGTTTATATGGCTTACGTTTTCTTTTATGAATGCTGAATAAGCCTCTCCTTGATGGCTAACTTTAAGAGTCCCTGAACTACAGGTGCTAAGGTGATATGCTATCATTATGTGCACATCTTATGACTGCCAGAGAAGATAGATTTCAACCATTTGCCTCCTTCTCTACTTAGCATAAGGCTTAGTTTCTGGATTTCTATCCTCACCTTCTTGACAGCTTTTTAAACTTTGTTGATTACTCCCTTAGTTGTGATCTCTTTAACATGGATGTATCACAAGTCATATTACTGATCATAGGATAATAATAGCAGCTGACATTTATTAAATGTTTACAATGTGCCAGGCACTTTTTCAAGTGTTTTTCATGCAGAATTGTATTTAATCTTCACTACAGCCTTATGAGGTAGATTGTTGTTGTTCTGTTCTTCAAAAGAGGAAATTGAGGCACAGAGGGCTTAAATGACTAGGCTAAGGTCAAACAGTTATCAGGTGAGATTTAAACCCTGGCAGTCTAAATCTGGCACCTTTGCTTTTAACGGTTCCATTTAGTACAACAATAAATTTCTCTCAGTTCATGGTGAGAAATATCAAAGCCATCAAGTATAACTTACTTAGTATTTCTCACATTTAAAAGGTATGCTTTTACTTTCAAAACGTTTTGTAGAACGTTTTCCTAATTACTGAGCTCCTCCAATCCATCGGTCTCCACCAGACAGTGCTGATCCTCCACATTTGTGGCATCACAGTGTCTGCAAGACACAATCCATATTCCTTATTGTGCCGTATAAGACCTCTCACTGTTGACCAAATTCCTTTTTAGCCTCACCTCCCACCCCCACCATTCCTGTGTGTATGTATACCTTAGGCTCTATAGTTGCAGCTGATTTTTAAGTGCTCTTTTTAACTGCACATTTCCCCCCCAGTCTCTTCCTCCTGGCCCTATTCCTACCCTTCAAAGCACCTCCTCCGAGAAGCTTTCCTGGACTGTCCTGGGCCACTTGTCAGTCTCTGTCCTGAGCCCCCACTTAATTCCCAGAGACCTCGGTTACATCCCTAACCCTGCTGTAGAGGCATCTTTTATCTCCTTAACGGGAGGAATGGAGTGGCCGTAGTCACTTCCAGTCCCTATGGTCTGTATCATGCCTGTTACTGAATAAATGTTCACTGAATAATTTCACCTTTGTGTGTTTTGTTAATTGTTTTGATTAAGGTCATAGTAAATATTTACGGAGATGCTTATATTTTCATATCTCCCTTAACATTTTAAAATGTCTCTCTCAGCTGGAATGTGTCGGGAGTGTAGCCAGTGGTATCTCTGTCATGAGTTGGAGTCCTGACCAAGAGCTGGTGCTTCTTGCCACAGGTAAGCCTGTCACTACTGGTCCCTAATTCTTGACTTTTATAAAACATGACTCCTAATATCTCACAGGCTTAAGTTTTAGGGTGCTTAAGTTTCAAAAAAAAAACATTTCTTGGAACAAGGATACCAACATGATAATCTATAGGGAATGTGGTGTTTTTGAGTTAAGTTTTACTTCTTAATATATTGTTTTAAAAAGTTGCTGCTAAGGTCCATAGCTATGGTTTAAAATGTCAACAATATTTAACCTACTCTAAGAGGAAGAGTTGCTACATAAAATAAACTGATTCTAAGAACTGCTCTCCCAGTCCTATTTTTTTTCCCTTAAGTCTTTTCATTCCAGATGAGTTTCTGCAAACTAGCACCCTGATGAGGTATACATTCGAAGAGATATCTTGCTGACTAAATCGTTGAAGTTAGTGGAAGAGGGCTATATGGACTTTAATGTTAGCTTGACATACGTAAATAGCTGAGAATAAGTACTAGGTGACTTACCCAGTCGAAACTTTTTTTGAAAAATGAGAGTCAGAACATTTTGAATAAATTCTGTCTTCCCTGTTTTGACTATAAACTCCTCCACTCCAGCTCAGTAGCTTCCAATGCTGTAGATACTTACAGAATGGCAGATATGCTAAATGAGAACAAAATCATTCTTGTTTGTGCTCCTCCAAGGTCAACAGACCCTAATTATGATGACAAAAGAGTTTGAACCAATCATGGAACAGCAAATCCACCAGGATGATTTTGGTGAAAGTAAGTATAGCTTTGTTTGAGCCATTTTGTGCCTTGTCTTGCACAGATAGCCACATCATAATAAGCCCAAAGAACTATGAAGCTTAAACCCCAACTTAATTCACTGACAGATAGCCCAATTCCTTTAGTTCATTCCAGATTTTAAAAGGCACACCTCTGGTGTCTCTCCAAGTCTGAGAGCTGGCTTTGTCAATAATTTGGGGAATAGGAATCTGTGCTTAGAATCACCAGGGTAGTTGTTGCCCAAACCCCAGGACAGGCTTAGTCAGGGGGTTTAATGAAAAGGACTGTACTAGCTAGAATAAGGAAAGCATTTCTGAGGTACAATTTTGGGGAGAAGACAAGAGAGACAGGATAGAGAGCTGATTTTTGTTCCTACTTATTAGACCTGAATTTTCATGGGACCCATCATATTGTTTTCGTGCTAAGATCTAGCTGAGGTGATATGGGCATTAGGCTGTGGAAGTATTGAAGAGGAGAAGAGTGGAGATGCTTATTGAGTGTAAGAAGCTCTGGCCAACTTCAGGGCACCAGGTAGCTGGCCTGATTGAGGAGAAGGATGGGGGAGATGGTATTTTAACTTTCGCTGGGGTCTAACTTCATGACTTCACATTCTACCAAGAAATCATTTAGAAAAGTGCTACTCATTTATTCATTCAAAAATAATTTGTTCAGAAATAATGTTTGAATAGGTAGTGTGAACCCAGCAGTGTGTTTGGTGCTGTGGTTAATTCATCTTTTCCCTTAAGGAGTCAGTAATAACAGGATGTGCAGGTATTAGGGTAGCGTAAGGAGAGAAAGGGAGTAATGGGGACAGAAGGCTTCCCAGAGGAGCCCGACTTGAGCTGAGTTTTGGCTGACTTGGTGTTGGGTAGATGAGGGTTGAGGGTGGGGGAGTGGTCCAAGCAAGTGAATTAGTTCATTCCAAGGCAGGGATGTTTCATGGAGGCCTTTGACACAGCATGGCTTATTCAGGCAACTGTGAGTACTTCAGCATTGCCTAGTGACAGGACATGGATGTGGAATGAAATAAAGGGGAGGGATTTTGATTAAGTTTGATAGGGAGTTTGGACATGAAGTTACAGGAGATCAGTCATTAAAGGTTCTGATGATGCAAGATTGATTGGTGGAGAGGGAAGAGACGAGACAGGGTGATCTGGTAGGAGGTTGCTACAGGAATCCACGTGAGAGATAAAGAAGGTGGGTGTGGGACTAGAAAAGGGAAAAATGCAGGAAAATTTTGATTCTCAATGAGGATAGTACATTTTTTGGAATTATGAGAAACTTTTTTGGAATATGTGTGCATGATGGTTCCCCTCCTGCCCTAGCTAGTTTGAGAAATACCAGTTTAGAAAGTGAAATAAATAGGCTTTGGGTATGTAAGGTGAAGAAGAAAGTTTAGTAGGACTCTAGCCAGAAGCTCAGGTGGTGGAAATAAGGATGTCAGTATCTGAGAGGGAAGGTGGGGAAGTGCTGGTCTGTAAGGGGTGGGTGATGAGTTCCTTCCTGGATTTGTTTAAGGGCCATATGGGATCACCAAGTAAAGCAGGTAAGTAGAAGGGGCTGAAGCTCAGGAGAGGCCAGAGCCGTGGACTGGGAGTCATTGGCACGTGGGGAATCTTTACAATCTTGGGATTAGATGTGCTTGCTCAGGGAGCAGGTATGGTCCTGGATCTAGGGCCCAGGGTGGGACTCTGGGGCATCCAGCTTTGAGGATAGTCGTAGAGGTAGTAACCAACCCATGTCTGCATGGGAAAGTGCTCTGGGCCTGGCTCATCCCACCGACTTTTTCATAAGAAGTCTAATAGAGTAAAGCAAAGGAGAGGGAGTCCAAGTCAGGGTCTTAGGTCTTAGAAATGTATTTGTCAGTACAAAAAGTCACTCTGTGGAGCGGTGAATAAATATTTTTCTTCTAACCCAGGTGTCGACAAACTTGTTCTGTAAAGAACTGGGTGGTAATTGTTTTCCGCTTTCAGGCCATATGGTCTGTGTTGCAGCTACTCAACTCTGCTGATGTAGTGTGAAAGCACTTAAGATAGTACATAAAGAAATGGGTATGGCTGTGTTCCAATACAAGTTTATTTGTAAAAGCAAATGCAGGCTGTAGTTTGCTGATTCCTGCTGTAACTCCACCACTTATCATCTGATCCCACTGGACAAGTTGTCTTGCTTCACTCCTTGACCCTTTATCTCTCTGTGGAAACTTTCGGATAGAAGCGCAGGGGTGTGCACCAGCATAGGTACTACTATTTGTATACAGCAGCAAGGTATGCTTTGGGATACTGCAATACTTGGGTGTGCCCAGCAGAGCAGACAGGAAACGGTCATGCTGACCCATAATTTATAGAAATTATAAACAGCGCTGCTTCGTCAGAATCAGCATCAGTTGTAGGAGGGAAATATTGGGTCCTGGATCTGGCCGATGCTTTCAGGGGCATCTCTCTAGTACCTCTTATAGGTGGATGCCAGGTCCTACCTTCAGGAGCAGAAGGCTGCATTATTTCAGCAACTGACTCTATATTTTATGTAAGATCAGCATTATAATTTAGAAAGAAGCCCAGCCTGGAAGGCAGAAGCCCTGTGTTCTAATTTTGGCCTCTGTCACTAGGGTGTGTCAGTCTCTGTGAGGGCTTGAATTCCATAATCATGGTCTCCATCACTAGCAGGGAGGTTGGATACATTTAGTGGATTGAACTTACGATTGGAATTTTATTCCCAGCTCTTGTCTTCTTGAGTTTTATGTTTTGTTATCTGTGGACATATTGCATAGATTCTTCATGTTTCATTCTCCTTGTAAAGTGGGGATGGATTGCTGACTGTCATCAAGGGAATTTATATACAATGGCAGTAAAGCTCTTTCCAAAATAAGGGCATTTCAGAGGCTTCAGAATCCCTTCAGTATATAATATGGAATGTAGGTTTTTAAAATATTGACTGCTGGTCAATCTATTGAGAGGTCTCAGAGGACCCAAGTTCATGAAGAATAGCCATGAAACTGCTTTTATTTTATTTAGCTTATTGGTTGTCTTGCATATTCTCACTCACTTGTTCTCTAGGCAAGTTCATCACTGTTGGCTGGGGCAGGAAGGAGACACAGTTCCATGGATCAGAAGGCAGGCAAGCCGCCTTTCAGATGCAAATGGTAAGGTTGGTCTGATGGATAAAAAACCTTCTTTCGAACAAATAGAAGTTCTGCTACCCACCAGGAGCTCTTAGGTGTCCAGGTGTTACCAAAAGTGGGGTCCGGCTGCTCGCCGCTCTAAAGCCAATAAAGAGGCAAGGTTGGTGGAAAGGAAAGTTTGCTTTATTCCGCTGGATGCCAGCAACTGGGGGGTGGGAGGGTTGGGGGGCGGGTGATTTTTGTCCAAAGGCCGACTCCCCTCCCTGACAACCAGTGGGCAAGAGCTTTAAAGGCCGAGGGGGCGCTACATGCAGAAACAGTACAGGCAGCTCTGACAGTCATCTTGAAATTGGTCATGCGGTGGTCTGACCAGCATCATCTTGATTATTAAGTACAGTTAGTCTTTACTTCCAGGGTCGGTTTGTTCCCATTTCTTGGAGGCCAGTTCTCGGATTTGTGGCAGCTTATGTCATGGCCACAGTCTGGTCATCATGTAGTTAATTTCTTCCACCTGGTGGCGGTTTCAGTATCTATAAGACAGCTCACAGGATATGGCTCAGAATATTATCTGTAGCCCTTGAGGAGGAACTAAAAAGGTCCTTGACTGTGCTTAATGCCTAAACTATTATTATTTAGTCATGTTGGACTGTTTTCCTTTGTTTCTGCATTTTCTCACTTCTCTGATTAAACTTACTGTTTGGCTAAAGTTTTTCTGCAGACAAAAGGCAGGCTGAGGACATGGGGTTGGGGGGACCATCGGGTCCTGCTCTGTTTCACAGGTAGAGGGCGGTAATGGACAGATCTCTTCTGCTCTAGTAAAACAAGCTGTTTGGAGACCTTAGGGAATAAGTCATCCTAGAAAGATCCTTTTTCTTTTTTATTGCCAAGTTGTTTTGTTATTTTTTTTTTCACATAGAGAATAAGTATCACCAATATTCATTTAAAAAAATAACTCACCACAGACAGAAATGAAGCACTCTGTATCCCTTCCTGATACCCTCCCCCTTCCTCCCCAGAAGGAGCTGCTGCCCTGCGTTCACTGTTGATAATTCACGTGCATGTTTTTATACTTTTCCTACATACGTATATATTAGTCTTTTTTTTCCTGATTTCTCTTCCTGGATGAAACTCTATGTTTTCCTTCTTTCTGGATACATTTTGAAGGATAGAGCTACAGGATTTATTGATAATAGATCAGATGTAGGGTAAGAGAGAGAGAGAGGAATTGAGGATAATCCCCAGATGTGGGCCTGAGCGAATGGAAGCACTTTGTCTGTATTATATGTGGAGATTTCCCTGTGCTGACCTTCTAGGATAGATGAAATCATACACTGCCTGCCGTTACATTTTCCATCCTTAATTAATTTCTGGCTACATTCTGTGTAACTCATATTGTCTCCTAACCCTTCACTAGAGGAAGTTTGTGTATACCACAGGGCAGTTTCATTGAGAATAAATCTTGTTAGGCTGCTGTGTATTCCCTACTGTGCAGTTTCTGGCACTAGCACCATTCTGACTTAGCCTGTCACTAGAATGTGATGACGGATGCTCAGGTGGTCATTTGTCCCCAACCCCACAGAATTGGCTTCTGTCTTCAAGGCATTCGGGACTGAGATGCAAGTGGCACTGGAAACCTTTCTTCTTTCGGTGCTGCAGAATGCGGAGCTTGTCCATGTTTTCATCACTGCTGCTGGCTTTATCTCCTCTGGCTCTTCCCTGCCCACATTCCTCTCATCTTCTTAACTCTTCTTTGCAGCATTGTGAAGTTTACTCAGTGAATAAAACTCTACCCTCTTAAATTTAGACAAACATTAATTTTCTTATATAGTTATCGGATAGATTCCTCAGCTCGTTATTTTTAATATCTAGATATGTGGCTCTTTTTCCCTGTTGCTATGCTTGGGGGCCACTTTTTAATGTCCAGAGAAAGATTTTGTTTTGTTTGGTTTTAAGTTCTTTTCTCTTGATTTTTGGGTCTAAGGGCCCTTCTGGAAGGGTTCCTGAGGATTCTGTGAAACTCGATTTCTAGATAGCTTAAACCTTATATAAAAGATTTAACTTTAATAGCCTGAGGCTTGTTTGGTTCTGGGCCATTTAAGGCCACCAGTAACATTTGTGTTTTTTCCTCTCTTTAGCACGAGTCTGCTTTGCCCTGGGATGACCATAGACCACAAGTTACCTGGCGTGGTGATGGACAGTTTTTTGCTGTGAGTGTTGTTTGCCCAGAGACAGGTATGGAAATAAATTTTTCTTACTTTTGCTTTGAGGGTTTTCTTTCATTACACCCATGAGGTAACAATGTGCTGCTTCAGGTGTTAAATGAATATAGAGCTGAGAATCAGAAGAGTTCTTTGAGGCTATTTGGCCCAGCCTCCTACCAGTTTGATATGAATTTTTTTTAAAGCATTTAAAAAATTTTTTTAATTTATTATTTATAAATTTATTTTATTTATTTATTTTTGGCTGTGTTTGGTCTTTTGTTGCTGCACACGGGCTTTCTCTAGTTGCAGCGACCGGGGGCTACTCTTCATTGCAGTGCACATGCTTCTCATTGCAGTGGCTTCTCTTGTTGTGGAGCACAGGCTCTAGGTGCGCGGGCTTCAGTAGTTGTGGCGCATGGGCTCAGTAGTTGTGGCTCACGGGCTCTAGAGCGCAGGCTCAGTAGTTGTGGCTCATGGGCTTAGTTGCTCCGCAGCATGTGGGATCTTCCCAGACCAGGGCTCGAACCCTGCATTGGCAGACGGATTCTTTTTTTTTTTTTTTTTTTGCGGTACATGGGCCTCTCACCGTTGTGGCCTGTCCCGTTGCGGAGCAGAGGCTCCGGATGTGCAGGCTCAGCAGCCATGGCTCACGGGCCCAGCCGCTCCGTGGCATGTGGGATCCTCCGGACCGGGGCACGTACCCGTGTCCCCTGCATCGGCAGGTGGACTCTCAACCACTGCGCCACCAGGGAAGCCCCGCAGACGGATTCTTAACTACTATGCCACCAGGGAAGCCCTGGATACGAATTTTTAACAAGATTCATCTAATTGGCTTTGTGAAACCATGACAGTTTTTATTAATAAGGAAGGTGTTTGGAAGTTCAGACTTGACAACATTTATCACAATGCTTTAAATTTTGCCATTGTTGTTTTTCTCCCTCTGTCTACTACACAGGGGCTCGAAAGGTCAGAGTGTGGAGCCGGGAGTTTGCTTTACAGTCAACCAGTGAGCCTGTGGCAGGACTGGGACCTGCTCTGGCTTGGAAGTGAGTGGGAGAAGAAACCTTGTAACTTCTTGCCAGAGATTTCTTGGTACTATGGTGGGAGTGGTGGTACCTACTGAATGTAGGTGTTTATAAAACACAAAGAGATAATTACTTTTTCTCATTTGACTGTAAGCCTGTATCTTTCTTTTTTAGTTCCCTGAAGTCTGAATGTGGTTTGAATAGTAGATTCTGAGCTTCGCAGACCTCATCATTCCAAGGCCCACACATTTTGTAGGTTATAGGCGGGGGCTACATGAAGCCACTGTGTAAAACAGAAAGTGGTGCTTCGAAGGGAAGTTGCAGTCTGTGAATTTCTGTGGGGCAGCAGAGCTTTGGTGAAAACTAGGAAAAGGGCTTCCTTTCTCTGCACAAACTCCCACACTAAGGGGACCTGTTTGCTGAGGAACACACGGGCTGGATTTGGGCCCAATTCACCTGTTGGCCTAGTACCCTTGTGCAGGTCACAACCTGCTTATGATATATGGCTGTCCTGATTATAGATGAAATATTTTCTGCCTCAGCAGCATCTGTTATAGGCAAAACCTAGGTCTCTAGGTTTTAGACATGTTTCCCACCGGTATTTGAGTGGCAGTTGGACGACAGAGAAAAGAGAGAAATGTATTTGAATTAAAACTCTAGAGACAAATACAAACAAGGTGGGGCGATCAACGTGTTTTCAGTAGATTTAGAAGTCTTTAAAAATACCTACCTGAGCATGTAATATTGCTGAAGTCATATAATTGAAAGAGAAATAGTTTATGGTTTTATAGGACATTATACTGGGAATGGTTTAAATAATTTATTGGTTCTTTTAAAAAGTCACCCAAGTGCAGTCTTAATCTGTGAGTCTTTGTGGGCAAATAGAGCCCTTGTGCAAATCAGGAAAAGGCACTCTGTCCTCTGGGCAGATACAGTCCCACACTAGGGTGACTGCTTGCCAGGAAACATGGGATTTAAAACTTCCTTGGATGGAGGCTTTTTGTTTTTGCTGAAAAAAGTGTTTCTCTGAATTTCATCTTGTTCTTAGCCAGCCGGATGAGCTTTTGGATGCTCTAACACTCTGGGTTTGCTTTAAGGCCCTCAGGCAGTTTGATTGCATCTACGCAAGATAAACCCAATCAGCAGGATGTTGTGTTTTTTGAGAAAAATGGACTTCTCCATGGACATTTTACACTTCCTTTCTTTAAAGATGAGGTTAAGGTAGGTGCCTGAGTTGTTTTACCATCAAATTTAGAGGACTTTGCACAGCTGTAGAGAAGAAGATTTGTATTTGATATGGGTATGTAAATAGAAGCCCCAGAGTAGACAGTAATAAAAATAGGGGCTTCCTATGACTGAATTTTTTTTTTTATAAACCAAATTGTTTTTCCTAAGGAGATTTTGTAGAGAAGAAATAGCATTCCTTCCTCACCCTAGATAAAACACAGAAAGGAAATATAAATGCCAGTTTTTATTGTTTATTTTGACAAAAGCATAATTCTTCCAGTGATAAAGACACTTGCCATTTTTAACATGTAAACCTTAAGGAGGTTGTGTACCATTTGGATCTTCGCTGGAGCGAAAACAAATCATGGTAATTTTTAATTATGTAAAAATTTAAATATATTAAAAGTTGAGAGAAGAGTTTAATGAACTCCCATGTACCTATTACTTACTTTCAACAGATATGTACCAGCATTTTGCAAAATTATTTTCATCTATTCTTCACTCTCTGCCCCGCCCCCTACACACACACTTTGTAAGACTTTCCTAGGGTTTTAATTTTAAAAATCATATTTTCAATATTCATTTCTCTAACAATTGAGAACATTTTTCTTAATATAACCACAATTCATTATGATACCTTACAAAATTAGTAATAACTCCTTAATATTATCTAATATCTAGTCCATATTCAAATATTCTTGATTGTCTAAAAATGTCACCTTCATTTGGTTAAGTATTTAAACATAATGCATTTTTTTGAAGTCCTTTACATATGACAGAGATTTGTTTAAAAACTCCATAGGTTAGTAATTTACAGCTAGGGATCAACTCAAGTGTGGGATTATTTGACTTGTGAGAGCAGGGAATTCAGCTATCATAAAGATTTTGAGGTAAATACATAAAGGCCAGTGACAGGTCTTTTTTCCCTACTAGGTTAATGACCTTCTCTGGAATGCAGATTCCACTGTGCTTGCAGTTTGGCTGGAAGACCTTCAGAGGGAAGAAAATTCCACTCTAAAAACCTATGGTAAGACAGCTCTAGTACCTCAGCCTTCTGCCCCATAAAATGTAATTGAAAGTAGTAGGCCATGGAGTTTCCTTTATCCTTTTCACTTAGTCTTGTAATGGAATCAGAGATAACTGAGGGGGGTAGGTAGAGATGAGGGAGTGGTTAGCTTTTGATGGGATGGATTTCAGTTATGTATCAGGCAGGGTCTCTAGAGAAATAGAATCAGGGTAAGCTGGCTGGTTGGAAATTCAGTGAAGAGTTGATATTGCAGTCTTGAGTCCAAAATCTGTGGGACAGGCCCACAGTCTGGAAACTCGGACAAGATTCTCTGTTACAGTCTTGAGGCAAAATTCCGTTTTCCATGGGAGGCCTTAGTTTTTGCTCTTAGGCTCTATGAACTCTTTGGTTGAGATTTATCCACATTATGGAGGGTAGTCTGCTGTACTTAAAGTCAGCTGATTATAAAGGTTAATCACATCCGCAGAATACCTTCCCAGCAACGTCTAGACTAGTGTTTGATCAAACAACTAGACACCATAGCCTAGCCAAGTTGACATGTAAATTATCACAAGTCATCAGTGCTTTCTCTTCATGGATGGGACCACTGTAGCAAATAAAAATGCTAGCCAAAGGAATACTGTGGAAGTGAAAGAGAAATGAGATTAGATATAAGTAAAAATCTTCTATAGCTTTTAAATTGCAAATCAAATTGTAAATATGTATTTTTCAGTGTATATGTAATATGTGAAAGCATTAGAAAATAAAGATGCGAAGAAGAGGAGTTCTTCCATAATTCTGTCACTCAGTAATAATCACTATTTAAAGTTTCTCGTCTTCCAGATTTTATGTATACATCTCAGTAAAGCTATAATCTCATTTTTGTTAAATATGTAGGTATGATACCTGCAATTTTGTAACTTGCTTTTACAGTGTGTCACAAACTTTCCATTTCAGATATCTATCTGTGTCATTTTAAATTGCTGTATATTCATTTATGCTACAGTGTATTAAATCTTAGTTGTTAGACATTTAAAGTTTTGTAATTTTTCACTGTCATCAATAGCAGTGCACTGAACATTTTTTTCATAAATCTTTTCATTTGCTTGATTATTTTCTGAGTGGCTTTCAAACTTTTTAATCAATAGAACTTTAACTGAAATGTTACTGAGAAGCTCATTCATTCATTTATTCATTCAACACAATAGTTCTCAACCCTGGCTGCAGCTTTAGGAAAAAAAAAATGCTACCAATGTCTTATTTCAGAGCTGCTCTCAGTGTGTTATAATGGGGACTATACATCAGTAGTAAATTAAAAAAAAAGGTTCCAGGTGATTTTTTTTTGGTAAACACTGACATTTATTTACTTATTTATTTTTAATTTTATTTATTTATTTATTTTTGGCTGTGTTGGGTCTTCGTTGCTGTGCGCAGACTGTCTCTAGTTGCGGCGAGTGGGGGCCACTCTTCCTTGTGCTGTGTGGGCTTCTCATTGCGGTAGCTTCTCTTGTTGTGGAGCACGGGCTCTAGTTGCACAGGCTTCAGTAGTTGTGGCGCATGGGCTTAGTTACTCCGCGGCATGTGGCATCTTCCCAGACTAGGGCTCGAACCCATGTCCCCTGCATTGGCAGGCGGATTCTTAACCACTGCACCACCAGGGAAGTCCCCAGGTGATTTTTTAATGTGTAGCCAGAGTTGAGAACCACTGATTAACCAGGTGTTAACGGCTGGCCCTGTGTTATGCTCAGGATAAAAGTGTAGCTGCAAGAACAGCCACAACATCTGTCCTCACAGAGCATGAGCATGTAGTCTAACTTAACCCAGAGGTAGGTTGAAGTATTGTAGTAGCCTTGTTTGAGAACTAGGTTGGATTTGCTGTGATTGCTGAGTTAAGAATTAGTGATGAGGGAGATGTTTAAAGAAAAGAAATTCCTTAATATAATTAAAATCTTCATTTATGTTTGTCATCTGTTTAACAGAGGTTGGCTTTGACATGATTAGGTCTTTTTTTTTCCAGCTTTATTGAGATATAATTGACATACAACGTGTACATTCAGGAGCTACAATGTGATGATTTGATGCATGCATGTACTGTGAACTGTTTGCCACAGTAAGGTTGATTAACTCATCCTTCACTTCACATAATTACCATTTTTGTTGTATGGTGAGAACTTTTTTTTGGCTGCGTTGGGTCTTCATTGCTGCGTGCGGGCTTTCTCTAGTTGTGGCGAGCAGGGACTACTCTTCGGTGCGGTGCGCGGGCTTCTCATTGTGGTGGCTTCTCTTGTCACGGAGCACAGGCTCTAGAGCGCAGGCTCAGTAGTTGTGGTGCACGGGCTTAGTTGCTCCACTTGCCTCCATGCAAACTTCAGTAGTTGTGGCACGCAGGCTCAGTAGTTGTGGCACATGGGCTCAGTAGTTGTGGCTCGTGGGCTCTAGAGCGCAGGCTCAGTAGTTGTGGCGCACGGGCTTAGTTGCTCCGTGGCATGTGGGATCGTCCCAGACCAGGGCTCGAACCCGTGTCCCCTGCATTGGCAGGCGGATTCTTAACCACTGCACCACCAGGGAAGCCCGGTGAGAACATTTTAAATCTACTCTCGTAGCAACTTTCAAGTATACAATACAGTATTGTTAACTGTAGTCACCATGCTATACATTAGATCTCTGGAACGTATAACTGAAGGGTTTGTACTCTTTGACCAACTTCTTCCTATTTCCTGCGCACTACAGGTTTTGGTCTTGTTCTTTTAAGGGTAATTGCATGCTAATCTCCCTTGGACATAACTGCATGCAAAACACCTGGAAGAAAATAGTAAGCGTCTTAAGCGTAATACAACATAGTGATGCTAGTCTAGTGCTCTTGGATTGAGTGTTTTAATACTTTTAATCTAATTGCCAAATTTTCTTCTTTCTAAGTCTTAATGGAAAAAAACAACTCACTAAAGCACTGTCCTGTGGTAGGAGCCTTCCATCATCATGGTCATAAAGTTTGAAGGTAGAGGTAGAAATGAACACATGTGCTTCTGACCTTATTGATGCTTAATATTTTATCCTCATGACAAACTATACTTTAACAATTATTGTTAATATTATTATCTTAATGAAGAGGCTGAGCAGAAAGGGTCATTTGAAAAAGAAAAGGGTGTCCTCATCCCTCTCTAGCAAGTGGTACGAAGTCTAGTCCTCAGACCCCTGCCTCTGATGGCCTCCTTTTCATTTTCCCCTGCAGTTCAGCTCTGGACTGTTGGAAACTATCACTGGTATCTCAAGCAAAGCCTGCCCTTCAGCACCTGTGGGAAGAGCAAGATTGTGTCTCTGATGTGGGACCCGGTGACCCCATACCGGCTGCATGTTCTCTGTCAAGGCTGGCATTACCTCTGCTATGACTGGCACTGGACGACTGACCGGAGCTCAGGAGAGAATTTAAGTGACATGGCAAATGTGGCTGTTGTTGATGGAAGTAAGGAGCTGGAAAGTGTGTCCGTGGGCCCGCAGGGGGCCTGAGCCAGGAGCCTGCAGATGTGGTGGTTTGACTGAAACAGTGCAGGATTTTTATTTGATTGATTATTCTGGTTGTTTGGTTTGTTTTTACTTGTTTTGGTTTCGCTTGAATGGGAACGCCCTTAGGTGAGGCATGTACTCCCCTGAGAACCATGGTCTCTCCTCTCCCCCTGCCTCCCTCAACTCCCTTTTCTACTACAGCCATGGCCTTTACACATTTACTTGTCTGGGCTTTGAAGACATTGACATTTCTGACCCTGGGTGGAGAGGAAGACAACAGTAGGCTTCTGGCGTTGGTGTGTCAGCCTTGCCTTTGTGCCCTGACATAGGGTTGCGTTGACCCTCACACCACTCCATTATGTTGCTTTATTTTTTGATATATATTTAATTTATATATATAATTTGCTTGCTAATTATATACCTTTCCAGTATCTTCAGTTCAAGTTACAGACATCTGCCTAGTACTCGGATTGGATTGGTATTTTTTAATTAGGTTGAGGCTTTTTGTTTAGTGAGGGGAAAGAAACTAGGGAAAGTCAGTCTTTCCTGAATAGACAGTTTATTTATTGCTAATGACCTAAAGGAAAACTTGCTTCTAAGGTGGTAACGTGAGTTGATGTACTAATTTATGTTCTATGTAGTGATCGTAATACTGATTTTACAATCATATGTTCTATATAGAGGACTTAAGCACCTATGCCTTATTACCAGATCCATGCACAGGGAAGTGCTTTAAGGATTTTGGTTTATTCTGGCTTGGTTGCAGGCCCAGGTTTAAAGCTAGAACTCTGACCTTTTGGCCTGCTTGCCCTAGTCCCTGGCACCTGAAACTCCAAGCCCCGAGATGGACTGCTATAGGCCTGGAGGTGACAATAGCCAGATATAGACAGAGCTCTGACACTTACTTCCCTCCTCTACACTGTATTTAAGCTTATTCATGATAAAAACACCAACAGTTACTTTTAAGAATCGCTGTATATTTTCTACCACCATTATTAATTAGTGGTACTGTGCTGTTCAGATGCCTTGTTTTACGAATTGAACATCCATGTGTCTCATCCTCTTTCTCTCTCGCATGCAGACAGGGTATTGGTGACAGTCTTCCGGCAGAGTGTGGTTCCGCCTCCCATGTGCACCTACCGACTGCTGCTCCCACACCCTGTAAATCAAGTCATGTTCTCGGCACACCCTAAAAAGAGCAATGACCTCGCTGTCCTAGATGCCAGTAACCAGATTTCTGTTTATAAATGTGGTATGTTCAGAAACTGTTATCAGGATGTTCTGAATCAAATCTCCTACATGAAAGCAAATTACAGTTTGGTGTTGCATTAGCTCTAGGGCTTCCAAAAATTTTGAAGTTTATAATTAATATCATTCTTACTGTGATGTTTAATTGACTTGCAGGGTTTTTTCTGTGTTTGTGGAGGGTGTTCAATCCTACTCTGGCTAATAAGAACAATTCCTTTTGCTTTGTTGAATTTGAAGGGTTAGTTATTTAAGAATAATTCTCAACCCTAGAAAGAACGTAGTATCTCATTACATCCTTAACATTGCCATTGCACGTATTTTCAGTTGATCTCACAGCTTTCCTAGGAGCTGTGTCAGAGGTGGAGTTTTTCTGTTTTATAGATGAGGGAACAGCATGCCGGAGGGTTTGCAGTCTGCTTGAGCAAGAAAGGACAAGGACCTCTACTTAGGTGTTTTAGCATCTAATCTAGTTGTCTTTCCACAGTCACATTGCTGCCGGTTTCTAGTTGCTTTCCTGATATACTTGAAGAACCTGAAATTTGTGAATTCTGTGGTTGTATCGTAGGTTATACTGGCTCATGGCAGTGGTAGCCTTGTTTTCAAATAAGTTTTGAATTCTTAGCCTGAAAGGTAGGCAGAAATTTAATTTAAGAAAGAGGTTGAGATGTGGTTATTTTCTAGATTGCTTTATTTGTAAAGTGGATTACCTTCTAGAGCCCATTAAATGCAGAACCCCATATCCTTAGTATCAGGAAAAATGTTTGTAGTTTACTATGATAGTATTTGCATTTTTTTTTTCCTAGGTGATAGTCCAAGCATAGACTCTACAGTGAAACTGGGAGCTGTGGGTGGAAATGGATTTAAAATTTCTCTTAGAACACCTCATCTGGACAAGAACTACAAGTAGGTTGTTCTTAGTTGCCTTGGACCTCTGGGCACAGAAGCAGCCAGCATTTAGTCCTAAATTCAGCCAGCTGTTATTACCTTATCCTGTGCCTGTTGCTCAGTGGAACAAGAAGTAGACACAACACCTTGGTCCTGGTTTTACAGCCTGGTTGGAGAAGTCAGTTACCTATATATCTGAATATCGTATATGCTGATGGGTGGCAATGGAGCATAGGTCTTAGGCTGACTTAGAACCCATTCCCCCAACATCCCTGGGGGGATTTTCAACAGGGAATATCCCATGGGAAAGATGGAGATGCAGATGGTAGAGCAGAGTGCATTTGCTTACACAAATGAGGATATGTACATTGTTAATGTGCGGCTGACCTAATGCAGTCTCTAGTTTGTTTCATCCTACAATGCAGAACTTTTGGTTGCTGTGTTTTGAGGCTCTCATGTTGCAAATCAGAATGCATTTTCCTATTGAAACAGTACTACAAACAGTTGGATATAATTGAATACCTCAGGTGCACTATAGGCATTGTAAAATGACCCAGAAGCCAAATTATTAATTATAAGTCCATTTCTGTGAGAACCCAGAATTTGATTGTGTTCTATTTAATAAGCCCATGTTCTTAACTAACGCAGTACTTTGTCTCCTGGGCGCACTTATTTCTAAATTAATGGGAATAATGAGCAAATAACTGAATATAACAAATAAAATGTTTCTTAAATGCCAATATATGCAATATATTTAATGAATATATTTCCTACCTGTGTATGATTTGGGAGCTGTCTATATAATGCTTAGTAGTTTTTCAAAGAGCATGTACATGGATTATTTCATTTCACAGACTTGGAAGTTCAGAGGACAGATTAAAGGCAAACTAGAAAGCATGAGGAAATTGAGAATATAGTTTCATTTTTTAAAACATTGTGAGAAGGATAGCTCTAAGTCATTTAGAGAAGATTTCATGAAGGGCATAAATAACTTACCTTGAACCTTGAAAAAGAGATAGGTTTAGGATTGCCAAAGAAGGATTGAGAATGTTGAGTGTGGTGGGCAGAAGAGTGTCAGTGAGAACCCAAGGCAGGAATGCTCCTGCGTGGGGCTGAATGCAGTGAAGAGACTGAGTCCAGGGAGAGCTGCTTGAGTAGGAAGATCAGACTAGTGACTCAGCTTTAGTGGGTGCTGAGGATGTGCTGCTTGAGCTGAAAGACAGGAAGGAGCCATTGTGAGTTCCCGCGTGAAGTAGTAAAAACAGGCCCTCCTCCAGTGTCTGAATGCTACAGGAGGAAGGCATTAGCGGCAAAGAAGTCATCTCCCAAACGAGTTAGTCATTTTGATACGAGATGCTTAGGATCCGTTCAGCTGAGACCTAAATATCTGCTGAAGCCTGGTTTGAATGCTGGTAAATGGTAACCATGGAAGACTGCTGGGGTTTATTAGTGTAGGGCCTGGGGCTGTCAGTTTTTCTTGTGTAGTCAGTTTCTTGAAATGTTCTCTTCAAATCTAAAGATCTCAGAGTATAAGATACTTAATTTTAAATACTAGAAAAATGTATTCTTAAGCCAGGCAAACATTATTTTTGGATTTTCTGGTATTGGGCATTACCTCAGGTTTTGTCCCTCCAAATAATTAGGAGTTAACTATATATAAAGTGGTTCATCCTTCATTCAGGAAAATCTCGGTGATGTTAAAGTTTTATTCATGTTTTGTAAATTCTTCGATGTTTAAAACAGAATTCAGTTTGAGAACAGTGAAGATGAAGTAAACCCACTGAAGCTTGGCCTTCTCACCTGGGTTCAGGAAGACGTTTTCCTGGCTGTGAGCCACAGTCAGTCCAGCCCACAGTCTGTCATTCACCATCTGACTGTGGCCCCTTCTGCGATGGATGATGAGCAGGGACAGCTCAACATTAGGTATTCCAACAATTCGCTGTATTCCATGTGTTAATAAGCAGATAGAGTTAGGCTTCTTTTATGAGCATGGGACTTTTTTTTTTTTTTTACTTCCAGTGAGCAGGGTTGAGGGGCAGTGGCTTCCTTTTTAGACATACTTAGCAAGAGGGTTAAGTCTAGTTTTTAGTCATGTCAAAATATAGACTAAAATACATCAAGAAGTGGTGAAAAATAGCACAACTGCCAAGAGATGAGGCAAAACATTTTTAAGGTGTGTTAAAAATTTTCATTCACCTTATATTCCAGCAGAGTAATTATTAGCCTATGAGAATTAGCCACTCTAATTACCCTTGTTAGTTATTAAAATCGACTATGAGATCTATATATATGCACTTCATTTTGATTTAGTGACTTCAAAATACTTCTTCCAGCCTCCTGTACATTTTGTTTGGCACTTGATTGCATTTATTACTAGAAAACCTCTTCTGTTTTTCTTTGCTAAAATTTCATAGCTCCCTGGCCCTGAGTTTCATTTTGATTCCCGACTGCATCTTTGTCACGTAACAGGTTTCATTAATGAATGTTGTTTTCTGTATCGCAAGCCCTGTTGTGCACCAGATAGCGTTGTGTGGACAGCTCCGAGAAATCCTCAGGTTTCCAGTGTCAAAACTCGGCACCTTCGGCATACATTGATAGTAATCCCCAGATTCACATGTAATTAAAGTTCTGCTGGTTAGGTTTAAATTCTGAAAACCGTTGTTGCAAAATTAGGAACCTTTCTTTATTGTATACATGAAGCATATTCCAAATGCAGTCATTAATTTCTAATCTTTGAATGATACTGCTTCATATTTTTAAAAAAATATTTATTTATTTATGATTTATTTTGGCTGCGCCAGGTCTTAGTTGTGGCACGCAGGATCTTTTTTAGTTGCGTCACGTGGGATCTAGTTCCCCAACCAGGGATCCAACCCGGGCTCCCTGCATTGGGAGCGTGGAGTCTTAACCGCTGGCCCCCAGGGAAGTCCCAGTAATGTTTCACATTTTTAAAGGTTTTGTGAATATGTCTGGATGCAGAATATGTTCTAGCTGCATGCAGACTTAACAGGGGCTTCCTTTGTAAAACAGAGCAATTTACATTAGAAATGCCTAAATTATGCATGTTTCCACTACTAAAAATTTGAAATTTTTTTATCATCTTGTAGAAGGTAAATGCAGTCATCTCATTTGCTATAAAGGAAGTGAGAAGTCATTTAAAATATATTTCTGCTGCTTTGACTTTTGTTTCTCAAAAAAGACTATTTTGTTCATAAAAAATGTTAGTCTTTGACAAATATATAGTCCCCCAATCAGCTTATAGCTTACATTTACTATAGCTTGTGCTTTGTAAAAGGTACCCTTTTAAATGCTTTTCCTGTATTAACTCACTTATTTCTCACAGCACCTCTCTGAAGTATGTACTGTTGGCGCCCTCATTTGACAGCTAAGACAGCTGAGGCACAGAGCAGTTTAAGTAACTTGCCTGAGATAACGCAGGTGGAGCCAGGATCCAGTCCCAGCCATTGCACCTCCAGAGTCTATTCCTTTAACTTCTCAGATAACTTATCCTCCCCAAATTTGTGGCATCTTGGGGGTTTTTGTAGATTTGTTTAAAACTCTTTGAATAAATGTTAGCATTGGCACCATTTGCTTTTATCGTACCTCTTCCACTTCCTTTAAGACATGTCTACTCTTGGTTCATTGACTCAGGAAAAAATATAATGGCAATAACAGATTCCTCTCTTCCCATTAAGGGAGACCCACAGATTTCTATGAATGAATATAATAGCAATATAGGTATTAAGCGTGCTCACTTTCCCACAGATTCACTGCTTTATTTAATGCAATAAATTGAAATAAGTTGCAATAAGTTATGTAAAGTTGCTGCCAGAATAGGAGTGATGACCTCACAATGTAGACACCTACTTATTGACATTGTGGAAAATGTCATGTGACAGGTAATTGCTTTACCTGGGCTTGTGCTTGCAATAGTTTATCTATTAGTGTGTATATACATATGTGTGTGCATTTATTATGTTTATGTTATATTGAAATAGGCAGTGCAGCACCAAAGGAAAATTGCTTCTTTTTCTGTTTTGCAAAATCAATGAAATGTCACTACTTTTGAGAAAAACAAGTCTGTTCACACCTCCTTCACTTCCTTTGTTTTTTATTTTACTCTTGTCAGTTCATCTGTGACAGTGGATGGGGTCATAATCAGTCTGTGTTGCAACTCCAAGACCAAGTCAGTAGCACTGCAGGTGGCTGGTGGTCAGATACTTAAGTACCTTTGGGGTGAGTATCAAAATGTTAGGAAAGCGGGGGCTTCCCTGGTGGCGCAGTGGTTGAGAGTCCGCCTGCCGATGTAGGGGACACGGGTACGTGCCCTGGTCCGGGAGGATCCCACATGCCGCAGAGCGGCTGGGCCCATGAGCCATGGCCGCTAAGCCTGCACATCCGGAGCCTATGCTCCATGGTGGGAGGGGCCACAGCAGTGAGAGGCCCGCGTACCACAAAAAAAAAAAAGGAAAGCATGTTTATGACTTACGTAGATATTTAATTCTTGAGTACATATACTTGTATCTTATCAGTGTTGCCGTGATTATTAGGTCTTTTAACTACCCTGAAAAACCCTAATCTATAGAGTAGAATTAGCTGGTGTGTTCTCCCTGTATTTTCTCTTGTAATGAACTGGAGTACTTTACTGAGTTTCCAAAACACATTTGGAAAGTGATTTAAATTGCATGTTAAGTATTTTAGCAAGTATTAATGTAACAGTTTTTTTTTTTACAAAGAGCGGATCAGCTCTTGGTAAACCTCATCTGCCAATCCTGCAGAATCACCCTCTCTGGCTGTTGAACCATGGAAGAACCCTGGTGGATTTCCTGTTCGATTTCCTTATCCGTGCACACAGACCGAACTGGCCATGGTTGGAGGAGAGGTAAGTAAACACAGGCAGAAAAACTTACCACTTAGAGCAGTGACCCAGGAACTGATAGCATTAAGTAGAAAGAGTGTGTACTTTGGAGGTGGACCTGAGTGTCCACTAAATCTCAAGGCAACAATGAGGAGTTACTCACTCTCAACAATGAGAAGTTTCCTGAGCCTCAGCCTGTAAATCTCTGAAATGGGATTAGGAGATTGCATGTAGTGGTTAGTTGATTCCTTTCCTTGGAAGTATAAATTCAAAAATAGAAAAATGCAATTGGCAGACTTTTATCCCCATTTGTACAAAACATTCAAAGTTAGTTTATAAGTAACTTTTGGGGACAACAGAAATGTAATCTTGAAACTAGTATTCAGTAGGTTATCATTCATCAAATATTAGAATGCCTGTAATTGTGGCCGGTGGTAGATACAGTGGTTACAAAACCAAACAACTGACTAGTTCCTGCCCTTCTGGAATTTTTAATCTATCAATACGGGTATGGCTGTCCCTTCTGATAGGAGAATGAAGTAAATGAGCAGCGTGTAATGGTAGAGAATAGAGAAGTGTTTGAGGCTAGTTAGAGGATGGTAGCTGTGAGGATGGGGAGACCAACTTTTGGTGGTCTGGGAAAGCCTCTAGGAGGTGGTGGTGTATGTGCTGAGATGTGAAGAAAAAGAAAGTTCTATCTCTAAGAAAGGGAGAGTGTTCCAGGGAGGAGGAACTATCCATACTGTGAGCTTAGAAGAGCTCAGCTTCCTCAAGGAACCTAACGGAAGCAATGGCTAGTCCTTAGTGATAGGCCATGGGAAAGAGTGTGGCTTTGCTCGTTTAACATAGATTGGAAATTGATGATTTTAATCAGGGAGTAGTGTGATGTGCTTCATGGTTTGAAAGGTTATTCTGGCTGCCCAGTAGAGAGTAGGTTGAAAGGGAGGAGAGTGAAAGTGGCTGTGAGTGGAGGCAGTGAGGGGCCAAAAGGTGATACGTTTGAGACATGCATAGGAGATAGAAACGGCGGGGCTTGCTGATGCACTGGATGGCCTCATAGCACACTTTGCACTGGACCAACCACATCTTAGGCACCTTCAGTCCGCATTACAAGGACCTAGATGTGAAATCATAGGGCAATGGAACCATGTAATAGAAAAGTTTGGTTTAACTAGTTTGGTTAGAATTGTTTGTAATTTCATATTTTATTTCTTTGCAGGAATATGTCCTCGGTCTGACTGATAGATGTCGCTTTTTCATCAATGACACTGAGGTATCAAGGCTTGTCCTGACATTGGATCTTTTTCAGTCTTGGCTCCAAGTAATATAGCTAACTCTCCCCTTTGCCTCCCTGACCTTTTGTAGGTTGCTTCAAATATCACATCATTTGCAGTATATGATGAGTTTTTATTGTTGACGACTTATTCCCATACTTGCCAGTGTTTTTGCCTGAGAGATGCATCATTGAAAAGTAAGTTTTCAGTGTATAAAATAGAAAATAGTCCCTGTTCTAATATCGTTTGTCCTTTGAAGTCTTGATGACTTAAGATTGTTGCATACTTTGGCTTTTTATCATGAGTCCTAGACTGGAGAAAACTTTTCAAGTTCATTTACTTAGCCCCTAATCTCAACATGATATCTCAGTTGAATCACTCCACATCAGTTAGCAAAGAGAAGGAGGTCCTTCCTTAAGCAGCACATCCTAAGGTAAACAAACAATTTTCAGGAAATTTTTTAATATAACTAATATTTTACTTTGAATTACCATGTAGGCACCAAACTGGCAATATGCTCAATCTTCTTTGTAATCTTCCTTTTCTCACTGTGGCAACCCTCCATTGTGTATCTGAAGGACTCCATCTCATGGCTCATAGGAAATCGGCCACACTTTTTTCTGTGTTCCACGTCCCCCCACCCAGCATGTTTGTGTGCGCATGCACACAATTTTCTTATGAAAAAAAAAAGCCCACTTATTTTCTTTGCTTCTATTGATAACTTGGAAACAGGGAATCTTTCAGTGATACGATCGTAGCTTTATCAGTACACTAAGACAGAGAGAAGGTGCCCAGTCCTCCCTGTGTTTTCCATATCAGTTGAGACGTTGTGTATGGGCATGTGCATGAGGGCTCTGTGAGAGAGCACAAAATTCTGGGATAAGATTGTTTATCAGAGGGGCTAATGGTCTTGAGGCTGAGTAAGAGAGCAGTGCGGCTTAGTTGTTAATTGCTTCCTTCTACTTTGGATAACGTGCAGTTTCAGCTGCAGTTAGTGGAGAGTGGCTTGTCCTGACAGTGATTCTTAAGGCTTAGCCTATGGTGTCTTTAGCATTACAGGCAGGTCTGAGCAGCAGCCATGTGTCTAATGGGGAATCTCTGCGGAAGGTGGAGAGGGGTTCACGCATTGTCACTGTTGTGCCCCAGGACACAAAGCTTATATTACAGGTAAGCTGATTTTTCAGGCTATGTTTCTGATAGTCATTTGACAGTAAATAGCAAACAGAATTCTTGTGGATTATATTTTAAGCTGTTTTATCATTTGTGTTAATTTATTATAAGCCTTTCCTTGCTAAGTTCGCTGTTAGCTTTATACAAAGGAGTGTTAATACAGGCTCTGCCCAGTAAGGCTAAGAGGGAGACTTCTTTTAAAAGTCAAAATAAGTTTTGAGCACAACTAAATTTTGCCAAAGCTATGCTCATTTTACAGTGTTGTGTTAGTTCTCTAAGAAGAGTTAGGTAAAGTTGTATATCCTGGGTATTTAATTTTTTTCTATTTAGTTAAAAAAGTTATCGATTTGATTTATTTATTTTAAGATGCCAAGGGGAAACTTAGAAGTTGTTCATCATCGAGCCCTGGTTTTAGCTCAGATTCGGAAGTGGTTGGACAAGTAAGTACCATGTATATGATTAGTTAGCTTATTGTTATGACTTATGTGTGAAGACAGCAAGTATTCCATTAAGATTTTTAAAACTTAAAAGTCTTCAAATCTTTCATTACATATATCTTCAATCAGATTCTCAGAGGCTCTCTTTTTTTCACACTTTGATTCTTATATCGTATGGTGTAATAAACATTCCTAGCAGAAGGAATCATGAGGCTCAGTGTACGAAACAGGGCTTCCTAGCCTAAGGGGAACGATATAGGCTTTAGATGGCCTGTGAAGCCAGGGAATTTTTGCACCATCCTGTGTCTGTGTGTATTTGTCTGGGCAGAAGGCCTAAGGCTTTCAGCAGACTTATAAAAAGGCCTATGACCCAAAAATGCCTGAGCCACTGTCGTGAAGGAAATGATCCATTGTCTGAATCTCTGAATTTGGGGGAAACTTTATATTGGAAAATGTTTACTAACATTTTGTTAAAAAAGGAAGTAGCTCTAAGTTCCATAATGATTTTCTTGTGTGCGTGTGTGTGGATATAGTCCTCAACCAGCCATGATGACTAAATCACACCTTTTAGGAAGGTAAATGAATCTGGTACCTGATTTTTTTCATTCTATGATTTCAGAGTAGAAATCCAGTAGTAGTTGGGCTATAGTCTTAATTTTAACTGGTTTATATCATTATGAAAATATGCTGAGTCCAGGGAGCTTACTTTTTGTGAAATGCCCTCTCTGTTCATTTTCTGTCTCTTCACAGACTAATGTTTAAAGAAGCATTTGAATGCATGAGAAAACTGAGAATTAATCTCAATCTGATTCATGATCATAACCCTAAGGTAACATTCTAAATCTGATATTTATCATAGCTTACCTTAGACTTGAACTAAGATGATCTGAACTAAAATGTTTTATCCTTTTTTTATTTTTTTCTTGGGTAGGTGTTTCTTGAAAATGTGGAAACCTTCATAAGACAGATAGATTCTGTAAATCATATTAATCTGTTTTTCACAGAATTGAAGTAAGTATTTTGAATAATTCATGAGTATCGCATGCATAATTTTCTCTCTTCTGGTTAAGGAAATCAGACAGATAAATAGAGGAGAAAAATTACTTTTCAATATATTTTTTTTAATCTCTAACTCTTAGATGCCGCATGTACTGGATTTTCAGTCTTTTCCCTTTTTAAAACTAAGACTTTAAAAGATGTCATTTAGAATTATTATTTGACTTTAATTTTAGGTGTACATAAAAAACTATTAATTGAAATAAATGGTGTCTTCCTCTGCAGTGACTTTTTTCTAACTTTCTATTTGCTTTATCACTATTTCCCATCTGTTCATCCACCATTCATTTTTTTTTCCTAATGCACTTTTAAAAAAAATTAATTTATTTTTGGCTGCATTGGGTCTTCATTGCTGCGTGCAGGCTTTCTCTAGTTGTGGTGAGCGGGGGCTACTCTTTGTTGTGGTGCACAGGCTTCTCATTGCGGTGGCTTCTCTTGTTGCAGAGCACAGGCTCTAGGCACGCAGGCTTCAGTAGTTGCGGCATGTGGGCTCAGTAGTTGTGGCTCACGGGCTAGAGAGTGCAGGCTCAGTAGTTGTGGCGCACAGGCTTAGTTGCTCCGTGGCATGTGGGATCTTCCCAGACCAGGGCTCGAACCTGTGTCCCCTGCATTAGCAGGCGGACTCTTAACCACTGTGCCACCAGGGAAGTCCCCACCCTTCATCTTTACTTTAGACAAATTTCGAGGTAATTATAGGCATCAGTCCACTTTACCTGTCAGTACTTCACCTTGCATAACATTAACTAGAGCATATTCTTTGTGTACGGGGTCCCCCTGCATGTCAAATTTATATATAATGAAATGCACAGATTATAAGTGTACCATTCACTGAGTTTTGACAAAGGTATACTTCCATGTAATCTTGACCCCTATCGAGATAGAGAACATTTCCTTCATCTCAGAAAGTTCCCCCAAATCCCTTCTCATTTGTTCTTTGTCCCCACCCTCTTGACAACTGCTTTTTTGAGTTTTTCACTGTAGATCAGTTTTGCCTGTTCAAGAACTTTATATAAATGAATCATATAGTATACTATCTTGAGATTCATCCATGTTTTTGCATGTATCACTAGTTTATTCTTTTTTATTGCTGAGTAGTATGCTGTAGTGTAAACATACTGCAGTTTATTTCTTCATTCTCCTGTGGGTGGACACCTGGACTGTACCCAGTTTGGGGCTCTGTAAACATTAACATACAAGTCTTTTGTGGACATGTTTCCATTTTCTCAGCAAGTTTTTCCATTTTTCACCATATATGAATATTTTTAGAATTAAACTGTCTTCCAAAAGCCATTTTTTATTTATTATCTCATCGGCACTCCAACATATATGTTAGTAGTTTGATAGCTGGGACATATGTTCAGTTAGTGACCTTGTAATACACGCTTGTTCGCAGGGAAGAAGATGTTACAAAAACCATGTACCCTCCACCAGTTACCAGCACTGTCCAGCTGTCCAGCGATCCTGATGGGAAAAAAGTAGACCTTATCTGCGACGCTATGAGAGCAGCCATGGAGAACATAAATCCTCACAAGTACGTGTGCTGTCGTTAGGTGGCATCTTTTGAGTAACAGAAGTGTGTAGTTGTTTCTCTTCAGCTTGCTCACCTTTCTTATTCTGGTGTACTTCACTTATTACTTCAGGTACTGCCTATCGATACTCACCTCTCACGTGAAAAAAACAACCCCAGAACTGGAAATTGTGCTGCAGAAGGTACACGAGCTTCAAGGTAGAGACATGTTGACAGAGTGTGTGTATTGGGGCCTCGACTGACATCGGGTCTTCGGTCTTCTGGAGATCACACTGACCAGACCAGGGTCACATCACTGATTTGGCGTGTGGCTTTTTCGTCTCCATTTTAAAACCTGGGTCCATTTCTTTGAATGCTGCCCTATAAAGCTTGTACAAGAGTCAGGGCTTCCCTGATGGCGCAGTGGTTGAGAGTCCGCCTGCCGATGCAGGGGACGCAGGTTCGTGCCCCGGTCTGGGAAGATCCCACATGCCGTGGAGCGGCTGGGCCCGTGAGCCATGGCCGCTGAGCCTGTGCGTCTGGAGCCTGTGCTCCGCAATGGGAGAGGCCACAACAGTGAGAGGCCCGTGTAACACCAAAAAAAAAAAAAAGAGTCAAAAGAATATATTCATCTGGTGTCCAGTTCTGCCAGGAAAACGTATTACTTTGTCTTTTTGGTTATGTTGCTAGGTGTGTGGGTTTTTTCCCCAAATGGTTTTGTTCTGTTTTGTTTTCTTACACTCTGATAGGAAGTGCTGCACCTGTTCCTGATGCTGTGAGTGCTGAAGAGGCCCTGAAGTATTTGCTGCTTCTTGTAGATGTTAATGAATTATATGATCATTCTCTTGGGACCTATAACTTTGATTTGGTCCTCATGGTAGCTGAGAAGTCACAGAAGGTATGTGGAGTTACTGCTTAGACATACTTCTCATTTTTGTTTATGCGAACATGGTAGTATGAAACAGTGCTCCTGAAACTGCAGTGTTTGGTCTGATGTTAAGGCTGTGAGGACAGGCCTCGAGGCAGAACTGTTAGTCTCCAGGACCCATACTTCCAAGCTCATTCTCTGTCGCTGTTCTGGGCTTACCAAAGTGTTTTGATTGCTAGGTTGAGCAATTGAAAAAATTACTGGGTTATTTTTAAGCTTATAGGCATTAAGTATGAACAAATTCTTCTCTTATAAAGGAAATATAACAAATGATTCATATTCCAGTCCAGTTCTATCATGTAGCTTCTTTTACCAGTGCAAATTGGGAACCTGGACAATATGCCCATATGTTAAGGCATTTTTACCAAAAGTGGTTTTATGAAGTTTGGTTTTATATATAATTAATATATGAATACACTACATATTTTAAAAATGATGTAGCTTTCGTTTCATTGCTATAATTATTATATGTTTATTTTTATAAGTAATATAATCACGAGCAATAAAATTGTCCTTTAAAAAAATTTTTTTTTTAACTTTTAGGATCCCAAAGAATACCTTCCATTTCTAAATACACTTAAGAAAATGGAAACGAATTATCAGCGGTTCACTATAGACAAATATTTGAAACGGTATGAAAAAGCCATTGGCCACCTCAGCAAATGTGGTAAGTGTGAGGGTTAGTATGTTTATTTCTGCTTCAAATATTCTTTGGAACTAGGGAGGGTATAAGTTGCAATCAAATGTTAGTTTAGACAGACGGATTTCAATTTCCACACCTGAAAATGTTAACAATTACGTACGCGCACCTTATTTTTATCATATGTTTTGAAAAGCTGAGGGTAAAGCAAATGTCTTTGAATGAACGGGAGGAGCTCCATAGCTAAGAAGATAGAGCAGATGCTTCTGAGTAAAGAGTGATCATCCTCAAAATTCACTTCAGTGTCTTAAAATCAAAATTGGTTGATAATTCACTCTTCTCCTGGTGTTTGCAGACACCTGAAGGAAACCCAGCCTGTCTGAGTGGCCATGCCTACTGGCAGTGCCGTGACACCGTTTTGATTGGCAGTGATATGGAGTCGAAGCAACACGATGCCGGGTGTTGTGCTTCACCCCATCCCTGACCAGTAGTGGAGCCTCACGCTTCAGCAGTTATGACTCTTTCCTAAGGACTGAGATGGGGACAAGGAAGAGTCACCTGGGGTGCTTGTTAAGCCTTCAGCTTCTGGCTTCCTTGGAGGATCTGGTTCGGCTGGGCTGGGACGGGACTCAGGCGTGTGTATGGTTAATAAGCTCCCCAGGTGATTCTTACTAAGGAGGCTGAGCAAACACTGGGCTGGATGGTCATTCAACAGGGGTAGTGTAAAATTCCTTTTAAGTAGAACTCTGATTCCAACTGGTGCTTCTCATACCTCAGAATCTGCAGTGGTGCTCATTAAAGCTCACACTCCTGCATTCCCGTTCTCCAGATACTCTAATTATGCAGGTCTTAAAAAGGTCCCTTGTTGATTTTATGTAGGGACCATTGGTAGAAATGAAATCCATTATGCTTCCCAAGTCTCAAGCTTGTGTGTGTATGAATCTTATTCCTGTAGGACCGGAGTACTTCCCAGAATGCTTAAACTTAATAAAAGATAAAAACTTGTATAACGAAGCTCTGAAGTTATATCCACCAAACTCGCAGCAGTACAAGGTGTGTAACATGTGAAATGAGGCTCTCCTGATTTTGCTTTGTGCTGTAGTTGGAGAAGGATGAGGCTCCTGAGTCCCTGACACTGTGCTTGGTTTCAATGTTTATCTTCAAACTAATTAGCCTCATCTTGAACTTCTTATCTGGGAGAAAGGCCCTGACCTGTTCCTCTTCTGAAGAACTTGCCCAGGCAAGAAACCTAGGCGTTGTCTCTGGATCCTCCTCGGGAACACCATGGCAGTTTCCATCCTGCCCCTCGTCCAGCCCAAACTCACGATCATCCCGAATAGTGCTGATCCTTCCCATGTATTTCTGCATAAAGTTTGGTTCGCTTGTTTGAACAAACATCTGTTTAGCTTTTCTCATATGCAGTACTTTGCTTATCAGCTACATGTATTATAATTCTTACAACAGCCTCGTAGGCATGTGCACAATTTTCAAATGAGGAACCACCTTGCCTCAGGACCTGGGACGTGAGGTGGCCGACCTGGGATATGGAGCCCGTGCCATCATCACCACCATTTTCAGTTTGTCCACAAATTGTACACGTCTTTCTGTCATCTGGCCCCTGTCTGCTTCTTTAGCATCAGCTGCCTCTGGCAGCCCTCTTCCTCCACTTCCTTTAGCCCTCCTGTCCTTCTAAACTCTCGGGTCTCCTCTGCCAGAAAGCCGTTCCTGGCTGAGGTGCCAAACACTGAGCTCCCAGAGCACCTTGTTCTAAACTTGGGGATGGCATTTATCAATCTGCTATCTACTAATTTTTTGCCCCACCAGGCTGTGGGTTTCCTTAAGGGCAGGGACCCCGTGTTATGTCCCTCTGTTTCCCTGCCTCATACTGAGCCTGGGGAATACAGAATTTGGCCAAAGCCTGCCTTTTTGCTCTCATTTGCCTTATCTGTTCGTCCCCTGTGCCCTCTGTGCTTCAGTCATACCAGCCTTTTTGTTATTCTTTCCTGTGCCTTCCATACCCATTCCTGCCCGATGGCCACGGTGCTTTCTGTGCTATTGGCGTGGAATACTGTCCCGTAACTCTTCACATGGCTTCTAATCCTCACAGCCCTCTGAAACAGCACTCCCATCGCTCTGTCCCTTTACCACTATCTGCCATTATGCTGTCGACCACAGTGTGTTTATAAGTTCGTACTCTTTCACCGCAAGAACAGGAACTTGGGAGTGGTTCTTGTTACTGTTTATTTTTTCTGTTTGTTTCTGCTTTGTTTGGCTTTATTTTTTGCTTTGCTTTGTTACTCCCGCTGCCCTGAACAGCACTCAGTAATTATTTGTTGGATGAATACATGGCACATCCTCAGTAAGGTTTTGAGTGGAAGAAAGATTGAATTCACTGGTCATCCACAGGGTTTTTCTAAGTCATTCCAGGGAGTTTCAAGTATAATGACCGAGGCAGCCTACCTTGGAGATTTAAAAAAACAGTTATCACCTGTCCTCACCAACCCTTTGTCTCTTCCTGTCCCAGGACATCAGCATTGCTTACGGGGAACACCTGCTGCAGGAGCACCTCTGTGAGCCAGCAGGGCTCGTGTTTGCCCGCGCTGGTGCCCACGAGAAAGCTCTCAGCGCCTTTCTGGCTTGTGGCAGTTGGCAGCAAGCTCTCTGTGTGGCAGCCCAGCTTCACTTGACCAAAGACCAGCTGGCTGGCCTGGGCAGAACTCTGGCAGGTAAACACGCCATTAGGTTCTCCCAGATAACTTCTCTAATGGCTTTGTGTCTCTGTGGTTTTGTTTGGCAGTTTTGCAGACATGTGTCAGGTGGGAGCACACCTTGGTGCACTGTCATGTGCATGGGTGAAGGTTAATTTGCAGTGGCTTATTAGGTAGAGTAAAAATTTAACTGCTATGAGGGTTCCCCAAATACAGTGGCACAAAAAACAAAGCAGTTTACTTGTCTCTCTCATGGCACTGACAAGTCCTCCCATGGTGCAGATCTGCCATCTCTTAGGCAGAGAGTTGAAGGTGGATTTTCTCCACATCTGTATTCCAGTCCTCAGGACGGGGAAAAGCTAGAATCGTGAGAGAACACTCAAAGTTGGAAATGATCTAGCTAACGCTTTTCTCTACCTCATTCACCAAACTCACACTTTACAGGACACCGGGTACAGTGTAGCTGGGTAGCAATATGCCCTGCGAGAATGTAAAGATGAATTTCTGAGTGGGACTGTTCAAATATAACCAATAGATCATTGGAAACCATAATAGCAATTTTCAGAAATGAAGCCAAATGTATAAGCAGAGTGAAAGCAAAGGCAGTTTAGCTGTGTCAGGATCTAGGGATTGCCTGAACTGGAGGTGAGGTTATTCCAGTCTGATTTCTTAGAGTCGAGTGGCATTCCCAGAGTGCCTGGGAGAAGTGACAGGTGCGGCTCTGGCCCTCTCAGCCATGCTTGAAGTGAGTGAGTGGCTGGTATATTTTCCCCCCACCTTTTCAAGAGTCTTGTAAATATTGTTATGATATCCCCATAAAAAGCAGTCCTGAAAAAAAATCCAAACTACATCCTGTTAAATGTACATACATATTCTCTTGAGTAATTTCACATTGTTTTTTTTTTTTCCTTTGGGATTATAAAAATGTGTGAGATTATCACTTTTCTGTTTCTGGCATTTTCTGGTTATTGTATCTGTGGACTCTTCTATAAGCCCTTTCAATTTCCAAGCTGAACTCTTTTTACAGGTACCGAGAAGTCCTTATTTGAGTCTTACTACTCTTCATTCTGGCTCCGTTGATACTTCTGCTCTAGAAACTTGTTATTTGTAGTTTAAATTTTCTAGTTCTGTTCTTGGTGTCTGTTATCTTCTCTTACATTCTTTTCAACTTTTAGCTTGCTGTGTGTCATGCCTTATAATGGAGTGCACCTAGTTCTCCCAGATTCTTAGCAGAAAAAGGTGGAGAAGACAGTGCTCAAAGATTTTTGAGAAATGTTACAGGGTGGAGTCACTTCATGTGTACATTTAACTTAGTTTACACAAGTCACCAAAAGGAAGAAAAGATAGCTATTGAAACAGTGGAGATGACTCTTCCTGGTTTTGACAGTGATAATATGCCCTAGAGTTAGCATGAAATGGGAGACGTGACTCTGCCAGCCCCTTAGTTAACTCTGGGTTCTGTGTGCCTCTCATAGTGTAATTATCTCAACTAGACTGAGAATGAGTCTCAGATCTGAAGATACTGCAAGACCCCTGACATAAGCCAGCTACCCCCATCTAGTGCTCAACCAAAGAAACAGCAGCCTCTTCCTATTAGAGGAAAAAATGGATTAGTGTGAGATGCTAGGTCAGTTTCCCACATGTGTGCCTTTGTAAGCATTTTTCATGACTGATTTTGACTGTATGTGATTTTCACATACCATGCTAAATTTTGATTGTAACTGCCATTTAAGATAGGACCCCATGGCATTCCTGCCTGTCTCTCTCATAGAAATTCATAAAGTATATAGTTTGATACACAATAAAGACATATTAATGACGCATTTCAGCAAAAGAACGCTTAACTCTACCTTACCCAGTGCTTCACAAACGTACTTGACCTGAGAATGGTTTCTTGGTCCTGCCTTTTATGATCCTTCGAGCAGTCTTGGGGAACACTTTTGAAAATGCTGTTTTAAAGCAGTTCACTTTTAATGTATACTCTGTAGAGTATACCCTCCAATTTGTAGGGGAGCATTTTGATTTAAATAGTACCACCTAAAACCATTTCAACTTGAGTTTTGGGAATACCGTTCTTAGTAAGCCGACTGTGCTCAGATGCTTACTGTCTTTGCAGGAAAGCTAGCTGAGCAGAGGAAGCACAGCGACGCAGCCACAGTTTTGGAACAGTACGCCCAGGTAAACTCAGTGCCTCCCATCCACACCCCTCCCCTACCCCCAATCAACAAGCAAGTACCTTAGTGATCATGAAAATTAAAGGAACTGTGGGTATTTAGGAAATCCAGAGATAGTATTTCCCCTGAGGGTCTCCCATCTTGCTGGCTTGACTTGGTAATCTAAATTCAGTATATCTCTAAGTAATTACACTTGCTGTGCCAAACAACACTATTATAATATGCACTAGTGGCTTGACCTTGGTAGAAAGTATCAATTAAATCTGAAGGGAATTATACCTTTTATATTAACTTGCCAAAGTAGAAACAATGAGAAAAGACTGTTCTCAACCAAAAAGATGGAGCGTTACACCCTTTTTCGGCTTTCACTCCCGTTCTTTCTGTTGGAAATGTCTCTTTTACCTCGGGCAGCTTGATGGGTTCCAATTTCCCACCAGATTATAAAGATAAGTACCTACACCAGCTTTTGATAGAATTCTAGGATTTATTATGAAAATAATAAAGCCTATGTGCTGTCACAGACTTAACAGGACACAGGTACACAATTAATACCAGGGATTCCTGCCTCTAGGGTTTTGGCCTTTGATGAGAAAGTGTTTGTTACAGTTGTCACTAGTGGGCACATCTGCATAACAAAATTGTGCTTTTAAAATATTTCATTGTCTTTCATGTAATAAGAGTCAGTGAAACAAGGTAACTAAAATGTGATATCATTAGATCCTGGAAAGAAAATAATGTTGGGTGATTGAGCTGAAAACATGAAGATATATCCCACCTAAGATGGTTAACTAAATGGATAAGATGCCTGCTTTTGATTTCTAACATTTCTTTTTGACTCTTTCTTAGAATTTCCAACTCTCTGCTTACATGACCCATCTGTTCTTCCACGTTGTTTTTTCCATTAGAGGTGTTATCATATTTATTGTACTGATCTTAAGTTCCCAGTCTCACAGTCTTCAACATCCCTGCCATATCAGAGTTGTGTTCTGATGCTTGCTTTGACTCTTCAAACTGTGTTTTAATCCCTTTTGTATGCCTTGTAATTTTCTGTCAAAAGCCTAATGTGTGTGATATACTGGGTTAAAGCAAATCTGATAAATAGGTCTTTAATGATATGGGGATGAGGCTGGGGGTTGGGTAGAAGTGTTCTGTAGTCCTGTGATTAACTGGCAGTCTTGAAGTGAGCATGTACCTCATCTGTGAACTTCACCAGTGCTTCTCAGTCTTTTTTCACTTCTTAGGTAGGACAGGAAGGTTAGAGGGGGCTGGAGTTGGGTATTTCCCTGCCTCCACATTGGTTAGGCCCTGGCGAAACCCACTTCGATTAGGCTCTGCCAAAATCACTTGAGTGCAGGTCTTGTCAGTATTTTCAAATGTCTGCTTTTCCCTTCCCCCTGCTAGAAGTACGTAGACACTGTGAGAAGTTCTGGTAGGGCTCCTGGAGGTAAAAACTCACAAAAGTGTGGGAATCTCCGTAAGTATGGACCCCCCATAGAGTTTTTAACTCTTGGCCTTGTCTACAGTGAGTGATATTAGCTGGAGAAATTCAGTCTTTCACCCTAAGTGTGATGTTTGCTAGCTTTTTTGGGAGTTTAATAGGTGTGAGAAACTGGGAGGGCTGTTGTTGGAGTTGGTAAACTATAGCCTGTGGGCCAAATCTCGTTGGCCACCTGTTTTGTAAATTTTTATTGGAACATAGCCCCACCATTTGTTTACCCATTGTCTGTGGCTGCTTTTGCACTTAAAACCGAAGAGTTGTGACAGAGACAGTCTGGATGAAAGTCCCAGAAAGCCTAAAATATTAACTCTCTATCCTTTTACAGAAAAAATTTGCCAATCCTAGCCCACTTGTGTTGAGGAAATTCCCTTTTATTTCTGGTTCTGAGAGTTTTTATCATGAACGGGTATTGAAGTTTGCTGATTGCCTCTTAAACTAAGATGTTTTCTGTTTTGTTTTTAGACTAGTGATAGGGTGAATTGTATTTTTTTTTTAATTGAAGGATAATAGCTTATTTACAATGTTGTGTTAATTTCTGCTATACAGCAAAGTGATTCAGCTGTACATATATATACATTCGTTTTTATATATTATTTTCCATTATGGTTTATCATAGGATACTGAATATATACTTCTTTGTGCTATACAGCAGGACCTTGTTGTTTATCCATTCCATATATAATAGCTTACATCTGCTCACCCCAACCTCCCACTCCATCTCTCCCCCACCCTCTTCCCCCTTGGAAACAAGTGTGTTCTCTATGAGTGTCAGTCTGTTTTTGTCTCGTACATAGGTTCTTTTGTGTCATATTTTAGACTCCACATATAAGTGACATCATGTGGTATTTGTCTTTCTTTCTTCACTTAGTATGATAATCTCTTGTTGCTGCAAATACCATTGTTCTGTTATATGGCTGAGTAGCATTCCATTGTATTATATGTACCACATCTTCTTTATCCATTCATCAGTTGATGGACATTAAGACTGTTTCCATGTCCTGGCTATTGTGAATAGTGCTGCTGTGAACATAGAGGTACATGTATCTTTTTGGATTACAGTTTTGTCTGGATATATGCCCAGGAGTGGGATTGCTGGCTCATATGGTAATTCTATTTTTAGTTTTCTGAGGCACCTCCATACTGTTTTCCATAGCAGCCGCACCAACTTACTTACATTCCCACCAGTGGTGTAGGAGGGTTCCCCTTCCTCCACATCCTCTCCAACATTTGTTATTTTATAGAGTTTTAATGATGGCCATTCTGACCTGTGTGAGGTGGTACCTCAGTGTCGTTTTGATTTGCGTTTCTTTAATAATGAATGATGTTGAGCATCTTTCCATTTGCCTATTGGCCATCCGTATGTATTCTTTAGAGAAATGTCTATTTATGTTTTCTGCCCATCTTTTGATTGGGTTGTTTGTTTTTTTGTTGTTGAGTTATATGAGCTGTTTGTATATTTTGGAAATTAAGCCCTTGTCCGTCACATCATTTGCAAATATTTTCTGCCATTCCATAGGTTGTTTTTTCGTTTTTTTATGGTTTCCTTTGCTGTGCAAAAGCTTATAAGTTTGACAAGGTCCCATTTGTTTATTTTTGTTTTTATTTCCATTGCCTTGGAAGACTGGCCTAAGAAAACATTGGTACAATTTATGTCAGAGAATGTTTTGCCTGTGATCTCTTCTAGGAGTTTTATTATGTCATGTCTTATGTTTAAGTCTTTAAACAATTTTGAGGTTATTTTGTGTAGTGTGTGCTTCAACTTCATCAGTTTACATGTGGCTGTCCAACTTTTCCAACAGCACTTGCTAAAGAGACTGTCTTTCACATTATATATTTTTGACTTTTTTATCGAAGATTAATTGACAGTAGTTGTGTGTATTTATTTCTGGGCTATCTATTCTGTTCCATTGATCCATTTGTCTGTTTTTGTGCCAATACCATGCTGGTTTGATTTCTGTAGCTCTGTAGTATGTCTGAAGTCTGGGAAGGTTATGCCTCCTGCTTTGTTCTTTTTCCTCAGGATTGCTTTGGCAATTCTGGGTCTTTTGTGGTTCCATATAAATTTTACAATTATTTGTTCTAGTTCTGTGAAAGATGTCATGGGTCATTTGATAGGGATTGCATTGAATCTGTAGATTGCTTTCAGTAGTATGGCCATTTTAACAATATTAATTCTTTGAATCCAAGAGCATAGGATTTCTTTCCATATCTTTGAGTCATCTTCAATTATCTTTCTTAATGTTTTATAGCTTTTAGCATATAAGTCTTTCACCTCCTTGGTCAGGTTTATTCCGAAGTATTTTATTTGGGGGGCTGTGATTTTGAAAGGTATTGTTTTTTTACATTCCCTTTCTGATATTTCATTGTTAGTGTAAAGAAATGTAGCTGATTTCTGTATGTTAATCTTGTATCCTGCTACCTTGCTGAATTTGTTTTATCAGTTCTAGTAGTTTTTCTGGGGTGTATTTAGGGTTTTCTATGTATAGGATCATGTTATCTGCATATAATGACAATTTTACCTCTTCCCTTCCGATTTGGATAACTTTTATTTCTTTTTATCTGATTGCTGTGGTTAGGCTTTTCAAACTATGGTGAATAGAAGTGGTGTGAGTGGGCATCCTTGTTCCAGGTTTTAGCAGGAAGCCTTTCAGCTTTTCACCATTGAGTATTATATTGCTTGTGGGTTTGTCATAAATAGCTTTATTATGTTGAGATATGTTCCCTCTATACCCACTTTGGAAAGGGGTTTTAACATAAATGGATGTTGAAGTTTGTCAAATGCTTTTCTGCATCTATTGAGATGGTCATGTGGTTTTTGTCTTGCCTTTTGTTGATGTGGTGTATCACATTGATTGACTTGCGTACGTTGAACCATCCATGGGAACTTGGGATGAATCTCACTTGGTCGTGGTGTATGATCTTTTTTATGTGTTGTTGGATTCAGTTTGCTAACACTTTGTTGAGAATTTCTGCCTCTGTATTCATCAAAGATATTGGCCTGAAATTTTCTTTTTTGGTAGTGTCTTTGTCCAGTTTTGATATCAGGATGATGGCAGCTTCATAGAATGTCTTTTGAGAGTGTTCCCCACTCTTCAGTTTTTTGGAGGAGTTTGAGAAGGATAGGTATAAGTTCTTCTTTTTATGTTTAGTAGAATTCACCTGTGAAGCCATCTGGTCCTGGAAAATCACAGGGAGTGTTTGTAGGGAGTTTTTAAAATTACTATTTCACCTCTAGTGATTGGTTTTTCAAATTATCTGTGTCTTCTTGATTCAATTTTGGTGGGTTCTATGTTTCTAGAAACTTGTCCATTTCTTCTGGGTTGTCAATTTGTTGGCATATAGTTGTTCATAGTATTCCCTTATGGTTTTTTGTATTTGTGCAGTATCAGTTGTCATGTCTCCTTTTTCATTTCTTATTTTGTTTATTTGGGTTCTCTCTCTCTTCTTCTTGGTGAGTCTTGCCAGAGGCTTGTCATCTTGTTTACCCTTTAAAAGAACAAGCTCTTTGTTTTATTGATTTTTTTTCTGTTGTTTTTTAAATCTTTATTTCCTCCCTGATTTTTATTAATTCCTTCCTTCTACTGACTTCATGTAATTCATGAATTACTTCATGAATTACTTTTATTCATGAATTACTTTTTATAATTCTTTTATTTGTTCTTCTTTTTGTAATTGTTTTAAGTGGTTGGTTAGGTTGTTGAGATTTTTCTTGTTTTTTGAATAAGGCCTGTATCACTATGAACTTCCCTCTAAGAAATGGTTTTGCTGCATCCCATAAATTTTGTATGGTTCTGTTTTCATTGTCATTTGTTTCAAGGTATTTTTTAATTTCCTCTTTGATTTCATCATTGACCTGTTGGTTTTTTAGTAGCATGTTGTCTAGTCTTCATGTAGTCATTTTTTTCCTCATTTCTTTTCCTGTGGTTGATTTTTAGTTTCATGGCATTGTGGTCAGAAAAGATCCTTGAGATAACATCTATACTCTGAAATTTGTTGAGGCTTGTTTTGTGCCCTAGTATGTTGTCAATCCTAGAGAATGTTTAATGTGCACTTGGAAAGAATGTGTATTATGGGTTTTTTTGGATGTAATGCCCTGAAAATATCAATTAAGTCTAACTGTTCTATTGTATCATTTAGGATCTCTGTTGCCTTATTGATTTTCTGTCTAGAAGATCTGTCCATTGATGTGAGTGGGGTGTTAAAAGTCTCCTACTATTATTGTATTCCTGTCAGTTTCTCCCTTTATGTCTGTTAGTATTTTTTTGTGTATTTGGATGCTCCTATATTAGGTGAATATATGTTGACGAGTGTAAAATCCTCTTCTTGTGTTGATCCTTTTATTATATAGTGTCCGTCTTTATCCTTCTTTATGGACTTTGTTTTAAAGTCTATTTTGTCTGATATGAGCGTTGTGACTCCCACTTTTCTTGTCATTTCCGTTTGCATGAAATATCTTTTTCTGTCCCCTCACTTTCAATCTCTGTGTGTTCATTGCCCTGAAATGGGTCTCTTGCAGGCAGGTATTGTAGGCTCATTTTTTTAATTCAGTCTGCCACTCTGTGTCTTTTGATTTAAGCATTTAGTCCATTGACATTTAAGGTAATTATTGATAGATATGTATTAATTGCCTTTTTAACCTTGTTTTCCTGTTGATTTTATATTTTTTCTTTGTCCCTTTTTCTTTTTATCTTTTGTGGTTCGATGATTTTCTTTTGTGTTACACTTACGTTCTTTTTGGTTTTATTAATCTATTGTATGTCTTTGATTTGTGGTTACCCTGTTTTTCCACTGTGTTAACCCCATCCTGTATCTGCTTGCCTTAGACTGCTAGTCATATAGGCTCAAACACATTCTAGGAAATGAAAAAAAAAAATCTACATTTTCTTACTCTCCTCCCCCACACTTTATGATTTTGATGTCCTCTTTTACATCTTCATGTTCATCCTTTTGCTGTTTATTGTGGTTATCACTTTCACAGAAATTTAAAATTTTTTTTTTAATCTCTGTACTGGCTTATTTAGGTGATTTGCTTTCCAATTGTGATTTTCTCTTTCTTATATATTCTTCTTTTCTATTTAGAGAAGACCTTTCAATATTTCCTTTAGGATAGGTTTAGTATTGCTGTATTCTTTTAGTTTCTGCTTGTCTGAGAAATTCTTTATCTTTCCTTCTATTCTAAATGATAATCTTGCTGGGTAGAGTATCATAGGTTGCAGACTTTTCCCTTTCAGAACTTTGAATATATCTTGCCCCTCCCTTCTGGCCTTGCAACGTTTCTGTAGAGAAATCAGCTGATAGCCTTGTGGGGGTCCCCTTGTAATTAACTCTTTGTTTTTCTCTTGCTGCTTTTAGAATCCTCTCTTTATCTTTAAATTTTGCTATTTGTATTATAATATGTCTTGGTGTAGGTCTATTTGGGCTTACCTTGTTTGGGACCCTCTGTGTTTCCTATACCTGGATATGTTTCCTTCTTTATGTTTGGGAAGTTTTCAGCCATAATTTCTTCAAATACATTTTCAATCCCCATTGGCATGCTTTATATTATCCCATAGGTCTCTTATATTGCTTTCATTTTCTTTTTTTTTTAATTTGCCTTTCTGTCTGCTGTCCTGATTAGGTGATTTCCATTATTCTGTTGATATCTTCCAGGTCACTTATTTGTTCTTGTGCATTATTTATTCTGCTGTTCATTGCTTTTAGTTCAGTTGTCATCTCAGCAAATGAGTTCTCTAATTTTTCTTGGTTATACTTTATAGTTTCTAGTTCCTTTTTTTTTTTTTTTTTACAGTACTCTGCATTTCTGTCAGTAGCCTTCCTTAGTTCTTTCAGTATTTGCATTATCTCCTTTTTGAAATTGGTGTCTATTTGACTGAAGAGGTCTGTTTATTTGTTCTTTCAGGGGAATTCTCTTGGTCTTTTAACTGTGAGTGGTTCCTCTGCTTCTTCATTTTACTTATATTTCTCTTATTCTGTGAGTTTAGGAGAAACAGTTAGCTACTCGTCTTGGAGGGCTATTTATATGTGGGTCTGTCCCTGTGTCTCTTGTGTGGGTTTAATATTTTTGGTGCGAGGGCTGTTTTTATTATTTATTTGTTTATTTATTTGGCTGCATCAGGTCTTAGTTGTGGCACGTGGGATCTTTGTTGCGGCACATTGGATCTTTCATTGCGGCGCATGGGCTCCTCTCTAGTTGCACAGGGGCTTCTCTCTAGTTGTGACATGGGGGCTACAGAGCATGCAGGCTTAGTTGTCCCGTGGCATGTGGGATCTTAGTTCCCCAACCAGGGATCGAACCTACATCTCCTGCATTGGAAGCAGATTCTTAACCACTGGACCACCAGTAAAGTCCCATGAGGGCTGTTTTTTTTTTACCTGTAGCCTCTTTCCTCAGCATGTGCCGGCCATCATCCCCTTGACAGGGGGTGTGCAGATATGGGAGCTAGTGCCTGGTCTTGGGGTTCTCGGTGGCACTGGCAGATCACGTGCACCCCTAGAGCATGCAAAGGGAGTAGAGGCAGCTCACGACCAATCCTGGAGTCCAGAAGGGTGGTGGTGGCAGCTGGTGATTACTCCTAAAGCCCAGAGGGCAGTTGCTGCTCGTGACCGCTCCTGGAGCTCGTGTAGGCGGTGTTCTGCTGCCTGAGAGCTCCTGCAGGGAAAAAGGCTGTAGTGGCAGGTCCTGCCCCTCCCCTCGCGCACGGCCCACACAATGGCACCTGGCCTCTAAAGCAGCCTAGCTTTCCTCCGCGTGCACTCCCAGGTGTGGCTGCACCAGACTCCAGCCCCTTCAGGCTGTCTGCGTGCAGCCCACTCCAGTTGTCTACCTGGGTCTCATCTCTGAAGCCCAAGTTTACACACCCAGCCCCCGCCCATACCAGAGGACATGTGTCTTAGGCTGGGGAGTGCAGGGCGGTGGCACTGTCTGTCTCTCCATTCTAGCTGCTGCAAACCAGTTGCTGCATTCTCCTCCCAGGCTCCAAAGCTCCCCCTCTGTCCCAGCTAATCTCCCCACTGGTGAGGGGACTTCCCAGGGTACAGGAACCTTTCCTCTTTCACAGATCCCTCCCAAGGGCCCAGGTCCTGTCCCGATTCCTTTCTCTTTTTTTTTTCTTTTGTCCTACCCAGTTACAGGGAGATTTTCTTGCTCATTCAGAGTTCTGAGGTCCTCTGCCAGCGTTTGGTAGATATTCTGTGAGAATTGTTCCACATGTATGTGTATTTCTGATATATTTGTGGGAGGGGGTGAGCTTCATGTCCTACTACTCCACCATCTTGATCACTCATCTGCACTGACTTTTGAATGTTAAACCAATCTTGCATCCCTGAGTTAAACCTAACTTGGTCATAATGTATGACCTATATTGGTGGATTTGAAAGTTTACTTGAGGCTTTTTTGCTTGTTCACAAGGAATATTGGTTTATAGTTTCCTTGTTATGTCCAGAATATGTAAAGAACTCTTACAACTCAAGAACAAAAGGACAAACAACTCATTTTGTTTGAAATGGCCAAAAGACTTGGATATTTCTCCAAAGAAGATATACAGATGGCCATTAACCACATGAAGAGATGTTCAACATCGTTGTTCATTAAGGAAATGTAAATCAAAACCACAGTGGGCTATCACTTCATACCCACTAGAATCATTTTAATCAAAAGAATGAAAAATAAGTGTCAAAGATGTGGAGAAATAGGAACCCTTGTATATTGCTAGTGGGAAGGTAAAATGGTGCAGCTGCTATGGAAAAGTTTGGTGGTTCCTTAAAAAGTTAAGCATAGCATTACCATATGATTCAGCAGTTCCACCCCTAAATATATACTCGAGAAATGGAAACATATGTCCACAAAGAAACTTGTATACAAATGTTTATATTTTAGAGCATTATAATAGCCAAAAGGTGGAAACAACCCAAATGTCCATCAATGACAGATGAACAGATGAATAAATTGTGATACGTGCATACATGCACAGATACACACACACACACACACACACACACACACACACACAGGAATATTATTCAGTCATAAAAAAGAATGAAAAATTGATGCATGCTACAACTTAGATGAAACTTGAAAACATTATGCTGAGTGAAATAACTCACATAAAAGGACAAATATTGTATGATTCTACTTACATGAAGTAACTAGAGTAGTCAAATTCATCTGGACAGAAAGTATAATGATGGTTGCTAGAGTCTGGGGGTAGGGGAACATGGGGATTTACTGTTTAATGGATATAGAATTTCAGTTTTGCAAGATAAAAAAAAGTTTTGGAGACTGATGGTGGTGATGGTTTCACAACAGTGTGAATTTGCTTAATGCCACCGAACTATACAGTAAATGGTTAAAAGGGTAAATTTTATATTAAATTTTACTACAATCAAAAAAAATAAGGGGAAAGAAAGGAACAAAGAACCAGTAGATGGTACAACTTGGATGAACCTTAAAAACATATGCTAAGTGAAATAAGTCAGACACAAAAAGTCACCTATTGTGTGGTTCCTTTTTTACAATATATCCAGATTAGGCAAATCCAGAGAGACAGAAAGCAGGTTAGAAGTTAGGGGGTGAGAGGAGTGGGAAATAAGGAGGGATTGGTTAATGGATATGGAGTGTTTTTATGTGATGATAAAAAAATTTTGAAAGGGAGAGCTTGTGGTTACCAACATTGTGATACAGTAAACACCATCGAATTACACACTTTAAAATCATTCAGTGTATGTTATGTGAATTTGATCTCAATAAAACACACACACTCACACATTGCCAGTCAAGCAAAACACATCCTACCGCGTTACTCTGGGACACGTGGTACAGACCTGCAAGGATCCTTTGGGCTCTCGGGAGAAAATGTTTAATCAATCTTTTTAATTAAAAATAACCTATTTAAAGTAGTATATATGTATTATAGATTGTTTAAAGTGCTGAAAGCACATACAAGAAAATAAAAACATCTCATTCCTACCACTCAGAGATTGCTATTATTAGCACCTCTTGTTTTCTTTCTAGAGTTTTCTCTCTCCTTTCTGTCTCTTCGCCACCCCCTCTCTCCACACACACACACACACACACACACACACGCACGTATTTTTAACCAAAATGAAATTATGCTGTTTGTTCTGTTTGTAAATTTGGTGTGTTTGGTTATGATCTTCATCTCTCCATGTTGACACATTTTAATTCATCTAATAATTAAAATTTAAGTTCCCTCAATATTCCAAAATTGTTTACAGTAGATCGATCCAAATTAGATTCCAGTCTAGGGACAGGTATTGCATTTTGTTACGTCCTTTAAATCCCTTTTATCTAATGTATACACCCCCCCCCTTTTTATGACAGAGATTACTTGAAGAAACTCAGCCAGTTGCCTCATATAGGTCATCTTTTAAAAACGTGTTTTGTTTTATATGCTTTTTAAGTACATTAACTAATTATGTATTGGGGTACGTGATCAAAAGTTTTTAGTGATAAGGGTACAAGCATCACAAATGGTTAAAGACTGTAGGGTATGCAGGTGTTTATTACACTCATCAGTTTTTTGTTAAGTTTGAAGTTCAAAATAAAAAAATAAACATTAAAAAAGAAAAAATGGTTTAGAAGGTTACTATTCTAGTCTACCATTTTTCCAGAGTGTGCACTTGTCAATTCAGGAGTCCACCTAAACCTCTGGAATCAGATTTGGAGGCGCAGCTGGGGAAATGCGCATTTCTAACAGTCTTTCTCGTGGTTTTGATGCTCAGGGATGTAGAGAGGTGATGCTTACCTTGTGCTTTGTGATCATTTCCAGAATTGACACCCCTCCTTTGTCTCTTGCATCAATATTTATCGAGCATGTACTCTAGGCCAGTCCCACCAACTGGGACTGTGAGTGATAGGCTGGAAAGGCAGAGGGAGGCAGCTCTGTGGGCAGTTTTGCAGTTTATTAGGGTGGCATCTAACACACTTGCTCCATTAGCCTGTTACCTTCCTTGATGTTCCCCTGTCAGGATTATGAAGAAGCTGTGCTCTTGCTGTTAGAAGGAGCTGCCTGGGAAGAAGCTCTGAGACTGGTAAGAGGACTTCAAAACTCCTCCCTGCATGAAGTGCTAAGCGGAGCAAGAGCCTGCACAGGGGAGACAGCGTCAGCCGCAGTCCCTTGTCTTCGGAGCTACTGAAATTTGTTAGAAATAGTTCAGATTCCTGGTCTAAGGATAAGCAGTGCTTCTTAAACCATTTAAAAAGTTTATTCTTGATGTTGGAATTAGTCCTCTAAATATGAAATATTACTAATTTTTACTGAAATGAATTGAGTTTTCATTGGCTACCTTATAGGAGGCCTACTCCTCTGGAAAATATCCTGTCACCTCTGAAAGTGATCCATTTCCAAGTATCTTAATTTTCCAGTGATTTGAAGTTTTCCTGCCTAAAATTGTTTTTTTTTTTTTTTTTAGGTACATAAATATAACAGACCAGATATTATAGAAACCAACGTAAAGCCTTCCATTTTAGAAGGTGAGGGTTACATTTAGATAGAATTCCTGATTTGGAAGTATAGAACTGCGGGGGGAGAGGGAGACGGGAGAGTACTGCCTGTGCTATTACATCCTTTAATCATGTCAGTGATGAAAGGACTCATTATATCGAGTCAATCAGAGTTCTCCACTGGGTGTGAAATTTACTTCTGAACATGGTTTTTAAATATGCTGTGTTGCTAAATAGTAGCACATAACTTATTTGAATGTTAAAAACCTGTGATAAGATACAATTAAGAATCTTTGGGAATAGTTGGTAAACTCAAATATGAACTGTATATTAGATAATATTGTATCAAATGGTTAATTTCCTGCATTTAATAATTGTATTGTGGTTATATAGATGATATCCTGATTCTTAAGAGAGAGATGCTGAAGTATTTAAGAGGGAAGAATCATATCTGCAACTTCCTCTCAGAGGGTTCCACAAAAATGTGTGTGTGTAGAAACAGAGGCAGCCAAAAATATGGCAAAATGTTAATAATTGATAAATCTAAGTGAAGGGTATATGTATGTACATCGAATTACTGCAACCTTTAAGTAGGTTTGAAACTTTTTCAAAATAAAAATTTTTTAAAAATAAGAAGGGACTTCCCTGGTGGTCCAGTGGTTTAGACTCTGCACTACCACTGCAGGGGCCTCGGGTTTGACCCCTGGTCGGGGAACTAAGATCCTGCATGCTGTGTGGCGCGGCCCAGAAAATAATAATAAAAAGAAGAACCTTTGCAGATGGTTCCTCAATAACAGATGAGTGTTATCAGTTCTAGAATACTCTGGTGTTCGCTGTATCCCTTAAAAGCAAAGTGTAAAAGAAGGACATCAGTTGGACTTATAAAAGTCTTTGGGAGTAGAGGTTGATTTTAAGCTCTGCACAGTCTACCCTGTAAGTAATGTCTGGCCTTTCTGACATTAACATGTATTTATATTCTTACCCTGCCTGCTCTCTACTACCCTGTCCTACTCAAAACTGGGAGGGTTCTTTGTGTATCATTCACTTTAGGTACTCCTAACTGGATACTGGAAGCATCCTTCCTGGCCCTGTAACAATCCATCTAGCCCACTCTTACTTGGATTTTTCTCCACTAATTAGAACCTAGAAAAAGTGCTTCTTAAACATATAAGTATTGGGTATTTGTAGATGAAAAACTACAAAGACCTAATACTTATATGTTTAAGAAGCATTTCAGAGACTTTCCTCCTATTTTTGTTAGTGGCTTCCTGTGCACTCCTTTTATTTACTAGTCTTCTCTTGGGTTAGATACCAAGTCTTTTGTTCAGGTGATTTTGTAAGTTTAGTGGTAGAGAGTATTCTTGGATGATGTTTTGTTTTGTTTTGTTTTTGCTGTACGCGGGCCTCTCACTGTTGTGGCCTCTCCCGTTGTGGAGCACAGGCTCTGGACGTGCAGGCTCAGCAGCCATGGCTCACGGGCCCAGCCGCTCCGCGGCATGTGGGATCTTCTTGGACCGGGGCATGAACCCATGTCCCCTGCATCGGCAGGCGGACTCTCAACCACTGCGCCACCAGGGAAGCCCTCTAGGATGATGTTGATGAACTTTAAGATCTGGAATCTCAATCTCTAGTTCTTTCTCCTATAGCAATGTTGGTTACTTCTCATTAAAGAAAAAATTCTTGCTTGAAAAACCTGGTAACTTCTTTTCTTTGTTAAGCTCCAACTCCCTCACTAACCACCCCCACTCTAGTTTTATCTCTTTGTTTAAACGTGCTGAAATTATTTTCCATCTGCACCCTTAGCCCAGAAAAATTATATGGCGTTTCTGGACTCTCAGACAGCCACCTTCAGTCGCCATAAAGCACGTCTATTGGTGGTGCGGGAGCTCAAAGAGCAAGCACAGCAGGTGCATCTGGGTGAGTGCCCACCTGAAGACACCAATGCTGGGGGGTGGTGAGGGGCAGCATCGCGCTTTGTCTCAGCTGCTTACTGTCCCTCCCGCAGTGTCATTACTGTGCCAAGTGGAAGTCCGAGGCCTCTGAGGGTCTGTGAGGGTCTTTGTTGTGGGTACTGGTGAGAGCTTGGGGGCAGGACCAGGCACCAATGGGCAGAGGTCTGCCAAACGTTCTCTCCACACCCCGACCAGAGCAGCAGACTACTGTATTTACACAGTGATCTCCTCATTTCCAGAAGTTCCTTTGCTTTAAAAAAAAAAAAAAAAAAAAAAATTGCCTGGTGGTCCAGTGGTTAAGACTCTGCACTCCCAACGCAGGGTGCCGAGGTTCGATCCCTGGTCAGGGAACTAGATCCCACATGCCACAACGAAGATCTTGCACACGGCCACAAAGATCCCATATGCCACAACTAAGACCCAGCGCAGCTAGCTAGCTAGATAAATAAATAAATAAGTAAAAATTTTTTATGTAAAAAGAATAAAGAAGTTTGGTAAAGTACTAGTTTACAGTAATAAAACTGTATATATTATCTATTTCATTTTGAGATCGACTGTGTACTAGTTTTCATGTCCTTAGATATGACCTGGTTAACTGTAGTTCCCTTACCCCACTGAAGGTAAACCCTCATTTGCAGGTAGTTTTCATGCTGTCTGGTTCTTCTCCTCTAGATGATGAGGCACCCCACGGTCAAGAGTCAGATCTCTTCTCTGAAACTAGCAGTGTCGTGAGTGGCAGTGACATGAGTGGCAAATATTCCCACAGTAACTCCAGAATATCAGCGTATGTATCATGTTTATTCAGCACATTGACCATGCCCTGGGTATATGGAGAAAGTACAAGTAAATAGGTCAGTTTTCCAACAGGACAGTGCAGCAGGAGGGGGAGGACATTCTTCAAGGCCCTGTGGAAGCTGTGCAAGGACCTTCGCAGCATATCTAAGAGATTAGACTCAGCTTTGAAATGTTTTCTGCTGCAACTTCGTGGCCTGTGTGTTTGCCCATCAACCACATGGCGCTTACACTGGGTACTCAATTTATATATGACATCTGAGTTTATTCATTTAAGAAATATTAAGTGACTATAATGTGTAGGCACTGAGAAAAATATAAAGATTATAAAGAAAAAAGATTTCACACTTCTTCAATTCAAAATTCAACTTGTCAGAAGTATAATCGAGCTAGTTGTAGTGGATGTTACCAAAACCTTTTAAGGGGATGTGAGTTATGAGAGCTTGTACTCTTCCTTGGGAAACAAAAGTATATAATGCAAGATTATATATTTAAACCAAATTGTGTTTTAGGAATTCAGAATGGAGACCTGTGAGGTTGTGTGGGGCAATCAGAAACTGCAAGAAAGCCACCTAGTAGAACTGGGCTTTGAGAGTTGGGGTGAGAGTCCCAGACAAAACAAATGGCATAATTAAAGACCTCTGAGGCAGGAGAGAATGTGGGATTCATATATATTTTATGATATTCAAATTCCAATCTTGTATGTCTGTTATCTTCAACTTAATTTTGTTGCCTTTAAACTTATTTGGTTTTTGCTACAAAATTGAAGCTGTTTGTTCTTTTCATTTTTCTGCCTCTTATTATCAGATGAAATCTGATTTTATTCTGTATTTTAATCAAAACTTCAAGGCCAGGCATCACTTTTTAGGGTTTTCCTTATTACTTCCTGCCTTTTATCTCCCAATTTAATTTTTATGTATCATCTTAACACCTTCACCATTTTCCCCAAAATACAAATACCATCTGTATATACTCTGGTTTCCCAGAAAGTTGGTGGCCAATAGTTACATTCATTTTAATCTGTTCAGCACAAGGAGAGCCCCTTTTAAAACATCTCTAATTTCTAACAGGAGATCATCTAAGAATCGGCGCAAAGCGGAACGGAAGAAGCACAGCCTCAAGGAAGGGAGTCCACTGGAGGATCTGGCCCTTTTGGAGGCATTGAGTGATGTGGTGCAGGGCACTGAAAAATTGAAAGGTATATTCTCAATACTGATGATTCTTGCCCACAAAAAACATAGTAAATTCGTCACTTCAGGGTGCATTCCTGAAACAAAACTTCTCAGCCAATAGCCTAGATGTCTTCCTCTTTGGCATCCACCTACCTGAGCTGTGAGAGACTATCACTGAAACCGGGATAAAGACAGAGGAGGCACTGCTTTCCTGCTTGGCTCTAGTGGGTTTGTTTTCTTTCTGTAGTAGATATGTTGAATTATTCCAGCTTTTGGGGAGAAAGAAGAAAATGAGGGAGATATTGTAGTATGCTATTAGATATTTTCACTTGGGAAAGAAACTCCTGTTAGGATTCTAGCAGTGGAGCTGGTGATACAACTTACCACTCTCAAATTTCTTCTCTCTAGATGAAATATACCATATTTTAAAGATACTCTTTCTCTTTGAGTTTGACGAGCAAGGAAGGGAATTACAGAAGGCCTTTGAAAATACTCTGCAGCTAATGGAAAGGTCACTTCCAGAAATTTGGACTCTCACCTCCCAGCAGAGTTCAGCTACACCTGTAAGTTTTCCTCAAAGACAGAATGTGCTTTTTTTTTTTAATCACTTTGACAGGTTATTACTCTCACACAATCTCTTAATAGTGAGAGCAAAAGATTTTCCTGTTCTTAAAACATACTATACAATAGTTAAATTGTCTTAGGCTTATGTTTAAGCTGTCAGTAAGAAGATTTTATGTTTGATAGTATAGTTCATAGTACACCTTGGCCTAGGTTAAGTTTGCTTTTTATTTCTCCTTTCTGCATGAAACTGCTGTCATGGAGAAGATGGGAAAGTCAGGTGTCAGATGGTTGCCCTGACCTTCAGTGAGATTGGTCAGGGTAGGGGGCAAGCTAGGACCAGAACTGGCCTCTCACCTCTCTGTTCAGACTTATGGATGGGATCTGAGTTCTTTAAAGGAAGCCCAGACAATTGCTTTTTCTCTTGTTTTATGGTAAATTTGACTTGTCACTTCTGTGTTGTTGTAACAAGCTTGCTAATTATGTTAAAGCTGTTTGTGTCTCATCAAGAATTCTAATATATTGTCATCTATTTATTGTGTATATCTGCTCAGTCTCTTACATCTGTTGTTCAAAGTTTCAGTTTTGATTCAGAAAGGCTGGTTTATCAGTCAGAGTCCATTAAGGAAAAACAAAAACCACAGCTGTTATTTTATCAGAGAGAGTTTAATATATGGAACTGGTTAACCAAGTACTAGAGGACTGAGAAGGCAGAAAGGGAACACAGAGAAGGAACATTGAGATTGAAACCCGACAGCCGCTTGTACCCACAAAGCTGAAGGAACAAAAGGAAGAGTTGGGATTCTTAGAATTAAGCCGCTTGGAGGTGAGGCCCCTGCAGAGCTGGTTCTTGAACCTTGGAGAAGCGGGTGGCAGCCAGCTAGTGCTGGTATTGCCGAGGGGGCAGGATGAGGCTGGGTCTAAGCGTATAGAAATAAACAGAAACTGGAACAAACAGCTGCTGCAGGGTACAGAGCTACTGTTGAGTGAAAGCAAGCGAACAGGGAACAAATTCCCTCTCCTTCCTCCGTCCAGCCTTGCCCTGTCCCTCTGGTGTCTGCTATTGTTGGAGCATAACGGCTGTCCAAGGAGGGGTGTTTTCTCAGGCCCCCAGTCCCAGCATCACGAGCAGTGTATAGGAAGGGTGGGTTTGGAGCTGAGAGGCTGGAAATCGGCTCATAAGCTTACTGGGTCTCGATTTCCTCAGTTATAAATGGGGATAATACTCCCCTGTATACTTCAGTGGAATGTTTTGAAGGTTAGATGAGAGGGTAGATATAAAAGCATTTTACAAACCATAAAGATAAAAGCAACTGAGAATTAGCCCCTCATAAATACTTGAATTTACTATAATAAGTATTTCCTAGAAGAAATGTGATCACCTTCAGAACTAGTGCTTTCTAGGCTAACAATTTATAATGCTTCCCAATGCTCTCCCTTACCCTTGTCTATTCAGATCATGTTAACATCTAAGATACCAACTTATGAGTCTTCTAGGGGAAATGACCAGGTAAATTGTGTTTTTGCTTTGGTTGGTAAAGCATGATAATGTCATCTGTGCAGTATACTACGTGGTATAGTCACATGGCAGTGTTTTGAGCACGTGACATCACTGCTGAGAGTGCGCCAGGAGAGAACACACAGACCTGAGTGAAGGCGAGGCGGAGGGCCTGGAGTGTGCCTGCTGAGGCTCGAGCGGATGTGGAATTCCTGCAAAGTCTCTTGTTTTACCTTAAACACATGTGCAAGTTTGCATTCTCCTCCATGATATGCACAGAATTGTTTTAATGTAAAAATTCTCACAAATCTTTGAGTACAGTCTGGTGCTCTGTATATTCTATAACCTCTTATTATTATATCCCCTCCCCCCAGGGTATGGCTCACTAATTTGGAAAGGACCAGGCATATATCACTGAGATTTTCTTTTTCTGTTTTCCCCCCATCATTACCTTGTTCTTCTGGTGGACAGGAGATGTAGAGGTCTGAATTGAGACTGGAGAAACTGGCAAATTAAAATCACATATGTGTTTGATACCATAATGAAAATGAAAGGCTATTTATTGCTGGTAGAGATTTGGTATATGCCGTCAGCAGAATTATAAGATAATCTTTGCTGATTCAGTCTACTTTCTACTTAGGTTCTAGGTCCCAATTCTACTGCAAATAGTATCATGGCCTCTTATCAACAAGAAAAGACTTCAGTTCCTGTTCTTGGTTAGTATTTTCTTCTCTCTAAATTATTATAGTACTAAGCAGAAGGAGTATCTTTTTCTAAGTGTTGAGATGGTTAGTAGTATAAGGAGAGATTGGGGAATCACTACTATTTTCCCTCAGTTCTAAGAGTCTGTCTTTAGTAAAATTAGTTTAATGCCTTTAGTGTTGGGATCCTGGGTTAGCGGGTAAGAAATCCAATGTGACATTAAATGTATAATTAAAAAAAAATTGTTCTGACATACACACTTATTAATGCAATGGCATACACTAGTCCATACAGACACATCACAGTTGAAGAAGTGTGACTCCTAAACAGTCTAATTTGCACATACATTTTAAGGATTCATCTGAATCATCCTTTTTGGCTATTGGCAGTTTTGCATTGTGTCTTGGGGACATTTTCATATTCCTTGCTTAAGAGCTGGACCATTTTAGTCATACTTAGGATTAACAGTATAATTTGAAAACAAATCCAAAGAAGATTAGCATTTCATCTGCATTTTCTGTTGAATTCCTAAAATGTTCTGTTTCTTTGTGGTGGGCGGGAGAGGATTCTCATCAGTTAGGTTACATATTCCTCAAAGTTAAAAGCCTTTCTTTTGAAAGTTGGTTAAAAACCTTTTGACAGATCAGTTTGGTGCCACAGTATTTGCCCTTCATGTGATCAGTCAAGCACAGCAACTTCTTTTTAGCTTTGAAAAGGTAGCAGTTTTTACGGCTGCTATTTGCATTTCTGGCATGTGATAGGCAATGTTCTGCAATTTTTTCATCTAAATGCTCTACTGTGGTAGCATTTTGATAACATTTTAAGTAGACTTTGTGGGAGCCATGTCAAGTTTAACTTTCATGGCTTATATTGCTACCAGGAATAAATTAACTCCCTTCCATTCCAGCTAAGCTCATATATGCAGACAACTGCTGTATCCCTAGATCCCCTTCTTCCTGGAGGCTGGCAAGCTGCCTTTAATATCAGTCCCAAAACGTACACTTATTTCTGAGATGCTACAATTCATCTCAGGCCAGAGGCTGTTTGGTAATTGTTTAGTTTGTAATGTGTCTAATCCAGTTGTGATTTCTGTCCCCTCTTTTCCTCACTGCTGGCTTGATGCTGACCTTCAGGTCAAGTTCAGTCACACCTTTCTCTAGGCTGGTCTAGTTGGCTTTATTAAAGAGCACTTCCATTTCCCAGCTGAGCCTTAAAGACTTTAAAATTTTGAGGCTCCTCATTATCAGAGTATGTATTATCCGTGTCCCTGTGTAGGAACACTAGTGTAGATTGTTTAGGAAAGGAGAAGTTCTCATAATCCAAAAAGAGGCGGATGAGCTACTCACAAAATTAGTTCCTCTCAAATATTCCTCACCTGCCCCTTCCCAGCTAACAGTAGTAGTAGGGGATCAGTGACTTGATGGGGCATTTTCTGATTGTTTCATGTTAAGATGCAACGTAGTACCATGCAGGTTGATTGCAAGTCTGCAAAAATGTAATCCATTTCATAAAATGGATTAACGTTTTACCACAGTAGTGCTTAAATCACAGCGAAACTGGACTTGTTACAGTTGATAACATTTCAAATGAGTATGATTTGACTATCAAAGGATTAAGAGAAGTCTTTGGAAAAACTGATAAAGCCCTCAAATTATTTTTGTGAAATGACTCTCTCTGTGCTGTGAAATTCAAACATGGAAATGTGAAAGATGTCATGTCCTGCTGTCATACAGTTTGTCAGAATAATTTCTTTCCTGCCAATAAGTCAATACTTGGTATTTATATTTAGTTAAGTCTAAGAATCAAATATAATTGTAGTTATGCCTAATTTTTAAAAATAAAATACACTATTTTCATAACTTGTTTCTTTTTTAAAAAAACGATGGAGTCTCATTCAAAGTTTACCCACTATTTAACATAAAATTATGGAGCTTGTTGACAATGAATTAAGTAGGCTTTTCCAATATTATAAATAAGCAAAACTTCTTGTGGTCTTTCTGTCTATATAGATTTTTGGGGGTGTAGAGAGTAGTAATTGTATGTGAAATTATAAAATTGTTATGATTAGTAGAGAAAATCTGGATTGTACAGTATGGCAAAGAAAATTAAGATTTAATAATTTCTAGTCATACATGTGTACCATGCATGTATATATGTATAATGAAAACCATGTTTTTAAAACATTTTATCTTGAGCATTTTTCACACATTTCAAAATATTCATGTAAATAATTTTTCATGTCTGTATGGGTCATATATACAGATGTACTATGAATAATACTGAGAAAGACCATCTTTATTTATGCATGTTTTCTCATGTCTCTACTTCCTGTATATGATTCCTACTTAGATAAGAGACTCCATAAATCTAACTGAAAGAGGGCCTGTGAGTTTTAACTAATGGTGACAAATTTCCCCCAACCATCACCCGCTGCCTCCATTTATTTATATTTTAAAAATATGGACATTTTTATTGATCAGTGTTTGCAGAAATTTTTATCATAAAGCATTTTCTGTCCATTAACTTTACATACTGAATACACGCCACTACTTTTTTTTACTCTTAAAATTGATGTAAATTTTACATACAGTAAAATGTACAGATCTTAGGTGCATAGTTTGATGGAACATTAACTCTGGTTCTGATGGTCGTCTTGTAGGTGCAAAGCCCAGTTGCCTAATTTTAGCTTAGAGTTACTTGCCTCAGCTCCCACCAAGAAAAAATAGTGTGCCTATCACAATTTCCCTCTCCTTTCTTTCAGATGCTGAGCTTTTTATACCACCAAAGATCAACAGAAGAACCCAGTGGAAACTGAGCCTTCTAGAGTGACTCTGACCCCAGTTAGGAGGGCTCTGGCAGAGAAGGCTGTTTTCCTTCCCCTCCTCACTCCTCGAGGCCTGGCTGCTGGGAACTGGGGAGAGTAAGACCATCTACCTTAGCATTACGGAGAGCTGCTCTTTGCAGCTGACCTCAGCAGACACCAGTTCTATTTTATTTTGCATATAATCTTAATCGTTAGCAAGGCTTAAAGCTTTAACCCATATAGCATCATTTCGTAAAAATTACTGTTCTTCTGCTTAGTGCTGATTGAGAGCATATTTCTGGTATTTATGGTAATCAGGACATTGAGTTTCATTCCCAGCTACAGGTCTGAATCATATTGGGACCGTAAGTAGACAAATCACAGAATTGACTTGTGCCTCAGTTAATTGGGAATGTTTTGTGGCTGCTACCTCAGAAGTGTGAAGAGAAGTTAAATAATGTTTTTAAATTGTTTTATGTTCCTTGAGGAAAGCCTTATGTATAAACAACTAATGGCTATTAGTGCTCCCAACGATAGGTCGAATTTAATCATTTAAATGACTTCACCTTGAACTAAAGCAGAATGAAAAGTGAAATCTATCCTTTGATATTCTAAGCTTTCCTATGCTGACAGCGGTTATTTTCTAATATCTTGCCAGGTCATGTGCTTCCAGTTATAACTGGTTTGAGCCTCCTATCACTACAGTGTCCATATGGACTATTTTTATTGCCTGTGAATGTTCTGCTAGAGTTAGCAGTGTTAGAGCTGGAACAGATTAGAATTTCTGAAACAGTATTGCGTACATTTGGGATGGTGAGCAGTGTGCATCACAGGCATGAACAGTAGTAAGTTACTCCTTTTTCTCCAAATGTTGCTTCTTTTAACATAATGTTTTTGTCAGTATTTAGGTCATTTCATTTATTTTTCTTTATGGTGCTTAACTGACCTCTGTCTTTTAGTTATTTTCTTTGGAAGAAATGAGAATGTTATCTCTTTTTAGTGAGTCTAGAAAAAAGCTCAGTTCGTTTTGACAGTAGTTTGTGGCTGACTCTTGGGTAAGGTTAACAATCTCTTTCATGCTTTTAATACCAGAACCAGACCTTTATTACTGTACGTAAACTAACAGGACATCAGAGTATAGGTATACCCAGAATTGTGTAACTAAAGAAGACTTTGCCTAGTATAGCAAAATGTAAACTTTAGAATCTAGGTGTGTTCACTGTATAATTCATCTTTTCTGTGTGTCTGAAAATTTTCACAAAATAATAGAAAAAGTAGAAGAAGAATATCTATAATTAAGTGCCCAACGTTGAAAGGCTGCAAGTGTTTTGTGACTACTCTTTGGTGTGGATTAATGAACATGGTAACTTACATGTCATTTTAATATATTATAGTGCTCTTGCTATGGATAATAGTAAAGGGACCCATGCTGATGGGTGGGAAATAGAAGTAAATGTGTCTGTTGATAATGGTGTGACTTTGCATGGATGTTCACTTTCCTTGAAATAATATATTGAAGCAGCAAAAAAGAATTTGTGTGAATACAAATTACTATCAGTTACTCTCTCTCTGAGCAAGATGGAATTTTATTCATTTGGAGTAGAAGCAAGTGAGAGCAGACCTTCCAAATTGAAGGCTAAGTCAAGGGTGAATTCATGGGGAAAAGTGCTGTGTATGGGCAAAGGAGAAACTCCTTGGAGTTGTGAATGCTTAATTTGTGGGAAAGATTTTGTCAAGTTCTAGAGAAGGGTATATAATTCTTCCCCCAAATTTGGCCTCTTCCCAAAGCAAATTCATGCAAGAAGCTAAAAGCCTCAGTTATTTAGTTTGTTCCATGGAATCAGCTTTGTTCAGATGCTTCAGACATCAAGAGGAAACTTGCAGAGGACTTTCTCCGATAAATGCACATTTTAAATTTAGACTTCGTTAAAAAACAGAGGCAGGAGCTAATGTTTTTATTATGTCTTTATGAGTATAGCTTGGTGTAATTTCTTAGCATTGCCACGTATTTTAAAGTAACTTTATTTTCCATATGTATCTACATATATACACACATGCACACATCTGAGGGATTTTTCATAGTCATAATTGAAGAGGATTTCTTAAAAATAAGCTTTAAGGCATTTTGAGTTTATTTTTGTGCATGGTGTAAAGGTATGTTCTCACTTCATTGATTTACATGCAGCTGTCCAACTTTCCCAGTATCACTTGCTTAAGAGACTGTCTTTTTCCCATTTTATATTCTTGCCTCCTTTAAGGTTTAATTGACCATAGGTGTGTGGGTTTCTGAGTTCTCTGTTTTGTTCCATTGATCCATGTGTCTGTTTTTGTGCCTATATCACACTGTTTTGATTACTGTAGCTTGGTAGTATTGTCTGAAGTCTGGAAGGTTTATGCCTCCTGCTTTGTTCTTTTCCTCAGGATTACTTTGGCAATCCTTTAATAATATTAATTTTTCCATTTCAAGAGCATGGCATATCTTTCCATTTCTTTGAATCATCTTTAATTTCCTTTATTAATGTTTTATACATAAGTCTTTAATCTCCTTGGTCAGGTTTACTTCTAAGTATTTTTATTTTGGGGCTGTGATGTTAAAAGGTATTTTTTTTTTACATTCCCGTTCTGGTATTTCATTGTTAGTGTAAAGAAATGCAACCAGTTTCTGTATGTTAATCTTGTATCCTGGTACTTACTGATCAGTTCTAGTAGTTTTTGTGTGGAGTGCTTAGGATTTTCTATATACAGGGTCATGTCATCTGCAGATAATGAAAATTTTACCTCTTCCCTCCCAATTTGGATACATTTTATTTCTTTTTCTTGTCTGACTGCTGTGGTTAGGGCTTCCAGTTCTATGTTCAGTAGAAGTGGTGAAAGTGAACATCCTTGTCTTGTTCCAGATTTTAGCAGGAGGGCTTTCAGCTTTTCACCATTGAGTATTATATTGGCTGTGGGTTTGTCATAAATAGGTTTTATTATGTTGAGATATGTTGCCTCTCTACCCACTTTGGAAAGTTTTTATCATGAATGGACACTGAATTTTGGCAAAAGCTTTTTCTGCATGTATTGAGATGATCATGTGGTTTTTGTCTTGTCTTTTGATGTGGTGTATCACATTGATTTGCATATGTTGAACCATCCTTGTGAAGTTGGGATGAATCCCACTTGGTGTATGATTTTTTATTTATGGTTGTGTTGGGTCTTTGTTGATGCTCATGGGCTTTCTCTAGTTGCGGAGAGTGGGGGCTACTCCTCATTGCAGTGTGCGGGCTCTCACTGCAGTGGCTTCTCTTGTTGTGGAGCATGGGCTCTAGGCGCGCAGGCTTCAGTAGTTGTGGCGCACAGGCTTAGCTGCTCCATGGCACGTGGGATATTCCCGGACCAGGGATTGAACCCGTGTACCCTGCATTAGCAGGCGGATTCTTAACCACTGCACCACCAGGGAAGTCCCATGTATGATCTTCTTCATGTGTTGTTGGATTCAATTTGCTAATATTTTGTTGAGAATTTCTGCATTTGTATTCATCAAAGATACTGGCTTGTAATTTTCTTTTTAGGTGATACCTTTGTCCAGTTTTGATATCAGGGTGATGGTGGCTTCATAGAATGTCTTTGGTAGTGTTTGTTCCTCCTCTTCAGTGTTTTCAAAGAGTTTGAGAAGGATTGGTATAGGTTCTTCTTTGTATGTTTGGTACAATTCACCTGTGAAGCCATCCAGTCCTGGACTTTGTAGGGAGTTTTTTCAAATTGTCTATTTCTTCTTGATTCAATTTTGGTGGGCTCTGTCTTTCTAGAAACTTGTCTATTACATCTAGGTTTTCAAATCTGTTGGTATATAATTGTTCATAGTATTCCCTTATAGTTTTTTGTATTTCTGTATAACTGGTTGATTTTTCATTTCTTATTTTGCTTATTTAGGTTCTCTTGTCTTTTTGTGCCTGGAGAGTTTTGTCAATTTTGTCTGCCCTTTCAAAGAACCAGCTCTTGCTTTTATTGGTTTTTGTCCTTTTTTTAATCTCTATTCCTCTCTGATCTTTAGTCTTTCCTTTTTTCTGCTGGCTTTGTTTTGTTTGTAATTCTTTTTAGTGGTTGGTTAGGTTGAGATTTTTCTTGTTTTGTAAGGAAGGGCTGTATTGTGATGAACTTCCCCCTAGAACTGGTTTTGCTGCATCCCCTAGATTTTGTATGGTTGTATTTTCACTGTCATTTGTTACAAGGTAATTTTTCATTTCCTCATTGACACATTGTTTTTTTAGTAGCATGGTGTTTAGTCTCCATGTTATCGTTTTTCGCATTTCTTTTTCTGTGATTTCAAGTTTCATGGCACTGTGGTCTGAGAAGATGCTACAAATAATTCCTACACTCTTAAATTTGTTGAGGTTTGTTTTGTGCCCTGGTATGTGGTCAGTCCTAGAGGATGTTCCATGTGCACTTGGAAATAATGTGAATTCTGGTTTTTTGGATGTAATGTCCTGGAAACATCAATTAACTCTAACTGTTCTATTGTATCATTATATGTTCTATTGTATCTCTAGAAGAGATCATAGGCAAAACATTCTCTGATATAAATCGTACCAATGTTTTCTAAGGTCAGTCTTCCAAGGCAATGGAAATAAAAATAAATGGGACCGTGTCAAACTTAGAAGCTTTTGCACAGCAAAGGAAACCATAAACAAAACGAAAAGAAAACCTACAGAATGGCAGAAAATATTTCTAAACGATGCTATGGACAAGGGCATAAATTCCAAAATATACAAACAGTTCATACAACTGAACAAACAACCAAATCGAAAAATGGGCATAAGACCAAAATACACATTTCTCCCAATAACATACAGATGGCCAAGAGGCACATGGAAAGAAAGATGCTCAACAGTGCCAATTATTAGAGAAATGCAAATCAAAACTACAATGAGGTACCACCTCACACAGGTCAGAATGGCCATCATTAAAACTCTATAAAATAACAAATGTTGGAGAGGATGTGGAGGAAAGGGACCCCTCCTGCACCACTGGTGGGAATGTAAGTAAGTTGGTGCGGCTGCTATGGAAAACAGTATGGAGGGTCCTCAGAAAACTAAAAATAGAATTACCATATGAGCCAGCAATCCCACTCCTGGGCATATATCCAGACAAAACTAATCCAAAAAGATACATGCACCCCTATGTTCATAGCAGCGCTATTCACAATAGCCAGGACATGGAAACAGTCTTAATGTCCATCAACTGATGAATGGATAAAGAAAATGTGGTACATATAATACAGTGGAATACTACTCAGCCATATAACAGAACAATGGTATTTACAGCAACAAGAGATTATCATACTAAGTGAAGAAAGTCAGAAAGACAAATACCACATGATGTCACTTATATGTGGAGTCTAAAATATGACACAAATGAACCTATGTACGAGACAGAAACAGACTCACACTCATAGAGAACAGACTTGTTTCCAAGGGGGAAGAGGGTGGGGGAGGGATGGAGTGGGAGGTTGGGGTGAGCAGATGTAACCTATCATATATGGAATGGATAAACAACAAGGTCCTACTGTATAGCACAGAGAAGTATATATTCAGTATCCTATGATAAACCATAATGGAAAATAATATATAAAAACGAATGTATATATATGTACAGCCGAATCACTTTGCTGTATAGCAGAAATTAACACAACATTGTAAATAAGCTATTATCCTTCAATTAAAAAAAAGAAAAAACATAAATACAATTCACCCTATCACTGGTCTAAAAACAAAACAGAAAACATCTTAGTTTAAGAGGCAATCAGCAAACTTCAATACCCGTTCATGATAAAAACTCAGAACCAGAAATAAAAGGGAATTTCCTTAACACAAGTGGGCTAGGATTGGCAAATTTTTTCTGTAAAAGGATAGAGAGTTAATATTTTAGGCTTTCTGGGACTTTCATCCAGACTGTCTCTGTCACAACTCTTCAACTCTGTGGTTTTAAGTGCAAAAGCAGCCACAGACAATGGGTAAACAAATGGTGGGGCTATGTTCCAATAAAAATTTATTTACAAAACAGGTGGCCAACGAGATTTGGCCCACAGGCTATAGTTTACCAACTCCAACAACAGCCCTCCCAGTTTCTCACATCTATTAAACTCCCAAAAAAGCTAGCAAACATCACACTTAGGGTGAAAGACTGAATTTCTCCAGCTAATATCACTCACTGTAGACAAGGCCAAGAGTTAAAAACTCTGTGGGGGTCCATACTTACAGAGATTCCTATACTTTTGTGAGTTTTTACCTCCAAGAGCCCTACCAGAACTTCTCAGGGTGACTATGTACTGCTAGCAGGGGGAAGGGAAAAGCAGACATTTGAAAATACTGACAAGACCTGCACTCAAATGATTTTGGCAGAGCCTAATCGAAGTGGGTTTCACCAGGGCCTAACCAATGTGGAGGCAGGGAAACACCCAACTCCAGCCCCCTCTAACCTTCCTGTCCTACCTAAGAAGTGAAAAAAGACTGAGAAGCACTGGTGAAGTTCACAGATGAGGTACATGCTCACTTCAAGACTGCCAGTTAATCACAGGACTACAGAACACTTCTCCTACCCAACCCCCAGCCTCATCCCCATATCATTAAAGACCTATTTATCAGATTTGCTTTAACCCAGTATATCACACACATTAGGCTTTTGACAGAAAATTACAAGGCATACAAAAGGGATTAAAACACAGTTTGAAGAGTCAAAGCAAGCATCAGAACACAACTCTGATATGGCAGGGATGTTGAAGACTGTGAGACTGGGAACTTAAGATCAGTACAATAAATATGATAACACCTCTAATGGAAAAAACAACGTGGAAGAACAGATGGGTCATGTAAGCAGAGAGTTGGAAATTCTAAGAAAGAGTCAAAAAGAAATGTTAGAAATCAAAAGCAGGCATCTTATCCATTTAGTTAACCATCTTAGGTGGGATATATCTTCATGTTTTCAGCTCAATCACCCAACATATTTTCTTTCCAGGATCTAATGATATCACATTTTAGTTACCTTGTTTCACTGACTCTTATTACATGAAAGACAATGAAATATTTTAAAAGCACAATTTTGTTATGCAGATGTGCCCACTAGTGACAACTGTAACAAACACTTTCTCATCAAAGGCCAAAACCCTAGAGGCAGGAATCCCTGGTATTAATTGTGTACCTGTGTCCTGTTAAGTCTGTGACAACGCATAGGCTTTATTATTTTCATAATAAATCCTGGAATTCTATCAAAAGCTGGTGTAGGTACTTATCTTTATAATCTGGTGGGAAATTGGAACCCATCAAGCTGCCCGAGGTAAAAGAGACATTTCCAACAGAAAGAACGGGAGTGAAAGCCGAAAAAGGGTGTAACGCTCCATCCTTTTGGTTGAGAACGGTCTTTTCTCATTGTTTCTACTTTGGCAAGTTAATATAAAAGGTATAATTCCCTTCAGATTTAATTTATACTTTCTACCAAGGTCAAGCCACTAGTGCATATTATAATAGTGTTGTTTGGCACAGCAAGTGTAATTACTTAGAGATATACTGAATTTAGATTACCAAGTCAAGCCAGCAAGATGGGAGACCCTCAGGGGAAATACTATCTCTGGATTTCCTAAATACCCACAGTTCCTTTAATTTTCATGATCACTAAGGTACAACTGGGAAGCCCTTGCTTGTTGATTGGGGGTGGGGGAGGGGTGTGGAAGGGAGGCACTGAGTTTACCTGGGCGTACTGTTCCAAAACTGTGGCTGCGTCGCTGTGCTTCCTCTGCTCAGCTAGCTTTCCTGCAAAGACAGTAAGCATCTGAGCACAGTCGGCTTACTAAGAACGGTATTCCCAAAACTCAAGTTGAAACGGTTTTAGGTGGTACTATTTAAATCAAAATGGTCCCCTACAAATTGGAGATTGAGCTCTACAGAGTATACATTCAAAGTGAACTCTTTAAAATAGCATTTTCAAAAGTGTTCCCCAAGACTGCTCGAAGGATCATAAAGGGCAGGACCAAGAAACCATTCTCAGGTCAAGTACGTTTGTGAAGCACTGGGTAAGGTAAGCATTCTTTTGCTGAAATGCGTCATTAATATGTCTTTATTGTGTATCAAACTATATACTTTGTGAATTTCTATGAGAGAGAGAGGCAGGAATACCATGGGGTCCTATCTTAAATGGCAGTTACAATCAAAATTTAGCATGGGATGTGAAAATCACATATAGTCAAAATCAGTCATGAAAAATGCTTACAAAGGCACACATGTGGGAAACTGACCTAGCATCTCGCACTAATCCATTATTTCCTCTAATAGGAAGAGGCTGCTGTTTCTTTGGTTGCGCACTAGATGGGGGTAGTTGGCTTATGTCAGGGGTCTTGCAGTATCTTCAGATCTGAGACTCATTCTCAGCCCAGTTGAGATAATTACACTATGAGAGGCACACAGAACCCAGAGTTAACTAAGGGGCTGGCAGAGTCACGTCTCCCATTTCATGCTAACTCCAGGGCATATTATCACTGACAAAACCAGGAATAGTCACCTGCACTGTTTAAATAGCTATCTTTTCTTTCTTTTGGTGACTTGTGTAAACTAAGTTAAATGTACACATGAAGTGACTCCACCTTGTAACATTTCTCAAAAATCTTTGAGCACTGTCTTCTCCACCTTTTTCTGCTAAGAATCTGGGAGAACTAGGTGCACTCCATTATAAGGCATGACACACAGCAAGCTAAAAGTTGAAAAGGATGTAAGAGAAGATAACAGACACCAAGAACAGAACTAGAAAATTTAAACTACAAATAACAGCCCTCTCCACCATGTGAGAACACAGCAAGGCAGTCAGTCATCTGCATGCCAGCAAGAGAGCTTTTATCAGAAACCAACCCCGATGCCCGTTGGTTTCGGACTTGCAGCTTCCACAACTGATCCCTTCCAGGAGGCCACAGTACAGCAGATCATACTGTCTCCTTGGGTTTCTCTTGCCTGTGACAGTTTCTCAGGCTTTCCTTGTTTTTCAAGACTTTGACAGTTTGGAGGAGGACTGGTCAGCCATGTGGATGAAAGGCTCTTGGTGCTGCAGCCAGGAGTCACTGCTGTGCCTCTGAGGTGGGAGAGCCAACTTCAGGACACTGGTCCACAAGAGACCTCCCAGCTCCACATAATATCAAATGGAGAAAATCTCCCAGAGATCTCCGTCTCAACACCAAGATCCAGCTTCACTCAATGACCAGCAAGCTACAGTGCTGGACACCTATGCCAAACAACTAGCAAGACCGGAACACAACCCCACCCATTAGCAGAGAGGCTGCCTAAAATCATAATAAGGCCACAGACACCCCAAAACACACCACCAGACGTGGACCTACCCACCAGAAAGACAAGATCCAGCCTCATCCACCAGAACACAGGCACTAGTCCCCTCCACCAGGAAGCCTACACAACCCACTGAACCAACCTTAGGCACTGGGGACAGACACCAAAAACAACGGGAGCTACGAACCTGCAGCCTGCAAAAAGGAGACCTCAAACACGGTAAGATAAGAAAATGAGAAGACAGAAAAATACACAGCAGATGAAGGAGAAAGGTAAAAACCCACCAGACCTAACAAATGAAGAGGAAATAGGCAGTCTACCTGAAAAAGAATTCAGAATAATGATAGTAAAGATGATCCAAAACCTTAGAAATAGAATAGAGAAAATGCAAGAAACATTTAACAAGGCCCTAGAAGAACTAAAGAGGAAATAAGCAACGATGAACAGCACAATATATGAAATTAAAAATACTCTAGAAGGGATCAATAGCAGAATAACTGAAGCAGAAGAACGGATAAATGACCTGGAAGATAAAATAGTGGAAATAACTACTGCAGAGCAGAATAAAAAAAAAAGAATGAAAAGAACTGAGGACAGTCTCAGAGACCTCTGGGAAAACATTAAATGCACCAACATTCGAATTATAAGGGTCCCACAAGAAGAAGAGAAAAAGAAAGGGATGGAGAAAATATTTGAAGAGATTATAGTTGAAAACTTCCCTAATATGGGAAAGGAAATAGCTAATCAAGTCCAGGAAGCACAGAGAGTCCCATACAGGATAAATCCAAGGAGAAACACACCAAGACACATATCAAACTATCAAAAATTAAATACAAAGAAAACATATTAAAAGCAGCAAGGGAAAAATGACAAATAACACACAAGGGAATCCCCATAAGGTTAACAGCTGGTCTTTCAGCAGAAACTCTGCAAGCCAGAAGGGACTGGCAGGACATACTTAAAGTGATGAAGGAGAAAAACCTACAACCAAGATTACTCTACCCAGCAAGGATCTCATTCAGATTTGATGGAGAAATTAAAACCTTTACAGACAAGCAAAAGCTGAGAGAGTTCAGCACCACCAAACCAGCTTTACAACAAATGCTAAAGGAACTTCTCTAGGCAAGAAACACAAGAGAAGGAAAAGACCTAAAATAACAAGCCCAAAACAATTAAGAAAATGGGAATAGGAACATACATATCAATAATTACCTTAAATGTAAATGGATTAAATGCTCCAACCAAAAGACACAGACTGGCTGAATGGATACAAAACCAAGACCCATATATACCCTGTCTACAAGAGACCCACTTCAGACCTAGGGACACATACAGACTGAAAGTGAGGGGATGGGAAAAGATATTCCATGCAAATGGAAATCAAAAGAAAGCTGGAGGGCTTCCCTGGTGGTGCAGTGGTTGAGAGTCCGCCTGCCAATGCACGGGACACGGGTTCGTGACCCAGTCTGGGAAGATCCCCCGTGCTGCGGAGCGACCAGGCCCATGAGCCACGGCCGCTGAGCCTGCCCCTCCGGAGCCTGTGCTCCACAATGGGAGAGGCCACAACAGTGAGAGGCCCGCGTACCGCAAAAGAAAAGAAAGCTGGAGTAGCAATTCTCATATCAGAAAAATAGACTTTAAAATAAAGACTACTAGAAGAGAGAAAGAAGGACACTACATAATGACCAAGGGATCAATCCAAGAAGAAGATATAACAATTGTAAATATTTATGCACCCAACATAGAAGCACCTCAATACATAAGGCAAATACTAACAGCCATAAAAGGGGAAATCGACAGTAACACAATCATAGTAGGGGACTTTAACACCCCACTTTCACCAATGGACAGATCATCCAAAATGAAAATAAATAAGGAAACACAAGCTTTAAATGATACATTAAACAAGATAGGCTTAACTGATATTTATAGGACATTCCATCCAAAAACAACAGAATACACATTCTTCTCAAGTGCTCATGGAACATTCTCCAGGATAGATCATATCTTAGGTCACAAATCAAGCCTTGGTAAATTTAAGAAAACTGAAATCATGTCAAGTATCTTTTCCGACCACAACGCTATGAAACTAGATATCAAATACAGGAAAAGATCTCTAAAAAATACAAACACATGGAGGCTAAACAAGACACTACTAAATAACCAAGAGATCACTGAAAAAATCAAAGAGGAAATCAAAAAATACCTAGAAACAAATGACAACGAAAACACGACAACCCAAAACCGATGGGATGCAGCGAAAGCAGTTCTACGAGGCAAGTTCATAGAAATACAATCCTACCTTAAGAAACAGGAAACATCTCAAATAACCTAACCTTGCACCTAAAGGAATTAGAGAACGAAGAATAAAAAACCCGCAAAGTTAGCAGAAGGAAAGAAATCATAAAGATCAGAAATAAATGAAAAAGAAATGAAGGAAATGATAGCAAAGAACAATAAAACTAAAAGCTGGTTCTTTGAGAAGATAAACAAAATTGATAAACCATTAGCCAGACTCATCAAAAAAAAAAGGGAGAAGACTCAGTAGAATTAGAAATGAAAAAGGAGAAGTGACAACTGACACTGCAGAAATACAAAGCATCATGAGCAATTACTACAAGCAACTCTATGCCAATAAAATGGATAACCTGGAAAAAATGGACAAATTCTTAGAAATGCACAACCTGCTGAGCCTGAACCTGGAAGAAATAGAAAATATGAACAGACCCATCACAAGCACTGAAATTGAAACTGTGATTAAAAATCTTCCAACACACAAAAGCCCAGGACCAGATGGCTTCACAGGCGAATTCTAACAAACATTTAGGGAAGAGCTAACGCCTATCCTTCTCAACTCTTCCAAAATATAGCAGAGAGAGGAACACTCCTAAACTCATTCCACGAGGCCACCATCACCCTGATACCAAAACCAGACAAGAATGTCACAAAGAAAACTACAGGCCAATATCACTGATGAACATACATGCAAAAATCCTCGACAAAATACTAGCAAACAGAATCCAACAGCACGTTAAAAGGCTCATACACCATGATTAAGTGGGGTTTATTTCAGGAATGCAAGGATTCTTCAATATACACAAATCAATCAACGTGATACACCATATTAACGAATTGAAAGAGAAAAAACATGATCATCTCAATAGATGCAGAGACAGCTTTCAACAAAATTCAACACCCATTTATGATAAAAACCCTGCAGAAAGCAGGCATAGAGGGAGCTTTCCTCAACATAATAAAGGCCATATATGACAAACCCACAGCCGACATTGTCCTCAATGGTGAAAAACTGAAAGCATTTCCACTAAGATCAGGAACAAGACAAGGCTGCCCACTCTCACCACTCTTATTCAACATAGTTCTGGAAGTTTTAGCCACAGCAATCAGAGAAAAGGAAATAAAAGGAATCCAAATCAGAAAAGAAGTAAAGCTGTCACTGTTTGCAGATGACATGACACTCTACATAGAGAATCCTAAAGATGCTACCAGAAAACTTCTAGAGCTAAGCAATGAATTTGGTAAAGTAGGATACAAAATTAATGCACAGAAATCTCTGGCATTCCTAAAAACTAATGATGAAAAACCTGAAAGTGAAATTAAGAAGACACTCCCATTTACCACTGCAAAAAAAAAAAAAAAAAAAATCTAGGAATAAACCTACCTAAGGAGAGAAGATCTGTATGCAGAAAATTATAAGACACTGATGAAAGAAATTAAAGAGGATACAAACAGATGGAGAGATATACCATGTTCTTTGATTGGAAGAATCAACATTGTGAAAATGACTCTACTACCTAGAGCAATCTAGAGATTCAGTGCAATCCCTATCAGACTACCACTGGCATTTTTCACAGAACTAGAACAAAAAGTTTCACAATTTGTATGCAAACACAAAAGACCCCGAATAGCCAAAGCAATCTTGGGAACGAAAAATGGAGCTGGAAGAATCAGGCTCCCTGACTTCAGACTATACTACAAAGCTACAGTAATCAAGACAGTATGATACTGGCACAAAAACAGAAATATAGATCAATGGAACAGGATAGAAAGCCCAGAGATAAACCCATGCACATATGGTCACCTTACCTTGATAAAGGAGTCAAGAATATACAGTGGAGAAAAGACAGCCTCTTCAGTAAGTGGTGCTGGGAAAACTGGACAGCTACATGTAAAAGAATGAAATTATAACACTTCCTAACACCATACACAAAAACAAACTCACAGTGGATTAAAGACCTAAATGTAAGGCCAGACACTATCAAACTCCTAGAAGAAAACAAAGGCAGAACACTCTATGACATAAATCACAGCAAGATCCTTTTTGACCCACCTCCTAGAGAAATGGAAATAAAAACAAAAATAAATGGGACCTAATGAAACTTAAAAGCTTTTGCACAGCAAAGGAAACCATAAACAAGACCAAAAGACAACCCTCAGAATGGGAGAAAATATTTGCAAATGAAGCAACTGACAAAGGATTAATCTCCAAGATTTACAGGCAGCTCATGCAGCTCAATAACAAAAAACCAAACCACCCAATCCAAAAATGGGCAGAAGACCCTAATAGACATTTCTCCAAAGATGATATACAGACTGCCAACAAACACATGAAAGAATGCTCAACATCATTAATCATTAGAGAAATGCAAATCAAAACTACAATGAGATATCATTTCACACTGGTCATAATGGCCATCATCAAAAAGTCTAGAAACAATAAATGCTGGAGAGGGTGTGGAGAAAAGTGAACTCCCTTGCACTGTTGGTGGGAATGTAGGTTGATACAGCCACTATGGAGAACAGTATGGAGGTTCCTTAAAAAACTACAAATAGAACTACCATACGACCCAGCAATCCCACTACTGTGCATATACCCTGAGAAAACCATAATTCAAAAAGAGTCATGTACCAAAATACTCATTGCAGCTCTATTTACAATAGCCCGGAGATGGAAACAACCTAAGTGTCCATCATCAGATGAATGGATAAAGAAGATGTGGCACATATATACAATGGAATATTACTCAGCAATAATAAGAAACTAAATTGAGATATTTGTAGTGAGGTGGTTGGACCTAGAGTCTGTCATACAGAGTGAAGTAAGTCAGAAAGAGAAAAACAAATACCGTATGCTAACACATATATATGGAATTTAAGAAAAAAAGGTCATGAAGAACCTAGAGGTAAGACAGGAATAAAGACACAGACCTACTAGACAATGGACTTGAGGATATGGGGAGGGGGAAGGGGAAGCTGTGACAAAGTGAGAGAGTGGCATGGACATATATCCACTACCAAACGTAAAACAGATAGCTAGTGGGAAGCAGCTGCATAGCACAGGGAGATCAGCTTGGTGCTTTGTGACCACCTAGAGGGGTGGGATAGGGAGGGTGGTAGACGCAAGAGGGAAGAGATATGGGAATGTGTGTATGTGTATAGCTGAATCACTGTGTTATGGAGCAGAAACTAACACACCATTGTAAAGCAATTATACTCCAATAAAGATGTTAAAAAACAATTCTTAGAAAGGTATAACCTTCCAAGACTGAACCAGGAAGGAATAGAAAATATGAACAGACCAATCCCAAGGAATGAAATTGAAGCTGTGATTAAAAATCTTCCAACAAACAAAAGTCCAGGACCAGATGGCTTCACAGGTGAATTCTATCAAACATTTAGAGAAGAGCTAACATCCATCCTTCACAAACTCTTCCAAAATATTGCAGAGGAAGGAACACTCCCAAACTCATTCTATGAGGCCACCATCACCCTGATACCAAAACCAGACAAAGGTACTACAAAAAAAGAAAATTACAGACCAATATCATTGATGAATATAGATGCAAAAATCCTCAACAAAATACTAGGAAACAGAATCCAGCAACACATTAAAAGGATCATACACCATGATCAAGTGGGATTTATCCCAGGGATGCAAGAATTCTTCAGTATACGCAAATCAATCAACGTGATACACCATATTAACAAATTAAGAATAAAAACCATATGATCATTTCAATAAATGCAGAAAAAGCTTTTGACAAAATTCAACACCCTTTTATGATAATAACTCTCCAGAAAGTGGGCATAGAGGGAACCTACCTCAACATAATACAGGCCATATACGAGAAACCCACAGCAAACATCATTCTCAATGGTGAAAAACTGAAAGCATTTCCTCTAAGAGCAGGAAAAGACAAGGATGTCCACTCTCACCACTATTATTCAACATAGTTTTGGAAGTCCTAGCCATGGCAATCAGAGAAAAAAAAAGAAATAAAAGGAATACAAACTGGAAAAGAAGAAGTAAAACTGTCACTGTTTGCAGATGCCATGATACTATACATAGTATAGTATATACTAATCCTAAAGATGCCACTAGAAAACTGCTAGAGCTAATCAATGAATTTGGTAAAGTAGCAGGATATGAAATTAATGCACAGAAATGTCTTGCATTCCCATACACTAATGATAAAAAATCTGAAAGTGAAATTAAGGAAACACTCCCATTTACCATTGCAACAAAAACAGTAAAATGCCTAGGAATAAACCTACCTAGGGAGACAAAAGACCTGTATGCAGAAAACTATAAATCACTGATGAAAGAAATTAAAGATGATACCAACAGATGGAGAGATATACCATGTTCTTGGATTGGAAAAATCAATATTGTGAAAATGACTGTACTACCCAAAGCAATCTACAGATTCAATGCAATCCCTATCAAATTACCAATGGCATTTTTTACGGAACTAGAACAAAGTATCTTAAAATTTGTATGGAGACACAAAAGACACCGAATAGCCAAAGCATTCTTGAGGTAAAAAAACGGAGCTGGAGGAATCAGACTCCCTGACTTCAGACTATACTATAAAGCTACAGTAATCAAGACATTATGGTACTGGCACAAAAACAGAAACATAGATCAACAGAACAGTATAGAAAGCCCAGAGATAAACCCACGTACATATGGTAACCTTATTTTTGATAAGGCAAGAATATGCAATGGAGAAAAGACAGCCTCTTCAATGAGTGGTGCTGGGAAAACTGGACAGCTACATGTAAAAGAATGAAATTAGAACACTCCCTAACACCATACACAAAAATAAACTCAAAATGGATTAGAGACCTAAATGTAAGACCGGACACTATAAAACTCTTAGAGCAAAACATAGGCAGAACACTCTATGACATAACTCACAGCAAAATCTTTTTTGATCCACCTCCTAGAGTAATGGAAATAAAAAGAAAAATAAACAAATGGGACCTAATGAAACTTCAAAGCTTTTGCACAGCAAAGGAAACCATAAACAAGATGAAAAGACAACCCTCAGAATGGGAGAAAATATTTGCAAACGAATCAGCAAAGGATTAATCTCCAAAATATATAAACAGGTCGTGCAACTCAATATTAAAAAAACAAACAATCCAATCCAAAAATGGGCAGAAGACCTAAATAGACATTTCTCCAAAGAAGATATACAGATGGCCAAGAAGCACATGAAAAGCTGCTCAACATCACTAATTATTAGAGAAATGCAAATCAAAACTCAATGAGGTGTCACCTCATACCAGTTAGAATGGGCATCATCAGAAAATCTACAAACAACAAATGCTGGAGAGGGTGTGGAGAAAAGGGAACCCTCTTGCACTCTTGGTGGGAATGTAAATTGATACAGCCACTATGGAGAACAGTATGGAGGTTCCTTAAAAAACTAAAAATAGTATTACCATATGATCCAGCAACCCCACTACTGGGCATATACCCAGAGAAAACCATAATTCAAAAAGACACATGTGGGCTTCCCTGCTGGCACAGTGGTTGAGTCCGCCTGCCGATGCAGGGGACGCAGGTTTGTGCCCCAGTCCAGGAAGATCCCACATGCTACGGAGCAGCTAGGCCCGTAAGCCATGGCCGCTGAGCCTGTGCGTCCGGAGCCTGTGCTCCGCAACAGGAGAGGGCACAACAGTGAGAGGCCCACGTACCGGAAAAAAAGTAAATAAACCGTGTACTGCAAAAAAAAAACAAAACAAAACACATGCACCCCAATGTTCATTGCAGCACTATTTACAATAGCCAGGTCATGGAAGCAACCTAAATGCCCATCAACAGATGAATGGATAAAGAAGATGTGGTAAATATATCCAATGGAATATTACTCAGCCATAAAAAGGAACAAAATTGCGTCATTTGTTGAGATGTGGATGGATCTAGAGACTGTCATACAGAGTGAAGTTAAGTCAGAAAGATAAAAACAAATATTGCATATTAACGCATATATGTGGAACCTAAAAAAATGGTACAGATGAACCGGTATGCAGGGCAGAAATTGAGACACAGATGTAGAGAACAAATGTATGGACACCAAAGGGGGAAAGCGGCGGGGGGTGGGGGGGTGAGGGGGTGATGAATTGGGCGATTGGGATTGACATGTATACACTGATGTGTATAAAACTGATGAGTAATAAGAACCTGCTGTATAAAAAAATTAAATTAAATTTTAAACGTTTTTAAAAAAAGAAATATATGGGAAAGATCAGCACTATTCAGGATGATCGTGAGTTTGGGCTGGACGAGGGGCAGGATGGAAACTGCCATGGTATTCCCGAGGAGGATCCAGAGACAACGCCTAGGTTTCTTGCCTGGGCAAGTTCTTCAGAAGAGGAACAGGTCAGGGCCTTTCTCCCTGATAAGAAGTTCAAGATGAGGCTAATTAGTTTGAAGATAAACCTTGAAACCAAGGACAGTGTCAGGGACTCAGGAGCCTCATCCTTCTCCAACTACAGCACAAAGCAAAATCAGGAGAGCCTCATTTCACATGCTACACACCTTGTACTGCTGCGAGTTTGGCGGATATAACTTCAGAGCTTCGTTACACAAGTTTTTATCTTTTATTAAGTTTAAGCATTCTGGGAAGTACTCCGGTCCTACAGGAATAAGATTCATACACACACAAGCTTGAGACTTGGGAAGCATAATGGATTTCATTTCTACCAATGGTCCCTACATAAAATCAACAAGGGACCTTTTTAAGACCTGCATAATTAGAGTATCTGGAGAACGGGAATGCAGGAGTGTGAGCTTTAATGAGCACCACTGCAGATTCTGAGGTATGAGAAGCACCAGCTGGAATCAGAGTTCTACTTAAAAGGAATTTTACACGACCCCTGATGAATGACCATCCAGCCCAGTGTTTGCTCAGCCTCCTTAGTAAGAATCACCTGGGGAGCTTATTAACCATACACACGCCTGAGTCCCGTCCCAGCCCAGCTGAACCAGATCCTCCAAGGAAGCCAGAAGCTGAAGGCTTAACAAGCACCCCAGGTGACTCTTCCTTGTCCCCGTCTCAGCCCTTAGGAAAGAGTCATAACTGCTGAAGCGTGAGGCTGCAGTACTGGTCAGGGATGGGGTGAAGCACAACACCCGGCATCGTGTTGCTTCGACTCCATATCACTGCCAATCAAAACTGTGTCAGGGCACTGACAGTAGGCATGGCCACCAGACAGGCTGGGTTTCCTTCAGGTGTCTGCAAACACCAGGAGAAGAGTGAATTATCAACCAATTTTGATGTTAAGACACTGAAGTGAATTTCGAGGATGATCACTCTTGACTGAAAAGCATCTGCTCTATCTTCTTAGCTATGGAGCTCCTCCCGTTCATTCAAAGACATTTGCTTTACCCTCAGCTTTTCAAAACATAAAAATAAGGTGCGCGTACGTAACTGTTAACATTTTCAGGTGTGGAAATTGAAATCAGTCTGTCTAAACTAACATTTGATTGCAATTTATACCATCCCTAGTTCCAAAGAATATTTGAAGCAGAAATATACAGAAATAAATATACCTCTCACTGTCCGCTGCTCCTGAGCTCTCGCGACGCGCACTGGGTCTCCGGGCCGCAGGGCCGCTCGAGCCCTTTGGGTAGTGGCTGAAGCCGGGCGGACGGGCGACCAGCCCGACAACGATCCGGGAGCGAGGTAAGTAGGAAACGCTCCTAGCGGCGCCGGAGTGACGTCACGAGCCGGACGGGGCGTGGCGTGCCGCCTTTGCCCAGCAAAGTACAGTGAGGAGCTGCGCTCGCGACCGTCCCCTAGCCATACGTCCTACTGCGCGGCCTATTGTATCTGAGCCCCGCTTTGACGTCAGACCCCAGCGCTCGGTAATAGGAGCCGGTGGGCGGAGCCTGCAGGGCCTGGGGAGACTCGGGCGTTCACATGACACGTACCCCGGGCCACCGCTGGAAAGACACCTTCCTCCCGGGGAGCGGGAGGAAGCGTCCAGGCCCCAGAGGGCGCGGTTTGCAGCACCCGAGGTCGCCATGGCTACCGAACCCGAGACCCCTGTGGCCGCCTCAGCTGCGGAGCCCGCGGTGCCGTCGCTTATGGATCGTTACTTCACTCGCTGGTACAAAGCGGGTAAGTGGAGAATGATGTCAGTCTCTTCTGGGACCAATTTGTCCGACAGTATAGGGACTATGATGAGAGATCATAAGCCACACGCACCTTCCCCAGCGCTTCGTCCCCACGTCAGAAGGAACTGGATCTCTCTGTTCCTCTGTAGGCCAAGGGAATGGCATTTGCAAGGACGTGGAAAACAGCAGGGTGCATTCTGGGTAGGGCGAGCGCAGTGCGAGTTCACGAGGGTGGGTCGCTTGCGGGAAGATGGTAGACTAAGGTGAGATCCCCGAGGGAGGCAGGAACTGGATTGCAATCTCCTTGAGTGAGTGCCTAAAGGGATTTGAGGGGCTCAGCCCTCCAAGAAGAGGCGATACATAAAATGATTTAAATGGTAGCGGTCTAAACTAAGGTAGAGGCATAGGGATGGAGAGGAGAGGGTGGGTTAGAATAGAGGCATTTAGAAAGCAGAATCTACAGTTTTACTTAAAGGAAGTCGCTGGTATTACACATTTGCCACTTAGAAGTAGGTATCCTGTTGTACAGCTTTGTGTACCCAGGAAATATCAGTGATGAGAGCATCGTCGGGGACCCTCCTCTAACGCAACTTGCTCCCATTCATTTAGGGATAATAGGTGTACTCATCTTTTACAATACTGATATATTTTACAATAGCATACGTTTTATTAGCCAGACTTAGTGTAACCGTCCGGTTAACCCTGGATTGAGGTGTTTTCGGGAATCCATTACTTTCAACGCTAACATCAGGACAGTCCTGGGCGAAGCAGAATGAATTAAGTCTCTCTAAAATTGACCAACAAATCATGCTACTAAATTAAATAAAGAATACAGTACTAATGACTTTTGTTCTAATAGAAATGATTGTACTCATTTTAAATTGAGGATAAAAAAAGGTGGAGCAAAGAGTTAATCATCATTTTAACATTGAATGAATGATTCCCTCTGGACCAGATGTCTTTAAATACTTTATGGTCAGCCTTTAGGTATATCTTTTTGAGTAATGAAGGGATACCAGTGATGTATGTGTCCAGCCTTCATAATTAACTACCTCTATGAACCAAAGAAAGTACTACACAGTGGTAGTAAATATTGACTCAACAGCCATCAGACTCATTCATTTTTTCTAGATGTCAAAGGAAAACCCTGTGAGGACCACTGTATACTCCAACACTGTAACTGGTAAGCAAATTGGGAATTTTAAGTTATCAAAGAAATTTTTTTGTCATTGTAGCCTGGTATGGTCTTGTATTGAATAAATATTCATTAAATGATTATCTTCCACTGTATTGAGATGGTATTATTTATAGTAGGAGTTTGGTTGACAAGAATGAGTCTTTCAGTGCCTACGCTAAACAAATAAACTTGCTTACCCAAACATCCAAATGGAGGACCACACCCTCAGTCGGCTACTACCTCAAGAAACCAGCCTGTGCCTAACCACTGAAGTGGCCACGCCCGTGGAGAGGGCTAGGGTAGAGGCACAGATGGTATCCTGTCCATACCGGCATGCCTTACTTTTCTCTCTTCCTCCTCCGTGCTGTCTAAACACCTGTGGTATGCTTCCCTTTTGGGAAAGGAAATTCAGTCCCATTTTCCCCATTTTTATTACTGCATTCTTCTCTTCAGTTAAGCTCCAATAGTAGCCAGTGGAAAATGGGGGGAAATGATAGGCTGACTAAACAAATGTCAGCTCAGCTCTTCTTGTGCCAGTAGGAATACTGTGTTATAGGAGGAAGAATCATACCAAGCAATAATACAGGATCAATTTTTGCTCCTCGTAGAATATGTGTCATCACACTGGCAGGATCCCATCCAGTTCTTCAAAGTGGAAAAGTAATTAAAAGCATTTCCTATCAAATCAGTACCAACTGTAGCAGACTTCAGAACAAAGTCTCTGGGAAATTTAAGCGGGTATGTTCCTGTATTTCTCTACTTAAATCCTCTATTGTCATAATAATGGTAAAGCCAGCCAGTCTTAGAACCCAGTAATGTATGCTCAGCATACTTCCCTGGCAGTTAGAGACGATTTTAAGAATACTTAAGCTCTAAAGAAATTCTCAGGCCAAAAAAATGAGGTATTTCAGAAGGTATATTATCTGTCATATTAGCTTCTGGGCCACCATCCCTGTCATCCCCAGGATGAAGGATGGAGAAGGTGGGCCTTTGAAAGAACAACACTAATACCAATATAACAAGATATTTTGTCCCTTCCTGATTTGTTAAGCCAGTATTTCGAATTCTGTAAAATACAGATGATCAATACTTCTTTATCATAAATTTTCACATGTGAACTTAAAAGTAAAATAAAGTCCTGAGGTAGTGAAAAAAAATCAATCTGGGAAAATATACAGTATTTGCTTCATATCAGTTGCCATTCCTAACTCATTGCCAATTTAATACACATCTAGCTACACCCTCTACCTCCACATAGTGTTTAGTTATAGAAAATGTTACCTGTGCCCTCTACAATTCTAGGCAAATGGACATTTTACTGTTAAAGGAGGGTATCACACCAAGGACAACTCAAAACCATACTAAACTATCCTGACAAACCCCCTGGAAAGGAAAGTTTCAGTGGATGATTTAGGTCCTTCATTTACGGAGTTCATACTAAGAGTTCCTGCTAATTACCTCACTTTTCTGGAAGACCCTTGTTTACACTCCCCTTTGTAGGCCTGAAGGCCCCTAATAACCTGCCTTATAATTACTGATTTTTCCTCACTCAGGAAGCAAGTGGACTTTGAAAAGCATGGACCATTCTTAAAAGTCTACAAATTACAAGTAAAACAGTTAGTGCTTGTGATGTTCCTGTGATCAATCTTTGTCCAAAATAGTAACACTGTTGTTACTACTGAGGAACAGAGAGGGACCTGCACATGGAACCCACTGTAGATAAGCTTTGATCGCATCTCAGCACTGCCCATCATTTATTCTCCCAAGGGAGGTGACCAAGAGGGGTTAAAACACTTCTTTCTGACACAGAGCCAGTGATAGACAAACCATCTGGGACAAATCCCCAGCCCCTCCTCCCAAAAGTGGGGAGTCACACTGACTAGTCTTTTGAAACGAAGTACCCACAGGCAGAGGAGTGAAGCGCATGCAGTAACACCTGAATGCTGTCTAATAAAGTTGTGAGTGGGAAAGAGGCCATAAAGTACAGCATCTTGACCTCAGATGTTCACTGCAGTAAAAATTCCTGGGAAAAAAGAGCAACACATGAGACATGCTTGCATCCATTTCCCATGAGCCTCCTTGTACTGGGTTGGCCAAAAAGTTCGCTCCGGTTTTTCATGTTAGGGAAATACCTGCATGAACTTGGTGGCCGACTCGATAGATATTTGTCAGAACCTCCCCAGATATATCCATACAGTGGAGTACATGAAAATATAACCGTGCCACAACATTCAGACAGACATATGTCAAAATGTAGTATTTGCTAGCGGGTTATAGGATAATGGGTAAGTTACTCTATATGCTACTTAAAACTTTTCTGTTTTCCAGATTTTCCTCAAATTGCTTTTTTTTAAATTAGAAAAATATCCCTTCTCCAGAAAGTCTTAGTGATTGACCTAATAAAGAAGTTCCTTTCTCTATTAAGTTCTGATATAAAAATAAGGTAGGAATCTTAATGAAACTAACTTTATACAATATTGCGATCATTCTCTATAATGTTGAGTTTTATATTATGCTTATTGATGAGATTTTCCTACCCTTTTGAAGTCTTTACACTTGGCTATGTGCAGCTTTCTCATGCACAGTTAAATATAAAGTATAATAAGTTAAGATAAAATATATTCTTAATATGTATCTAAACTACCTATTATCACATTTGTCTTAGTCTGCTTTTTCCCCTAGAGCCTAGTATGGTGCCTAGCCCATAGAGGCATTTAATATATAAATATTTGAATAAATGAATGGTTTTTCTGTACTTAAGTCATTTTTATTTAAAACACTAATTCCAGGAATATATCCTATTGTACCTCTGAGGGCTGCCTCACAAAGAAAAGTGAAAATGTACATCAATTAATTTTTTCTTCCCTTTTATTATCAGGGGGCACAGTTTCTAACAGAACTTGCACCTCTGTGTAAGATTTACTGCTCTGATGGAGAAGAATACACCATATGTAGGTGAGTTACTTTTTAACCACAATTTTGGAGAAACAAAGAAGATAATATTTTTCTTCAAAGCAATATTTCCTTTAAATAGCTGTGTTAGAGGACGGTTGATGGAAGTAAATGAAAACATTCTCCATAAGCCATCTATTCTTCAAGAGAAGGTAAAAGGGTCTGGGGAAGTAAGATCCCATCCACACACTTTTTACCTGATGTTTTACCACTTGACAGTATTAAATATTCTATTTCCCTTCTAGCCATCCACCGAAGGATACATTGCAGTTGTGTTGCCCAAGTTTGAAGAAAGTAAAAGCATAACAGAAGGGTTACTGACACAAAAACTGTATGAAGAAGTCGTGGTGAAACGCATCAGTGCCACAACAGCGACCTCATGAGGATTAAGATTGAGTGAAAACAACAGGGCATTCTTATCCTTACCTGGCCTACCAGTCAGTGCACTAAGGAAGAACCAGAGATGCTGAAGCATACTTCACACCGGGCCATCCGCAGGGAGGCCTGATCTTAAAACCTGACCTAGGTTTCCTTCTTGTCTTGCATAACAAGCCTTGATTCCATTTTGTCTTCAACCTCCCAGATCTGCCTGCCCATGTACTCACTCTGTTCTTTTGGTTTTCTCTTTCTAACTGGCAAGCAACAGACGTTTTGTTTTTCTGATTAAAAGCCAACAAACAAAGCACGTTGAAGAAAATTTGAAAAAGACAGAAAACAGCAAAATAAAAAAAAATTTACCCATCATCCTGTAACCCATTAGTAAATACTAGGTTTTGATGTGATTCTGGTTGAGTATTATGTCATGGTTATTGTTTTTGCCTCAATTTTCCATCACTTTGAAGTTGAAAAACAACAACCGGCCTTTCTTACCCAATCTGCTTCAGTGTGACACGACCGAAACGTCTGGTCCCTCCCCTTCTGCCCCAACTCCCCCGCTCAGGTTGCTGGGAAGAGGCAGGGTGTAGAGTGTTCCTTCTCTATGTCTATGGGTTGGCCTTCAACTCTGAACAATGTAGCACTGTAACACTGGTTTCTTAATGAGGGACACATGAAAAGGCTTTGAAAGGGTCTTTGCTAACATGGAAGTATCAATATTATAATGCTGTATGAAGTAACATGTGCATTTGTGGTCTCTCAGTCTCGCACTCTAGTTACAGAGTAACCAGCGAGGAAGTTCCCGAGAGGTTCCTGGAATTTGAAGACACACATGCTTTTGAATAGAACAGAAGCTTTCACATCATTTAAACAATAAACTAAAAACTATGAATTTATGGTTTAAAACTGTATACTTGTTTACATTGAATTTCAAATAAAAGGACTTTTAAAACTGTTATTTTTCCTTAAGGGCTGCAACACATACATACATATAACTATATGGTTTTAAATAAAATGATTATCATTGACATGTAAATTCTTTTGGTTCTCTATCATCTTATGCTGTTGAAGTGATGTTATCCCTTTCTACCACCACTTGCATTTAAATAAGAGAATTCTCGTTTCAGGTATGTAAACTCTTTTGTAAATAAATTTTTTTAAATTATTTTTGACTTACAAGGAAACTTTTAACTTAAGTGCCAGCATGACTCTCCCCTAAGTAGACCCACCAGATGTGATACAGGTATTAACTCTACAAACATCTACCTTGATACTGCTATGAGCTGAAAGTGTAAGCACAAACCAGCAAACTCCCATTTCAGGTAGCACAAATGGTTCCCAAAGGTGTCATAAAACAAAGATGCTAAAGGTAGTAAAAGAATTATATATCTATTTTACATATAACATTACCTCACATCATTTTCCCTATATTTCCATTGTAATTTAAAAGAGTATTTTGGTTTCAGGGCATAAAAATCATGTTTGATGATTTTTATAAAGAAATATTTTATAAAGGTCATAACCAAGCTGAGTGCATCCCATTTTCTCTCCAAGGCCTACAGTAAATTCAAGTTTCCTTCAATAAAATATTGACTAGCTAACTGGTGGTTCTTCAGGATCTTGTGAACATTGACTGTGATGGCTGACCCAGGTACCAATCATCAGACGAGCCTACAGAACTACTGCCATTTGGCAACTGTCATGTCCCGTTAGATTTCAAAATAAATTTCAAAGCACTGGGATACAAGCACAAAAAACAAAGTTAACTATACTACATCGTAAGGACAGAACTTATAACCAGATCCTTCTATCAAAACCCACCCCACAAAAGCTTTAAACCGTAAAACTAAAAACACTAAAGTTGTTTATTTGTTTTATAATGAACATTCCAAAGACACATATATAAAATGTATGCTTACTCAGAATTTATTTTAAAAAGCTCAGTTCAATTATTCTCTGTCTTCTACCTTCTGTTCCATCAGTCACTACTCAGAAGTACAAAAACTACTTTTTAAGCCTGTAAGATAGGCTTAGGATTCCAGCTAATATTCAGGGCAGACAGGCCAGCTATGCTAGAAGGAGAACTAAAACCATCTCCTAGTGAGTTCCTCTAGGATTCCGTGGAGTAAGCTCCATGACCCTGCTTTTGGGTGGGAGAGGGACATGCATCACAACAGATTTCCTGTGCTCCGTGAAACCCTTACTAGAGAACACATGTGTGCTCCCGGCATGGATGATCTGTGACAGAGGGGACAGCAGAGGCCCAGTCATACTCAGTGGATGGAGGGATTGAAGAAGAGTCCACAGGTTTAAGGACAACCCTGCATCACCCAGACTACTTGTCTCTTCTGCTGCAAATTGGTATAGTAGATGATAAGCTTAAATTTAAAAAAATAGGAAGTTAGGGTAAAATATGCCAAAATGATCATATATTCAAAGTAGTTTCTTTGGATTAAACTGTCATTAAGACAGTAGGGATATTTGGTTTGACTTAAACATTATTCATGGCAACGTCCTATTCTAAAATCACACTGCAATTAGAAATATAGCAACTACCATGGCATTTATTAGTTGTCAGAAAGCTTCACAATTGGTTTCATGATCAGAAAATAAAGCAAGATTTCAGTTTGTTTTCTTTACAAAATTGTTCAGTTTCTGAAATATAAAGAATCATTTGCTTTCTAAAAATGTCAGCTTTGCCACATGGTGTTCCAGAGATCTGACCTCAAAAGCTTCTCAAGTTTTACCATCCACAGAATCTTTATTTGTAACTGAGACTCATCTGTTGTTTTCCATTTGAATCTGGAAAGAATTAAGAAAATTAGTTTCTGCTTTACTTTACTCTTAAAATAATTGCAAAATTAAATAGTATCTATTTTCTTTTGCACTTTCCTTTAGACTAATTTTTTAAATGTGAGTTTAAGATACACAAATTATCTTACCTTCTTAAGCAGTTTATAGCAAAGTGAGAGAAGTTGGACCAAAGTAGCCATTATGCATCTTGTCTTTGTAATACTCTTATCAACCTACAGTGACAGAAAGCAAGCAAATCAAATTCTTATAAGGAGGCCTTCAAAAGACTTTAGCATTTAGTTTGAAAATGGTAACCATTTCTTCACTGTAGAAACCTAAGGGATCTCAAAGGGTATACAGATTAAGGCATCTGAGCTGACTTGATGACCTGAGGTCCCAGAACACAGAAGCAGGGATTGTTGCCCAAGTCTCATGCCAATTTCATGGAACCCCAGGAAGAATGGATGGAAAATCAACCTGTTCTATTTCAGACGGTTTAGGGGCTTCTCAAAATGCACCAAATAGTGGCAGTGAACCCCTTTCTTTGCAACTCCTTGCACTCTACTTTTTTTCACTCAAACTCCCTAAAACAAACAACAGAAGCCCTTCACTCTGAGGTGTCTGTGCCCTAGTTAGTCAGGTGATGATGTTGGGATTTAAGGGTAGCTGCTCTGTGCTATGGTATTAATCATGTCCAAAAAGCTAATTTACTTGATGAACCTACTACTTCCTGGGGTCAGTTATAACTGCAGATGATAAATGGTTCTTGCAGTCAAGGCAGGAAAAATGGAAATACATGGTTCTTCTGTGGGTATTAACACTTTATTTGAAGAAAAAGGGGCTGGAAGCTAACCTAATAAAAAAAGAAGTGTGAAAGTTTCTCAAGCGCTTTCCTGAATGTCCCACCCTCCCTTTTACCTTTAGAAACACTTGATTCTGCAAAGGTGTCTTAGTTACTGCCTGGAGCTGGTGGCACAGAGGAACAAGCTTGTTTATTTCCAGGAGAAGCATAAGCTTATCATCATCTTTCAGCTGAAATGTAAATAAGGAAGTTATAACAACTCCAATGAAATTCCATCTTTTAAACCTTAAATACCTTTATACCTTAATAATATACCCTCAAAGTGGGTATTTATGACATCACCACCAGCACCAGGCAAGGATACGTGCATTACCTGTTTTGAGAAAGCTTGCACACTTGAAGCAAGCTTCAAACCCTCTTCAGCAAAAACCTGGTAGGAAGGAAAAACATCACTACGTTAGGCGTATGTCATCTAGACAGTTGGTAAGAAATACACTCATGGATAATTTTCATACAGAATTTAAAAAATAAAACCTAAACATAAAACGTCTGTCATGGAACTTCTATGCTTTTTGTTGTATCCAGGAAAACACAAGAGTTTAACAGTATTCAGAAGCAGATTTCCCAGACCTGATGCAGAATCAGTCCCTGCAGTGGCTCCCCTACACCGGGACACCTCCAATTACTGTGCAGGATCACACAGACATTTGATACTTAGCCATAAAAATTATGCCTGGGCTTTTAGATGGATCCGAAGCTCATCTCATAATATCCCCAATTATAAGAGGGTGTTGAATCTTGGCACATGGGGTCAAAAGGGTTAGATGAGGTCAAAAGCGTTAGAACACTCCTGCTTCCAGCTCAGCAAGATAGAATTTGTCACCTATACACATTCTTCAACTAGCCATTTGAGGGGATTATTTTTTCCCTATTGACCATACATTGTACAATTTAGTGAGGAGAAGAGGATGATGGGAAAGAATACTGAAAAATACTTTAGAATATTCGGGATGATTATTTTTAAGTGGTACACAGAATCTTTTAGAGTGAGAGACACCAGGGAAGTGAAGACTGAGCTTCAGGTGGCAGCAGGAAGAATGAAAAGAACAGGGCAAATTTGAGAGTGATTTGTGAAGAAAAATAACAGATCTTGGTAATAAATTAGATAAAGCATATGAAGATGCAGAACAGGGAGGCAAATAATTTCAGGGTTAACTTTAACTCTCTTTCCAACAGCCTTGCTATCATTGGATAAACTGATCTCAAGGTCAAATAGTCCTTCGCATCCTTCCCTATCCTTTAAAAGGGAAACCAGTGCGTTTTAAACATACCTTCTAACCAAACGGAATGACTCACTTACCCACATGTTCCTCATCATTCCACATTCCCACTTTCTCTGTACACATCTTCTCTTCCCTTCTAGCCTGCAAATCCCTTGGGGGCAAGATCCCTGTCTCACAGAGCACCATGGTTTTAACACCACCTCAAAGCTGATGACTCCCAAATCTCTGTGTCCATTCTTGACCTAACCTGACCCCACTCCTGTTCATCCTACTTTGGCAAAATAAAATGCTTGATTTTCTCCCTCTAAATTCGGTGTTGTCCCTCTGTTCTCTCACTCAGTAAATGGTGTTACCATTTACCCTGTTGGTCAAGCCAAAAACCTTTTAAAACAGAAGCCAGGTCATGCCATTGCTCCTCAAAACCCTCAATGGGCTTTCCATAATTCTTGGGGAAAAAAAAAAATCAAGGTTCTTCCCATGGCTCAGAGATGTCATTTGTTACCACCTTCCTTCTGACTCACTACATTCCACCCACGCTTGTCTCCCTGTTGTTCTTCAGACACCTCCAGCCTACCCCTACACCTCACGGCCTTTGCACTTGTTCTGTCTGCCTGAAATATTCGACCCCAAGATATCCATCTAGCTCACTCTCTCAACATTCTACTCAGATGCTACCTCCTTAAAGAGGTCTTTCCTGACCACCCCCTTCTATCACCTCTCTTCTTATCCTACAGGATTTTATCTCTCAGTACTTATATATGGGCATTATATATTTAACTTTTCATTGTCTATCTGCTCCCACTTGAATGTAAGCTCCATGGGGTAGGGACTTTATTTTGTTCACTCTTCTCCAAAACTCTTATCCCCAGGGTTTGACACACAGTACAAACTCAGTGAACATGTGATGAACATTTTATGCAGACAATCAGCAGATGCTGGTTTAATGAAAAGCTAACACAGGAAGAAGGTGATCAGTGGATCTTTTACAGTGAAATGCTCTCTATGGTGTGATGTGACTTGGAATGGATATGGGTCAAACTGAACAAAATGAATCCAGAATTTCTCCCAACTTTTTAAACAGGGAAATAGCTCACTTAGAGTCAACTTTACAGAAAATTCCAAATGAAGTATTTTCTATAATTCTGCTGACTCTGTTGACAATCATCCTCTCAAGCTGAAATCCCTTCCCTGAAGAGGCTCAGGTGAAAGCACATGGGAATGCCCAAGGAAAATATGTAAAGTTGATAAAGTGATAGAAATTTCAGATTTCAAATGCAAGAATGCCCTCGGTTCTAGAGAGGCAAACAGGCTAACATGCGCGTCAGGGAATTAAGAAAGGACTCTTGTAATCCACTTATCAATCTAAGCCTCCAGGTAAGCGAGGAGAATTAGAGCTGGGCCTATGTGGAGTTTCATGAGACACACAGGGCAGAAGGGTGAGTGTCAGTATATGTGTCTCTCCCTGAATGCCCTAAATCATCAGGAATATGGAAGAAGAAAAGGAAACTAACATGTACTGAGAAGCTATAATGGTCTCAGCCCCATGACAGATGCTTTCTTATGTGTTATCTCATTTAATCAATATCATTCACCCAATTCAATAAAGAAGAAGCCAAAATGCTTTCCTCACATTTAGGACAGGATAAGATATGCATCTGCTGACAGGATATTTTCACCTACTTGGGAAAACCTAAAACTTAATATTGCATCTAGTGACTATCAAAGCCCATTCTACTTTACCCCTATAATATTTAAGTTTTTTTCCACTAAGATAACCAAAACAGCTCCACAAAATGCTACTGCAGTCCTCTACTTTTCTACCACTCTCTACAGTACACATGTGCTGTGTACGTAGGTAAACATACAAACATGATGCAGTAAATCATTAAGAAAACTAGCTATCACGAACTTTTAGCCCAGAATTAAAGTATCAGCATAGGGGAACTCTCTGGCGGTCCAGTGGTTAGCACTCGGCACTGTCACTGCCAGGGCCCTGGGTTTGATTCCTGGTCAGGGAACTAATAAGATCCCTCGAGCTGCATGGCACAGCCAAACTAATAATAATAGTAATAAAAATAAAGTATTAGCATAAAATGGAAATAAAACATACCTCTAGTTGATGAATTAAATCCTGGGAAGTTTTTATTGGCCCCTCTCCCCTGAAATAAAGTGAATTATTAAGGAGGTAAGAAAAAGTTACTGCCTGGAAATTGATTTTATATTAAAGTTTTAGAGCATTTTGTGTATTAACAGATCCCAAATTTTGAAGAATAATATTGAATAGACTAATAATATTGTAATTATTCTTAAAGCAGCTTTAACATTTGACTATTACCTCTTAAGGCACTTTTTAAAAAATTGGTAAACATTATATATGTTAATTTTATAATGTAAAGAAACTTAAAACTGAGAAGTTATATTTAAGTTTTATTTTTCTTTTTTAACCTTCTTCATTTTGCTTCATAAGTTAAAGATATGAGAGCTGATAATATGCCTTAACTAAAAGACCTTTGTTCCATAATGGAAAAAAGGTCAGACCAAAATCAGGACATTCTTATTTTTGATTCTAATTTCAACTCTGGCAGGAATTCAGTTGTTTCTGATGAGGCTGTCAGTTAAGTTTCAATTCTGAGTCTATAAAATAGTCATAGCAATATTTGTGCTACCGCTCTCATCAGAAGATTAGAGAGTATCATATTGAAAACTATCAAGAAGAATTCAGACCTTTACAAGTGAAAAGTAAATTATAACAAAGAGCAACAGAATGCATTAAGATGAGCAACAGCCCAGGCATGAATCAGAAGATCTGAAATCTGGTTTACCAGTTCTGCCTTTTAATAGCTATGAGATATGAACGAAACATTCTTATTCTCTGATAAACTGTTGTAAGGATCAAATGAAATTATGACGCAGAAACTAATTTAAAAACCATAAGGCACTGGTAAGTGTGAAATTTTTAAAAACCATAATGTACTAGAAAAGCTAAAATATATAAATTTTAAAGAAATATGAGTAACTGTATATAAATGATAAATAAATTATATAAATTGTTAAAATAACCTTACATGACAGCCTGAAGAAAAGCTATAAAATTGCCCAAGAAAACTACAAAATTGGATACTGTGAAGACTAACAAATGAGTCTCAGAAAGAAGCAATTAGATGAGGCTGGTAAACCATCATCTTAAGGGAAAACAGAAAAATTGGGGAAAAACAGGTACACCAACAGGGTGGGTAGAAAACAAAGCCAGCTTGAGATTTTACCACAATCATATTACCAGGACTTGCCAAACTGGCACAAGGTGTTATCCATTACAGAAAATCCATTTTCTTTTCCTGAACTTCAGTGGCTCCTGTCCAATAACCATATTCCAGTAACAAGTCCCATTCCATAGAGCTTTAGTTACCTCTGTTCCTCATGCTTCCTAGTCTCTGTGGGATGCATGTCACCCCTTACCAAAATCCACTATTCTGACTCAGAAATAAAAATTGCTGACCATATATAATCCTGAAATATTCTGAAATAAGAAACAAGAAACAAAAGGGGCAATCACAAACTTAAAAAATTTTCTATTGATGAATCCTTTATGTGGGAAGATTTTATATACCATACTACATTTAGTAAGTAATAATTTATTTCTTGAGTTTCTATTGGTCAAAACAATTTTTTTAATCTGATTTTTATCACCATGAGATGATTAGCATGATTCCATCTCAAAGGAAAGATCTTTGTTTCTACAGTTAATCTTCACATTTCAGTTACCCACACATTGAGTGTGGGTAAACAAAGGAATTCCATTTTACTTCCTTTTGCAGACTTGACTCATCCGATTTTTAAATGATATGAACCAAGAAAGGAGGTCAAAATTAGTTTGGGGAAAACTCAATCCCCAGAGAAGCTTGCTAAGAATTAAGAACAGGGTTTCCCTGGTGGCGCAGTGGTTGAGAGTCCGCCTGCTGATGCAGGGGACGCCGGTTCGTGCCCCGGTGCCGGAAGATCCTACATGCCGCGGAGCGGCTGGGCGCGTGAGCCATTGCCACTGAGCCTGCGCGTCCGGAGCCTGTGCTCCGCAACGGGAGAGGCCACAACATTGAGAGGTCCGCGTACAGGAAAAAAAAAAAAAAAAAAAAAAAAGAATTAAGAACAAAGGAAGGAAACCACCAAAGGGGGTGGCGGGAAAGGTCTCCAATGATGGAAAATATGGAAAGATATTAACAAATGACTGCTAACCAGAGGCAAAATTATTCAACTATCATTTCTCCTTCACCCTCCAGAGGAATCATTTTCCTTGAAAAGGTAGAAGACATCATCAAGACAAGAATGAATGCTTCTTCCTCACTCCTAATCTTCCTTCCATATGAAGGAATCTTCACTAGCACAGCATCCCTCACTTCACTCTGCTCTCTCACGTATTTCACCCCATAGAAGAGGGTGGACATTTATTGATCTTTTCAGTCTTTTTGGTGACTTTGTGAAAATGAAAATAAATTAGACATGGTAGCCCTTTCTTTTCTCCTTTTTCTCTTCGTAGTAAGGGTGCCTTTGGGATATACCTAGTCTGCCAAGTATTTTAAGAGATACATTCTTCCCCTACAGGGTAAGATTTCTTAATTCTAGGGATTATTTTTAAAAGCCTACTTGCCTATGGCTATAAACCTCATTATTGAGTATCAGCTTTATCAGTATAAATGTTACTGGACCCATCTGCCTATTCTTTTGCTTATTTTTTCATTTTGTTCAGAACTTTGGTGGGGAAAAGGGGCTATTTATTGAGCCCAAAAGCCCACACAGTTGTAGAGATCCCAATTACTTTAACTGAGCTTAAGACTCCAGTCCAAATGGATTACATTCCAGATTACTGAAATAATATGCAGATGTGAACGACTGCTGGTTATAATTTCAAAATCAAAATGAGTAGAAGCCATAACACTGAAGATATCAAATATCTTCTAGTTTCTAAAAATGAAAAAGATAGATATCAGAAAACCAAAAGCTCGAAGTTATTCCTTGAGAAAATTCTAGAACAGGTCATTGAGCAGAAAACAGATAAAATTTTTAGCAACATGGAAATACTGTACCATATATATAGTCTCCCATTATTATAATGGAAGACAAATGTGAGCGACATGGACTTCATTGAGGCGTTTGACCAACAGTCTTGTAAGGTGAACAAGACAGAGAATGTAGGTCAGGTAAATGTAAAGTTAGGGGAATTCTCTGCTATATAATGAATACTGATCCATGGAGGTTTGGCACCCTACTGAGGTGGTAGACCTCATGGCTCTATTCTTTGATCTGTATATAATCCGTCACTGTGTAAAGATTTAAAAGGCATGTTTTCTTTTCTTTTTTATGTCTTTATTGGAGTATAATTGCTTTACAATGTGTGTTAGTTTCTGCTGTATAACAAAGTGAATCAGCTATACATAAACATATATCCCCATATTCCCTCCCTCTTGCACCTCCCCCTCCCACCCTCCCTATCCCACCCCTCTAGGTGGACACAAAGCACCGAGCTCATCTCCCTGTGCTATGAGGCTGCTTCCCACTAGCCATCCATTTTACATTTGGTAGTGTATATATAAAAGGCATGTTTTCTAAACTTACTGATGCTGGCTGGGAGAGACACTGATATATGGGATAACAAAAAGCAGAAAGTAAAATTATTTCAAAATTATGGAAGGAACCGTACACAAACCTAGAAAAGGATCTCTTCTAAATCTAAATCCTAGTTAAATGAATGTCTTCTTGTTGCATTCACTTAATTGTCCTAAGAACTACTTATAAGCTTTTTATCATATATTTGAAACCGACTTTAACCTATCAATGTAACATGGCACTTTTTCTTTACACCAGATATCATTAAATTCATTTTAAAAGATTAAGATGTAACTACACTTACCTAGTAAATAAATACAGAGAATAGGCCATACTGGACATGTTCCGTCCGTATCGAACAACCTCGTTCTCCTGATCCTCCCACTTCTCAATCTCACAGTTGGCATCAGAGGTGAGCAAACCCAGCTTGAGTCCAAGCTTTGCTATCTTGGCTTGCTCCTACAAAACATACATTTTAATCACAACAATGTAGTCATTACGTAAAAGGAAGATTAAAAGTAAGACTACTGCAAAGAAAAAGGTCTTGCCTCAGAGTCAGGCTTGTCTGGCTTTAATGATTTCAGGTTTGCGTTATTCTTCTGTGACAAGAAAAAGATTAGGGCATCTTAAAAACAGGTAGAGTTAATTGTGAAGAAATGCAATAGTCATAGAAAGCATAACAAAGTACCTGTAATAAAATTTTAATATAAAAATTTTCAGAACATACTGAAACTATATTGAACTGTTTAAGTAAAAACAAACAACTACAGTTGACCCTTGAACAATGTGGGGCTTAAGGGCATTGACTCTCCGCCCGCAGCCGAAAATCTAAGTATAACTTACAGTCAGCCCTCCATATCTGCAGTTCCCCTGTGTCTGTGGTTCTGCATCTGCGGATTCAACCAACCCCAGATGGTGTAGCACTGTAGTATGTACTACTGAAAAAAATGCACAAAAGAGTGGACCCCAAAGTTCAAACCCATGCTGTTCAAGGGTCAACTGTAATTGCAAATACTCTACTAATACGTGCGTTCAGCTTTGAAGAAGTAGTTAGTTAGAAATCTGGAGTTAGGAAAAGCAGATCTGTGTCCCAGAAACACTTAAAGACTTCTGCAGTCTTTTCATAGTCCAATTATTACACCCCCAAACCTCCCTGGCCTCTCTGTTAAATTATTCTTAGGAAATGATGTAATAAAATTAATCACTACATGTAGCTTTCAATATATTCCTAATGTTATGACTCTGGAATTCAATTCCTTTAACAAGTAGGCCTTTTTGAGGGCTAAATTTCAGCACCCTAGTTTCACTGACATCCAGATTCCTAATCCTATATGCCAGGTTATATAGGAGATTATACTTAGAATTTACGATTTAATATTTGAACCAGCATGTTTGATGGCCCCTATATTTGAAACAGCAAGTTTCTTTCTACGTAGGCTATTTAGAAATCAGAATATATTTCCCCTAGGGGAGAAGAAAACTTTGTACACTGGTTAGGTTACCAGACTGGCCCACAGATGCTTACTTACTTGTAGAAACAACTACCAATAGCAATGTTTCTTTGAAAAATATATCCAGAAGTTCTCTGGAGATGGCAGCCCAAGTTGGGCGGCATTCCTCTCATTCTGAGATCTGGTGGGAACTCCCCTAGCTGGGGCAGGAGTTCCAGAACAGCTGGGCTAGTAGGGCCAGGAGATGCAGGGAGCCATTTATTTTTTTAAAGGAAACATTTATTTAAACCATCCACACACACACATGCACACACACACACACACACACACACACACACCCCACAGAGTATATATTCACACACATGTACACAAAATACAGATTATGATAAAACAAAACACGCATGTGCCCACTTAGCTTAAGAAGATAATAGCTTTGAGGTATATGTGTACTTCTCCGTTTTTTGTTTCCCTTATTATTACCATGACTTATTGCTTCTGACCAGCTATTCTGTCACCAATTTAACTGCAGTAGAAGAGCCGCAACTTTTTCTCGTTTTTCTATCCCATCGTTTATATTTGTTCATTTAACATTGCCCTTTTGAAATTTTCTAATCCTGTTTACTATAGAAGAAATAGGAGAAGGTAAAGGACAGAAAATAAATACAGGGAATCTATAAAGAGGCATGGACACACACACACACACAGGCTGCCTCTTAGGTTCATTAGAAAATAAACAGAGATGACCAATGATCTCTTCGGCCCCTCCTTGTATAGTCACATCATCTGCATCTTCTTCCTTAGTCTAGCACAAAGCAACTTATAAAGCATTTAAGAAAGTTAAGAATACCCTAGAGGTTTTTAGGTTTTATTTTATTTAGAATCTTACAACCCCATCTTATTCTTTTAAATTTAGTTGTGTTTTCGTTATTTTTACTTTTACAAATTATTATTATCAAAGTGTTTAATGAAGACCAAAAGGGAATTGCCTGAAAAGGTACAGAAACCATCTTAATAATGTAACCAAGCCTGCCATCTAGTGGGCACTATTTTGCAATGCAGCCAAGATGCATCAGCTTCAACTGTGTAAAGCTAATAAATAAAGCATTTCAAGCCTCTAAACAGAATGGTTTATTTTCATCAAGAAAATTAAGAAAGTTATTAGTTTGCACAAAATTATTCCAACATGACCTTGTGAATTAGACCCAAGATATGAAGAACAAAAAGACCTCTGACTTCAGATTACAGCTTCTTATTAATCATAAGATCTGTTATGTATTCCCTCAATCCCTCAAATCTAACACAAATAACCAAACTGTGGGCTACATCTAGACTGCTACTCAGAATAACAATTCTGAACAGTCAACATTTAATATCCTAACTTTTTTTTTGTCATGTCAATCATTGGAAGTTGTGGGGGGAGCAATAGGCAACAAGAGCATAATTTGAATTCTGAATAAAAACATTCTCAAGAGTACAAATACAAAGGTTTTCTACTTACCATTGGCTTTGGAAGTGAAAGGTAGCCATACTTCTCTCCTACAAATAACATATATAACTTAAAACAAATTTTCTACTATTCACATTTAATTTTTAAAATATTATTAAATAAACAGAAATGTTAGCACATTAGTTTTGATAATTTAGTCTATTAATTACATGTGACTGAGAAATAAAATTGTAATTTGGTTGGAAAACATGAAAAAAAAATATTTGGTACAGACTTTGACGTACAGAATTGTTTTTGAAGCACTGTCTTCACAGGGGTATTATAAGTTTAATACTCCCTAAATCCTTTGTTTAATACTCCCTAAATCAACATGACACTTGTGCCATCTTTACTTCTGAGTTTACACCTCCAGATAAATTAAGTCCAGAATTAAGTTCAAAGGCCCTCTCAGCCCATGAGGATAGCAAAATAATCTCATGACAACCTAACTGCTGTCCATTTTCAATATCCAGAGCTTTTCTGCATCTCTACCAAATAAAGCTAATCCCCCAAAGACAGGAAAGCCTCATTATTTCACTGAAGGTGTGCAATATTATGCCTCATTAGAAGTTCTTATAATTAGCTTTTTTGGTTCTGAAAGGGGCTTTATATGGCATGATCCATCAGAAAAAGATTCATGTCCCCAGACCCACTTAAAATGAATCCCTAACCACTAAAGGCTAGGCAGATTATTAACTAACCTCAGGAGTAGGACTGGGGTATTTTCGAATTTGGATTAGACCAAACCCGGTTGTTATCCTCAAACTCTCCCTTACCTCTACATTCAATTAATCATCAAATCATACTAATATTACTTATAAAATTCTTAAATCAGTCCTCTTATCTTCATTTCCACTACTATCATGGCCCCATCATCTCTTGTCTGGATGGATCACTCCCTTGTTCCCGACTCATACATCCCCCAAGTAAGCTCATGTTTATCCACAAGCATGTTCCTCTTCCTGTTCACCCCATTTCAGTGAACAGCACCTCATGCGTCCAGTCTGCCAAGCAATAAAGTAGGTGCAGAGCTATGGAACCTGGTACGTCCCTATAAACTAAAGCTTAGTCCGATTAACTTCAAGATGGTGCAAATATAACAAAGGAAATTCAGCGTCCTTAAATAAGGGATAGAATCTGCAGGCTATGAGAGAAAGCTTCTTTTTGACGTTTATTTGTCTAAGATAATCTCAAATTCTAAATGTTGATACATACTTGTCACTAAGGAAAGGTGGAGTCTTTTTGATCTAGGTCCCTTCTAATACAAAGGCCATGGCCTCCCTGAAGGCAGAACTGGATGAAGGCAGAAAGGGAGGAAGACAAATATTGATTTTTGAGTTCTTTAAACAATCCCAGGAGGCCCTATTATGAAATCGAAGGGTCTCCGGGTAAGGGGACAATAACCTAGCTCTCAGACGGACTTCAAATATGCGAACACTGCTCTTTTTCACTGCTTAGCATGTTGTTTGCTACTTAATTGTTTGGCTAACTGATACTTGCAAACGTATCTAAGTTTCCTAGTCAGGAGAGTCAAGATATGCAGAGCAGAACTAAAGTGGCTAAAATAGAGCAAAGGTTTTCCAGTAACAGTTATAATATTAGTTATACCAGTAGCAAAGAGAAACCAGAATCTGAAGAATACACTCTGTCCTTTGCAGTGGGCAGGTGCGAGGAAACAGGCAGCCCCGTCCTAATAACCATACAGAACAGGAAGAGCAGCATTGTGCCACTGGACTCAGTTCAGTCAACGGTGGCTGACTCAGAGTTGGGCTTCTTGGCGGAAAAGCTATTCTTATGAGCTTCATGATAACAGTCAGGAAAAAAAAAAAAAAGCAATAAAAGAAATTAAGCAACTCTATCTCAATTAACCCCACATAAGTAAGGATGCCTCTGAACAGCAAGATACTACCAGTTAAACAATGGGTGTCCCATTGATCAAAGGCAGCAGTGTCCCACCTAAAGAGGAACTTCTGTTCAGCACTTAGGAAGTTAAGATAACCCTGATTTGTGGGGGACAGGTTACTCAAACCTAAAGAAGAGATCATTTACATAATATCCAGTTTGAAAGTAAAAGAAACCACAGTGACCACACAGGCCAAAAATAAGTATAGGATTTTCCTGTTTCAATTCTGGTCTATCTGTAGGGGACGCTAGTCTAGTGCTCAGAAAGACCAGGAAGCTTCTTCTCTTCACTTCTTAAACAAGTCTTATGGCAAAGTGATCATTCTTCTTTAAATATGGATCAATTATATCAATTTACCTTTTAATATATAAAACTTGCCTCACATAAAAACCCATGCAGCGGGGCTTCCCTGGTGGTGCAGTGGTTAAGAATCCGCCTGCCAATGCAGGGGAGATGGGTTTGATCCCTGGTCCGGGAAGATCCCACATGCCGCGGAGCAACTAAGCCTGTGCGCCACAACTACTGAGCCGGCACTCTAAAGCCCACGAGCCACAACCACTGAGCCTGTGCCACAACTACTGAAGCGTGCGCACCTAGAGCCCGTGCTCCGCAACAAGAGAAGCCACGGCGATGAGAAGCCCGCGCACCGCAATGAAGAGTGGCCCCCGCTAGCCGCAACTAGAGAAAACCCGCGCACAGCAACGAAGACCCAACACAGCCAAAAGTAAATAAATAAATTTATAAAATAAAAAAACATGCAGCTGTAAGTACTTTATCAAAGCATCAAAATGATATGCCATTCAGACTAGCTATCACAGAAATCTTTAAATGCAGAAGCATGGTAAGCATTTATTACACATTACAAATTATGTAATATCTACAAAGTCTACCATTCCCTGATTTTTAAGCAAATCAGCAATTACCCTAAATGGGTGTTTTTTTAAAAATGAAATGTTTAGATGTTCATAATCAGTAAAAATAAATATGTAATTTGATGTTATTATGGCTTTAAATGACATCTTAATTTAAAAAACAAACATGCTTGACACTAACAGAAGCCATTAGAAAGGAAATACATAAAAACACATGAACATAGATAACTGGATACACAGTACAATGGGAAATAAACAAAACTCCAAGTTGATGTTAAAATAAAGAGTAAAAATTATGCCTTCTGTACACTGTATGGTGCTATTCTACATGTTGTAGAAATACCAATGAACTTACCCACCAAAGGAAATATTCCAAGATTACGTAGTCATCAAGGAAAGAGATTCCATCCAAGTGGAAGGAAAGCAATTCGAAAATCAAATAACTACATTCATTTCATTATGAAGTTAGTAGAATTACATCAGAGAATTATTGTATTACAGAAGAGCATTTGTACTAAAACTAAAAAACAATTTATAAGAAATATAAAAATGACAATTTCAATAAGAAAACTAGATTGTTAATATTCATTCAAAGGAATCTACTATACTGTTGTACAACAAATTTTATTGCTTTGATACTAAAATGAAGGACAAATAATATTTTTATAATTTTTTGTGGAAGATACTTTACTATAAAAATAACCCAGTTGGGTTATAACACGTTATTCATTTTGCATCTGAGGTTTGACATTAAAAAACTAATAGTTACATTAAAATACTAACATATTTCAATATATAGACAGTTTCTCACCTCGTCTTCCTTCAAACACATCATTGATTTCTCTCAGCAGTGTTAACATGTCACTAATTTGGGATTCCCAGGCTTCACAGAATACATCTAGATTTTCTTTAGCAATTTTACTAGATGGATGCAATGTCAAAGTTTCAGCAGCAGAAATTATCTAAAGAAACAATATACACAGGTGTGAGTTTCAAAATCTTACCTCTCAGAATCATACTGGAAATCAAACTTAAGCCTGTACTGTTCATATCACTCAATAACACAACTACAAAGCAATTTCCACACATAAGCCCCATGTTGGGCAGTATGGACATACAAAACTTACTGTTTCTTATAATCTTATCTATAGATAAATAGTAGGCATTATTATATATAAGCCTTTATTCAGGGAGCAATTATCTTTATTCAAGGAAAGTTCTGTTTCAACAAAGTTATTTCCATAGCATAATTCAGAGTTATACTCTGACTACAAAGAGTGTACTGTATACTGCAGAAGAAGAGATGGTGTAGTAGTGGTAGTATTAGTAACAGTGGTAGTAATGGTGGCAGTAGTGGTGGTAGCAGTAGTCATAGTGATGATAGTAGTAGTGATGGTAGTAGCAGTATTGGTATTAGTACTGGTACTGGTAGTAGTGGCAGTAGTAGTTGTAGAGGTAGCAGAATCGGTATTAGTACTGGTAGTGGTAGTGGTGGTGGTAGTAGTGGTAGTAGTAGTAACATACGCATACACCTGTGAGGACATGGTAGATATATCCTTGAGGTACTGTGATAGGTGCTTGATATACATTAGTATTAATCCTCAAAAACACAAACAAAATACTATCCTTCTCAATAAGCAGTGTTCCCATTTTACAGCTAGAGAAACTGAGACTCAAAGGTACCAAGTAACTAATATATGACTCTTCATTCACCTGCTGTATGCCTAGCACTGTACCCATGTTCCAGGTGCTGGGGAAACAGTTGTTTCATTCTAAACAAATAAATGTTCCTCTCTTCATGGGGCTCATATTATAATGTGGGGAGACAGGTAATTAAAAACATGTAAGTAAATTATGAAATATCTTAGATGATGAACGATATGTACAAAAACAAAGGGTAAGGAGGATGGAGGGTGTTAGGCAGTCACAGTATTTTAAGTTAGGTGGTCACTTGCAAAGGTGGCATGTAAGCAAAGAACTGAAGAAGGTGAGGGAGTCACAGGGAAACCTAGGGAAAGTCGTTTGGGAATAAGGCGGGAACATTTCTGATACATTTTAACAACAGCCAGTAGGTCAGTGTGACTGGACTGACATCAAAAAAAAGGAAGGTCACCAATGGCCACGTGATGGAGAAACACGCACAGTAAAGATGGACTTTACTCTGAGTGAGATAGGAAGTCACTGAAGAGGTTTCAGAAACTGATATGTAATGGAAAAGAATACGAGAAAGAAAAACTAAATAAATAAATTAATTAAATAAATAAATAAATATATATATATATATATATAAACGGAATCACTTTGCTGTACGCTAGAAAACTAACACAACATTGTAAATCAACTATACTTCAATTTAAAAATAAAGAAAAGAAACTGCTATGGTCAGAGTCAGGCTGCCTTCGAGAGAATTAGACCTAGGCGCTCCTCCTGGGTGAGCATAGTCCCACAGGCACAGGCTTGACAAGCAGGTGGCAGCTTTCAGAGTAGAACAAGGTTCCCCATCTTCAGGGAAGGTGGGCAAATGGCTTGCCATGGACTACAAGCTAGATGCAGCAGTGTCGCCTTCTCAACCAGGAGCCACTGTACAGTGTGGAAACTGTTCCACTGTGCCCTGGATATGCCGTAACATTGTAAAGGAAATATAAAAATGACATTGCTAAAGCAGAGGTATCCAGAAGTAATATAAATTCTCCTAGAGGCATGTTCTGTTTTCTTAAATTATCCCTTTGTGAGACAGATAGTCAAGACTAGGAATAAAAGCTGAAGCTATGGGAATAGAAAAGGCTTCTCAAGTTACAGAAATTGACAGCAGGCTCTATCTATCACCATCCTGGAAAAGAAAATATACTTTTCCTAATATCCCTGCTGCAATGAAAACAGTAAGCAGAGAATTACAACCAAATAGCAAGTAGGGCCTGAGGATATAGCAAGCAGGGCCTGAGGATAACAAGAGCTGATTGTATGTGGCAGGAGAGTCAAACTTTAGCTCTACTGAAATACATTTATGGCCAAGGCAAGTAGTATGACTCCCAAATGGACAAGTAAATATTGAAGCCTTGGTTTCTCCCAATAAACAGAGATCCTCTGGTTATAATAAAATGCTCAGCCGATGGTCACTGCTGAGGGTCACTCAGATAGTTCCTGTTTCCGTGAGAAGCTTGTGATACTGTTCTCCACGGGGAGTATAAACATCCTTCCAGCATCCAACTTGGGTCTGCTAGAGGGCACACACCACCTTTGTCTCTAAGTTGCTTTTGCTGTTCTCAACTATAAATCCAGGAGCTCGACATCTACCATCCAATAATGCAATAAGGAGTAAGTCCTTTTGGCTGCCATGATGAATGAAACAAATACACCTGGTAAATTGTATTTCAGAGCTTAGACCTAAAAGGGAAAGGAACTTCTGTCCCTCCCTTTTTCCCTTAATTTGACAGACAGTATTAAATACGATATCAATTGTTAAAATGCTTTTGAAAATTATAAAAACGAAGTAATATTATAGAGAATTCAGAAAAAATAACTCACAATTCTCCCTAACAAGCAGAACTTTCATTTCTGCACATTCTTATAGTCATTTTCTTATATATGTACATTTTATATAGTAGCAATTATAGCATATAAACAAATCTGTTTCCTGCTTTTGTCACCTAACATTTTAATGAAACATTTTTTGATGTTGCTAATTCTAGTTATCAAAATTATTACTATAACATCATAATATATTATTTACCTAACTTAAGAGTGTTACTTTGCTTCCAGCTGAATCTTATTATAAGTAATGTAACAAGTATTGTTTTTATTTTTCTTTTAATCTCCTTATGTCCTTAGGAATTATTGGGTCAAAACATGTGAGTATTTTTATGGCTTATCACATAATGATAACTTAGTTTTCAAACATGTTATAACGACCTGTATTGTAAACGGCTTCAATTAAATAGATATAAACTAGGGCATCAATTAAATGGGCCAATCTCTAATTTGTCAGATGACTAGATAATCCAATGGAATGTTCTGGCACACTACCAACAAAAATTCCATTACCTTCATTTCGCTCAGTAGATTTGGCCCGTAGTTATGCAAAACCATTTGTGTCTTCCTTGTGCACAATTTGTTATGACACTCAGATAAAACATAATATGGAAGGAACGATCTGCTGTTGATCATACCTGCTGGCCAGTCACCTGAAATGTCTCCTCTGCATGTATACAGGTTATTTCAAGAGGTTCTGTCCCAGACACATGTCTCAGCAATCGACAGGTCTACAAAAAACCATTTCTACAGTTCAACTTTCTCATTCTTCACAATACATAGCATCATTTTATAATTAACAAAGAAAATAAAACATTAAAACCTATAAAAATAAATTTGTACATTAATAAGATTATTATAATATTGCATTGGTTACCAACGGATTCTCTAGGAGCAAAGCAGGAACAAATACGGGTTTATTAGCATTTACCCTACTGTTTCTACTTCCTATCTGATCATGGCAAGGTGGTCACAGAATATTAGAATCAAGAGGAATCCTGAAAGGACCTTGTAGTGCCCACATATTTCACGTATGAGGAAACGTGGCTCAGAGAAGGACTTATCCAAGGTCTCTCAGCTAAACTATGTCAGTTACCACAAGCTACACATTCTTTCTGCCAACAAATAACACTTCTCCCTGTCAATTAACACACCTTTTACTGGAGATAACACTGGATTAGGCAAGACTGATATAATGAGTAAAGAGCCTGTATCAGTGAAAATTTTTGAAAATAATTTTTCAATAATTTCTTGAGGCTTAAAACAGAAAATTAGGGAAAAATTTTTTTTCACTTTTTAAAAAGATTTGCTGCAGGATTCCTATAATTAGCAAGTTTGCCTGCAGTCACAATACTTGATTTATAAACAAAACAGCATCAGATCTATTTTAAAAAGGAGATGTATCTACAGTCATTTTAAGAATGCTCCCTAGTAGTTTTCAGATGTAAACAAATAAAGGAGAGGAAGCCAAGCTTAGTCTAAAAGCTCCTTCTAACCATTAGTATGTGAGACTCAGTGAGCATGGGACATTAGATAATATGAACAGAGCTAGATGGTTCATATCTGTGCATTAATATACATGTTGGCTGGGACGTACCTCATATATACAAGGGGATACATTCTTCACGTGCATGTGGGTTAAGTATACATTTCTTTACTAGCAGATGTCTGACATTCTCAATAGGTAGAAGGCTTACAATATCAATCAATAATTGGAATTATAACAAAAGGGGCAGGTTATGCATCAGTAACACACAACAAAGATTTGGGCAGAACAGGAGAGATTCCGAGAAGGAATACTGTGCTGAATGTCTTCTCTTTGTCCCTCCATATCCACTCTTTTTCCTTCTTGGGAGACTGACCTATGTGGTCTACAGCTGTTTGGCCAATGAGAAGCCCTAGCAATACAGCAGCAGGGATTTGGAGGGTAAGGGCCTTTATTCTCATGCTCTTTCCCTGCAGGCTGCCGTGGGCTGTCTCTGTGTCTAGTCCTGAAACCACAACTACTCAAGGCTCTCTGAAGGACTCTGTGCCCTTCCGGTTTCCAGAAACCACTCACTCCCCCCGTTAATTTGGTTGTAGGAGTAGTACCAGCTCTGCTGTCACTAACCCCAATTCCTGTACTCTCATGGTGTCCCCACATCCTATCCATGCAATTGTAAATGGCTCCTTTATTAAACCCTCTTAAGATTAACCTAATTTGAACGTGCCATCTCTTTCCTGCTGAGACTCAAAAGATTCAAATACAAACAGGGTCATACGATGTATCTCCACTGCTCTACTCCAAGATCTAATCTCTTGGATGGAATAAGGAAGGAGGTTAAGAAGGGCATTTGTGGGTTCCAGCATTTTTTATTGTTTTGTTTTAGAGGACAAATTGTTTTAAGAACAGATAAACATGATATTTTTAAAATTCCAAAGGCAAGAGAGAAAACCCTCTTATGAGTAAACCAAAAACTGTATTTGTGTTAATATTACCTGATGATAGTACAGCTTTCATTAAACTACAGTTTCTTTAACAAGCAACCTATTGCTCACCTCAACAAGCCGCTCTTTCTGTTCAGAGAGTTTGCAGGCATATTCAGCCAAACCTTCTAAATTTCCTTCTACTCCAGTAAGTTTTAATGCTTTGAGAACCACATGATCAGCGTGGTATTTTACCAGATCTGCTGCCAGCTGAACTGCTGTATTATGAAGCTGCAGATGTGGGGAGTGAAGGGTAATGAAAAAAAGACAACAAACAATAAGGTTTTGTGACCAAAAACCTCATGAGTACTTTAAAAACTAAAGAGTAGCAACCTCATATCAGTCCCACTTGATCTGCTGAAGGGTGTATATATATATATATGTATATATAAAATATATATTCAACAAATTTTATTAAATACCTACATTATCACAGGAACTGAACTAACTCAGTTTATATTGCTATCCACAGTTTTTCTGTCTAACTCTTGGGTCACAGGAGAAATGATGGATAAAAGGATAATGAAAACCTCAAGGTTTTATTTAACTTTAGGTGGAATGGATTTTAAGCATTGCTCACTCTCACTGAACATCTTTGCATACTATTTAACTCCAAAATCTTTTCTTCTCCTTATCCTGCCTTTTTAAAAAAATGTTATGACAGGTTATTTTGGGGTTCACCAGAAAGAGATCATTTTTAATAACATTGTCCTAAGGAAAATCTGATTTTTAATTAAGCCTATTTGAATGAAGTGATTCTTTTTTTCCTGGAAGTAATCCAATGTCCATTCAAATTGCAGGACTTTGTACAAAATTAACAATAGGGTAGTCCACATTCACCAAATCAAGTGAGAATAATTACAGTCAGAAACAAAGACATTAAAATGCATTTTCCTTTGGAAATTAAATGCACATAAGAATTCAAAAGATTTTGTTTAACCATCAGGGTCATAGAAAATAGCTAATGCCAGTCTTTTATTTTACAAACTATGAAACAGGTCCCTAGAGACTGAGTGACTTGTTCAAGGTCCCGTAAATCTTACAAATGGTTCTGGAGACTACTTACAAACTCCAAGGCAAGAAGGGTGAATAAACATGAAATTCCTGCTCTGTGCAAGGTACTGTAAGTAGCTTTACAGACATTATCTCCCTTAATCCTTATAAAAATTCTTCTAGGTTGATGTTATTATACCCATTTCAGAGGTAAGGAAAATGAAGCTTATGGAAAGCCACTCAGGCTATCACCAAAAGATTTTATGTTCAACTGATAGTCACAGTCTTAACAATAGTTTAGTTTAAATTGAATAGGCTGGAAAAAATGAGTAGGCTTTTTTTAAACCATAGAAGACCATATCCTTCTAATGTTTAACAGGATGTTAAAATGAAGGTTTCAACAGAGGTCAATGAAACATCACCAGATAATTTATATATGAAACTCTCCCAAACCAATTCATTCTCTTGAGCCCTTGACTCTCTTAAAAATATAAAAGAACAAAGAAATTAGAGATAAGAGAGAAGAAAGGTTTTTGTGAGGAGGGTCTTTCTGGTGCTTGCTGTGAGTCCCCTCCCAGGCACACCCCAAAATGGAGGGAGCAAAGTGGCACAGAAGTTACAAAGTAAGGGGCTGGTCAGGGGAGGCACCAGGAAAGCCTCTGAAGAGCACTCAAGTATTCACGACAGAGAAAGTCAGCTTTAAACATCTTCGAGCCCAGTGCATCTCATAAGGGCACCGGGCACTAAGAACTCCCCACTTCCTCTCTTCTTTCCCCGTGTCACAACCTGGCAAAGATCTGGAACAGAAGCTAGATAATAGGAGATGAAGGGCCTGAAAGAGAGACAAAAGACCACACTTCCCCCAAAGCCCTAGGTGGGCTAGAGGAGTGGGGAACAGGAGCAAAGCCCTACAATTGAATGAATCAAAATACTGATTAATAGGGCTTCCCTGGTGGCGCAGTGGTTGAGAGTCCGCCTGCCGATGCAGGGGACACGGGTTCGTGCCCCGGTCCGGGAAGATCCCACATGCCACGGAGCGGCTGGGCCCGTGAGCTATGGCCGCTGAGCCTGTGCGTCCGGAGCCTGTGCATCCGGAGCCCGTGCTCCGCAACGGGAGAGGCCACAACAGTGAGAGGCCCACGTACCGCAAAAAAAAAAAAAAAAAAATACTGATTAATATATTGGAATGAACATTCTCATTTTTGAACTGAGTTTGTGTTTTACGACCTAAAGCAGGGATTGGTGAACATTTTCTGTAGAGGGCCAGAGAGTAAATATTTTGGGATTTTCAGGCCACATAGTCGCAACTACCCAACTCAAATGGGCAGAACTGTGTCCCCCCAAAACACTTTATTTATAAAAACAGCCTGGCTGTAGTTCACAAAGCCCTGACTTAAAGTGACTTTCAATTACCTAAGAGTGACCAAATAAGTCATTAGATGATAAAGTTTTCATCCAGGGAACAGGGAAATCTTCACAGCCAAAAGAACATTTTAAAATATCAACTTTATTAAGGTATAATTTATATACAACAAAATGTACCAAGGGTACAGTTCGATGAGTTTTGACAAACATTTACACCCAAGTAACTACCACCATAATCAATATTTACGACACTTCCACTAGCACAAAAGGTTCTCCCATGCCCCTTTGTAGTTAGTATCCCCCCTTTTGACCCCAGCAGTCACTGACCTGGTTTCTGTCACTATAAATCAGTTTGGCCTTTTTAAGAATTTTTTCTACATAGAATTACACATACACACCTTTGTGTCTGATTTCTTTCACTCAGTGTAACGTTTAAGCAATTCATCCACGTTATTGCCCGTATCGATAGTGTTCTTTTTTATTGCTGAATAGCATTTAATATAGTTATACCAAAATTCATTTATTGATTCCCCTGTTGATGGATATTTATTTATTTATTTATTTGACCACACCGTACCACTTGCAGGATCTCAGTTCCCCAACCAGGGATTGAACCCACGCTCTTGGCAGTGGAAGTGTGAAGTCCTAACCACTGGACCACCAGGGAATTCCCTGGAAATTTAGATTGTTTCCAGTTTTGGGCTGTTATAAACATTTGTGTACAAGCTTTGAGAATGATGGCACTAATAAAACAGTGGCTTCAAAATAACTAGGTCAAAGGAAAACTTTACAAACATTTTCTGGGCACAGGAACATACTAATGCTAAGGCATTTTATATATACCATACAACATGACAACTTGAAAGGATTGAAAGAGGCTAGATTTCAAACTATACTTACTTCTTTCTTAAGTTCATTGAGGCTGTGACTGATTTTCAATATAGCGAGTTCCAGTTCTTCATCGATGCTCTTTGTTTTCTTTCTTTGCTAAAAAGTTTTAAAAGTACATGTGAAGAGTTAGCTTTTTCATCTTGTAATTCCAATTTTACTCAAACTACAAACATCATAAATTTTTAATATCATCTGTGAACTATAAGAAAAGTAGGGCTTCCCTGGTGGCGCAGTGGTTGAGAATCTGCCTGCTAATGCAGGGGACACAGGTTCGAGCCCTGGTCTGGGAGGATCCCACATGCCGCAGAGCAACTAGGCCTGTGAGCCACAACTACTGAGCCTGCGCGTCTGGAGCCTGTGCTCCGCAACAAGAGAGGCCGCGATAGTGAGAGGCCTGCACACCGTGATGAAGAGTGGCCCCCACTTGCCACAGCTAAAGAAAGCCCTCGCACAGAAACGAAGACCCAACACAGCAAAAATAAATTAATTAATAAACTCAATTTGTTTAGTTAAAAAGAAAAGTAGATTTTTAAAATTCATCTGTTTATGGTTAGAGTGGAAAAGAGAATTTTTATTTAGTTACATTTTTCTACTCTAAACAGGTGAATTTTTTAAATCTAATTTTCTTTAATAAATTTATCATGTCTAAAACTAATCTGTTTTACCTTCTGCCTGGAATTCTCATCTCTTCATTTTAACCTAGATAAAAATTAAAACCCTATTCATCTTCAAGTCCTTACATAAATGTTTCTTTCTCAGAAAGGCCTTCTTAGATCACACAGTTTAGATTAGACCCTCTTCTTACCCTCTCTAACCTTTTCTCTAAGTAATCAACCTAGTTTGCAATTACATACGTACTTTTGATTTTTGTTGTTGTTGTTATTTAAAGCCTATTTTCCTCACTAGGCCTTGGTAAGCTCTGTGAAGGCTGGGATCACATTTATTCTGCTCACCACTGAATGCACAATACCTGGCACAGCAAATAGAAGGTAGCAGGTATACAATTCTTTGAATGAATAAATCAGTTAAATGTCAATCTCTGCATGAAGCTTCTTGATTCCTCTAGATAAATACAAATTCAACCTCCTTTAAACCCTCTCAACACATGATCTGTACTTTCTCTTAGGACAGTTACAAAGTTTTTTGTACTCGTTTCACACCTTCCCACATTTTCTACATTGCAAAATTCTTACAGGCAAAGATTTTATCTTATTCATCTTTAGATTTTCGGTGCCCGGCATATAAAAGGTACTCAGTGACAACTGCTGAAAAAGTGAATGAACAATACATCTGACATACAGAATCAGAGATCCAAGTGCTTGTGAAACATGTGAAAGGTGCTAACTGCAAATTTAAGTATTGATAGAACTGGATGCCCAACACAGACAGCGCTTCCTCACAGAAACTCTTTATATTGCATGTTGGGCTTAAAATTTAATTCTGAAGCAATCTACACTTCAGATTAGATATCACATAGACAATTCAAACTAAACACAAAATACTGCTTTTATCCCTGACACCATTCTACTATAGTTAAGTTTTCCTGTTAATATGAGCATTTGCAATATTGTGATGCCAAGAAAATATGAGGGAAATCTGTGATTTATACTACATTCATAAATCAATCTCTTCACAAAGAAGCAGACTGCTGGACCCTCTCAGGCACATTCACCCTTCTTCATCTTTACTGCCTAAGCTTTTGTCCATGATTTCCAGATTTGTTCTATCCATGCTGTATGTTGTAAACCATGTTAAATACTTTTTTGACATATCCTAGGCCTAAGAAATAAATAAATGGTGCCAGAGACATGTCTCAGGGCTCTACCTTTCAAATCTGTAATCCACGCTCTAGAAGAGATTGGGTGCACACCTCCTGTGTTGTACCACTTCTGTCAGTCCTTGCCACTCTTGCCCAAATAACTCCCACGTTTGAAGCGCACCAGCAGCCTGTTTAAGGCTCTTAAAGTGGCTGCCCACCAGTCTGAGACCAGGAATCTGTGCGAAAGTGAAAAATCTTTCACCTGCCAGCTGGATCTACCCTGGTCTTCATTGCATCTAAACCTCAATAAGTTTTCTAAATCCTTGTGTCTATAAATCAGCTGTCCTCAGAGTTAAGAACTGTTCACATCTGAACGGCTCCAGCAGTAAGACTCAGGTTCCAAGAACCTCTAGGCTTGGTTGAACCTCTGCTCTTCACTCTGAAGAAGCATTTTGGGGAGGAATTTTCCAGAGGTGAGTCTGGTGGAAGAGTGGGGACGACAGGGTGAACTAGTGATGGTGATGGTGGCACAGAATCCAGACTGGCCAGGATGAGAAACAACAGGCCTAGAATACCGTGAGTGCTTATGGGAAGGATGCTTTGGCCAAGTAGGGGACAGAAAAGGAATGAGACACCCTTGGCCCACTCTGGACCACATTCACACTCCTGGTGGTGACGGCGCCTGCCACGACTCTCAGGGCTCCAGGGAAAAGCTATTACAGAAGATTTACTTTGATGAAATAAAGCTCTTACAGCTTCAATCCACACAGAAATTAACTGCTGCAGTTCCATCCTGGCCTGAGCTGACAGTTCCAAGATGCGTTCCCTGTGCTCGTGGCTGGTATAGGCACAATCAGTAAAGTCCTCTGTGCGCTCCAAGAGGGCGTCCAGCATCGCAGAGAGAGTCTCTTTTGACTGAAAATAAAGATTCTCCCGAAGAGTTTCAATATTCATCTGAGAACAAAAAGGATATACATCCACATGAGTCAACATTCCCACCTAACCAGATAGGCTGTACTTTCTCCCAGGGCCCAGGAAGACGCTAGCAATTTCTTTCCCTGTCTGAAAGCTCAGGAGAAATACAGCATCCAGGGATGACTTTATTGTCCACTAACCCAGGAGGACACATTGCTCGAGAGCCACCAATGGCCATGCGGAGCTTTATTACTATAGTCGTTAACAAAGCATTTCTACGAGATCAATGAATACTAAGGCAGAAGGAGCATTATCATGTAGCAACTGGTAGGAAAAATGAACCAGCTTCCAGGTAAAGGATTTGTATCTGACAAAATGCCAAGGCAAAGTCCTGGTAGATGTTACAGCCAAAAATGAATGTGTTGAGCCCAGGGGGAATGGTGTGGAAGGTATGGGGTATAGAAGGGACTAGGAAAGGCATCAATTTTTCCTTCATTAATTCAGCAAAACTAGTCTCCCTACATTTTGTCTTATGTCCCCAACAGTACCTCCCTGACCAAAACATTCTCTACCAGGGGACCTCAATCATCTTTCTAAAATGTACCTCTTCAGATATTGCCACCTCCCTCTAATTGGCTCAACACCTATGAAACCAAGCCCAAACTTGTACCTCATAACACAAAACCTTCCAGGGTCTTGTCTTTACATATCTTTCTAACAGTCTATCTCATCTCTCTGAGTTCCTAAACCTTCTTTCACTTCAGCCAGCCTGTGCTTAGAGTTCCCTGAAGGTGTGATGAACACATGTTCACCAGTACAATTTTCTCTCTCTCTCAGCTTTCTGAGATATGCTATGTCACTTCAACCTTATTTAACCTCTAGCCCTTGAAATATGTCACAGAAACTACCTGGGCTGAGAGGCAGTAGGTGGTGATGATCATGATTGTGGGCACAATTCTTGCTCTGATAAGGATAACTTACATTTGTTTCACACTTTAAAGTCCTTTCACAATTATCATTCCAAATTAATCCTTACATATGACCCATTTTAACATGATCCCTGAAAATACCAAGATTTGGGAAGGTCGAGAGGCCACAGGGAAGTAATAACTTCCCCTTCTCCTCCTGGCCCAAGTTATCTCCAGTAATCACTCTGTTCTATGGAGACAGGATTTTTCTTTTTTTTTTAAGCTAGGAAAGAACATGGATAAAAGTGAGGTATGGAATTGACAATGAGAACCTAAGAATTTGAGGATTTAAACAGAATTACAACATAAAAATCAGTCCACATACCATTTATGTTAAACTTTTTTATTTTCCTTTAAAGAAAACATATATATGTTTTTAAACAGCAACTTAGTAGAGTTTTTTTTTTGAAAGCCACTTATTTGCATGTTTTCATAAGATCTGTTCATATATTCGAAGTAACGAATAAAGTATCCAGTTTCCCTCTACAGATGCAAAGAATATAAGCACTGACAGTGAGACTGAGTCTATTCACGATCGCTTTGCTCTGCAGAATGCCTGCTGGCGAAGAGATCAGCAGCTGGAGCTGCCAGCAGCGGCCACAGGCACCACGCTGCCCTCAGTTAGCCTGGAACCAGAAATGCAGCGTCAAGAGGCCAAAGACCTGGCTCTACCCCCACTTGTTTCCTTACTATCCTTTGACCTTTGACATCTATCCCTTCAGCCTTAACAAAAAGAGAGAATTAGAACAATTATCTCTAAGATTCCTTTCAGTAATAAAAACTCTGAAAGAATGACTGGTCCCTGTAGCTTCCTCCCCCTCAGGAGGAGATGTGGGGTAGGACAGACAGCATATAAGCAGACTCAGAGGTATAAACTGAAAGGTCATGGACTTTGGGATCAGAAAGTCCTGGTTCTAAACAAGGGTTTTACCACATATTAGCTTTCCTCCTCAAAAACATGGGTATAGTAATATGCATCTAAAAGGGAAGTTAGAGATTAAATGAGAAAATACTTATTGAGAGAGCATGATGCCTAAAAATAAATGTTCTTTCCATTACTTTCTTCCACCCCATGTTCCTACTTAGATGGAAAGAATACCATCCCTGTCACAGCCCTGGCTACTAGAGAGGGAGGTAACCCTTAGCATATTAGAGAACTTCTCAGGGCCCTAGTTCTCCCACGTATTAAATGAGGGAGTTGTGTTAGACAATTCCCTGGGTCTTCCCGACTAGACACCACTCTCACTAAAGAGCACTGTCACCATCTCTGAGTTGTGATGAGTTCTGGCCTGAAACGGTGGGTATTCTGGAGTCAGGCTGCCAACTTTCAAATCCTAACTCTGGTACTTTCTAGCTAGCAAGTTACTTAATCTCTGTTTCTCAGTCTCCTCAACAGTATAATGGGAATAATAATAATAGTTCTTGTGAGATTGAGATACACACACACACACACACACACACACACACACACACACGCACATTTAAAGCACAGGGCTGGCACAGAATAAGTGCTTGATAAATGTTAGCATGTATTATTGTTCATTTAAAATCTTCAAGCATCATTAATGCTATCACTATTACTACAGTCTCAAAGTATCTATTCTATAGCACAAGGAAGAGCAGGGATTCCAGCAGATTCCAGATCTGCTGTCTGTAATCATCCATGATGGTATGGCATTGCTCTAGAGCTGGGAAGGGAACACTTCTAAACAGAGGACAAGAGGCTACAGCTAAACCATACAGCTAAACAGGGCCAGAGCAGCTACTATAACCCTAGACCAGTGTTCTCTGTACAAACTACCCTAAGCTTTATGTTACTGAATATTAAGTTTGTACACTGTGGCACTGTTTTAAAGACAAATATCTGCCTTTGTGAAGCATCTATTCTAAAATATTAAACAAAACTATGGATACTACATATAATGATGCTTCTTTGAAATGGCAAGAAAAAAAACAAAATATATTCTCTCTATTCTTACCTTGAATTCCTTAATTCCAGTAAAAATACTGATAGATGAAATGTCAGTCTCTCCATTTGGTTTGCATTCGGTCACAATTTCAATTACCTTATCCAATGCCACTTTCATTCTGTCAAATACTCCTTCTTTGTTTTTATGGGCTGATTCACAGTTGGGATGCCTGAGACACGTCTTTGAAACAATTGAAAATTTTTATGTTAAGATTTGGCCCATATCATAATACACAAAATCTTACAGAGAATATGCCATGCTAATAAAAATGGTTCTTTACCAAAATCTCCCGTGTCCCTGGCTCACCCAGCTGCTTCTCCTCACTAAAAGTGGAAGTAGGATGAGTAAAAAGCGACAGCAAGGTTAAGTGAAAAAGGCAGAGTGCAAAACTGTATCTTTATACTTTAGTATGTTTACTTAAAATTTTTGAAAAAAAAACAACAACCCTATATCTTCATCATGATTAAAACTTTTAAAATGTTGCCTAATATGTGCAAGAGCTAAAAAAAGAATGAGGAAAAATGAACAGATGTCTTATGACTGTGGATGCATCTTTGACTTTTAAAAAATGATGTAAAGGAAAAACTACTCCAGGGCCTAGCTGTGAACAGAGCCTTCCAAGCAGACTCCCGTGAATCCTGTTTCTGTGGCTTCACTGATGCTAGCATCGAGGCAATATTCCGAGCAGAAAAGGCAATCCTAAACAAACTGCTAATGAGATGTTTACTAGTTCTTTCTTGAATTGTACCAATTTGCTGGCCGACTGCTGTTTGAAATTACGAGCTCTTGATTGACAATTTTGTTAAAAGTAGAATAAGGACTTAGAGGTATGAATTTACAGAATAAACAAGCTAAGGGCTGACTTAATACTCCACTGTTACTTAACAGATTCTAACTTGCCTAGCTTTTTCTAGAGCACATGTGCTGGCTCCCCAATGAGACTAGCAAAACCCCACAGGCAGTGACCGTGTGTGACAGGCCTCCATTCACAGCACTTAATAAGCCATTTTCTGCTTAGTTGCTCAAAGCTGACTCATAGATTACCTGATGTTTGGAACTGGGGATGGAAGTTAACATTCTTGTTAAAGAATAACTGAAATTTAACTATTATAGCCCATATTCCAATTTATCAGTTTCATCTTTTTAATGTGTAAAATACATAAATTAGATGCATTTAATCAGGTTTTTTAATTAATTTACAACACAGTAAAACAAAAATTTTCTTACCTTTGAAGCTGTGAGAAGCATCATTGTACACTTTTCAAGAACTGCCCTAGCTGCTGCCATTTTTGCCTTTTTCTTTTCATCTTTCAAATCCTAAACATGGAATAAAACCACTGAGCAGTCTAGGATCATGTAAACAACTCAATTTTTTGAGAAATAATTTACTCCATAATAGCAATACTCAACAATTAAGTAACATTGTTTTAAAAAGTGACAAAGTAGGAAAAAACCCAGAATAAATGTTTTATAAAATGTCACCACTTCAATGTAAATATATCAACACAATAGAGTAGAAAGAAACAGCTGCCCTTATTAAGGGCAGCACAGCCAGGAACTGAGACCTAGGGAGAGGCTGCCATGTGGCTCATGTTCTGGTGGCCTGCACACCTGACATTATGCCCATGTAAACACACCTCACTCCCAACCAGAAACAACCATCCTATGCTTTACTTAATTAAAAGCGACTTATTTACTGAGCATTTGTGGACTATTATTTCCTTCAAAATAGACACTTAAAGCCAACTCTTTCAGGGATCATGTCTGATTAATCCCATCTAAGTGCATATTCATCTCAAGTTTTTTGTTGTTGTTGTTGTTTTAATCCTAAACTTAGCCAATATGCTGCTCTAAAATGTTCTTAAGATGTTTCTTGGGCATATAATTTTCCCCAACTAGAATATAAACTCTGAAGTAGGCACTGTATTTGGGTTTGTTTTTTTTTTCATTTGGTTTCTCTTCATATAGCCCTTGATATGAATGTGTGCTATCACAGAAGATCTCCAAATATTGCTGATTAAATCTACAACCAAATACTCTCATAATAGTTTGGTAACCATCTAAATCAGGGGTCGGCAAAAATTTTCAATAGAAGGCCAGATAATAAATTTTTGAGGCTTTCTGGTTCATTTGGTCTCTGAAACAACTACTTAATTTTGCCAGTGTATCATGAAAGCTACCCTAGACAATACATAAACAAATTAATATGGGTGTGTTCCAATAACTTTACTTACGGATGATGAAATCTGGATTACATAAAATTTTCACCTGTCATATTAGTCAATTTTTTTTCTCACTTGTCCATTGGATGAAAAGGCTTTTCTTACAAATAACAAGGACCTAAAGTTTGAAAGTGATTTCCTTTTATTTGTTTTAATAAATAGGAGTGGATTCAAAGTTACCCCTGTAATAATATCACTCTCATTTACTTGCATCCCAGTACAGCTTTCTTTAATAGGAAAGAAAGAAGCAAAGTTACATCTAGTAAATGAGAAACTGCAAAAAACTCCAAAGCTAATTCAGGTCACAAGGTAACATTCCAAAGGACTGTATCCTACATGTGATTATCATCCATTAGGAGCATCTTTCAAAAATAAAGGTTGAGGTCACTTCTAAAATTTCCATCCATTCCTTGTCTTTAACATACTGGACAGGACTTCTAGCAAAAAAACCTGTGGGTCTAGTTGACAATGCATCAAGTGTGTATACATAACACTTGTAAGCCATACCTTACACCATAGATTGTATGCTGATAGCAAGTGATCCAAAAAGGTGGCATCTCAATCTGTTAGAGGGCTGGTCCACAGGACGAAACATAGGCCTCATTAAACCCAAATGTCCAAGAAGCACTAAGTGAAGCATATAATCCAGCCTGCCACTTTCCAGGCCAATACCCACCTTCCAACTCCAGCTACAACCAGGAAAGCTCACGCCCCAAACCATGGCCTATGGGACTATACCAAAGCATCTCAAGAAGTGATCAATTATATATTTAACTTGACAGGATAAATACATGCACAAGTACCCCAACAACAAGAAAAAGTCAATCCTGGATTTGACATGGTTTTCCACCTCCCTAAACTTCAGAACTTACAGTGTGAATTGGGGAACAGACCTACAAAGACCTAATATCATGGTGCGGTTTGAAAACTACAGGCTTTAGAATCAGACATAATTGAGTTCAACCTGCTAGAAAAGTGACCTTGGGAAACTTTATTATCTTCTCAAGTTCAGTTTCCTCACGTGTGAAACAGTAATAACAATATCTACCTTACACGGATGTTCTGAGAATTAAATGAAATCATGAATATTAAGTAGCTAACATATAGCCAATGCAGATCACCCAATGCTTGGGTTATTACTATTAATCTAATATAGAACAATTATAGAAAGATATAATAACAGAATAATATATAACAAATTACAAAAAGAATAATAAGAGACATATAACAAAATACTATCAGGATATGTATGATGACTCATTTATTTGCCTGAGCCCTTGTAGAAGAGTCAAATGGAAAGTTCTGTGAAAGAGGAAGTACTTGAATTGGGGCTTGAAGGCAAGTATGACCTTTCCCAGTGTGTGAGGTGGGAAAATATTTAACTGTTATCTGTGAGCAAAAAAAGGCATACAGATCTATTTACTTTATCCTGGCTTATTTATGAAAGGCTTTCAAGAGCAAGATTATAGATTTAATAAGCAAAAAAACCAACCCAAATGATCACAAAGATCACACCTCTATCCAAATTGAAAAGTATAAATGTATTTCAAGATTTTGTAAACACATACATTTTGTCTATCTCCAGTAAGATGTGCAAACTCCACCATTTCATTTCCAAACTGACTGAATATTTGGACAAACTCTTGAAAGTTGTTCACTTTCTCCAGTCTTTCCATAGTTGCAAGAACCTGCAAAACAGACATTATTTTATTATCAGGTTTAGATGTGAAAGAGACTGAGACATCAAACCTGAGCCAAGAGAGGAACAAAAGAGAAGTTCTAAATTCTAGGGGGAAGTTGAGAAAGAGTCCGAGGAAAAGACAGAGAAGAAAGGACTCAGAGAAGTAGATGCAGATTCAAAGGTTAGAATCATCTAGGGAATGATTTCTTTTTAGGATGGGAAGACTTGGGCTTACTTGAAAATTAAAGGAAAAAGTAAAGGAAATGACTAAATATGCAAGAGATCATTTATGCAGCAAGGTCTGGAGAAGGCGGGAACGTGCAGGACTAAGGTAATCAAATCTTCATAGATGTAGGAGGCGGATAAGGATAAAAGATGATACACAGAAGCTTTAAGGTTCAGTGAACCAGAACTGGGGGAACCCCATCCTCCTCAGAAAAGTGGAAGGAAGGTCACCCGCATAGTAAGGAGTGGAAAGGGCGATTAGGGACTTCAAGAGTAGGAAGAGTTTGCATCAGTCAGAAACTGCCTGTGGTGAATCAGTTAATTGCCAAGAAGCTTTGGGCAGCCAGGAGTAGATAGAGAGCATGTTTGTAACACAGCCAACAGAGAACGTTATGTATTTTCTTGATATTTAGAAGTAAAGTAAATAGATGTGAAACATATTTTCAAATACTTTTCTCTAAAATAACAGTACTGGATTAGTTTTAGTCAGACCAAGATAGGTAAGGAAAACACAGATAGCCTGTGTTTACTTATTTTTAATGAGGATATGATGGATATTTGGCATGTTAATCTGCCCCAGCAGCTCAGGAAGCCTAGGCAATTAACGTAGATAAGGCAGATTGCCACCACTGAGCAGAACCTCCGTCTTCCAAAGAGAGGAAGGTTTGTTCCTATTCCTCTAGCACTGTCCGATTCACCGCTCCAATTTCTTTTTCTCTTTAAACTTACACTTTTCAATTCACTCAATACTAGCCAGGTAGTTTTGTCCTCAGATCAGTGGGAGGATCCCTTCCCTGGCTGACTGCCCTCCTCTTTGCCTAGGGGATTATCCAGGGAAAGAAGTGATTGGGACTTCCCTAGTGGTCCAGTGGGTAAGATTCCGCGCTCCCAATGCAGGGGGCCTGGGTTCATCCCTGGTCAGGGAAATAGATCCCGCATGCATGCCGCAACTAAGAGTTTGCGTGCCACAACTAAGAGGTCCACATGCCACAACTAAAAGATCCCACATGCCACAACGAAGATCCCGCCTGCCACAACTAAGACTCGCAGCTAAATAAATAAATAAATAAATAATTGTACACACCCTGGCTTCCCTGTTGACGGAGAAGCATGGCCATTATCTGAGAGACTGAAAGAAGTCTAGACTGGAAGAGTTAAAATCTATTCTCTAAATTTTATGATTATTAAGTAATATTTAGGAACTTTGCATACAGAAATTTTATAATGTGGATAATTGTGGTTTCAGGTAATTGAGCTTTTTCTGAAGCATATAAATTGTTACTGTCTGACTTGGGGGAAAAAAGGCACTGAGGAATTCAGTATTTTTTTTTTTTTTTTTTTTTTTGCGGTTCGCGGGCCTCTCACTGCTGTGGCCTCTCCCGTTGCGGAGCACAGGCTCCGGACGCGCAGGCTCAGCGGCCATGGCTCATGGGCCCAGCCGCTCCGCGGCATGTGGGATCTTCCCAGACTGGGGCACGAACCCATGTCCCCTGCATTGGCAGGCGGACTCTCAACCACTGCGCCACCAGGGAAGCCCGAAATTCAGTATTTTTATCAGCTAGGTTTCTACTACATACATTGTCATGGTGTTCAGCTTTTCTTCCCACATTTGTACACATGAAAAGTTTTCACCAATAAACCTCAACAAGTAGATAATGGTTTTCTGAGAAGAAATGTTATTTGCATTCAAAAGTTTGAGCCCAGTATATACATTTAGGAATTACAGGTATAGATGAAGCATCACTTTTAAACTGTAGACAGAATAATAAACAATTAAAACAGATAAGCATTGCTGAATTACCTGCAGTTAACCTAAAAAAAAAGAAATAACTTTTTGAACAACCCTGAAAGACACAAGTAGAAACATTAGAAAGGTAAGTACCTTATTTCTTGACCTTATTATCTGCTTAATGACTACTCGGTCTGCCAGCAATAACACTTTTGTCACTGAAGAAAGAAGTAATCTTGCAGCTTTTATAACTCCTGTTTTATCTGTAAAAATTGTGATCTGGCCATCAGATTCTGGACGATTCAAGCTGCTCATATCTGTAAGCGCTGCAATTGTTTCTCCTAAGAAGAAAGGCAAAGGGTGGGGGGTGGGGGGTTAAACTGGGAATAAGTCACACAAATTAAAATCCAGATTTTAATCTTTAAGGTAATGTGCTCAATGGGCAGAAACTCAACTTCGGAGTCTTATTTCAGGAATAAGAAATAGCTTCTTCTTGATGAACCTAAGGATTATCATATAAGGTTCTCTAATGGCAAAATAATGGTACATTCCTAAGAATTGTGAAAAACTGTTACATTCATCGAGTTTGAAAAATATTATAACTTTTGTTTCCAGCGGTACGGCAAACTACATGATCCCAAAAGCCTCCTGCTCTATAAAGTCAAGAAAGAGAGATCCCAGGAACCAATAACCAGGGAAGAACCTAAAAGCAGAGAAGTAAGCAGCTGCCCAGGCTTTGGCTAGGGCTGAGGGGGTAGAGGGAGCATCAGGGGGGCAGGGGTGGGGGTGGGTGTCACTGCCCATCTCCACAACCTGAAGGGGTTTGGGTTTTTATGGATATGCAGGGAGAGAAGACAAGACTTTGGGCCCCAGCAGGAGACATCCTCAGTGAAAAGTGGGCCTAGAAAAAACATCCCTCGGGCTTCCCTGGTGGCGCAGTGGTTGAGAGTCCGCCTGCCGATGCAGGGGACACGAGTTCGTGTCCCGGTCCGGAAAGATCCCACATGCCGCAGAGCGGCTGGGCCCGTGAGCCATGGCTGCTGGGCCTGCGCATCTGGAGCCTGTGCTCCGCAACGGGAGAGGCCACAACAGTGAGAGGCCCGCGAACCGCAAAAAAAAAAAAAAAAAAAAAAAGTCTCTTCTTCATTGTTGCTATGAAAATCTTTTGATTTCTGTAATAGCAATTATCCATCAATAAAACAATTCAAATATTTCTTGTCCCCCCAAATTAAACCAGACTGTAACTTTTTCCCAAACCTTACTGTTTAAATTTAAAAGTTTAAAAAAATAAACTTTTCATCATCTTGTAATGTTCAAGATCATTTTTAAGTCGTAAATAAGTCTGAGTACATAATGGATTGATTTTCTCACAAAAGCCCTCTTGTCAATATTATTACATACACCTAAGAGGTTAAGGATCTCGAGAAAAATTATCTGAATTTTAATGGACATATCACAAGGTATGACATAATGAGTCAGGATTCAGGAAGATTAGTCTGATAGAAGCATATAAAATGGACTAGAAAGGAGAGATTCAGAGCCAGGCTACTAACCAGGCAGCTATTTTAATTGTGAGTGTGAAGCAGTAAGGAACTTACTAGGATGACAGCCATAGGAATATAAAAAAGATGATTCGGGAGATACTGAGGGAACAAAATATAAAATTCGGACCTTAACAGTGATACGAAGGAAAGGAAAAGTGAAAAAAATGGCTTCAAGGTTGTAAACCTAAGTCACTTAAAAAAGTCAGAAGGGCATGGGAAGGGAGATGATAAATTTAGTTTCAGACAATCGGAATTTGAAATGATACAGGAAAACCCAAAAGATAAGCCATTACATATGGAGTGGTTACATAACATGACAACAGCTGAAGTTCTACTAACAGATGAAGTCTGTGGTAGACAGCCTCCAAGATGGCTCCCAATGGTCCCCACCTCCTGGTATTTTCATCCTTGTGTTCTCTCCTCCCACAGGATACCAGGGTTGGTATGGCAGAAGTGACAGTATGCTACACCCAACCTTAGGTTGTTAAAGACTCTGAGGTTGCCATCTTGGTTGCTCTCTCTGAGGGAAGCCATTTACCATGTTGCACGCAGCCACTACTGCAGAGAGGTATACATGGGGAGAATCGGAGGCCTCTGGTCAAGAGCCAGCAAAAATGTGAAGTTTGCCAATAACCAAGAGAGGGAGCTTGAAAGCAGATCCTGCAGTCCAGCCAAACCTGCAGGCCCAGCCAACACCCTGAGTGCAACCTCATGAGAGACGCTGACCCAGAACCAGCTGGTTAAGCTACTCCCTGATTTCTGACCCTCAGAAACTATGTGAGGGAATAAAATGTTTGTGGTTTTAAGTTGCTAAGTTTGGGTTAATATGTTACACAGCAATAGGTAACTAATACAAAGTTTATATAGCAAATATGAAGAGAAAAAAGAGGTTAGAATTAAACTTTAACGTACAGAGAAAGGAGCAAGAGGAAAAGTATCACTTTGTAATAGCAAGAAGTATAAAAATGTTTCCTCTGCACCCCTGGAAAATGTTACTTTTTCCAGTAGCTCTCAGTCATCAAAGATATTACATACGAGCTTGCCCATATGGCGTTATTTAACCTTTCCTTTTTCTGACTAAACCCCAGGCATTTAGCCCTAAGTGTGTGGGACGGTAACATTTGGTTAGCTCCACCAATAAAGTTAAATGCTTCCTTAACATTATAAAGTTGTTCCAAGTATAGACTGTTCAGAAATTAGTTCCCTGGAAAAGTCACAAAGCTGCCTTATAGTTTCATGGTTGTCATTTTTTAACCTGTTATATGTAACTAGTTAGTGTTATGTCTTAAAGCAAAAACTCAAAGTCGGTCAAATACAAATATTTATTGAGTGCCCACAGAAAATGTAAAACTTGACTAGAAGCCAAGTAAAAAGTAAAAACAGTTGCGGAGTGGACAAAATGGGTGGACTCAAAAGGTACAAACTTCTAGTTATAAGCTAAATAAGTCATGGGATGTAATGCACAGCCTGGCAACCATAGTTAATAATACTGTATTGCATATTTGAAAGTTGCTATAGAGTAAATCTTAAGTTCTCACTGCAAGAAAAAAAAATCTTGTAACTATGTGTGAATGTTAACTAGATCTACTGTGGTGATCATTTCACAATATATACAAATATCTAATCATTACATTGTATACCTGAAACTAATATAATGTTGTGTGTCAAATATACCTCAATTAGAAAAAAGTAAAAACACAATGCAAAAGTTCAACACAGGGAATGAAAAGTTAGAAATAATCATTACAATGACAACTAATATTTATTGAGCACTTTCTATGTGCCAAATACATACATGCATTATGTCAAAACACTGCTATAAACACTAACAATATCCCCACTTTATAGATTAGAAAACTGAGGTTTAAAAAAGTTTAGTAGCTTGCCCAATATCACACTGCTAGCAAGTGGAAGAGTTGGGATTGACTCCAAAGCCACAGTTCTTTATCACTACTTTACATTATTCCCCTCAAGTGAATATTAAATGGTCCAAAGGAGAAAATGACTACTATGTTTCTATGTGCTAGAAACATTCCAGGAGTGACTTAAGTCTTAAATTTGTATATGTTAAGAGAAAATAAGGCTTCCATATCCTACAACTCCAGGAGGCACCATTCTCATTATATTATCTGAGTGACCGTAAGAGGCAGTTCTCAAGAAGGGAAAGGGCACCTCACGTGAGAAGAGACAACAGGAGCAGCCCATGACACCAGACAGCATCCAAAAGACACCTGCATGGAGCTCCTAGGCTTACAGGACTTGCAGGGCAGCACAGTCTACTGGAGCTGGGGTAGGTGTACACATCCTCTTCTCACCTTACACTGAGCACGGTGACATGCTACGAAGCCAATAAGGTGAGGACTCAGGCTGCCCTTTCTTTTAAAAACCCTTACTCTTGCTTTAATTAAGGGTCTGCTTAAGAAACAGTAACATGAAAAACATCTCTACGTTTTCTGTTGAATTGTCCACGGCATTATGTAATAATGTCTCTTGTATAAGTGCCCACACAATTTAGTTCCAGGAAAAAAAGTCACTTTCCTCTTGACAAGCGGTTTGTTTCCTTTCAACAAACAATGAGAATTATATAACCCCTTCTTTCCCACATTTCTTGTCTTGCTTTCCAGGAAGTACAAAGATAAATTTCATGTTTAATTAGAGTAACAATGTTGGCCAAAGTTTCTAGTATATTTATTTTCATCTCCTATTTTAATGGGTTTATTAAACATATGTTTAATTGTTAACTATTTTACATCTCTCTCTCTCTCTCTCTCTCTCTTTTTTTTGGCTACACCCTACGGCTTGCAGGATCTTAGTTCCCCGACCAGGGACTGCACCCGGGCCACAGCAGTGAAAGCACTGAGTCCTAACCACTGGATCGCCAGGAAATTCCCTTAAATCTCTTTTAATATGTAGGCAAAACATAAATTATGAATAGAATAAGGCCATCCCCCTTCCCTACATAAATCTATTCTATATCTTAGTGATGGCTAGAAACCCAAGAGTCAAGTCAGAATCCTCCCTTTGCTTTAGCCAATAACCAAGTTCTATCATTTAATCATCTCAGTGAATATTTAGTGTACTCTTTCTGGTTTTCATATCCCTAACACACTGTCTTGGTTTAGCCTGGTTTACTGGAAAAGCTTCCACATTAATCTCTCTGCCTTTAGTCTCAACTCTCTCTCAATCAACCCTCATTTGTTCATTTCCTCCGTACTACCAGAAAGATTTCTAACACAAATTTATTGTCTTTCAGCTGGCCCCAAATTCCTCAATCTATCAAGTATAGAATAGTACCTGAAGTCATTCATATAACATTAGGGCCATGTATTGCCTGGTTGGCTCCTCCACATTACTTGGCCTTATCTCACCCACTCCCTTCCCCCCATGATGACCCTCCAAACATACCTGCTCCTCTCTCAGGGTTGCCCATCTCAATTAAGAGCACCACCATTTACCCATCAAACCTTGGAGTTATCCATGACTCTTCTTCCCATCACATCCCACATCCAAACTATCAGCAAATCCTACCAGCTCCACCTTTTCAATATAACCAAATGCAACTCCTTTTCACCACCTCAAGTGCTATCACTGGGTCTAAGTCACCATCGTCTATCACCTGAACCACTACAACAGCCTCCTAACTGGTCTCTGATTTCACCCCCATACCTCCTAAAATCTATTCTCCCTACAGCAGCCACCAGGGATCCTTTTAAAATATAAATGAGATTATGTCACCATCCTGCACAAAACCTTCCACTAGCCCCACTGTGACACTTAGAACACGGCCCAAAGTTCCTATCTTTGCCTAGAAAGCCATACCTGTTCTTGCTCTTCTCCTTGCCTGGAATGTCCTTCCCCCAGATATTCATATAGTTGGGGTCCTCACTTCACTGCAGTCTCTGCTTCAGTGTTACTTCCTTAGAGAGATTTCCTGACTCCACCCCCCGATTTCAGTAGTTCTCAACTGGGGGGGCCATTCTGATCCCTCAGAGGACATTTGGCAATGTCAAGACATTTTTGGCTGTCACAATGGGGGAAGAAGGGATTTACAGGCATCTGATAGGTAGAAGTTAGGGACTGTACAATGCTCAGGGCAGCCCGCACCCCCAACAAAGAATTATCAAGCCCAAAATGTCAACGGCATCAAAGTTGAAAAACCCTGCCCTCCCTAAAATATACCTCCTTTGGTCTCCTAACCCTTATTCTGCTTTACAATTTTCTCCATGATAACTGTCGCCACCTGTCCTTATGCACATATCTATTTATTCATTTGTTTATGGTCTCCCTCACTAGAATGCAAGCTCCACGAGGGCAGACTATATACTGATTTCTATGTGGCTATATCCCTCTGGTCTAGAAGAATGCCTGGCATATGGCCAGCACTGAGTAAATATTTATTTAAAGAATAGGTGGATAAATGACACTTTAACAAAGCTGAATTATCTGTATCCGTCAAAACTCCCCAGGTTCTCTCAAACTTCTATGCCACCAGTTATAGACTTGTGAGACATCAGGAAATCTGAAGTCAGATTTGTCTGATGTAGAGACAGGAACAGGCTTATTTTTATTTCCATTTCCTACATGATGGCAAATAGGCTAATATGCTCCTTGACAGTAGAGTCCATGCCTCATGTTCCTTCTATACCTCTTGCATTCAATGGCTGATGGCCAGGATGGTAGGCTTCTACCCTGCCCAGTGAAAGAATTCAATGTTTCAGATTTAGGACTTAATCCAAGAGAAATTCAATATTCCTGGACGCTAATCTAGGGCTTTAATGACCCAGGCATCAGTAATAAAAGGGCTAAAACACAGTACACATCTTTACTCAAAATAAGACAATAATTTGTCATGATATCCAAAGCAAGAAAATTGGTATAAATAGGCTTTAACATACCTGCTTGTTTAGCTTCAATACAGGCAATATTTATTTCTTCTTTCAAGTCCCAGTTTTCATTGGCTATAGCTTCCCCTACTTTAACAAATCTTCCAACTGCCAAGTTTACGGCTTGTCCTACACGCTGAATTGCTTGCAGAGTTTTATCAGACTTTTTGGTATTATCTTTATGATTAATAAGTGTGGTGATCTAAAAATAAAAGATAAAAGCAACCTGCTTAAATTTTATCTCAATACTTTTTTTTAAAGCTGTATCACAATGGCCAAGAAAATTAAGCCCAGCATACTACACTAGCCTAATACACTAAATTAATTGATAGTTTTAATGCTTCAACCCAAAGACAACGAGCAAATCATCTTGCAACCCTCCTGAGGACAACATTTCCATTAATAACAATTCTAAGTTTACCTGAGGGCAGTTATCCAGGGCACAAAGTTCTATAAGCCCTCTAGACATTTCAACAAATCTTAAAGACAGGAGAAAAGTAGGAGAAGGTGGATCATTACATTCAAAGAATCCACATAAAACCAAAGCACGTCAGGTCTAGATTCCTCTACTGTGACTTGAGCTACTGCGAGAGCAGAGACAGCATCTTCTTCACCGCGCATTCCACTCCACTGCCTAGCACAGTGTGTAGGTTGTACAAAATGGTACATGAACCATACTTGTTTACACTTTAGAAGGACCACTATAATCTATGTTTTATACTTCTCTCAGTTTTGTTGCAGACTCAAAGTAAACGAAATACCAAGACCTTTAACACTTGACTCCAGGCCCTGAAATAAAATATAAAAGGTGACAAGTTAAGCTGGTTGAAACAAATACAAATCTTCAAAATGTCCTAGAAAATCAGTACCTGAACTATAGTGACATATGAAAATATTTAAAGAATGTTACATGAAAAATATAAATCCCAAATGGTACATGTCCATTGTGTATAACTTTGAAATGATTTATATAAATATATTAACAAAGACAAGAATAGTGAATTAAGAGAAGAGGAAGGGACTTGCCCTTTGAGTGGCAACTACGTGCCAAGCACTTTATGTGTTATGGTATTAATAATTTAGAGTCAGGAAGGCCTGGGTTTGAGCCTTGGCTCTGCCATTACTAACTAAATGACCTAGGGAAATGTACTTAACCTCTCTAAATTTCCTCATCTATAATATTATCTTCCAAATTTTGAAAATTTCCTAGAATCCAGGTCCTGAGGATGCATCACTGAACAAGACTAACACAATCCTGCCCTTATTCTGTTTACAGTCTATCAAAATAACAATAATCCAATTGTACAAAATATATTTGTTGCACACCTATCATATGTCAAACAAAATTCTAGGCAATGATGAAACAGCAATGAACAAGGAAGAAAAGGCCCATATTCTCATGGACCTTACATTCTAGTGGGGTGAGGGGAGACACAATAATTACACACATAGGTTAAAAAAAAATTAATGTAAATGCTATGCAAAATATTAAAATAGGACAATGTGATAGAAAGTCTCTGTGTAGCTACCTGAGATTAGTTGATCTTCCTTCTATGAAGGAAGTGGGATTGCTGGATCATATGGTAGTTCTATTTTTAAAATTTTTTGAGGAATCTTCATACTCTTTTCCATAGTTGCTGCACCAACTTACATTCCCACCAACAGTGCACAAGCATTCTCTTTTCTCCACATCCCCACCATCACTTATCTCATCTTTCTGATGACAGTCAATTTTAACAGATGTGAGGTAATATCTCATTGTCGTTTTGACTTGAATTTCCCTGGTGATTGGTGATTTTAAGCATTTTTTCATGTACCTGTTGGCCATCTGTATGTCTTTTGAAAAATGTCTATTCAGTTCCTCTGCTCATTTTTAAATCAGATTGTTTGCTGTACAGAAGCTTTTTAGACTGATGTAGTCCAACTTGTCCATTTTTGCTTTTGTTACTTGTGCTTTTGATGTCATATCCCAAAATCATTGCCAAGACCAATGTCAAGGAGATTTTTTCCCTATGTTTTTGTCTAGGAGTTTTATGGCTTTGGGTCTTACACTTAAGTCTTTAATCCATTTCAAGTTAATTTTTGTGAGTGGTATAAGATAAGGGTCCCATTTCATTCTTTTACATGGGATTATCCAGTTTTCCCAAATCATTTATTGAAGAAGCTATCCTTTACCCATTGAGTATTCTTGGCTCCCTTGTCAAATATTAGTTTACTATGTATGCATGGGCTCTGGATTTTGTTCCAGTGGACCATGTGTCTATTTTAATGCCGGTCCCATACTGTTTAATTACTATAGCTTTGTAGTATAGTTTGAAATCAGGAAGTGTGATGCCTCCAGCTTTTTTCCTGTTTCTCAGGATGTCTTGGCTAGTTGGGGTCTTGGTGCTTCCATACAAATTTCAGGATTGTTTTTCTATTTCTGTTAAAAATGCCATTGTAATTTTGATAGGAATTGCACTGAAGCTATAGATAGCTTTGGGTAGTATGGACATTTTAATACTAATTCTCCTGACCTATAAACATGGCTTATCTTTCCATTTACTTGTGTCTTCTTCAATTTCTTTCATCAAAGTTTTAGAGTGTTCAATGTACTGATCTTTCACCTCCTTGGTTAAATTTATTCTTAAGTATTTTATCATTTTTGATGCTATTGTAAATGGTACCATTTTATTTCTTTTTCAGATACTTTGTTTTTAGTGTATAGAAACACAACACCAATTTCTGCATGTTGATTTTTTTAGCCTGCAACTTTAGGAATTTGTTTATTAGTTCTGACAGTTTTTTGGTGGAGTCTTTAGGATTTCCTTATATATAAGATCATGTTATCTGCAAATGGAGATAATTTTACTTCTTCCTTTCTGACTTTGATGCCTTTTATGCCTTTTTGTTGCCTGACTACTCTGGCTAACACTTCCAGTACTATATTGAATAGGAGTGGTGAGAATGGACACCTTTGTCTTGTTCCTGACATTAGAGAAAAAGCTTTCAACATTTCACTGTTGAGAATGATGTTAGCTGTGAGCTTATAATATATGGCCTTTATTATGTTGAGGTACATTCTTTATATACTCAATCATGAAAGAATGTTAAATTTTGTCAGATGCTTTTTCTGCACGTATTGTGATGATTATATAATTTTTCCTTCATTTTATTAATGTGGTGTATCACATTTATTGATTTGCGTATATTGAACCATCCTTGCAACCCAGGGATAAATCCCACTTGATCATGGTGTATGATCCATTTAATGTGCTACTGAATTCAGTTTGCTAGTATTTTGTTAATAATTTTTGCATCTGTATTCATCAGGGATATTGGCCTATAGTTTTTTGCTGTTGTTGTTTTGGTTTGGTTTTTTCCCTTATAGTGTCCTTATCTGGCTTTGGTATCAGGATAACGCTGGCAGAGACCACACTTTTAAGTACTACATTATAATGCCCCACAAAATCCCAATGAAATAGGTACGAATATCATCCCCATTTCAGAAATGAGAAAACTAGACAGCATGGAGAGTAAGGAAATTAGACATCAAGAAGAGTAGGAGATTTAAGATTTAAATCCAGATACTCTGACTCAAGAGCCTAGCCTCTTCACCACTTAGCCAACCGGACTTCCCTGCCTCTGACTTCTCAACTGACAAGAGGATTAAAGAAAATGATGTGGTATCATATTTAACATAGTACCCAGTTTAAGTACTCAGAGGCATATTATCATTAGCTCTCTTATTTAATCCTTACATACTATTCAAGATAAGAAAACTGAGGCTGAGTGAAATTAAGTACTTGGCTTACACAGCTAAGAAGCGGCCTAGTTTAGAATTTGAACCCAGGTTTATCTGACACCAAAGTCCACCCCATACTCTTTCCTTTAGTGGAGCTTTTCAATCTTCCTGGGTTTTTTGAGTGTTTTTGTTTTTGGAGGGAAAAATACTTTCTTCAAGATAAAATATTACCTAAAATTACTAGGTAGTCCATCAAAGAAGTGTTTCTATGGTTGAATTTTGAGGATAACTATGGATTATGGGAAGCAGGGAAACAAATATGAATACTATGAGCACCAGCTTAGTTCTTCTCCACACCTGATACATCCTAGGGAACTCTTAGTATCACCTGGAGAACAGAGAACTTGACCACCACTGACTGTTCCAAACAACCATGTTGGAAGAAACTCTGGAGAAAAGAAGTTTAAGTTGTTTTTATTAAATCCTTTATAAAGTTTAGACTTTTCAATTGTAAAGAAAAGATCCTGCAATTAGGCTAAAATACCAACTATTGTTCAGTTCTGAAACACACATTTTGCTTTCACTACAAGCATCCTCCCCAGTGCATAATTAGGTGTGGCTATCTTCCTTTTACTCAAAGCACTCTGCAAAATATTCAGTCCAAATACAGGTCTGCATTTCAAATTGAATTTGGAGGAGCCAAGTCAATTTATAAAATTTCTTATTAAAAGGTCTATGTATGGGACTTCCCTGGTGGTGCAGTAGCTAAGAATCCACCTGCCAATGCAGGGGACACAGGTTCAAGCCCTGGTCCGGCTTGACCACAACAACTGAGCCTACGCTCTAAAGCCCGCAAGCCACAACTACTGAGCCCACATGCCACAACTACTGAAGCCCGTGCACCTAGAGCCCGTGGTCTGCAACAAGAGAAGCCACCACAATGAAAGGCTCGCGTGCCACAACGAAGAGTAGCCCCTGCTCACCGCAACTAGAGAAAGCCCGCACACAGCAATGAAGACCCAACACAGCCAAAAATAAATAAATAAATAAATTTATACACAAAAAAAGGTCTATATATGTCCTAAAATTATTTTCAAATTTTTTAAAAGGGAGATCCAAAAAGTTATACGTGTTGATTGTTTTTAAAAATGGGAAGGGGTAATATAGGAAAGCCCTAAGAAATAAAAGTGACCCATAATCCCACCACCTTGTGAGCAACTTGGCATAGTTCTTTTCAGTCTTGCTTTCTACATAGACATACTTAAACACAGTTTAACAAAAGTGAGACCAAACTTCCATGTCCTTATCAAGCAAAAAATAAAACTAGTTAACGTTTAACATTAAGCACAACAGCAAACGCTATCTGATGTGCTTTACATGTACTGATTCAATCAATGCTTACATCTCTGTGAGGTAGATACTGTTACTACCCTCATCTTACAGATTAAAAACCTGAAATTTGAAAAGGTTAAGAATTTTCCCAAGGTCACAAAGGCAGTAAGTTGCCTCTCAGTCGCTACAGAGCCTCTTTCCTCCCAGGATTACGTTAAGAATCAGGGGAGGCGTGGCAAGTCCCACGGCTGAGTGCTCCCAGAGCTGGGGCCTGCTCCCCACATATGCCTGAAGGAGCTGCAGGGGCCATGGGCATAGGCAGAGAACCTTGCAGGATCTTACTTCCCAGGCTGGAGGTTGGGCCCAAGCTCCTATGGCGGGGGCTCCGAGTCCAAACCGCTGGACTAACAGAGAACCTCAGACCCCAGGGAATGTCAATCGGAGTGAAGCCTCCCAAAGGTCCTCATCTCAGCACCAAGACCCAGCTCAATCTAACTGCCTGCAAACTCCAGTGCTGGATGTCTCAGGCCAAACAACCAGTAAGACAGGAACACAGCACCACCCATCAAAAAAAAAAAAAAAAAAAGAAAAGAAATGACAAAAAAATATGTTACAGACAAAGGAGCAAGGTAAAAACCTACAAGACCAAATAAATGAAGACGAAATAGGGAACCTACCTGAAAAAGAATTCAGAGTAATGATAGTAAAGATGATCCAAAATCTTGGAAACAGAATGGAGAAAATACAAGAAACATTTAACAAGTATCTAAAAGAACTAAAGAGCAAACAATGATGAACAACACAATTACTGAAATTAAAAATATTCTACAAGGAATAAATAGCAGAATAACTAGGGCAGAAGAACAGATAAGTGAGCTGGAAGATAAAATGGTGGAAATAACTGCCAGGGAGCAGAATAAAGAAAAAAGAATGAAAAGAATTGAGGACAGTCTCAGAGACATTTGAGACAATATTAAATGTACCAACATTAGAATTATAGGGGTCCCAGAAGAAGAAGAGAGGGCTTCCCTGGTGGCGCAGTGGTTGAGAGTCCGCCTGCCGATGCAGGGGATGCGAGTTCGTGCACTGGTCCGGGAAGATCCCACATGCCGCGGAGTGGCTAGGCCCGTGAGCCATGGCCGCTGAGCCTGCGCGTCCAGAGCCTGTGCTCTGCAATGGGTGAGGCCACAACAGTGAGAGGCCCGCGTACCGCAAAAAAAAAAGAAGAAGAGAAATAGAAAGGGTCTGAGAAAATATTGGAAGAGATTACAGTCAAAAACTTCCCTAACATGGGAAAGGAAATAGTCAATCAAGTCCAGGAAGCACAGGGAGTCCAATACAGAATAAATGCACAGAGAAACACACCAAGACACATATTAATCAAACTATCAAAAATTAAATACAAAGAAAAAATATCAAAAGCAGCAAGGGAAAAGCAACAAATAACATACAAGGGAATCCCCATAAGGTTATCAGTTGATTTTTCAGCATAAACTCTGTAAACCAGAAGGGATGACAGGACATATTTAAAGTGATGAAAAGGAAAAACCTACAACCAAGATTACTCTACCCGGCAAGGATCTCATTCAGATTCGATCGAGAAATTAAAACCTTTACAGACAAGCAAAAGTTAAGAGAATTCAGTAACACCAAACCAGCTTTACAACAAATGCTAAAGGAACTTCTCTAGCCAGGAAACACAAGAGAAGGAAAAGACCTACAAAAACAAACCTGAAACAATTAAGAAAATGGTAACAGGAACATACATATCAATAATTACCTTAAATGTAAATGGATTAAATGCTCCAACCAAAAGACACAGACTGGCTGAATGGATACAAAAACAAGACCCGTACATATGCTGTTTACAAGAGACCCACTTCAGACCTAGGGACACATACAGACTGAAAGTGAGGGGATGGAAAAAGATATTCCATGCAAATGGAAATCCAAAGAAAGCTGGAATAGCAATTCTCATATCAGACAAAATAGACTTTAATATAAAGACTATTACAAGAGACAAAGAAGGACACTACATAATGATCAAGGGATCAATCCAAGAAGAAGATAAAACAATTGTAAATATTTATGCACCCAACACAGGAGTACCTCAATACATAAGGCAAATGCTAACAGCCATAAAAGGGGAAATTGACAGTAACACAACAAAAGTAGGGGACTTTAACACTCCACTTTCACCAATGGCCAGATCATCCAAAATGAAAATAAATAAGGAAACACAAGCTTAAATGGCATATTAAATAAGATGGACTCAATTGATATTTATAGGACATTCCAACCAAAAGAAACAGAATATATTTTCTTCTGAAGTGCTTATGGAACATTCTCCAGGATAGACCATATCTTGGGTCACAAATCAAGCCTTGGTAAATTTAAGAAAACTGAAATCATATCAAGTATCTTTTCTGACCACAACGCTATGAGACTAGGTATCAATTACAGGAAAAAAACTGTAGAAAATACAAATACATGAAGCCTAAACAATAGGCTACTAAATAACCAAGAGATCACTGAAGAAATCAAAGAGGAAATCAAAAAATACCTAGAAACAAATGACAACGAAAACACGACAACCCAAAACCTATGGGACGCAGCAAAAGCAGTTCTAAGCGGGAAGTACAATCCTACCTCAAGAAACATCTCAAATAAACAACCTAATCTTACACCTAAAGCATTAGATAAAGAAGAACAAAAAAAAACCCCAAAGTTAGCAGAAGGAAAGAAATCATAAAGATCATATCAGAAATAAGTGAAAAAGAAATGAAAGAAACAATAGCAAATATCAATAAAACTAAAAGCTGGTTCTTTGAGAAGATAAACAAGATTGATAGACCATTAGCAAGACTAATCAAGAAAAAAAGGGAGAAGAATCAAATCAACAGAATTAGAAATGAGAAAGAAGAAGTAACAACTGACACTACAGAAATACAAAGGATCATGAGAGACTACTACAAGCAACTATATGCCAGTAAAATGGACAACCTGGAAAAAATGGACAAATTCTTAGAAAAACAAAACCTTCCGAGACTGAACCAGGAAGAAATAGAAAATATAAACAGACCAATCACAAGCACTGAAATTGAAACTGTGATTAAAAATCTCCTACAAACAAAAGCCCAAGACGAGATGGCTTCACAGGCAAATTCTATCAAACATTTACAGAAGAGCTAACACCTATCCTTCTAAAACTCTTCCAAAATATAGCAGAGGGAGATGGAGAAAACTATAAGACATTGATGAAAGAAGTTAAAGATGATACAAACAGATGGAGAGATATACCATGTTCTTGGATTGGAAGAATCAACATAGTGAAAATGACCATATTACCCAAAGCAATCTACAGATTCAATGCAATCCCCATCAAACTACCAATGGCATTTTTCACAGAACTAGAACAAAAAATTGCACAATTGGTATGGAAACACAAAAGACCCCGAATAGCCAAAGCAATCGTTTTTGCAGTACGCGGGCCTCTCACTGTTCTGGCCTCTCCCATTGTGGAGCACAGGCTCCGGACGCACAGGCTCAGCAGCCATGGCTCACAGGCCCAGCCGCGGTGGGATCCTCCTGGACCAGGGCACGAACCTGTGTCCCCTGCATTGGCAGGTGGACTCTCAACCACTGCACCCGAGGGAAGCCCCGCCAAAGCAATCTTGAGAAAGAAAAACGGAGCCAGAGGAATTCAGACTATACTACAAAGCTACAGTAATCAAGACAGTATAGTACTGGCACAAAAACAGAAATATAGATCAATAGAACAGGGTAGAAAACCCAGAGATAAACCCAGGCACATATGGTCACCTTATCTTTGATAAAGGAGGTAAGAATATACAATGGAGAAAAGACAGACTCTTCAGTAAGTGGTGCTGGGAAAATTGGACAGCTACATGTAAAAGACTGAAAATAGAACACTTCCTAACACCATACACAAAAGTAAACTCAAAATGGATTAAAGACCTAAATGTAAGGCCAGACACTATCAAACTCCTAGAGCAAAACATAGGCAGAACACTCTATGACATAAATCACAGCAAGATCCAGTTTGACTCACCTCCTAGAGAAATGGAAATAAAAATAAACAAATGGGGCCTAATGAAACTTAAAAGCTTCTGCACAGCAAAGGAAACCATAAACAAGACCAAAAGACAACCCTCAGAATGGGAGAAAATATTTGCAAATGAAGCAACTGACAAAGGATTAACCTCCAAAATTTACAAGCAGCTCATGCAGCTCAATAACAAAAAAACAAACAACCCAATCCAAAAATGGGCAGAAGACCTTAATAGATATTTCTCCAAAGAAGATAATACAGATTGCCAACAAACACATGAAAGAATGCTCAACATCACTAATCATTAGAGAAATGCAAATCAAAACTACAATGAAATATCATCTCACACCGGTCAGAATGGCCATCATCAAAAAATCTAGAAACAATAAATGCTGGAGAGGGTGTGGAGAAAAGGGAACTCCCTTGCACTGTTGCTGGGAAGGTAAATTGATACAGCCACTATGGAGAACGGTATGGAGTTTCCTTAAAAAACTACAAATAGAACTACCATATGACCCAGAAATCCCACTACTGTGCATATACCCTGAGAAAACCATAATTCAAAGAGTCATGTACCACAATGTTCACTGCAGCTCTATTTACTATAGCCAGGACATGGAAGCAACCTAAGTGCCCATCAACAGATGAATGGATAAAGAAGATGTGACACATATATACAATGGAATATTACTCAGCCATAAAAAAATGAAACTGAGTTATTTGTAGTGAGTTGGATGGACCCAGAGTCTGTCATACAGAGTGAAGTAAGTCAGAAAGAGAAAAACAAATACCATATGCTAACACATATATATGGAATCTTAAAAAAAAAATGGTTCTGATGAACCTAGGGGCAGGACAGGAATAAAGGCACAGACATAGAGAATGGACTTGAGGATATGGGGAGGGGGAAGGGTAAGCTGGGATGAAGTGAGAGAGTGGCACTGACATACATACACTACCAAATGTAAAACAGACAGCTAGTGGGAAGCAGCGGCATAGCACAGGGAGATCAGCTCGGTGCTTTGTGACCACCTAGAGGGGTGGGATAGGGAGGGTGGGAGGGAGATGCAAGAGGGAGGGTATATGGGTATATATGTATGCATATAGCTGATTCACTCTGTTATACAGCAGAAACTAACACAACATTGTAAAGCAATTATACTCCAATAAAGATGTTAAAAAAAAAATCAGGAGACTGACAGCTGGTAAAATTGCCTTGAATGTGCCAAATAAAATTTTAGCTATTATGCTGCAAAAATAGGAGGCATATTAAATTGGGAGTCACAACCTAGAGTTGCCCTAACACCAGAGTGTAGAGAATGTCTGAATGAACTGGAAAAGAGGGCAGAGAAGGTATCCCATGGGGAAGAAAGAGGATCTGATATATTGAAGAACTCTCCTGTGGAATAAAAGAGTAAGAACCCGGACCTACTTGATACCTTCTAACAAAGGGTGTCAAGAAGTTCTCATCGCCAACAAAGTATAGCCTAGCAGTTAAGAGCATGAATTCTGGCGTCACTCTGCCTGGGTTTGAGTTCTGGCTCTGTCATATGATTATATAGCAAGTTATCTAACCTTTCTGTGACTCAGTGTTCTCATCTGTAAAAACAGGCGTAATAATAGTACCCATCTCATAAGGTCATTGTGGAGAATGAATTAGTATATGTAAATAAATTACTTAGAATAGTGTCTGGTATTTAGTAAGCATTACATAATGATTAGATATTGCCCTTTTCACATTTCTAGAATCTCTGTTCTTTCCTCTTGTTTGTGATGTTATTCTTATTTTCTAGAATAACTGACAGTAATCTCTTGATTGAAATGGATTATCTTAGTTTACTTATTTTGTGGGAAGATAAGAAAGCAAGTGAAGACCCAGGGGGGAAAAAAAAAAAATGGTAGGCCAGATAAAAGAACAAAGCTTTATTTAATGCCCTGGGACCTGAAAAACAAGGGAGTCAGCCCAGGAGAGAGAAGTTCATCCCTGGGCTTAACTCATTAGTAAATTCTCAAAATTATTAGATAGAAAAATCAGCTAATCAGCTATAGCAACCAGTATAGAAGAAAACACACCAAATCATGAGGAGGTCTTTAAAAGCAGGAAAAAGGGCACTTTCACTCTCTTTATATACTATTTATGTGTTTTTCCTTTGCAATTAAAAACACATATATTCACATACACAAATCAGCAGAGTCCCATATGTATTCATCTCCAACTTAGTGAGACAAAGATCCTAAGAAGCTTCCAGGACAACGCAGAGAGAAATGGGAAGACGGGGGAGCTACCCTGGAGATTAATTAAAGGGTCTGTATTATGGTGAGTGAAGTAAATCTATCACTGACAGGAAAAGACTAGTGGGTGGTAGAATAACATTCCACACCAGGGTGGAGCTGTGTGGCAGATATCCCTCTTCCCTTCCTTGGATAAAAGCATTGTAAGACTGGGAGTGGGAATTTTGACAGGAAGAATAAAGTGATTATTAAAGAAGGTGCGGAGCTGCTCTGTAGAAAATGTGCTTGCGACTTAGCCCAGGGCTTTTAAAAAATCATCTGAATTAGGAAATATACAACAAATGAGTGTATAGAACGGGTATGTATACCATTTAAAGAAATGAAAGGAAGACATAACAAACCTACCACCAAGCTTAAGAAAACATTAGCAGCACCTCTGACAACCCATGCGCCCTGGGGGCCCCTCCCTTTCTACATCACCCCCTCATCCCCCGCCCCAGAGGAAACCACTGCTCTGATTTTGTGCTCATCATTCCCTTATTATAACTATTGCATATGTTATATCCTTAAATGATGTATGGTTTTGTTTTGCCTGTTTTGAACCTTTAATTTTTTTTCCTTAACATTATGCTTTTGAGATTCATCCATATTGATAATTATAGCTATGGTTTATTCATTTCACTGCTGCATAGTATCTCGTATGAACTTAGCACATTTTATTTAAACATCCTACTGCTAAAAGATGTTTGGGTAGTTTCCAGTTTGGAGCCATTAGAAGTAAAAAGACTATCAACATTCCAATCTATGTCTCTAATACACGTGCAGGATTTTCTCTAGGGGTATGGAGTTAACAGTGAAATTCCTGGGCCTTAGGTAATACCCACCTTGAACTTTATTACATCAAACTGGTTTCCAAAACTGTTGTACTATTGACATTTCCATCAACTCCACATTCCTCACCAACACTTGTTCTCACTGCAGCTTTAACTTATACTTCACTGACTTCTAATAAAGTTGAGCATCTTTTCACATATCTTTTAGACATCTGTTTCCTCTTCTACAAGATGAGTATTCATTTTACCAATTTTTAATGAGTAATCTTATTTTTGATTCATTGGAGTCCTTTATCCTGGGTGCTACCAATCATTTGTTGGTTATTTGTGTTGCAATCATATTCTCCCACTTTAAGGCTTATCCTTTCAACTCTGATGAATAAAGATTCTCTTTCTTTTTTTTATTTATTATATTTTTACTTTTGGTTGCATTGGGTCTTTGCTGCAGTGTGCGGGCTTCTCATTGTGGTGGCTTCTCTTGTTGTGGCGCATGGGTTTAGGTGGTCCGCAGCATGTGGGATCTTCCCAGATCAGGGCTCAAACCCGTGTCCCCTGCATTGGCAGGCAGATTCTTAACCACTGTGCCAACAGGGAAGTCCAATTCTCCATTTTAATGGAGCAAATGTATTAATTTTTGCTGAGGGTTTATACTTTCAGTGTATTAAGAAATCTTTTCCCACCGTGAGGTGGTGAAGATATTGACCAATTTTTTCCCCTAAAAGTGTTTTAAGTTTTTTACTTTCATATTGATATTTTTCATCCATTTGGAATTGGGATTCAATATCATGTGTTTCTATTCAGATAACCAATTGTTCCCATTTTTTAAAAAGTTCTTCCTTTCCCCACGGATGAGCAGTGCCAATTCTGTGAATCATCAAGTTTCTGTATACGTGTGGATCTGTTTCTAGATTCTCTATTCTGTTTCACTAGTCTATTTGCCCATCTCTGTTCTTAGACCCACATTGTCTTAATCACTCTAGCTTTATAATAAGACTTGAAATCTGGTAGAGCAATTCCACCCACCTTGTTTCTCTTCTGGCTATTTTTGGCTATTTGCTCTTTCATACAAATTTTAGAGTTACTTTTATCAAATTCTACTAAAAAAAATCCTGTTGAAATTTTCATTGGAATTGCATTAAATTTACATATCAATAGGGGAAATTGATATGTAAATAATATCAAGTCAATCTAGCCAGGAGCATGGTACTTTTCTCCCATTTATTTAGCTCTACTTTGGCTTTCCATAAAATTTTTAAATTTTCTTCATGAAGTTTGGCCTCTCTTTTGTTATACACATATATACACATATTTTGCTGTCAGTTTTATTCTAACTGGTATCATGTTTTAGGACGACTTTTCTGTTTGTTATTAATGTAGAAAGAAAAGCAGTTGACTTTAGAAGCCTACATTCAATGAACTTACTAAACTTCCTAACTTTTATAATTTATTTGTAGACTCCAGTTTTCTATGTAGATAATTATATTTTGATTTTTCCTTTCCTACCCTTATACCTTTCGCTTCTTGTCTTGTTCCACTGGTTACGATTTACAGTACAATTGAATAGAAGCTATGAGAGCAGATATCCCTCCTCTCGCTTCTAGTTTAAAGGAAATGTTTTTTGGGTTTTTTTTGTTTGTTTTTGTTTTTTTTGCAGTACGCGGGCCTCTCACTGCTGTGGCCTCTCCCGTTGCGGAGCACAGGCTCCGGACGTGCAGGCTCAGCGGCCATGGCTCACGGGCCCAGCCGCTCCGTGGCATGTGGGATCTTCCCGGACCAGGGCACGAAGCCGTGTCCCCTGCATCGGCAGGCGGACTCTCAACCACTGCGCCACCAGGGAAGCCCCGGAAATGTTTATTTTAAATTTGACTTGTTGCTGTGATGTTAACTATAGGTTTTCTGTAGGTACTCTTTATCAGGTTAAGGAAGTTTTCTTCTATTACTAGTTTACTATGTGCTCCTTATCATGATTAGAAGTTGAATTTAACTGAAGCTATTCTGCATCTATTGCTAAGAACATGGATCTCTTCTAATATGTAAACGCAGAAAATTGTATATATATATTTGTCTAATACTGATGCTGCATTCCTAGAAAAAAGCCATTGAACACAGAACTTTTTACCTGGAGAGTCAGAAGAGGTTAAATGATATCAGAGTAGAAACTCTGCTTAAAACTACTAAGCAGTACAAGGCTAGCCCTACTTGTTCACCTCAAGACCCTGTCTCCTCGATGGCATTGTTGCTGACTCATCCACACCTGCTCTGAGCTCTTAGAGCATTTACTACGGATGATGCTCATCTGACACTTGCCATGTGCTATTCTGTACCTGCCCCGTCTCCCAACTAGAATACAAGTCCCACAGAGTAGCAACTATAAAGCTTACAACAAATGCTTGCCTGAAAAGCTTAAACTTATTCTTGTGGATATGGTGTTAAAACATGAGTTGGATAATAATGCCGTATCCTGAGAAAATGAGACTCCTGGACATGAGTTTTCCAGAGAGCTGCACTTTAATCCACTAACACTCACTAAAACTTAAAAATCATTCTAAACTGTATTTCACACTTAACTGCTTTGTGAGTGTTCTGGCCATGCTTTATATATTTCCTGATTTTAAGCATAAGTTAACTTTTTTGTTGTTGAGTACAGTTAATCATTAGGAATATCAGTTATAATAATGCTAAAGATACAGCTGTGGACACATACTGTGTGGAATGCAGAACCTCAGCTATGGCCCTGAATGAGTCTTTAACAGGGAAGGAAAAGAAAAAAAAAAAAGCTGGCATTTTCCCCCTTTGGCATTGACCTCTAGTTAACTCTCGGCAGCCAATTCACGTTTCCTCCTCCACTCTCCTACTCTCTCCACCCTCTCTTACCCCAGAATTACACAATGCAGAACTCTAGGATACATTTTTAGCAGTGATACTGTGAAAAGTTACCATTTCTCCAGATTACAACAACTTTCCAGCTTGTTTTTCCACTGTGGACTCTCTTCTCTGTACCTACTACTGGCTGACCTCATCACCGCCCCTAATCTCTAGGGAGAACAAATATGGTGTAGCTAACAGCACAGACTCTGGGACCAGGCTGCCTGGATTCAAACTCCAGTTCGACATTTACAGGTGAAAGTCCCACTACAAGTCATTTAACCTCATTATTCCTCAGTTTCCTCATTCATATAATGAGAATAAACATATCTCTACCTCACAAGATTGTTATGAGAATTAAATGAATATGTATAAAGTGCTTAGAACACGGCCCAGCACATAGTAAGCATTGTATCTGGATTGTTAAAAAAAAGAAAAATGGATAAAATACCACTCTCTTAACTCTCTCTCTTAAAACTACTCCAGTATTTTTCATTTTGTGTTGTGGTTGTGTTGGTGGTGGTAGTGGTATTCTTTTGTGGGAGGGGCAGTGCAGACATCACTAACTAATCCTCAACTCATCCCACCTGTCAGTGCTTCTTTCAGACCTGGAAGGGAAGGAGGATGGGGAGTGTCAAGGTTATTCATTCACTGTTCTGTTAGCCAGGCTAAAATGAGCACAGGTGAAGAAAATGGGGCTGTTTATTTAATCAGCATAACAGGAATCTAGGGACATGTACGACTGCTGTTTTCAAGTATCTGCAGGGCTGGGATGGAGAACAGATAGCATTGGAAATTCTATGCAATAGCTACAGGCTCCCCATCACTGAGCATGTTTAAGCAGGGGACTGGTGACCAGGTGTCAAGGATGCTGTAAGAATTTTTAAATTTAGCATCAGATAACCTTTAAGATTCCTTCTACCTGTAAAATCTTGGCAATGCTAACGTGAAGCATCAAGATGTTAACAGTCTTGTTGTGAGTCACACATCCAAGGAGCTCCTGAAGGCACAGAATTCTTCACTTCCCACAGTGCTTAGCACATCACAACAGATCTAGGTGAGGAATTCCAGCCCGGAGGCTGCGTAAACTCGGCTCACAGTAACAAAAACTTCTCTAAAGCTACGCGCATCAATTAGCTGATTCCAGACTTCTGTTGGGACCAATAAATTCAATAAAGCATACATTCCCAAATGGGATTTGGCAAAAAGATGTGTACCCGAATTAACTATCAGACGGTCCTTCACTTCACCCTTCCGAGGCCGGACAAAAGCCAGCTGAAGTGAGCAGACAGGTTAAGGGGAAGGGGCCGGGTGGCCCGGGGTGAACGGGCGACTGGCGAGCCGACTCACACTCCGGGGAAAGGGACAAAGGCCTAGGGGAGAGGAGAGCACGCTGGACTTGGAGGCCGGCAGCAACGCCCCAGCCAGACTGGCCACGGTCCGGGTTTGGACTGGAGGTGCAAAGGTGTGCGGGCAGTGGGTTAAAGAGCGGTAGCGAGGAGGGCCCCTAAGCTCCAGCGGAGCCCCCGCGGGGGTCCCCTCTGCCCCCGGGGAGCTGGCCTCGGGGAGCCGGGGGCCACCGGTGCTGCAGCCCCGAGGAGGATCCTGTGGGGAGGCAGGGCGGCGCACCTGTGGCCGGCACTCAGGTCCGCACGGGGCTCCCCGCCCCGCAGCCTCCGCTGCTGCTCAGCCCACTTGGCCCCGCAGCCGGATTTCGGATGGTCCCTACTCCCGCCGCCTCAACCAAGGCCAGTCCTCAAGCCCCAGACAGGCGGTCCGACACTGACGCCGGAGTCCTGGCGCGGAATGTGGGGCAGCGGCTGCCTCCCGCCCAGCCCGGCCCCTGCCGCGAGAGCGACCGCCGCCATCGCGGGCCGCGGCCGGAGGGAGACGCAGGGGCCGCGCGCGCGCGCGCGCCGCTTTACCTGAGAAACCAGCGGGAGCAGCGTCTGCTCCACTGAGCGAGTTTTGATCTCGAGTCCGGAGTCGAAGGCGAGGCCAAACGGGCCGGAGCCGTGCACTGCCCCGGCGGCGGCACCGCCGGCCGGGCCCGGAGAGGCGGCCATGGCCCTCAGCCCGTCGCGGAGCCCGGACGCCGTGCCGCTGCGGACCCGCCACCCGCCAGCCTGCTTGCGCTCCGCAGCTGCGATGCACCCGCGCCGCCCGAGGCACCACCCCGCCGGGCCCGCCCCCAGCACGGGCCCGCCCACTCTCCGCCTCCAAGCGCCCCAGTCTGGAGTCCGCCCTGCAGCCCCACCCCCTAACCCTGGCCCCGCCCCTTCTGTCCTCTGTCCCCGATCCCCATCCTGTCTGTCTCAGATCATTCCTTAGTGGGTTCCGCACACGTCTCGCCCCCTCTAGAACAGAGAAACAAGATACCTGAGGGCGTTCCACGGCCACGTGGCCTCTTACCAGGGCAAAGACATCCATGCCCAGCGAAGCTTCCCATGCTCCCCAGTAGTGGCTCGTCCTAACTCCGAATTCCCCGCGATTACTGGAAGCTGCGCTGGGATTGAAACTAACTGGTAGACCGGGACCAGAGTCAAGCCTATAGGGAAGGGCTTTTACCGTAAGACGGGAATTCTACAGGTTATAGTCTTTCTGGAGCTTCTCGAGAAGGTCCCATTTCCCCCTTCCACCCTGCTCTTTTCCTAACCGTATCTTTCTCACAATTTCAGCTGGACTGAAGATGAAACTTTTGATAATGCAATCATTTAAGGAGTATCTGGGTACCCGGCAAGAAAACACTGATTTGGGTATCTTCAGGCTACTGTTCAGAATTACTCTTCAAAAGGAAATTAAATAGAACATATGGAAAAACTTCACCTCTGCTCAACACTATTACTTTTTAAAACTACTTTTGCCCTCATGCCTAGCGCAGAGCAGTTTCTCAACAGCTGTTCAGTAACTGAAGATCATTAGTGTGTAACTCTGACTAAACTCACTTAAGGGTAAGGCTAAGAATCAAGGAGCCCCTGTGTGATGGAGATGGGAGAACTGGACACCTGTGACCCTAAAGTTTCCAGAAGCAAACCCAGGGGAGGCTGACAGAAGCACACACCCTGTGAAAGGGTCCTAGGCTTACGCAACAGACTGAGAAGCATGAAGAAATATTTTGTGAACTAGCATATTTGCCAATAAGAAACTATCAAGAGTAGAAAACAATCTGAATCTGAGGCTGGCTAGCCCACCCCTTACACCTTTGCCAGGATCATTTTCTCCATCTATAACGTCAGATTGATGAGCTGAATACCACACCAGCTCGAGGTGTCAGAAAGCTCTTTCCCAAGCACTGTTGAGATGTGTTTTAAAATACCTCCATTTGGGGTTCAGCTCCATCTGCTACTGCTGCATAGATTATCTTTGCTATTGAAGATAGCCATACCTTAGGTTTGTTTTCTTCATGCAAAACATGTGGTTCTTTTATCCAACTCTCTTTTCATTTTTGTTTTTTTGTTGTTGTTGTTGTTTTTTTGAGGTACACGGGCCTCTCACTGCTGTGGCCTCTCCCGTTGCGGAGCACAGGGTCCGGACGCGCGGGCTCAGCGGCCATGGCTCACGGGCCCAGCTGCTCCGCGGCATGTGGGATCTTCCCGGACTGGGACACAAACCCGCGTGCCCTGCATCGGCAGGCGTACTCTCAACCACTGCGCCACCAGGGAAGCCCCCTAAAGAGGTGTGGGATTTTTTTTGTTGTTTTTTTGCGGTACGCGGGCCTCTCACTGTTGTGGCCTCCCCCGTTTGCAGAGCACAGGCTCCGGACGCGCAGGCTCAGCGGCCATGGCTCACAGGCCCAGCCGCTCCGCGGCATGTGGGATCTTCCCGGACCGGGGCACGAACCCGTGTCCCCTACATAGGCAGGCGGACTCTCAACCACTGCGCTACCAGGGAAGCCCTCAACTTTCTTTTCATTTGAGTCTCACTCCCCAGCCACCCACCTCATCACTTCCTTATCTACCACAGAGCCACCTTCCCCTGGGCTCTGAGGGTCCCAGCCTTAGCCTTGGACCCTTTCACCTCTTTAAGGTGCTCAGCACCCACTCCACAGGTACATCTTCCCTTATGTAAGTTGCCCATATTTCATAAAAATTCAGTGTCGGCATTGGTGTCAAAGAAAAGGCAAGATATAAGGCCTAAGAGATGGATGTATTCGTGAAAGTTTGACTTCACTGAAGACCAAATTTCTCCACAGAAATGAGACTAAGTTTACCACCTGATTCATTCAACACAGTAATTTTATTTCAAAATATAAATATTTTACATTTACAAAGATGTTACATCAGTCGGTTGTCAACGCAAGTTAAAGCTAAGAAACAGTTTGTGAGAATAAAGATGTATTGTTGTATTTGAATAATCTTTTTTTTACCTTCAAACCATCTCTACTTTGCCTGAGAATGCAAAGATGATACATTTTCCAGAAGTTACATAAGCAATTAAAACTATATATCCAATCTTGGTTTCAAAATCAAATGGTATTTGAAATACACTCCAATCACCTAGACAAGTGGCACTGCAAAGCACAAAGAAGGGTTTTCTTTGGGATAACTACAATTGGAGTTACACTTTCTGGGTCACTGCCATAAAAAATAGTATTTGATAAGAAGCCAAAATGATGTTTAAGATCTGCTTCCATACCTTTCATAGTAAAATATGAAGCTAGAAGAAAAAGTAAGAAACCAGGTGTGGAGTAAAGAATTCTGGACTTGGAGTCAGAAGCTCTGCAACTGAATTCTGGCTCCATCATTTTGTGGTATAAACTTAAGGGGAAAATCACAAAAACCTTTCTGAGCCTCCAGTGCCTCATCTGATAATACTTACACCTGCCTGTCTCACAGGGTTGTTATGAAAGCATTCTGAAAACTATAAAGTGCGACACAAAAAAGCATTATTAAAATGTAATTATCAATATATCACCACTGTATTTGCACACTAATTGATCTTTGAAAAACTTTCAAAACCAAAACACAAATACTGATTCTACACACCATAGGTAGAAAAGAATCTCTATACTTGATGTATAGCTCTGAATGGCAAATATGTTTTCTTTCTGGCATCTCACTAAACTTTGAGATATATTACGGTTTACTTGGTGGATGTACCATTCAGAATTCCATTAGGGATGTCTTCTAAAAGACCTGTAAACTTTTGAGAGCCATGTTTCCCAAAGGACACGGAGTCCTTTGAGCTGCTCTGAGAAAAGGAGGATGGGGCGCAGTTTAAGGTCAAATAAGTCTCGTAAACACAGTCTTTGTCCCCTTATAAATTCACAATATATAAGAGCACATTAAAAACTCTTCAAAGTCCTAAAGAAAGGAAACAAACTCAGCATTCCTCAATTTTAACTGAGCTTGGAGTCCCCACCCCCCCCCACCCCACATACACTTTTGTTCTCTTGTAACATCTAATAACATCCCTTGCAACTACTGCTATAAGGAACACATTTTTCCAAAAGCTACTCAACTACAAGAGGAAGGGAAGAGAAGTAGAACAATGGGTTGAGAGAAAAAAACTTACTCTGCTCTGAATTGTTACTGACTGGTCAGAAAAGACACTTTAACCTGTGGATTTGTTTCCTTCTCTAGAAAATGACAGGATCACCTAATTAGATAAGGCTCATCTGGCATAGAATTCCTATGACTCCAGGGTGCAGGCAGAACATCTTGATTTGTAATTCTCTTGATTATTTTTGAACTACCAAAAAAATTAACTGTTCAGTGGTTTCACGTAGTATTCATATTTTTTGCAGATCCTCAATAAGTTAAGGAAATGAATATATTTTAATGGCAAAATGGGTAAAGACAAGAAATACATAAAAAGCAAAGAAATACTTGTTCTTGGCGGGAACTAGCATTTGGAAGTATGTTGCCAGAGGCTATAGTTCTACTGCAAAATGCCTAGTCTAATACTTTTGTAAGGATCTTGGAAGACCCTTAGAGGAGACTGTAGGGGTTTTCCTATAAACCTTGAGGTTGAAAGCTCTGGATAACTCACCTAAAATTACTTTGCTCTAATCTAACCCCTCAGCCTGAATTTCTGAGCATTTCTTGCTCAGTAGTGACACATCCTGAAGCTCTAAATACAACAAAAGTGGGAACTAGGGGTACCAGCAAGTCCTGATGGGTCACAATGGGTTCTTGTTAAGACCAAGGTTGGCCAGAGGACCTCATGTGCAAGCCCTTTAATGGAATAAACGGCTATTTCCAAAGCTACTTAGTTTGTTTAAATAACACTTCTTGGGTATCAAGAGTCAATTTGCACCAGTCTCAGAAGTCAAGGGAAAACTCTGCCAGCTAACCACCTCTAATGGAAATGCGTGTTAAGAATCCTTGCAAACTTAAGAATAAATAAAATTGGTATCTAAGGCAGTCTGGCAGAGATCACTTCCAGAAACAGAGAGTGTGATAGGAATTTTGGAACTGAAGCTGGACTTACATGACATGGAGTTTATCTGAAAATCCAGTGCGTCGTTCTCAGAAAAGAGAGGAACATACTGTGTGGGGAGATCTTATCCCCTCCATTCAGTTTACAATTGAGTAGTGAATGTGACCTTCAAACTCATCTTTAATAAAGCTATAAAATGCAGGACATTGTGACAGGATTTCTGTACTATGTTTTTGCTGAAGCTACTTCTACTTCATCAATGCATTATCTGTTCCTAAGGAAGCTTCTTTCTGGGTCAAATCCTGAGAATCACCTTTGAGACTCGAGCTTGAAACTCCTACTTTTTCATATCATTTGATCTCAATGCCTTATGAAGATCTGTAAAACCTCCTCACTGTATCTGAGGGGGCATGTTCTCTCTGTTTCTGAGGGTTCCAGGAAGACCTCCCCCAGCTGCAGGGACTTCAAGTCCTTAGGCTGTTGCTGGAGTACTGGGGCAGTTCAAGTTTCCTGACAGGACTGGGGAGTGCTCTGGGGCACCTCTGCTCCTGATACTTCAGGGTGATACTACATCATTGCTAATTTTGGCAGCTCTAAACTATTCTCTTAGGGCTCAGAGTCCCCCTCTAAGGACCTGGTATTCACACTACCAGCAAGAGCCATATATTACCTCAAATTTATATTTTTGCAATATCACTTTACAGAGCTAAAAGCACTTTGGAAGAACATAATTTGTATATGCACACTAACTTACTGTGCATAGTGTTTGCCTCTCATAAATATGTGCTAATCACAGCTGTAAACTTATCAGTATACCATTAACAAAAACAAACCTGCTTTCTTTCTTAATACTTTTAATGCAAAATTTTTAATTTTAGCAATACACATGATCTGGCTAAGATTTAAGGTGAGAGAAGGCCTTCTTATGAATTATCCCCTACAGCACCCTGTACAGTGCCTGGCATAGAACCCAGAGTCTGGCAAACTCTCAACCAATGTTCTACTGAATGAATGAATGAACAAGTGATTAAAGAAAAGAATGAGTTACTTAGTGCCACTTAGTGCCAAATGTAACACTTGGTGGAATACCAGATTGTAATTGTTGAAGGATTCACAGGAAATATATGAGATCTGTACAGTCTACTCTACAGACAGAGACCTCAAGGTAGCCTCTTTCCTAGATGGAGTTTTTCTGAAGTAATATCAGAATAAATTTAAAGTAATTATCATTAACTATGCTTCTTAATGAGAAGATGTTTTAGAAAAATATGATTTCTACTTTTAAATGTTTTCCAAAAATGAAATCTTTGTTACTTAAGAACTCTTTCTCCTCCATACTCCTTTGGGGGCAGAGAAAGAGCCTGAAGATTGTTTTACACAGTGGAAAGGGCACAAAGCTAAGAGCTGGGTTCTAGTCCCAGCCCTGTCATTAACCCTAGGACAAGTCTGCGATAGAACAGGACACCTATTCTACCTCATAGCACTGGAAAAATTGTGTAAGATATTAAAAGAAACACTACAATATAGCAGAGTTGGCAGAGTGTGGAGTCAGAAAGATCTGAGGTCAAATTTTACTAAACTTCACGACTTTTGAGTTGGTCACTTCTGAACCTTACCTTCCCCATCTGTGTGAAACTGTTGCAAAATAATGTGAAGCTATATGAAAGCTGATGTGAAGTGCTTGTGAAATAATATGTGCAAAAAGACTTTGTCAAATGTAGAGCACTATGCTGGTTATTGTGATATCTGAGATATTTTAAAAGTCATAATTTAATTCAACAAGCATTCATCTAGAGTCTATGTGCGGGCTTCCCTGGTGGCGCAGTGGTTGAGAGTCCGCCTGCTGATGCAGGGGACATGGGTTCGTGCCCCGGTCCGGGAAGATCCCACATGCCGTGGAGCGGCTGGGCCCGTGAGCCATGGCCGCTGGGCCTGCGAGTCCGGAGCCTGTGCTCCGCAACGGGAGAGGCCACAGCAGTGAGAGGCCCGCGTACCGCAAAACAACAAAACAAAAAAAAAGAGTCTATGTGCAAGGCACTGTGCTAAGTGATGGGAAAATACTACACAGATATAAAATTTTACTGCTAATAAAACTAATTGGTCAAATTCCAAATAGTGAAACAGGGATACTTTTAATGATCGGAGCACTGCAGCCCGAGATTTTTTTCTTAAAACATTTGGAAAGAAAAACATTACAACATGAATTCTATCATACTGTTACCATTAATAGCAGCTTAATAAGTATTTAATTTCAATGTGGTCAGCCAAGTTTAAAAAATTTGGCAATAGAGCAGTAGCGGATGGAGGGAGAAGGGGAGGAAGAGCTTCGGTCTTTCTGTGATCTCCTGTGGTTGTAACATACAACTAACTGAACTTCAAATAAGCCACCTGCCCTTACACTGAAGATTTGCTCTTCCTTACAGAGAGGACCATACACTGTGGAAGAAGGGAGAAGACTCATTTTTCCCGCTCAAGCAACTACATTCTCAAAAGTGAAAGCCCTCTTCACGGAAAAGTGACTGTCACAGAAAAGTTTAAAGACAGATTTCTTAAAACAGGAGAAAACTACACTGTATACAGCAGGTAGTTTAGGACTCTTTAAAAAACTTTATAAATACATATTGTAATATACATAACCAAAGTGGGAAAATTTCAAGCCATGGTACCAGTTTATAAACTGAAACTTTTCAAGCCATCTTAGCAACAGTTAAGTGAGTAAACCACATTTCTGAGCTCCAAAGCTGTGCTTTAAAATGCAAAGCACAGCAAGTCCTCTCTTGTCCGGGCGTTCTGTATGGAAGGCTAGGAGGCTTCTGCTTCTTTTCCTGGGCTCTGTTTGCCAGGCACAGCTGAAAGGATAGGCAGCCACAGCTGAGCTAAACTCACAGTCAAGGTTGAATTTCCTAGAGAAATCACTGTGGTTTAGAAACCAAGTCAGTCTACTGAAGGCTTCAGATCTTCAGAAATGTCACGGAAAGTCCTTTAAGAAGAAACACAGAATGATTAGTTTTGCTTTCGGAAAAAGGGAAATAATAAAACCACAGAGAAGGAGGGGAGGAAGGGAGGAAGGGAGGGAGGGAGGGAGGAAAGAAAAATAGCATCTAACCAGTAATTCACTGCCACAGAATATCTTATTTTTATAATTTGAGAGCCTTGATGAGGTTATGTAGTCACTGTTTTTTTCCTGATATTTTCACTGAGTATTGTTTCAAAGTCTGATAGCTGTCTCTCAATCTTTAGTAACAAGAACTCCAGTTTTTTGGAGGGTCCATCCAAAAGACTATTTCCCCAGACTCTCTTGAAACTAATGACCATGTGACTAAGATCTGGCCAATTCGAAGTGTTGAGTGACTTCTGGGCAGTGTACTTAAAAGAGAAGGGTAATCTTCAATCCTTCCCCCTTCTTGCTGACTGGAAAGTAGACACAATGATGTTAAAGAGAAAATCACTAAGAGACCAAAGATTAAACGTTAGCAGGATAACTTTTATTGCAAAATAGGAAAACTGACCCAGCAATGTCCAAGCTCTGAGGATTGTGGTTCAGGGCAGGAGAAATGGGGTAGGTCTTTTCAACAGATGACCTTGTACTTGTACCGTCTCTAACCTACATCAAGCAAGCCAAGTAAATGTAGCTAATTGGCAGGCAATATCTGGGTTGGATGGAGGTGGTCTGCTGCATCTTTGTGGTGCCTACCTTAGGACTATAATAGCTAGGTGGCCTTTGCTACATAATTTTTATGCCCAAGCTAGGATGATATCACCCAGCCAGCTCTGCATCTGTGTTGGCAGCCACATGGCCAGGTCAGAGTTTATCAATGAACATGAGCTCAAGCACCCATCTTAGATGAAAAGACCTCACACCAAGGCTGGCGTTAAGGTGGGGCAAAGCTTGGCATGGATGTTTGTGGAACAGACACACTAGTCCTGATCTGCCTGCCTCTGCACTTCTTACACCCAAGAGAGAAATAAACTTCTGGCTCATTTAAGTCACTGTTATTTTAAGTTCTACTGATGGTGGATTTTTTTTGAGTTTGTTTTTTGGTTATAATACAGGCAAATCTATCTTAACCGATACAGATATGAAGCACAAGTTTATTACCATCCTTTTAGATAGAGGGTGCCTTGCTGTTTTACAACAATATCACCAATTAGGAGGGTTCAACAGGTAGGGCAGAGGTAAATTAAAGACTAACCCTTTAGCACAATGTAGGAAGTACTTTAATGTCAAGAGGGGCACAGGTAAAATGTTACAGAAAAAAGATTACATTCAAGGATGCTCAGTTATCTCAAGGCTCCTTCACTGCATGAGGCCCTACATCTGAAGGAACAGCTCTGAGGAAGGGGTAAGCTTCCTGGCTATGGTTCCTGTGGCTCTGAAAGGGTTTATATGTGACATGACTGAACCCCATGTTGAATATATGCTGATAGGTCAAAGAATTGGAATGAATTTCTTTCCTTAAATATTTTTATTTATACCTGGAGAAAAATTCCCCCAAACTAAGGTTTATACAGACACAAATGTTTTATATATATATATTAATATCCATCTATCTCTACATCCATCAAATCAGGGTTTCTCAACAGCAGCACTGTGGACCATTTTGTGCGTTGTAAGATGTTTAGCAGCATCCCTGCCTCCACCTACTACAGCTGTGATGATGAACATGTCTCTAGACATTGCCAAACGCCCCCTGAGGGGAGCAAAATCACACCCTCTTCCCAGAACCATTGCTCTAGATAGCTATCTACCCATTTATTTATATATCTATTTTTCACAGTCTCACCTAAATTTTTGTTGTTACATTTGTGTATAGGCAAAGCTGGCTACAAGTTGCCTCAGACTATATGAATTTCAAGTAGCACTTAATTCTGGGAAGCCCTGGAAAACCTTTAAAACCAATAACCAAAAACTTGTCAATATTTCAAAGCATTTTCCAACACCCAAAACGGTTTGTAAACTCATTCTTTGGTATCTTTTCAACTTTCTAAGATACCTGCAAATTTGAATCTCTAATTCCCTAAATTATGAATGAAAATTTCTGCCTCAGGGCAAAGATGCATGAAATAACATTAACACTGTGGTTTGCCTGGCGACTGCTTTCTGTTGACAAGTAAGCTTAGCTGTGACCTTGAAATTCATACCTGCTATTCAATTCTGCCTCCAGGCCAAGAAAGTCTCCAGAAGGACTCAGAAGAAAGAAAACAAAGTGAAGCAAGCTAAGAAAACAGTTGCTAAGTGTTTTCTATCTCAACAGAAATAGAATGGAGGGGGGGGCGTGGGGGGGTAGGGGTGGGGGTGGGGGTGGGGGGGTGGTAATGTGTGTGTAAAACCCTATAGAAGTAACACTGATCTTAACTGAACCTCAATTATCTCCTGGAAAACAAACTCCATAAGCTAGAGATAGAGAAATAATTTCTTTCTGGCCTCATCAAAAGGCACAGTACTAACTAATCTGCAGGGCTCATAAATCTGTAACTCTCTAGATTAGGAAGAAACAAAGGAATAAATATTGCATTGACAGTATTTCCTTCTTGCTTTCTTTAATTTTTTTTTTTTTTGGCCTCAACGCGCAACTTTCGGGATCTTAATTCGCCAACCAGGGATTGAACCCAGGCCCTCGGCAGTGAAAGTGTCGAGTCCTAACCACTGGACTGCCAGGGAATTTCCTTAACAGTATTTCTAAAAATGGCACATATTCTACCTAAACCATCTAAATACAGTATTCTTTCCCATACCATAAGGATTATTACGCCCCTTTGAACCATAGTGGTAGAATTTCTCAAGAACAAGCAATGCACAATGGGGCCACATGAGACTGGGGGGGACAGAGGACTGCTGTTAACATTTTATAGTTCCTTTAAGAGCAATGGAGATTGTGCAGTGTGATTTCTCATTTACAATCTCTGCTCCTTGGAAATATTTTGGGATGTGCTTCCCCTAAAGTTTCAATGAGATTTTAAAAAATCCATTTATGTGAATGTTTAAATCTTTTGATTTAACAACTCAAGAGTTGTTGACTCCCAGCGTCCCAGAGAAGCAGAGTAAATTGTGGATGTCTAACTTACTTTCATTGGCTCAGGATAGCAAGTGTGTATTTCCTAGACCCTCACCCGCACATCTTGTGACAGAGCACATGTCATCACTATTATGTACATTCCTTCCCTTCCAAAAATTTGGAATAAAGTTCTAAGGCTGGGGTTTACCATGGCCCCTCCTCTTTTTATCGGCCTCACAGTTATACTGCAAAAATCTTTTAATCTGATCTGCTCTTGGTTTCACTAATCTATTAATTCATCAGATTTTCATTGAGCACTTTCTATTTGCCAAACACCGTGCCAGGAATGGTAACACAGCTGTAAACGAGTTAGACATAGTTCCTACCTTCAGAAAGCTTACCAATTAGTAGAAAGACAAACACACATTTATATAATAGGTATTAAGTTAGGATAAGTGGAAGATGCTATGGGAACACATAGCAGGGACACCTTATCTAGTCTAGAGAGTTCTAGTAATGCTTCTCCAAAGAAGAGTACTTTAAGTAAAGGTTATGATACTGGACTTGGCTAGAAAGGGGGTAGTATTCTTTACAGAGGGGAAAACATGTGCAAAGATCTCACTGACTCCAGGAAACTAAACAAGCTCAATATGGCTAGAAAAGAAAATGTAAGGCAGGCAACAGAGAGAGATGAGTCTGCTGAGGTAGACAGAAGGCACGAAAGGTCTGATGGGCCAATTTAAAGTTTCAACTTCACCTTGAAGGCCATGGGAAGCCACCATGGGAATTTTAAGCAGCAGAGGCATTTAACAGTTATGCTCCAGAAAAACCAGAGAACACGATGGGAGGGAAGTAAGACTAGAGGCAGGGACCGGTGAAGAGGATGTTGAAGAAATCCTGGCATTGGGTCAACACCATTGGGAAGACAGAGGAACGAACAGATTCAGGAAAGTTTTTAAGTGACAGTGTCAAAGGAGAAGAAACCACCAACGGAGGGGGAGTAGAGTACAGCTCCCTTCCCATCTCCAGTTCTCTTTTTTCCCTCATTTTCCTAAACTGGAATGATGGGGAATACACTCCAACTGAAATCCTTAAGGTTAATGTAAAGATCTGGAGGAGTGGTGACTGTTTTCTGGAGAACATCTTCATATCTTATTTTGCAAAGACAAAAATAACTCCTTGCTCTATAAACAGTAGGATGTGTTACACCGTAGCTTAACTGCCAAATACTGATCTTTCTTGACTTTCTTGACCATCATATTACATCCCAATAAACCCACTGTAAGTTGAAAATATCCTAAGTCAAAAAGCATTTAATACACTTAACCTAAGAAACATCATAGCTTACCCAAGCCTACCTTAAACATGCTCAGAACACTTACATTAGCCTACAGTTGGGCAAAATCATCTAACACAAAGCCAGTTTTATAATAAAGTGTTGACTATCTCACGTAATTTACTGAATGCTGCACTGAAAGTGAAGAACAGAACGGCTGTCTGGGTACTGCATGATTGTAGGCCTATCAGTTGTTTCTTTACCTGATCGTGTGGCTGATTAGGAGCTGCGCGCTGCCGCTGCCCAGCATCACGAGAGAGAGTATCGTACCGCATATCACTAGCCCAGGAAAAAACCAACATTCAAAGTTTAAGTACAGTTTCTACTGAATGTGTATCACTTTCACACCATCACAAAGTTGAAAAAGTCGTAAGTTAAACCTTCTTAAGTTGGGGACCATTTGTAATTTCTTTTATGAAAAAATACTGAACTTTGATTGAACTTTGGGTATTAAATCATGAAAGATAATCACAGTCAGGTTAAGATAATGCTTCTAAAAACAGCAATGAGTTACTAATTACTCTATCCTGGAAAAAGATAAAGCTGAGTTCCTAAAGGGCCACATTCCAGCTGTCACCTCCGGTCATAACAAGGTATGACAGAGGGCAAAGGAAAACTTGAATACAGGTAAGAGCGTTCCCACAGGAGTTCCTGCGACATGCCCTTACTTTCTCCTTACAGGTTTTTCTGAGCTTTAACATTCAGAGATTGCTGCTCAGTTTTTGGTAGGAGTGAAATAAGTATGTCAAATCAAGTCTGATTATCCTGTCCAAAAATCAAGAAAGTACTTGAAAATGTGTGACTGCAGGGTGTTTTGATCCTTCCCCACACCTCCCAAACAGCCCCAGTGTTAATAGAGAACAGGGGAAGCAATAGGTTCTGATTATTGAATCAAGGCCAAAATAGTTGGGAGCCCAAAGTTGTGCTGTGTCTGCGACATTCACCCTTGTGAAATAGTGCAACCACCACGATCAACAGTGAGAAGCAGAGAAAAGGGGTCCACCCTCCTTCATCTTTCCTTAGGTGGACAGTCATTCATCCATCTGAAGATACATGGCAGTACACAGAAATAGCCGTGCAAATGGGTCTTCTCAGCCACCAGCGCCTCCAGCTGCAATCAGAAGGTATATCTGCCTAATGGAATGAACAATCCACCCTCCATTCTCACACTGAGAGTTCCTAAGACAAGCCAAACCCTTCCACAGCTCATGCCTCTGTAGAGACTATTCCCTCACAGCCCATTCATTTCTTCAACTAGGAAGAGCACTTTCCAAGGTTGACAGGTGCGGTGGATACACCAGTAACTAACATGGACATGACCCCGCAGTAACAGCAACCACAGTCAAGCGGGAAGAGACAAAGAATCAAGTGTATAAGTGAAAGTCGTAGGAGAAAGGAAAGGTACAAGGTGCTATCTGTAAGAGCATTAAACTAGCAGAAGGACGTAACCTAATCTTGGGGGCAGGGAAAGCTGCTCCCATGAACTGACACTTGAGTTGCGATCTGAAGAATGATTAGGAGTTAACTAGGCAAGGAAAGATGCGGGAGGGGGAGAGTGTCCAGACAGAGAAAGCAGCGTGCTTGAAGTCCTAGAGTTTGAATGGAGCTGGTGTCACTGAGGCCCTGACACAAAGCCAATGTGGCTGCAGCTCAGACAGGGGAAAGTGTTTCAGAATTTGTGAAGCAGGCACAGGTAGATCATGTAGGGCCTTGGAAGGATTTTGATCTTCCTTGTAAGAACAATGGGAGGCCAGTTTTGGTAAGCACAACCAGATCTGCCTCCATTCTGAAAAGAAAACATCCGCTGCAGTATGGAAAAGGGACTGGAGGACAGTAAGAGTGGACACTGAGAGACCGGCTGGGAGACTGAGATGCCTGCAGCAGTCCAGGTGAGAAACCTAACAGCTGGGCTCAGGGCAGGTGGAACTGGGGAAAAAGGGGAAAGGACAGTACCCAAAAAAGGGGAAAGATTTGAGATAAAACTGATAGGACTTGGTATAGATGGTTACTGAGGAGATGGAAAGTCATAAGGATGACCTCACACTGGCACATATAATTAAAGGGTAACATCTACTGAGGAAGGAAACAGAGGAGAATGTTTTATCTTGTGGGGGGTGGAGGGGGGAGATGATTAAGGAAAAGAAAGATCTTTAGTTGTAACACACCAGCTCACCTGCTTATTACTATGTGACTAGAGGCAAGTTAACCTCTCTAAGCCCTGATTTCTTCATTTATAGAATATGGAAAACAATCTTTCCTAACCTCACATGAAAACATTGGACAGATTAAGTAAAATAAGACAACGCAGGTAAAGTTTTATCACAGAACTTGGCATGCTGAGTCCCAATAAATGTCAGTGGTGGTTGTTTGTTACTATTTAAGAGGTCATTTAGACTTTCCACTAGAAAGTGCTGTGTTGAACACATAGTTCCTTCAGGCCTTCTCAAAACCCCATTAGAATGCCAGTAAAAAGTGTTTTTTTAAAGGCATAAACCTACCTGAAAAAAGAGGAGAAAAAAAAGAACATAAGAGGTTAAGAGCAACAAATTTTTAGAAGATGGAAAGGAGATGAACAACTGCTATGACCCAGCATAACCTAAAAAGCTGAATCCTAAGCCAGGAGTTATTCAGCAAAATTGCCCATAAGGCTCAGGAATTGGGGATATCAAGTAACTTTGGAAGTGGGGTTGAAGGTGGGACTAAACACAGAAGGGCTGCTTTAAAGAGTGTTTAAAAAGCAGTAAGACCAAGCTGTCAAACTCTGGGCAGGAGATTAAAAGATCTTTCTCTGAGGAATTTAGCAGCCCCAAAGGGAAACCAAAAAGCACTGACATCAAGGGTTGCACAAGACAATGGTCCTGGCAGATTATATTATGGTAATATAATAACCAACCCACAGGTAATAATACCATAATGTACACATAGCAACCAACCCACAGATCCTGAGTAGTTCACTCTTAACATAAGCCAGTAGTCAAAAATATCCGATACCTGCTATTGTGATTATGTTGTTAATATGGTGAAGGTAAAGGATATTACAGATGTAATCAAGGTCCCTAAGCAATTGACTTTAATCAAAATGGCAATATGGGGTGCTTCCCTGGCGGCGCAGTGGTTAAGAATCTGCCTGCCAATGCAGGGGACATGGGTTCGAGCCCTGGTCTGGGAAGATCCCACATGCCGCGGAGCAACTGGGCCCGTGAGCCACAACTACTGAGCCTGCGCGTCTGGAGCCTGTGCTCTGCAACGGGAGAGGCTGCGACAGTGAGAGGCCCGCGCACCGCGATGAAGAGTGGCCCCCGCTCGCCGCAACTGGAGAAAGCCCTCGCAAAGAAACGAAGACCCAACACAGCCAAAAATAAATAAATAAATAAATTTATTTTTTTAAAAAAAAAAAATGGCAATATGTTCAGTGGGCTAGGTCTAATCAGGTGAGCCCTTTACAAAAGGGTCTTAGCAGTCAGAGACAGAAGTCAGAAAAATACTCTCCTGCTGGCCTTGAAGAAGCAAGCATCACGTTAATGAAATGCCTATGGAAAGGGGCAGCCTCTAGAAGCTACAAGCCTCAGTTCTACAACTGCAAGCAAAGGAATTCTGCCAACAACAGGCAAGCTTGGAAGAGGGCTCCCCCATCTGCAGATGAAATCCCAGCCCAAGCTTACACCTTGACCACAGCCTTGGCAGATCCTAAGTAGAAGACCCAGCTGAATTATGCCTGTACTCCTGACTCATGGACTTTAATATAAATGTATGTTGTTTTAAGCCACTAAGTTAGTGGAAATTTGTTATGTATCATAGAAAAGTAACACAGACCTATATGCCAAAAAAGATAAATTTTATTTATACAAATAATACCTCAATAAACCAGACACCCCAAAAATATGATAGCAGAAATGGAGACCTCTAAGAAGGTGTTAGAAGATAAAGTTGGAGAAATCACCCAGAAAATGGGAGCCAAAAAGACAGAACCAGAAGAACATCAGAGAAAAGGTTAAAAAATGATATGAACAGTGTATGCGGGTCAGCACCAAAATAAAAGGGAGAGAAGGAAATCATTAATAAAATAACCGAAGAAAAATTTCAGAAGCACAGAACATAAATTTCCAGTTTTAAAGGTCACAAAGGCACTTGATACAAGTGCCAATTGGAACAACAACAACAAAGTAGATTAAAAACAACAAAAAAGATCCTATAGTTTTCAAACAGTTAAATTACAAAGAATCAGGAACCAGAAAGGCTTCAGAATTTTAACAACCGTGAAAGCTAGAAAACAATGAAGAAATAAAGTTCTAAAGGGAAAAAATTTTAAACATAGAATTCTCTACCCAGGCAAACTATTGAGTAAGTATGACTTTAGAAGCCTTTTCAGACATGTATCGTCCCCCAAATTTACCTCCCATGCATTCTTTCCCAAAAATCTACAGGAGGATGTGCTCCAACAAAAAGCAGGAATAAATCAAGAAAGAAAACAATATTGGGAAATCATATGGGAAATAAGGATTCCAAGAGAGGGGAGAGCTGAGGGAATCCCCAGGGTGACAGCTGTACAACTCTGCTGGAGCAGATCAGAACAATCCAGGAGCGAGTTCTTCAGGAAGATAACACTTATAGCAAACCAGACGCAACTCAGTATGCTGAGTGAGAGGAGAGGTAAATACCTGGTGCAAAGCCTGGCATTGGACTAATTATAAGTTCACAGAAAACAAAGCAAATAAAAAACGGTATCTTTATAACACAAAGGAAAGCAAAATGTTGTATAGGTAAGGAACTATAGACAATATACAAGAAGGCTTAAATATGAATGTAATTTACAGAGCCATAATAATGTAAACACTGAATACTGATCTAACCAATATCACAGTTCAGTAATATCGGGCGGATGGTTAGTAAAAGAGATAATTTCTCACTTTCCAAATGGGAAGTAAACAGTGCCAATACAAGAAAAAAAATCAAGAAATAAACACAATTTCAAGATATGGAGGTAAACAACAGATAGAGTCGAAAGTGGTTCCTCTTAGAGAGGAAAGGAAGGGGCAGGGAGAAGGCAAAGGACTGCTCTTTTTCACAAGCTTTATAGAAATTTTTGACTCTTTTAAATTATATACATCCATAACTTCGAAAGAAAAAGATTACAGCTATATCGGTCCTTACATTATTTTTTCAAACCCCCATACCACTTAATTAACAACATTCTGCCCTCAGAAGGGGACCAGGGGAAAGGGTTTACTCGCCTCTAGAAGGATTCATATTAGCTTCTTTTGTTTCACCTTAGAAACTAACTCTTGCTCTACCAACCTGGAATCATCAGAAGTCTTTTTCTAAAATAACAGCAAAATATCGATCAACCAATTTTCTTTTTATTTCTTGTTTCGTGAGCCCAAGGAATACGGTATCCACTCAGCAAATGCTCTCTACTGCTTTCAAGTAACTGTCCACTGACTTCTCAGGAACCCAGTACCTGCCTTTAAGAGCAAAGGCAGGAAAGGATATCATAGTGTAACCACCCCCAAACTGGTGACGTCTTTGTTAAAACCTCTAAGTACCTCTTCTTTTCATTCTTCTTCAGGAAACTGATATTTCACTGCCATCAAATAAGTGCCTAGAATTAACTAAGATGGCCCTTTGACCGACTAGCTCTAACTCAGAAATGTTATTCTACTTGTTTTGGGTTAAAGGACTATGTCTTTCTTCACAAAATACAGCACTTAAAATGAAATAAGCAGAACATTTTAGAAGAATTTCAAATAAAAATATAGTTTCACTAAATACATTTTCAGAATCAACTTGTTAATGGCTCCTTAATTACACTAGAATAGGCAACAAAAAAATTCTTTTCCAACTGAAAATAACAAGGGCAATGCAGTATGGTCTCTGGAAAGTTAAAATCCTGTATTCTGAGACTTAGTTTTTCATTAAAAGTCCTTCTTACTTTTCTGTTGTTAAAATGTAATTTCTGGTACAGCCACATAGAAAAACTGTTTTGCAAGTATCCACTAAAGTTAAACCAGATGTAGTCCCAGCCATTCCTCTGCTGCTATATACGCACCTGAAGTAAGTACTCATGTTCACCAAAAGCCATGTACCAGAAAGTTCATAGCAGCCTGATTCATAACAGTCCTAAACTGGACACTACCCAAATGTCCATCAATACTACAATGAATAAATAAATTGTGGTATATCCACACACTGGAATACTACAGTATATAAATAAATATATACAAATTAAATAGTATATAAATAAACCTACAGAAAAATTGAAATAGTACAATTAACAGCCATATGTCTGTTCTTCATCTAGATTCACCAGTTGTGAACATTTCGCTACAGTCATTTTCTCCCTCTCAGTTTGACAACTCATCCCTAAAGGATATTCTGCTACATAACCGAAGTATCACTGTCAGACGTAAGAAATTTAATATCAATATAATATTATTTCACATATGGTCCATAATCAATTTCTCTAACTGCTTCAGAAATGTTCTTTATAGATTCTCTCCATTCCCCAATCCAGGATCCTGTCATGGACCCATGCACTGCATTTGGTTGTCCTATTTCATAAGTCTCCTTCAATCTAGTATACCACTGTCTCAAAAGGGTCTTTTAAAATTTATTTATTTTTGGTTTTTCATGACATTAACAATTCTGACCCAATCGGTTTTTAAATGTTCCTGATATGTGAAACCCAAAAGTCTACACACAAATGATTTCTATTTACTTAGTGTCTTCAATCTTTAGTAGAGCAGAGGAACTGAAATACTCTGTATCCTAACAGACTGTATGCAGGTGAAAAATAATGAGACAGGTTAGTTCAATTTCATACACAGTTTATGATCATTCTGCTGTAACTCACCGCTGAGTCTGAACAGGCCACGGGGTCTGGTTTGGTGTGGGTACTGAATTCGTGGGACTCATTAACATAGCACTATAGATATTGGAAGCGACCACAAGTATGCAGAGAAGTATGGGCCCAATGATTGCTCCTTCCAGGCCCAGGTAGTACGCTCCACCAGCCACTGCCAAGCCTGTCAAGTAAGGATGGCCACCTCTGGAATAAAGAGCACACAGATTACTCATGACTTTTAACAAACATAAACCTTGGAGTAAGTCGGAAATACATTCTCTAACGCAATGTTCATTCTGTAATACACCTGCCTTTTGATTGCATTATCAGCTTTCTTCAGATTACCTCAATGCAGATAACAAGATGCAAAAATTTTCTTGCCTACATGTGTGACGTTTGCCTTTTTATAGGTCCAGCAACTGAAGGAGTGAAGTCAGCAATGTTAACAGGTACCATTACAGGGCTGTCTGAGGTGGGTTAATGTCAGCTTAGGACTCGTTATATAATCTACCTGTTAGGTTTACCTCCATCTAGAAAAATTGAGTGGGCACAATTAAGTGTGTAGTTCAACTAATTATGCTTTTTTTATAAAGATGATAACAATACAATGACATCCCTGTTATTCATAAGTTAGACTTCTAGCAACCTCCTAAAACACAGATTTTAACACAGGTAGTGATAAAAGGCCTCATGAGGAAAATATTTGATAAAAAGCCCAAGATTTTTATTTCATAGGAGAGTCATAACTGTCTTCCAGCTTATCACAGTGTCACTGACATAACTGGAATGAAATAAGACACAGGCAGACCTCAGAGATACTGCAGGTTTGGTTCCAGACCACCATAATAAAGCCAAATCTCACAATAAAGTGAGTCACGTGAAATTTCTGGTCTCCCAGAGTATATAAAAATTATGTCCACACTGTACTGTAGTCTTTTAAGTATACAATAGCATTACGTCTAAAAAAATATACATACGTTAATTTAAAAATACCTGATTGGTAAAAATGCTAACTATCGTGTAAGCCTTCAGCAAATTGTAATCTTTTTGCTAGTGGCGAGTCTTGTCTCGATAGTGACGGCTGCTGACTGATCAGCGTGATTGGTTGCTGACGGCAGGGGCAGCTGTGGCAATTTCTCAAAACAAGACAACAATGAAGTTTTGCTGCATCCACTGACTCTTCCTTTCAGAGATGATTTTTCTGTAGCACGCAATGCTCTCTGAGAGCATTTTACCCACCACAGAACTTCTTTCAATATGGGAGTTAATCCTTTCAAACCCTGCTTCTGCTTTATCAACCAAGTGTATGTAATACACTAGATCCTTTGTTGCCATTTCAACAATCTTCACAGCATCTTTACCAGAAGTAGATCTCATCACAAGAAGCCACTTTCTTGGAAAATTAAAGTTTTATCATGAGACTGCAGTAATTCAGTTACATCTTCAGACTCCACTTCTAAATCTAGTTCTCTTGCTATTTCCACCACATCTGCAGTTACTTCTTCCACTGAAGTCTTGAACCCCTCAAAGTTATCCATGAGGGTTGGAATCAACTTCTTCCAAACTTCTGTTAATGTTGATATTTTGACCTCTTCCCATGAAATACGAGTGTTCTTAATGGCGTCTAGAATGCTGAATGCTTTCCAGAAGGTTTTCAATTGACTTTACCCAGATCCATCAGAGGATCTGGGAAAAGTCTTACATAATAAGACTTGATAGTTGAAATTACTCCTTGAACCACAGGCTGCAGAATGGATGTTGTATTACAGGCATGAAAACAACATTAACCTCATTGCACATCTCTATCAGAGGTCTTGGGTGACTGGGTACATTGTCAAATAAGCCAAAGTATTTGTTTTGTTTTGTTTTTGTTTTTGTTTTTGTTTTTTGCAGTACGCAGGCCTCTCACTGCCGTGGCCTCGCCCGTTGCGGAGCACAGGCTCCGGATGCGCAGGCCCAGTGGCCATGGCTCACGGGCCCAGCCACTCCGCAGCACGTGGGATCCTCCCGGACCGGGGCACGAACCCGCGTCCCCCACATCGGCAGGCGGACCCCCAACCACTGCACCACCAGGGAAGCCCAAGCCAAAGTATTTTGAAAGGAATCATTTTTTTCTGACCAGTAGGTCTCAAGAGTAGGCTTAAGATATTCAGTAAACCATGTTGCAAATAGATGTGCTGTTATCGAGGTTTTGTTGTTTCATTTCTTGAGCACAGGCAGAGTAGATTTAGCACAATTCTTAAGGGCCCTGGGATTTTTGGAATGGTAAATGAGCACTGGCTTCAATTTAAAGTCACCAGCTGCATTAGCCCCTAGCAATAGAGCCAGCCTGTCCTTTCAAGCTTTGAAGCCAGGCGTTGAAAGTCCTAGGTGGCATCTTTTTCCAAGAGAAAGTTGTTTCGTCTACATTGAAAGTCTGTTTAATGTAGCCACTTTCATTATTTCTCTTTAGCTAGACCTTCTGGATAACTTGCTGCAGCTTCTACATCAGCACTTGCTGCTTCACCTTGCACTTTTATGTTCTGGAGACAGCTTCTTTCCTTAAACCTTACGAACCAACCTCTGCTAGCTTCAAACATTTCTTCTGCAGCTTCCTCACCCCTCACAGCCTTCACAGGGTTGAGAAGAGTTAGGGTCTTTCTCCAGATTAGGCTCTGGCTTAAGGGAATGTTGTGGCTGGTCTGATCTTCCATCCAGAATACCAAAGCTTTCTCCGTATCAGCAAAAAGGCTGCTTTGCTTTCTTACCACGTGTGTGTTCACTGGAATAGCACTTTTCACTTCCTTCAAGAACTTGTTCTTTACATTCACAACTTGGCTAACTGACTCAAGAGGCCTAGCTTTCAACATACCTTCTTCACTAAGTTTAATCATTTCTAGCCTTTGATTTAAGTGAGAGATGTCTGTCTCTTCCTTTCACTTGAACACCTAGAGGCCACTGTAAGGGTATTAATTGGCCTTATTTCAATATTGCTGTATCTCAAGGACTAGGGAGACCCAAGGAGAGGGAGAAGATAAGGGAATGGCTGGTTGGTGGAGCAGTCAAAACACATACGACATTTATCAATTGTCTGCCATCTTATATGGGTGTAGTTCATAGCACCCCAATACAATTACAATAGTAACATCAAAGATCACTGATCACAGATCATCATAAAAAACATAATAAAAAAGTCTGAAGTATTGCAAGAATTACCAAAATGACACAGAGACACAAAGTGAGCAAATGCTGTTGGAAAAATGGTGTCAATAGACTTGCTCAACACAGCGTTGCCACAAACCTTCGATTTGTTTTAAAAAAAAAAAAAAGCAGTATCTGCGAAGCGCAATAAAGTGAAGTACAATAAAATGAGGCATACCTGTAGATTACAGCAGCACAGCACACTGATAATAACACATGACCACTGACATAAGAGGGACTTAGAAATAAGGTATATTTTGTTTGTTTCTAGTTTCTAAACACAGATGATTAGAACAATTTAGTGAAGGGAAAATAACTAAATACCTTGGAAGGATATCCTGTACTGTATTACAATTCAGTAACATTTAAGGTGAGCTAGTCTTCAGGAAACCAATAAATTATATTTGTAATTTATTTGTCTTCTTCATTCCAAAAAGGATTTAGGGCAATATTCCATGTTACACTATGTAAGCAAGCATTTTCCCTAAACAATACATTTAAGGAAAATTTTTATCAAAAATGCTTAAAGCTTAAAAAAAAAAAAGTGTGGGAGCTTTTAAATAAAAGCTTAATTTATTACAAAATAAAATAAAGCAAGTTACGTAAAATTTTTCATTTCCTAATGATGTTGGTTAAATAAGGCGTTACTTTATTATTAAGATAGAACTATATCTAAGTCTTAAATTCTAGCTAAAAACCCTGATATAAAATTTACAGCAAAGTTTAAAGAAATGAAAACACTTAACTATAAATCATGTAACTACTCTTATGGTTTAAATTTCAACTATTAAATGTTAGTTAAGCTCACTATGAAGTTCTCCTGTTATCTTTAAGTTTTAGGCAAAATAGTTCCCCTAAGGCTTGCTTATGGAGTTGCTTGTTTCTTGTTGCTCTGGAACTTTGGGGCTTCTTAGTTGTTCTATATCATTTATTTTCTATTTTAACTTACTAGAGAGAAAACAAGGTAGCATATGACTGGTCTCTTCATAATTTCAAATTAACTGAAGGGTCCTCTTCCTGTAAACTTAGACCCTGTCTACGCTTATTGTGATGAGTTTTACTTAAAGAAAATTTAAAATATTAACTATTATGATAGTTTCAGTGGGCCATATTCTGAATTTGAGTAGCTAAATAAAATTCAATATTTGTCACATCCTAGATTGTAATAAGCAATGTTAATCTGGATACGTGACTAAATGAGAATCAGCTTGATTTACTGAATGCAATTTCTAAGAGACATCAAAACCTACAAAAACAGATATTTATTATATTGCCAAAGTTTGGCTTCTGCCTTAAATTTAATCTGCATTCATCATAGAACCATACTATAATATCTAAAGTAAGAAAGCACTGCTTGTCAGATACGAACTTGATGAGGTTTCATTTTACGTGGAAATCCTCAAACTTAGAACCTAATAATGTGTTTCTCTGAAAGCAAAGAAGTTCTGAAAATAACTACTAACTTGTTATCGTACTTAAAATATTTTTATTTTGAAGTATGTACAGTAATTCTTTTTTCCTAGGTTAAATGTCACTAAACCAGAGGATTATTCACAATTTTTAGTCTCATGTATTGTAAATAAAACTTATAACAAAATAGCATACCTTGCAAATTATATTAATTAAATTAAACTTTGATTATATCAGTGGGATCACAAAAGATTACTTCACTGAAAATCCTACCACCAGTCCTTTCTCCCATGCCCAAAAGGAAAAAAAAAAAATCTTCTTAAAAAAGGCCAAAGAGGGCTTCCCTGGTGGCGCAGTGGTTGAGAGTCCACCTGCCGATGCAGGGGACACGGGTTCGTGCCCCGGTCCGGGAAGATCCCACATGCCGCAGAGAGGCTGGGCCCGTGAGCCATGGCCGCTGAACCTGTGCATCCGGAGCCTGTGCTCCGCAACGGGAGAGGCCACAACAGTGAGAGGCCCGCGTACCACAAAAAAAAAAAAAAAAAAAAAAGGCCAAAGAAATTCCTAGATATGATTCATCACCAACTTCAGAAGTTCTGTGGAATACTTACCCTGATATATCAGAATAGATGGCAGTATCTACAAAGTATGTCGGCAAGAGATGAAAAACCAACAGTAAGATGGCTTTGCATCCTAAGCCTTGTGTAAGCCACAGGTCTAGAACTGCAGGTACTGCTGCCCAATATGTGCCTAGAAATGGCACTGCTCCAAGGATTGCTGCTAAAGCTAACAAAGATTAAAAGAAGAAAAAGCAACTTATCATCAGCAAAGCAATAACAAGACAGCAGAATCTAATCACTAGCTCCTACTACTTAAAAATTTCCACCAGAACAAGTTAAACAAATACAAACTCAAATTTTAGGGGAATGATATGCCCTGTTTAACTGAATTTGCTAGTTGAATGAGGTCCAAGATCTTCAAACTGGATCATGAAAATCTTTCTGAAGTGTGTGTTTACTTCATGAATCTGTTCTTAAGCAACAAAATTTTAGTGTCCCACAGTTGTTATTCTCAATCAATGGTTAGTTAATACGTATGCAGGTGGCCCTCCATATCCTCAGATGTGGAACCTGCAAATACAGAGGGCCAAAGGACCTGAGCATCCGCAGAATTTGGTATCCTCAGGGGGTCCTGAAACCATACCCTCAGGGATACCAAAGGACAACTGTACAGTCCTATGATATAACTATAGAGCACTGGTCAAATATCTGTACTGATTCCAAAGCCAAATCAGAAATTAGTTTCTAAATCTCGGATAAGAACGTATATTCTTTACCTTGCTTCTTTCTAATAAAAATGAAGTGTAATTTCAATAAAAACACCAAAAATAACCCTGCTAACTGAAGGACCTTACTTTACACTCATTCCTTTCCAGAACAGTATGATCAATTAACAAATAAGTATTTGTTATTTATGCAGTGCTTCCTATGTGCTGGGTATTGTTTTAACTACTGGGGATACAGCAATAAATAAACATTCCAAATCGTATTTCTGCTCCTAATCTGGACTAGATTAGATCTCAAAATTTAGCACTTTAAATTTAAGGAAGCTGACAGTATATGTAAAATGGCTTAATGTTCCTTAAATAGAGGACAGCAGAAGTTATGATACAGTTGTTACCTGATGGTATGAAGACAATATTGATGCCAAATATAGTATGAGTCAGCCAGGTGTATAATCCGTAGAAGCCAGCCATTTTGAGGGAAGCATCAAACACCCCTCTAGAACGTCCAAAGATAAAAGGGAAAGAAAATAAACACAGTATCATACTGTGATTCAGAAAAATCAATATTCCTAGGCTTCTGGCTACTTTATCCAAATCTGATAATAGCTTCAATTTTTCCAATGGCCTGAGAATGCTTTTTTCATTTTATTTCAGAGAAACATAAAAATCTTGTATTGAAAACTTGAAATAGATTTACTAAACTGTTCTTTAAATTTCTCTAATGAAAAGATAACTGAAATAAAACACCTTAAAATACCCTATTCACTGAAATAACTCATTAACTCTTCACTTCTAAAGCAGATCGCTCACCACCAAAATAAAGAGAAAGAAAAATAAGTGTGACTATCTTATTTCTGAGGATGTAGTTAAATTTGGAGACATCCAGGCTGTGGCCAGCCCCCCTCTTTGGGAAGAGCAAGTGAGGAATACTATAGCCGGTACTTCATCAGTCCTTCTTCTCGTTAAAAAAATGCTCCCACACATCTTAAACCATGCAACCCAACCTACAAAGTAACTTATAAAAATGCTATCAAAGAATGCAGGTCATTGGGTGAGAATTTACAAAAAAATCTTATTAATTCCGAAGTAAAATCAGAGAGGAAAATACAAGAGGTGTAAAAACAGACATACATATTCCGTGATTAATAGGAATGAAAATACACAATCTCAGGTACTTCATTTTTGCTTTTCAGTTGGAAGATTAAGGTAGTACTGTATAAGGAGGAGAAATAAGGAACTGCTCAGGGAGAGCACAAAGGCAGCAAATCTTAAGTTATCCCAAGGTATCACAAAGTTACAAAAAACAGGAATCTGTGGGGTGCACGGGACGCACGCTTATATACTCGTGAGAGAAGGAAAAGCTGTTTGTGATTGAAAAAAGCAGAGACGGTGGCAGCAATGTAACACTGTACACACAAAAGGACACACCAAGATTTTCCAAAGCATCCCAAGAGGTGTACTGGGAGAGTAAGTCAAACTCTGGAATACAGTGACTCAGTCATTTCATAGGGTTCTGAGACATGCATTTGGGGACAGAGTGGCTCTCAAAATTGTGAAACCTTGTCATACTGACCAGCAGCTTTCACTGAAAAAAGTGCCATAGGCTCTCTAACAATAAGGACACAGGCTAAAGAGATACCAAAAGACTTAAAGTAAGGGAGATAGCCCACAGGAAATATAAAAGATCCGAACAGTAACTGATTAGAAGACATGGAGGAAAAAAAGAACACGAGAGATTCAGGTTTTAAACCTGAGGGAGAAAGAATGGCAGTGTCTCAAAGTCATGGAGAACCCCAGAATGGGCGAGGACATGGAAGAAAAGGGAACATGTTTAGTTTGGGCAGTGTTAAGTCGAAAAAGGATGATGAAAATAAATACCCTGGAGGTAGCTGGAAATAAGGGACAAGGCTTAATAGCGACCTTGGGACAAGAAATTTGAGATACACCAAATAATCATAGGATAGGGTAAGATATCCCAAGGGGCAAGCCTAGAAAGAATGGGGCAATGAGCTCTGTTCTCATAAGGGACCTAAGGACAAAGATACACCAGCCAAAGAGATAATGAAATCATTTCTCTAGTAGAAAGAAAATCACTAGAGTACACTATTCCCAGAGAGCAAGGGAGAAGGAAGCTTTTGAGAATGAGGGAATAATAATATCAAATATCATGGAAAGATTAATGAGAACAAAGTCTAAGAAAAAAAGTACAGAATCCGACTAGAATGGGGAAGGGGGGCTGGTGAGAAAAGATATAGATGTGATATTTCGATCAAACTTATGGTGTTTTAAAATTTTTAAGCCAAAAATAAGTTGACATCAAAGTGCAATGGAAATGTAAGGCCAGACACTATCACATCCTTAGAGGAAAACATAGGCAGAACGCTCTATGACATAAATCACAGCAAGATCCTTTTTGACCCACCTCCTAGAGAAATGGAAATAAAAACAAAAATAAATAAATGGGGCCTAATGAAACTTAAAAGCTTTTGCACAGCAAAGGAAACCATAAACAAGACCAAAAGACAACCCTCAGAATGGGAGAAAATATTTGCAAATGAAGCAACTGACAAAGGATTAACCTCCAAAATTTACAAGCAGCTCATGCAGCTCAATAACAAAAAAACAAACAACCCAATCCAAAAATGGGCAGAAGACCTTAACAGACATTTCTCCAAAGAAGATATACAGATTGCCAACAAACACATGAAAGAATGCTCAACATCATTAATCATTAGAGAAATGCAAAACAAAACTACAATGAGATATCATCTCACACCAGTCAGAATGACCATCATCAAAAAATCTAGAAACAATAAATGTTGGAGAGGGTGTGGAGAAAAGGGAACACTCTTGCACTGTTGGTGGGAATGTAAATTGATACAGCCACTATGGAGAACAGGATGGAGGTTCCTTAAAAAACTACAAATAGAACTACCATACGACCCAGCAATCCCACTACTGGGCATATATCCTGAGAAAACCATAATTCAAAAAGAGTCATGTACCACAATGTTCATTGCAGCTCTATTTACAATAGCCAGGACATGGAAGCAACCTAAGTGTCCATCAACAGATGAATGGATAAAGAAGATGTGGCACATATATACAATGGAATATTACTCAGCCATAAAAAGAAATGAAATTGAGTTACTTGTAGTGAGGTGGATAGACCTAGAGTCTGTCATACAGAGTGAAGTAAGTCAGAAAGAGAAAGACAAATACTGTATGCTAATACATATATATGGAATCTAAGGGAAAAAAAATGTCATGAAGAACCTAGGGTTAAGATGGGAATAAAGACACAGACCTACTAGAGCATGGACTTGAGGATATGGGGAGGGGGAAGGGTAAGCTGTGACAAAGTGAGAGAGTGGCATGGACATATATACACTACCAAACGTAAAATAGATACCTAGTGGGAAGCAGCCACATAGCACAGGGAGATCAGCTAGGTGGTTTGCGACCACCTAGAGGGGTGGGATAGGGAGGGTGGGAGGGAGGGAGACGCCAAGAGGGAAGAGATACGGGAACATATGTATATGTATAACTGATTCACTTTGTTATAAAGCAGAAACTAACACACCATTTTAAAGCAATTATACTCCAATAAAGATGTTTAAAAAAAAGTAAAATATTTATCATAAACCTTGGACATAGTAAGAATTCAATAAATCTTAACTGATTCTAAAAAAAAAAAAAAAAAAAAGTGCAATGGAATACCACAACTGAATCACCCCTCTAGGTGGCAAGTAAGCAAAGCTCAATCCAAAAAGGACCATTCGTAGGAAAACAGTCTCCTTCTAGCTCTGGGAATATTGACTGTTGGTAATAATCTCACTAAGGCAACTTTTAAGTAATTTTGTAGACCCTAAATGCACTATCTATTGTTCGCAGTAACTAAACATTTTCATGTATCCCAATGAGGGAAGTAAAGACAATATATTTCCCCTACCTTATGATCTGGCACACGGTTTTTTAGAAAGCAGAGAAAAATCTTCTAATAATTTACTAAGAGAATTTTTTAACTCCTTCAAATTCCTAGCCATTTTTTCTCCTCTCTTTCTTCTACATAAGTTTTATTGAACTATAATTTACCAACAATAAAACTCACCAACTTTAAGCATATGATTCCGTGGATTTTGACAAATGTATACAGTTGCATAACTACCACCAGAATCAAAATATAGAACGTTAGCATCATTCCCAAAAAGTTTCCTCATGCCCTGTTATAGTGAATCCCTCCCTGAGCCCTGGTCTCTGACAGCCACTAGATATGCTTTCTGTCACTACAGTTTTGCCTTTTCTAGAATTTCGTACTAACAGAATCATATATTATGTACCTTTTGAAAAACAATGTGGTAAAATATACATAACATGAAACTTACTATTTAACCATTTTTAAGTGTACAGTTCAGTAGTGTCAAGTACATTCCCACTGTCATTACACAGCTTTTGGTGTTTGGTTTCTTTAACCTAGTACAATGCTTTTGAGGTTCACCCACACAGTAGTTTGTTCCTTTTAAATTGCTGAGTAGTATTCCATTATCTGGATATACCACAATTTGTTTATCCATTCACCAGCTGATGGGCATTTGGGCTATTTCCAGTTTGGGGCTATTGTGAATAATGCTGCTATGAACATTTAAGCACAAGTTTTGGTCATATGCTTTCACTGCTTTTCAGTAAATGCCTTAGAGTGAAGATGCTGGGTAATATGGTATCTGTTTAACATTTTAAAGAAACGTTAGCAACTGTTTTTCTCTCTCCATTCAGAGAAAACCTATAGTCTATGGACACCCAGCCAGAAGTTACTGCCTGCTACATCACACCACATCTCCTCAAGGTGTAAGGCAGAAAGAACAATTCAGCTCATGAAAAGCTAAATGACAACGCATCTGGAGTCCCCAGTAACTGACCTGACACACACTTGGTGCTCAATAACAGTGGCTATTATTGGAGCTACTGTTATCAGGTATCAAGTTCACCAGTCTCATATGCATGTAGCATACAGTCTTCCTCCACTATCCACCTCAATCTTTTTTTTTTTAATATTTATTTATTTGGCTGCGTCGGGTCTTAGTTGTGGAACACGGGGTCTTGGCTGAGGCATGCGGGATCTTTCATTGTGGCGTACGGGCATCTCTCTAGTTGTGGTGTGTGGGGTTTTCTCTCTCTAGTTGTGGCACACGGGCTCCAGGGCATGTGAGCTCTGTAGCTTGTGGCACGCAGGCTCTCTCGTTGAGGCGTGTGAGCTCACTAGTTGTGGCGCACGAGCTTAGCTGCCCCGCAGCATGTGGGATCTTAGTTCCCTGACCAGGGATCAAACCCGAGTCCCCTGCACTGGAAGGCGGATTCTTTACCACTGGACCACCAGGGAAGTCCCAATCTTTTCTTTTGAGTGGAAGTATATCTGCGTGTGCTCCACCTTCTAAGACACCTCTTTTCAGTGACTCTTTAAAGACTGAGAGTTGTTCTCTAACTACATCTCCAGGCTTTCCCAGCACTCAGCAGTTGGAGAATCAAATTCAGAAGACTCAGGAGGCTCTTTTCCTCCCCTCTTTCGGTAGCTCAGTTAATCTGGCTCAGCAGGCCTGATTTAGCTCAACAGATGAGACTGACACCAACCCCTGAGCTGGAGGCTCCCCCTTTCTAACAAGGCCACATCCTCACTCAGAGACCGTCCACTGTCAGACAGTCCTATAGATGTTCCCCCGCCCCATGCCATATGGAGACTGTTACAAGGCAGGGGTCCCCTCTACTGAAGGCAGGCCATAGCGCATCCCATCCAGTTAGGCCTCATCTAAGCATACCTCTCTGTGAATAAAAGTTCCAAGTTGATACACAATCAGCTTTTTGTCTAAGTGTAATTATACTTGTATAATTATGACACATAAAGGTCTGTGTGTCCCTGCCTCGTTTACACAACTACATATCTAACTCCTCTGTACCAGAGACCTAAATTGACTTCAAATGATTGGTTAGAATTTTAATTCTTAACCAGCGCTCTGTGTTTATCCTTTATAAACTCTGAGATGAATCTGTTGTTTTCACAAATTTTTTACTTCTGCTCTCAGCGCCCTCTCATTTCTGACTGAAAGAGTATTTGTGTTACTTTTCCAAACTGAGTGAGAGAGAACTAGCCAGCCAACTCAGGATTTCATCAGATGACTTGCTTTTAATGGAGTGAGACTTGAAGCAAGGACATGGGTGGGGAGAAAGAAAAACCATAGTCAAGAAGCTCTGTGCCCTCAGGGTACACAGGGCCCTAGACCACAAACAAGTAGGAAGCACAGTCTAAGGGAAAAGAAAGAAAAGGAGAGTAAAGAGTCCACAATCAAATTCTGCCTACTCCTGACATTTCCTTACACTGGTTCTGCCCTCTTTTCTTTCTAAAGGTCAGACAGGAAGACTATTAGACTATCATTCCCCAGGGAACAACAGTAGTCTACCCTCACTGCCACACAGTGCACCTCAAGTAGAAGGTGAGCTAGTGGAGAGGGCAGGCATGTTCAGAGACCCCGCGTATAAAATGACCAATCAGGGATCCCTTCATTACAACCCCCTCCCTTTCCTGATTCACTAGCCACCCCAGAGACCCAGCTCCACAGTAAAAGGTACAGAAACTTGGTTGACACTGGATTTCCATTCCAGAGGGGAATGGTCACGCTGTGCACGCAGACCTAGCGTGCTGGTGAGGGGCTCAGGGAGAGCTGTTCCCACAGACGCCTTCCATCCCCACTGGAAATAACTGTGAATCACACACACAAGCGTACGACCATGGCATCACATTAAATCGTGTGGAGTCCTTGGCAGCAGTAAATACTAATTCAATATTTTTATTTAATTAACACGTTGTTTTGTGTCTTTGACAGTGCCTACCGATCATGGATACTTACTCTAGTGCTAATTAAAAAAACCAACAAGAGGTTGTTTCAATTACATACGCAAATAGCAAACATTTGTATCTCAACACTAGCTCTATTATGAGCCTAAGTTCATTAAAATGAACTTAGCAATTTTTAAAGCACCACAAAGAGAAACTAAATACAAGACAAAGTTTTTAAAAGTCATTTCCCTTGGAAACTTGAAGCAAAGGTTTAAGCTTATTAAACTGATCTTTAATCAAGTAGGTTAAAAAGGCATTATATTTACTGACTTGGTTATTATTTAAGAACTCTACTAATTTTAATTTTCCAAACATGCATAAGAGATTCTGCCTCTCTATTTCAGCGTTAGGAGATCTCTTCAAATAAATGAAAATATATTTTCTTACAGCTTTAAACTCTTCCTTATACATTTTAATTTAAACAAATAATGTTTATAACCTTCAATCCACAAGAATTTCTTTCTAATGAATATTTAATATTTCCAGTAAAATCTGGAAATACTGATTTACTAAATGATCGACGCTGATTTTTTTTTTTAACCCAAATACTTTTAATTCTGCAAAACTGGAGGGAAGCATGTTCACCAAAAATCTCACAGTACACACATTCTCCCATCAAATTCATCACTAGGACTCGCACCCACCGGCCCTGAAAAGCTGTAATCCCACAAGCAAGAGCCCTACCCGTGTGCATGCACTCATGTGAAAATATCACACACACTAAATTGCACTGAGGCCGTGACAACATGCAACTTAGTAATGTGCAATATCTCCACCAGAGCAAGCAGAATGGAGCATCGGGGAAGAAGGGTGTGATGCAAACATTCAGGACACAACATGCTCTAAGGGGAGGAAAATGGTTTAGGGGTAACGGATGCATGCCACTAACTCAAAAATTCATGAAATGAAAACCCAATCACAAATGTATTCGGTTTAGAAGAATACTCATTCAGAATGGAGAAAAATAACTAAGGTTCAGAAATTCAATGAGACAGTGATTATCTAGTAGCCACATATTTCAGAAGGCAAAGCTTGAAGAACAAAGACACTTTCACTGTCTGGACATGCAGTTAACTCCCAATTTCAATTCCACTTTTAACTTATTAATGGATCATATAAAATGAGTTTAATAATTCACTTAACTGCAACATTGATGACAACTAATGACTGATGCTTATAAAACCCAACATCACTGATAATTTACACACTAAACTTCAGTCTCAGGGCATTATGATAATATTTTCATGATCATTTGTATAATATTTTCCTCTTAAAATCTTTCTCCATGAAGAAACATATTCCATCTTGAACATAATCCTTAAGAATGAAAAAACTGACAGGAGCTTGTAGAACTAGAACTCATTGTTATCTTACATATATGAGAAAGTTCTTCAGAGGTATCTATGTATGACTGTATATTTTAAGCCTTGAATTTGACCCAGTAAAGAAATAAAAAGCTCTCAGGCTGCTAAAAATCAACCTGAATTACAATCTATAATTTATATAACTTGATATAGCTGTGGTTAGAAAAATGGCCCAGCCTATATAACAAGTTATCTCGTCTGTACCATATTTTTCAGACTCACAGAAATCTATCAATTTTGAGAACAATTAGGATTGTAGTGTTGGTTGTTAATTTTTTTTCTGTATTAAAAATAAGTCCTCTATGTGACTTTTACCACAATAAAAAAACATTAACCTTTGCTCTGCACCTGAAACTATCACAGCATTGTTAATCGGCTATACTCCAATACAAAATAAAAAGTTAAAAACAAATTTTAAAAAATAAGATAAAATGAATGGTTTTTGTACGAGTATACGTTAGAACCAAGACATGGGCTATTCTTATAGTACATAATTAGTGTGTACAATCCCAAGAAGATAAAGCAAATCTAACCTGTGAAAAGACATATATTTCCTCATATCTATGTAGATGACTGTACGCTCTCTAACCTCAAATTCCTTCCTGAACCAAAGACCTAATTTTTTAAAATTTTTATTGAAATATAGTTGACTTACAATGTTCTGTTAGTTTCAGGTGTACAGTAAAGTGTACAGTTATACATACATAACAAAGTTATACAAAGATTCAGTTATACATATATATGAATATATATATTCTTTTTTACATTCTTTTCCATTATAGGTTATTACAAGATATTGAGTATAGTTCCCTGTGCTATACAGTAAGCCCTTGTTATCTATTTTACATACAGTAGTGTGTGTATTTTATTAACCCCAAGCTCCTAATTTAACCCTCCCTCCAGCCTTGGTAACCATAAATTTTTTTCTATTTGTTTTGTAAATAAGTTCATTTGTATCCTTTTTTTAGATTCTACGTATAAGCGATATCATGTGATATTTGTCTTTCTCTGCAAAGAACTAAATTTCCAGCTGCCAGCCTCATGTGTCCATGTGAATAGTCTTAACAGTACCACGAATTTAATTCATCATCTTTTGTTCCAACCATCTCCTGGAAGAAGGCATCATGGTATACCAGAAGAATGTGTGATCTCAATCAGCTGGACTTAGGTACAAATCACAGCTCTGCTTACCAGTTCCAAGGAACCATGACATTAAAGAATAATCTTTAAAACAAAGGAGGTGGCATATTTGGTATAAAAAAAAAAATGACTCAATGACAGACATTTAGAGGATGGCCAGCTGTGCTAGTAAAGGTTACTTCAGGAAAAAGAAGTATCTTTCTTGAAGTTCTTTATGGACAAGCTAGATACTTTTCTGTAAGACTTGGCTTAAGTCACACTGACTAGAGGATTATGGCAGCCTTTGATATGGCTGATTCCATAGCTTTATCCTATTGGGAAGATAGAAAGTTATTTTTCCTTTTTGGTAAAGTATTTGCATAAACTTTTTTGAGACAGATGTCACTTAGATACACTAAAGTTAATCTATTGATAGATTAATAAAGATGAAAACCAATGGTCAAATAGGCTTAGAAGGGATGCTAAAGCCAGCAAGTATCTTTCCTGAAGACAACTTCACCCTGAAAGCTGTTACAGTAGACAATATACTCCCAAACCCAGAATATTTACATGGATGGCTCCATGTGGATACCTGGGAGCACCAAAGGGGATAAGAGCTTTTTTGGTTTTAATCCCACCTACTGTCCAATAAAGTAGGAGGAAAAACAGAAAACCTAGCAAAGTTTCCAGAGAAAATATATTTTAGGTGCATGCATGCTATTTGAATGTAACCAAGGGTTTTCCAAAGATCAAAGTGGTATCCTCACCAGCTGTTACATGAACACAGTGAAAAAATAAGCCAAAATCAGTCAGACAGAATTATCAGGTCAAATCAACATTTCTGTGGCAGACTAGTTTCAAGAAATTACCATTTTCTTAAAAGTATGTGGAAACAGAAATGCCAGCCAAAGATTCACTATTCAAGAAAAGCTTTAGACCGCCTAACAGCTTATTAGAAAAAGGAGCTCTAATGGATAACATGAGGATTTCATTTGAGTAGCTATTCATAAGAAGTCAAAATGAAGTAGAGTCTTATTAATGAGTTAGAGCAATGAGGGACAAAGTTTTGGGAAGGAGCTGAGACAAGGCTGCAAAAGGCCTCTCCCTACCTGACATGATGAAGAGGAAAAAGAAAAAGGCATCAGTGACTTGGAAAGAGGATATGAAGAATAAAAGCTGAAGAATCATCTCATTCAGAAATCAAGCCTGCAATACATAGACCCCAGAAGACATGATGGAAATTTCTGGCTGGAACCTGCGATACACACAGAGCGCGTGACTTGGAAATAACCCCAAATTTTGCATTTCCGGTATCCAAACTACCCTCTGCAGAGGACACAGCCTGGCTGCAGAGCGACAGAGGAAGAAACAGGAAGGCCACCTACTCTCCTCCCCAAGCAAAGCTAGAATTCCTGAGAATACAAGGAGGGTTCTGAGAGAAGCTGAGGTGTATGTGTGGTGCAGGGTGCAGGAGGGCCTTCTCCCGAGCAAATTATGTGATGATTAGAAGCTGCAGCAAGGGCCTGGGGACAGGCCATTAGACCTTTGTACATCACAGGCTTGAGAGTAAGATATTAAAACTGTTTTACATTATCCTCTCAAAGGAGATGTTAAAAATCTGAAAATACCAGGGGCTTCCCTGGTGGCGCAGTGGTTGAGAGTCCGCCTGCCGATGCAGGGGACACAGGTTCGTGTCCCGGTCCGGGAAGATCCCACATGCCGCGGAGCGGCTGGGCCCGTGAGCCATGGCTGCTGAGCCTGCGCGTCCGGAGCCTGTGCTCCGCAACGGGAGAGGCCACAACAGTGAGAGGCCCACGTACCGCAAAAAAAAAAAAGAAAAAAAATTTGAAAATACCAGCGTCCCTCAATAGCTTAGCACTGAATGTTACCAGGAAGGCTCAAGACAGAAAAATGGGCCTCTCATGGAGAGCAGTTTCTGAAGGAAGTAAGAACAGCATAAATCTTTTCCCTACCTGATAGCTTCTTCCACAGACTGGCCAATAATATTAGAAGAAGGACCTGGCTGAGATAGTGGTGTCAGGCTTATCACCCACTTCACTGGCTTGTAGTACTCATCACTGGAACTTAACAGATAAAATAGTGTGGTCAGGAAAATTATCTGCAAAACAAAGGACAGTATCTCCTAAAATATCACATTTGGAAACTACAGGAAGGAAACATAAATGGAACCAAGAATATGCTTTACTGCAGAAGGAGTGTGACACGTACTCATCTGTGTGTACATACCAGAGACAGGACAAAGTTGAGGAGGGCAGTCCCGCTATAGAAGAGGATGGCCAGGAGCGTGGTGACAGTGGTGAAGAGCAGGCTCACGTTCCGGCTCATCACGATCCACAGGGACTCTAAGATCTGGCGAGGAGGGAAGGCTAAATATTAGAACTCATCCTCAGGAAAGAAGTTTCTACAGCTGTCTAGTGTGCTCTCATGGAGTGTTTTACTACCATAAACTGAAACAACAGGAACTGAGTATTATTTTATCTGAAAACATTTGAATGTTGATTAGTAAGGAAAATGGTTAAGTAAATTATGGTGAATGTACTACAAATAATAACAGGCAGCCATTAAAACATCTCTATTGGGCTTCCCTGGTGGCGCAGTGGTTGAGAGTCCGCCTGCCGATGCAGGGGACACGGGTTTGTGCCCCGGTCCAGGAGGATGCCGCATGCCGCAGAGCGGCTGGGCCCATGAGCCATGGCCGCTGAGCCTGCGCGTCCAGAGCCTGTGCTCCGCAGCGGGAGAGGCCACGACGGTGAGAGGCCCGCATACCGCAAAAAAAAAAAAATCTCTATTATAACACAGAAAAATATTTTATGATACAATGCTAAGTTTAAAGAACAGGACAAAAAAGCTTATTTATAGCATGATTATAACTATGAAAATGGCACGCATAGAAAAAATACCTACAGGAGAATATGCCAGAATGCAACCTGTAGTTGTATGTAGCTTGTAGGACCACAAGCACAGGCCAAGAAATTCTAACATTAGTCTGATTAGCTATACCTCCCCCACCGACTTGCCATCTTCAACTTAGAACCAACAACAAACACAAAAGCGTCACTTCAATGACTTCACTAAAGTCACAATAAAAGAAATGAACAGATGGGGTCAGAGCTCTGCAGCTGAAAACCTTTCCTCAGACAGATAATGACCCTATATCAAGACCTATTGAGTTCATCTGATCCATCACCTGCAAATTCACTAAAACCAGATGTTAATACATGTTAAATATTACTGAAAGAAGATGTATAATATCTATAACACACCTACGTGTTTTCACGTAGGTGTGTTATAGATATTTCCTATCTCTTCATGAACTTAAAGTCCCATATGATAATGTCTGTTCTATTATTCTCCCCAAGAGGACTATCCTTCCTCTTAATGAAAAACAAGGAAGCAAGATGATCAGAAAAACACCTTCCATTATAGTTTTCAAAATGCTCGCATAAACCTCACAGCAATGCAGCGAGGGAAGCAATGTAGATGATATCATCTTTATTTTACAGATATACAAACTGAAGCTCAGAGATTTTTAAAAACTTGCCCAAGGGCATGAAGCTAATAAGCGGAACTAGACCTAGGACCAGAACTCCTAATGGCTGGTTTTATTTTGCTGCCCTTTCCAAAAGAGAAGTTCTGTTTTTTGTCATATGCTCAAGTTATACCATCTCTTCCATGAAAGGCCTATCCATTCCTTTCCTACCTCAAATGTACCACTTATAAAGGCATATTTTGTTGTCCTCAGCATTTCCTGCAAACCTCAGCTCAGCCTTCACAAGAGGCCTTTGGCAGGCTAGTTTCATTTACAATAACTCCTTACATAAAATCTTGAAAATGCTTCATGATGCCTACAAAAATATGCATGATTGACTGTTTGACCTTATGGGATAAAGAATGAATGAATACTGCCACTGATTCTAAGAAACAAACCAACAATGCCCTTACTTGTGATTTTTACAAACATTCTTTTGGGGAATTCAGTCACTTTGGAATTTTTATCAAAAAAATTTTTTAAATAGTTTCTGGGTCATACTGATAGGAAATACTCTGTGGTAATTCTTAAGAAATTAACTGAATACATTAATTGTAGACTGGTAGTCACTAACAATCTAGTAACTTTTCTATGTACTCAAAGGGATTAGGAAGAAAGGTTCAGAAAAGGAGAAAGAGATGCTGGGTATTATAAAACCAAAAAGTTCAATCAAGGTCTGACCTTGACAGTTTCTTAAAATTTGTTCTGATGAGATAGGTGGTGATATTAAAGAATGTAACTTTTTTTAATACTGTATAACAAAACGTGTCAATATTTAGAATTAGATATTAGTGAACCAATATTCCAAATGACCAGTGCACATTACAAAATCATGTAAGGGTAGAAGATCCATTCCTAGCCAAGATAGATCAAGGGACCTTAATATAGGGGAGTAGAAAAAGTTCACTGATACGGTTTCAAATTCTACACTGCAACTAACCTTTAAGAAATACCATTTGTTGAGTTTTGGTGTAGTATCAAAGAATAGTCACGATGATCTGAAAAGGTTATTAAAAGACTACCCTCTTTTCCAGCTACATATCTGTGTGAGGCTAGATTTCCTCATATACTTCAACCAAAACAACATATTCCAACAGACTGAATGCAGAAACAAATATGAGGTTTGCAAAATTAAACAGGTTTGCAAAAATGTAAAGAAAGCCACTCTTCACACTAAATCATTTTTTTTGTTTTGGAAAATGGTTATTTTTCAGACATAACAAGCATGCCCTTCATGTCAACAAGTAATGTTATTTTTTTTTTTAGTGAATTGATAAATATTTTTAAAGTTCTCAGTTTTTTTTGTTGTTGTTGTTGTTTTTTTGCAGTACGCGGGCCTCTCACTGTTGTGGCCTCTCCCATTGCAGAGCACAGGCTCCGGACGCGCAGGCTCAGCGGCCATGGCTCACGGGCCCAGCCGCTCCGCGGCATGTGGGATCTTCCCGCACCGGGGAACGAACCCGTGACCCCTGCATCGGCAGGCGGACTCTCAACCACTGCGCCACCAGGGAAGCCCTAAAGTTCTCAGTTTTAACTGCTAATACAATAAGTATCAATAGAACCTACATCAGCAAAAGCTCTTTGGAGTCCTCACACCAAAATCTGAGAGCCACTGGACTACAGAAAACAGAGGGAAGGGATCATCAAAAACAACATTCTTAGAATTGAAGGACATGAATTTCTAGATGTAATTTCAAACTGTTGTAGCTACATTAGGCGATTGGGAGAAAGGGAAAATGTGAGTGCAGGGATGGGTGAAGGGACTGGGTGAAGGGACCAAAGGAGTCATAAGAAAACCCCAAGGGAGCTGTAAGGAAGCACTGAGGGACTTGTATCTTCATCTTCCATGTTAGGAAGCCAAAAGATAATATTGTAAAACCAAGAAAGAGCAGCATAAACATTACTTAAGAAATTTAGAGGTAAATATACAGAGAAAGCTAAAAGAATTGAGAGCTCTTTTTGGAGAATGAGACTGAAGTGGGGAAGCACAGAGCAGGGGCACTGCTATTTTTTATTAAAAACCTTAAAACATTTTTGACCTTTAAGCTATGGTCATCTATTATTTTGATAAAAATTAAATTTTAAAAATATCTAGCACAGCAAACCTCCACTTTTATTAACATGATGAGAGTTATAAGTTTATTCACAAGAGAAGTCTTCTCATCTCTGTGAAAGGCCACAGACCAAGATACCTCACAAAGTAGGCTATGGAATGAAGAATAGTCGCTGAAACTCGGCAACACGGCAAGCTGTTCCTTGCTGCCTTTGATCCTCTGGTAAACAAGGCAGAGGTGGGTGGTGCATGAGGGAAGGACAGGTGGGATGATAATAAGCGAAGCCTTTAAACATCCAGTCTCTCTAATGTGACTGGAACCATATTTCCATCTGCCAAAGGGCTTCACCCACCAAAGGTGGCTCCCTCTCTAGTGGTCCAACTGGGAACATTCTGGTCAGCCTAGGGGACAAGGATACCGTCTCAGAATCTGAGAGCCACAGCATTATGTGTGCTACCTGAGTCAGCATCTCTTGGTTACTCTTCAACCACAGAGGAGGCATCAGGGAGTTACACCTGAGGCCTATGGCTTTTGGACATCTTTCTAGTGCATTTCGAACTCTCCAAACTATAAATGTCATGGCATTAAAAACAGGGTACCGAAAGGCCTTTCAGTGTGTGAAGAAAACTGGGAATTAGAGTTTCTGTTTTTGTTTCTAAGTCCAGTTTAACTATAAATACTATTTCTTACCGAAAGAAATGTCTCAATGTTCTCATGGACAAAGGAAGCGATATCCTGCCAGTCCAGAATGTCTCCCAGCCAGCTATTCTGACGACTTATGTGCATCTTGTGTCCTTTGAGCCTTCCAGAGTGCGTTACATTCTATGGAATAGAACAGTTCAGACATGAAATCTCCATCTTAACCTAAAGAATAGGAGGTAAAAGTAGCCTATTTCGTTTTAGGTCCACTTGAGCAATTTAGTAAGTGCACAAAGGTGAAAAACTTTTTATTATTTAAGAAATCAACAAAGAACTCCACCGAAAGACCTGAAATATATTTTTCTGTTTACATTCTAGTTACTGTGTCTCATTCTAGCTTAAAAGCTTCCCTTCTAAGTATGTTCATGAACACACTTTACTCGTCAGTATGTTCAACTGAACAGGAACGCAGCATATACTTTCATCTTATTTTTCCCTTTTAGCCCCTCTAACCTTTCTCTTGGTCTCCCAGTTTTGCTTTTTTCCTCCTTTGCTCATCTCTCTTATTACTCCTCCATACACGCTAAAGGAAGCAGAGGGGAAATATGAAAAGGTACAGCTAAAACCAATACAATGTTATATGTCAATCATATCTCAATAAAACAGGGGAAAACAAGGGTCGGGGGAATCTAGCTTGTCTATCTGGAAGAGAATTACATTGGCAGAAATGCAGGAATAACAGATTTGAAAGAGTGATGTGATGTATAAACAAAGTGACTGGTAAGGTTAAAATTTAGAAATAGAAGTAGATTCTTAACATTCTTGTGTTTCCATTCTCGCACTTTTTTCAAACAGCACTGTGATGCCTGCCTTCATTATGCAATGAAGACATTAGATCCTAGTAAAACAGGTAAAGAAAGCAATGCACTTACCCACTTACAAACCTATGCTTTTAAAACACTGACCACCCTGGACCATAAGTGAAGCTCAAAGGGGGTGAGGGACAGTAAAAGCTGTTTGTCTGTAAGCAGAAGCCCCAGAGTCAGCAGAAGAAGTGGATACAACCTTTCCAAAAGTATGGCTCTTCAGCAGATATCTACCCAGAGATCCCCCAGTTAGTTTTTTTTGTTTTTTTTTGCGGTACGCGGGCCTCTCACTGTTGTGGCCTCTCCCGTTGCGGAGCACAGGCTCCGGACGCGCAGGCTCAGCGGCCATGGCTCACAGACCCAGCTGCTCCGTGGCATGTGGGATCCTCCCGTACCGGGGCACGAACCCGCGTCCCCTGCATCGGCAGGCGGACTCTCAACCACTGCGCCACCAGGGAAGCCCGCCCAGTTAGTTTTAACTCCCAGCTTTGGAAAGCCACAAAAACCATCACTGTTCCTTCGACTCCTCCTGGGGCAGGAGTACACAATGCCAAACAGGTCACTGAGCAACAAATTCAAATTTAAATCAAGCCCTCCTACCCCCAAACCCCAAGTTAAGAGATTTATTTATGTTTCTCTTCTGTTTAGATCAACCCAGGGAAAAACCAACCACTAACTCTGCCCCACTCTATCTCCTTCCCCTGGATGGGCATCTTCCACAGCACAGCTCCTAATGGCCCACAGGCCTTGCCAACGCAGTGTACAGAACAGCCTGGCACAACTAGCTGCTTTCAAACCATCATTTTTATATTTAATGAAAAATGATACTATTTTTCGTCATAAATTCTGAAATTGGAGTACATCAGCACAAGTAGCATTAAAGGTTTATTTAAAATAAAATAAATCTCTCTAAACTTTTGGATCTATTTTCACGTCCTCAAAGAGAAAAGTTCTTAGTCTGAATCTGTATTGTCCCAAATAGCAGCCACTACCCACATATGGCTACTGAGTACCTAAAATGTGGCTAATCCAAAAATGGAAAAAATTATATGTATATATATAAAACCTCATTAAATTTTTTTATTCATTCCATATGGAAATGACATATATTCGGTATACTGGGTTAAGTAAAATACATTATTAAAATTAATTTCACCTGTCCTAGTTTTTTTTTAAATGTGGCCACTAGAAAAATTAACATGTATGACTTGCATTCATTACATTTCTACTGTACAAATCTGGTCTAGAGGATGGGATGCTGTTGATAGTAATGAACAGAGGATGGAATACTGATACACCAGAGACTGGTGGGTTCTGCCATGGAGACTAATCATCAATTCAAGCTGACTTTTAGTGACCTGAGGTTTAAGAACCTGCAGCTTGGGCTTCCCTGGTGGCGCAGTGGTTGAGAGTCCGCCTGCCGATGCAGCGGACACGGGTTCGTGCCCTGGTCCGGGAAGATCCCACATGCCGCGGAGCGGCTGGGCCTGTGAGCCATGGCCGCTGAGCCTGTGCTCCGCAATGGGAGAGGCCACAACAGTAAGAGGCCCGCATACCGTAAAAGAAAAAAAAAAAAAAAAAAGAACTTGCAGCTTAAAAATGTCAATAAATAAAACCCCAATGTTAACACAATCCTACCTAGTCAATGAGTCCATAAAATAAAAGGACACTATTAGTTTACAACTGAAATCCTTAGCTAAAATAACTTACCTTTACAAACCAAGAATGATACAGTCTGTCCCAAAGTTCTAGCACCTGCTTTTCAATTACGGCAGTATTGTTCACCTTATCTCCAAGAATTTTATGAAGCTGGAAGAAATACAGATATAATCTGGTTTAATATTTCAGGCAACAATTCAGTAAAATTAATACATGCTGGGTCTTTATATTTGTACCAAATCAAACTAAAATGTTCCAGCCTATTTAATTGCCTCTAACCACATTATGTTCTTTTCTTAAACTCTACTTCTCAATATCCCCAGTAAATTTCCTCTCTCCCATCTTTTTGCTTCTTTTTTCTTTCCTTTATTCTTAGGCCTCTAAGAGAGCTTCTTTAAGTTTTAAGAGAATTAAGCCATGCTTACTGACTTTTCTGACCTTAAGTGCCCTCAGTCTTCTCTGCTAGCTTACTTCTCTGAGCTTCAAAAGATTAAGTGCTGCAGTAATCTACCTTTGGTCCTCTTCTAGCTATATTCTCCCCTTAGGCCATGTTATGGGCTTAATTGTGTCCCCCGCCCCTAAATTCTTATGCTGAAGTCCTAACAGCCAGTACCTCAGAATGTGACTATATTTGCAGATAGGGTCTTTAAGGAGGTAACCAAATTAAAATGAGATCATTGGGGTAGGTCCTAATTCAATATTACTGTGTTCTTATAAAAAGAGGACATGGGCTTCCCTGGTGGCACAGTGATTGACAGTCTGCCTGCCGATGCAGGGGACACGGGTTCGTGCCCCGGTCCGGGAAGATACCACATGCCGCAGAGCGGCTGAGCCGTTGAGCCATGGCCGCTGAGCCTGCGCGTCCGGAGCCTGTGCTCTGCAACGGCAGAGGCCACAACAGTGAGAGGCCCGCGTACCGCAAAAAAAAAAAAAAAAAAAAAAGAGGACATTAGGACATAAACATACATAGAGGAAAGACCATATAAAGATAAAGTCCATCTATAAGCCAAGTTGAAAGAGGCCTCAGAAGAAACCAATTCTGCTGACTCCTTGATCTTGGACCTGTAGCCTCTAGAATTGTGAGAAAATTAATTTATGTTGTTGAAGCACAAAGTTCGTGGTACTTTGTTATGGCAGCCCTACCAAAACTAATACAGTTCATCTCTACCAATCACATGGGTACTATATGATATTCAAACTTCCATCTACAGCCCAGATCTCTCCCTTGAGCTCCAGCTATGTATGTCTGACTGCATCTCTACTTAAGATATTTAATATGCCCTGAAACAGAATTACCAATCTACATGCAACACCTACACCGCACTACCACCTCCAATTCTTTTCATCTAAGTGTACAGCTATCCTTCTAGTTGGACAAACCAAAAACCTCCTTCCCTTGCACTCCATAACCAATCCATGAGCAATTCATGTCAAGACAACCTCAAAAACATATCCCAAATATGACAATTTCTCTCAATTCCCACTTCTGCGATCTTAGTCCAACTCATCAACATCTCACCTGGACTATCAGAATAATCTTTCAATTGGTCTCCCTGCCTTCTTCATTCTTGCCCACTCCTCCATAAAGCAGCCAAGATGAGCTTTCAATATCCTAAATCTGGTCATATCCCTGTTTTAAAGTCCTTTGTAGCTAAATTAAAATCCCAAGTTCTTTATGCCCTCAAGGCTTGTCTCATCACCACATCCCCTATTCCAGCCACAGTGACCTTCCTTTCCCTCATTCAAGCTCCTTCCCATCTCAGGGCCTCTGAATTTTCTATGCCCTCAACTTGAAACATTCTTTTCGAAGATCTTCATAAACTGCCTCCTTCTCACCACTCAAGTCTTAGTGAAAACATTACCTTCTCAGAGGCATTCTCTGGCCATTCTAGCTAAAGCATCACTTGGAGTTACTCTCTACCACATCACTCTGTTTACTCTGGTCACAGCACTTTCAGATCCGAAACTTTTGTTTGCACATTTAATGCTGGTCTCCTTTCACCCGGAATGTAAGGCTCTAGGAGAGCTGTAACTCTTTCTGGTTTACTGCTTTTCGCCACCATTTAGAACAGTGCCTGACATGTTTGTGCACTGGCTGTCATCTTGTTCATTCTTGTCATCAGAGAAGGGACACAGCAAATGCACTCATTACTTATTCTCTTGCTGTATCAGGGCAGTATCTCTAGGTACAAATTTTGAAAAGAGAATACAAGTAGAAAGGATAGTTAAAGCGAGGATGTTGTATGACACAGGCCTAGAGCCCGTGCTCTGCAACAAGAGAAGCCACCGCAATGAGAAGCCCACGCACAGCAATGAAGAGTAGCCCCCACTCGCCGCAACCAGAGAAAGCCCATGCACAGCAACAAAGACCCAACGCAGCCAAAAATAAATAAATTTTAAAAAAAGAAAAAGATATGGTGACCATATGTACATGGGTTTATCTCTGGGCTTTCTATCCTGTTCCATTGATCTATATTTCTGTTTTTGTGCCAGTACCATACTGTCTTGATTACCGTAGCTTTGTAGTATAGTCTGAAGTCAGGGAGCCTGATTCCTCCAGCTCCAATTTTTCCTTCTCAACATTGCTTTGGCTATTCAGGGTCTTTTGCATTTCCATACAAATTGTGCAATTTTTTGTTCTAGTTCTGTGAAAAATGCCATTGGTAGTCTGATACGGATTGCGTTGAATCTGTACATTGCTCTGGGTAGCACTGTCATTTTCACAATGTTTATTCTTCCAATCCAAGAACATGGTACATCTCTCCATCTGTTTGTATCATCTTTAATTTCTTTCATCAGTGTCTTATAGTTCTCTGCATACAGGTCTTTTGCCTCCTTAGGTAGATTCCTAGGTATTTTATTCTTTTTGTTACAATGGTAAATGGGAGTGTTTCCTTAATTTCTCTTTCATATTTTTCATCATTAGTGTATAGGAATGCAAGAGATTTCTGTACATTAATCCTGCTATTTTACCAAATTCATTGTTTAGCTCTAGTAGTTTTCTGGTAGCATCTTTAGAATTCTCTATGTATAGTATCATGTCATCTGCAAACAATGTCAGTTTTACTTCTTCTTTTCCTATTTGGATTTCTTTTATTTCTTTTCCTTCTCTGACTGCTGTGTCTAAAACTTCCAAAATTACGTTCAATAACAGCGGTAAGAGTGGGCAACCTTGACTTGTTCCTGATCTTAGAGGAAGTGGTTTCAGTTCCTCACCACTGAGAACAATGTTGGCTGTGGGTTTGTCATATATGGCTTTTATTATGTTTAGGTAGGTTCCCTCTATGCCTACTTTCGGGAGAGTTTTTATCACAAATGGGTGTTGAATTTTGTCGAAAGCTTTTCCTGCATCTGTGAAATTATCATATGGTTTTTATTCTTCAATTTGTTAATATGGTGTGTCACATTGATTGATTTGTGTATAATGAATAATCCTTGCATTCCTGGGATTAACTCCACTTGATCACGGTAGATGGTCCTTTTAATGTGCTGTTGGATTCTGTTTGCAAGTATTTTGTTGAGAATTTTTGCATCTATGTTCATCAGTGATATTGGCCAGTAGTTTTCTTTTTTTGTGACACCTTTGTCTGGTTTTGGTATCTGGGTGATGGTGGCCTCACAGAATGAGTTTGGGAGTGTTCCGCCCTCTGCTATATTTTGGAAGAGTTTTGAGAAGGAGAGGTGTTAGCTCTTCTATAAATATTTGATAGAATTTGCCTGTGAAGCCATATGGTCCTGGGCTTTTGTTTGCTGGAAGATTTTTAATCACAGTCTCAATTTCATTGCTTGTGATTGGTCTTTTTATATTTTCTATTTCTTCCTGGTTCAGTCTCGGAAGGTTGTGCTTTTCTAAGAATTTGTCCATTTCTTCCAGGTTGTCTATTTTATTGGCATATAGTTGCTTGTAGTAGTCTCTCATGATCCTTTTTATTTCTGCAGTACAGCTGTTACTTCTCCTTTTTCATTTCTAATTCTGTTGATTTGAGTCTTCATTTTTTTCTTGATGAGTCCGGCTAATGGTTTATCAATTTTGTTTATCTTCTCAAAGAACCAGCCTTTAGTTTTATTCATCTTTGCTATTGTTTTCTTCAATTCTTTTTCATTTATTTCTGATCTGATCTTTATAATTTCTTTCCTTCTGCTAACACTGAGTTTTGTTCTTCTTTCGCTAATGCTTTAGGTGTAAGCTTAGGTTGTTTACTTGAGATTTTTCTTGTTTCTTGAGGTAGGATTGTATTGCTACGAACTTCCCTCTTAGAACTGCTTTCACTGCATCCCATTGGCTTTGGGTCGTCGTGTTTTCATTGTCATTTGTTTCTAGGTATTTTTTGATTTCCTCTTTGATTTTTTCAGTGATCTCTTGGTTATTTAGTAGCGTCTTGTTTAGCCTCCATGTGTTTGTATTTTTTACAGTTCTTTTCCTGTAATCAATGTCTAGTCTCATAGTGCTGTGGTCAGAAAAGATACTGGATATGATTTCAATTTTCTTAAATTCACCAAGGCTTGATTTCTGACCCAAGATATGATCTATCCTGGAGAATGTTCCATGAGCACTTAAGAACACTAATGATGAAAAATTTGAAAGTGAAATTAAGAAAACACTCCCATTTACCACTGCAACAAAAAGCATAAAATATCTAGGAATAAATCTACCTAAGGAGACAAAAGACCTGTATGCAGAAAGTTATCAGACACTGATGAAAAAAATTAAAGATAATATAAATAGATGGAGAGATATACCATGTTCTTGGATTGGAAAAATCAACATTGTGAAAATGACTCTACTACCCAAAGCAACCTACAGATTCAATGCAATCCCTATCAAACTACCACTGGCATTTTTCACAGAACTAGAACAAAAAATTGCACAATTGGTATGGAAACACAAAAGACCTCGAATAGCCAAGGCAATCTTGAGAATGAAAAACAGAGATGGAGGAATCAGGCTCCCTGACTTCAGACTATACTACAAAGCTACCGTAATCAAGACAGTATGCTACTGGCACAGAAACAGAAATATAGATCAAAGAAAGCCCAGAGATAAACCCATGCACATATGATCACCTTATCTTTGATAAAGGAGGCAAGAAAATACAGTGGAGAAAAGACAGCCTCTTCAATATGTGGTGCTAGGAAAACTGGACAGCTACACATAAAAGAATGAAATTACAACACTGCCTAACACCATACACAAAAATAAACTCAAAATGGATTAAAGACCTAAATGTAAGGCCAGACACCATCAGACTCTTAGAGGAAAACATAGGCAGAACACTCTATGACATAAATCACAGCAAGATCCTTTCTGACCCACCTCCTAGAGAAATGGAAATAAAAACAAAAATAAACAAATGGGACCTAATGAAACTTAAAAGCTTTTGCACAGCAAAGGAAACCATAAACGAGACCAAAGACAACCCTCAGAATGGGAGAAGATATTTGCAAAGGAAGCAACTGACAAAAGATTAATCTCCAAAATTTACAAGCAGTTCAGGCAGCTCAATATCAAAAAACCAAACCACCCAATCCAAAAATGGGCAGAAGACCTAAACAGACATTTCTCCAAAGAAGATATACAGAATGCCAACAAGCACATGAAAGAATGCTCAACATCATTAATCATTAGAGAAATGCAAATCAAAACTACAACGAGGGTCTTCCCTGGTGGTGCAGTGGTTGAGAGTCTGCCTGCCAATTGCAGGGGACATGGGTTCGTGCCCCGGACTGGGAAGATCCCACGTGTCGCGGAGCGGCTGGGCCAGTGAGCCCTGGCCACTGAGCCTGCACGTCCGGAGCCTGTGCTGCACAACGGGAGAGGCCACAACAGTGAGAGGCCCGCGTACTGCAAAAACAAACAAACAAAACTACAATGAGGTATCATCTCACACCAGTCAGAATGGCCATCATCAAAAAATCTACAAACAATAAATGTTGGAGGGGGTGTGGAGAAAAGGGAACCCTCTTGCACTGTTGGTGGGAATGTAAATTGATACAGCCACTATGGAGGACAGTATGGAGGTTCCTTAAAAAACTAAAAATAGAACTACCATACGACGCAGTAATCCCACTACTGGGCATATACCCTGAGAAAACCATAATTCAGAAAGAGTCATGTACCAAAATGTTCACTGCAGCTCTATTTATAATAGCCAGGACATGGAAGCAACCTAAGAGTCCATCAACAGATGAATGGATAAAGAAGATGTGGCACATATATACAATGGAATATTACTCAGCCATAAAAAGAAATGAAACTGAGTTATTTGTAGTGAGGTGGATGGACCTAGAGACTGTCATTCAGGGTGAAGTAAATCAGAAAGAGAAAAACAAATACTGTATGCTAACACATATATATGGAATCTAAAAAAAAAAAAGTTCACGAAGAACCTAGGGGCAAAATGGGAATAAAGATGTAGACTTACTAGAGAATGGACTTGAGGATATGGGGAGGGGGAAGGGTAAGCTGGGACAAAATGAGAGAGTGGCATGGAAATATATACACTACCAAACGTAAAACAGATAGCTAGTGGGAAGCAGCCGCATAGGACAGGGAGATCAGCTTGGTGCTTTGTGACCATGTAGAGGGCTGGGATTGGGAGTGTGGGAGGGCGGGAGAAGCAAGAGGGAAGAGATATGGGGACATATGTATATGTATAACTGATTCACTTTGTTTTAAAGCAGAAACTAACACATCATTGTAAAGCAATTATACTCCAATAAAGATGTTTAAAAAAAAAGTGTATTCTGTTGTTTTTGGATGGAATGTCCTATAAATATCAATTAAGTCCATCTTGTTTAATGTGTCATTTAAAGCTTGTGTTTCCTTATTTATTTTCATTTTGGATGATCTGTCCATTGGTGAAAGTGGGGTGTTAAAGTCCCCTACTATGATTGTGTTACTGTCAATTTCCCCTTTAAGGCTGTTAGCCTTTGCCTTAAGTACTGAGGTGCTCCTATGTTGGGTGCATAGATATTTACAATTGTTATATCTTCTTGGATTGATCCCTTGATCATTATGTAGTGTCCTTCTTTGTCTCTTGTAATAGTCTTCATTTCAAAGTCTATTTTTTCTGATACGAGAATTGCTATTCCAGCTTTCTTTCGATTTCCATTTGCATGGAATATCTTTTCCCATCCCCTCATTTTCAGTCTGTATGTGTTCCTAGGTCTGAAGTGGGTGTAGACAGGATATATACGGGTCTTGTTTTTGTATCCATTCAGCCAGTCTATGTCTTTTGGTTGGAGCATTTAATCCATTTACATTTAAGGTAATTATCGATATGTATGTTCCTATTCCCATTTTCTTAATTGTTTTGGGTTTGTTTTTGTAGGTCTTTTACTTCTCTTGTGTTTCCTGCCTAGAGAAGTTCCTTCAGCATTTGTTGTAACGCTAGTTTGGTGTTGCTGAATTCTCTTAACTTTTGCTTGTCTGTATAAAGGTTTTAATTTCTCCATCGAATCTGAATGAGATCCTTGCTGGGTAGAGTAATCTTGGTTGTAAGTTTTTCCCTTTCATCACTTTAAATATGTCCTGCCACTCCCTTCTGGTTTACAAAGTTTCTGCTGAAAGATCAGTTGTTAACCTTATGGGGATTCCCTTGCATGTTATTTGTTGGTTTTCCCTTGCTGCTTTTAATATTTTTTCTTTGTATTTAATTTTTGATAGTTTGATTAATATGTGTCTTGGCATGTTTCTCCATGGATTTATCCTGTATGGGACTCTACTTTTTGGACTTTCTTGACTATTTCCTTTCCCATGTTAGGGAAGTTTTCGACTATAATCTCTTCAAATATTTTCTCAGACCCTTTCTTTTTCTCTTCTTCTTCTGGGACCCCTATAATTCAAATGTTGGTGCATTTAATGTTGTCCCAGAGGTCTCTGAGACTGTCCTCTATTCTTTTCATTCTTTTTTCTTTATTCTGCTCCGTGGTAGTCATTTCCACTATTTTATCTTCCAGGTCACTTATCCGTTCTTCTGCCTCAGTTATTCTGCTATTGATTCCTTCTAGAGAATTTTTAATTTCATTTATTGTGTTGGTCATCATTGTTTGTTTGCTCTTTAGTTCTTCTAGGTCCTTGTTAAACGTTTCTTTTATTTTCTCCATTCTATTTCCAAGATTTTGGATCATCTTTACTATCATTACTCTGAATTCTTTTTCAGGTAGACTGCCTATTTCCTCTTCATTTGTTAGGCCTGGTGGGTTTTTACCTTGCTCCTTCATCTGCTGCATATTTCTCTGTCTTCTCATTTTGTTTAACTTACTGTGTTTGGGGTCTCCTGTTTGCAGGCTGCAGGTTCATAGTTCCCATTGTTTTTGGTGTCTGCCCCCAGTGGGTTAGGTTCGTTCAGTGGCTTGTGTAGGCTTCCTGGTGGAGGGGACTGGTGCCTGTGTTCTGGTGGGTGGGGCTGGATCTTGTCTTTCTGGTGGGCAGGGCCGCATCCGGTACTGTGTTTTGGGGTGCTGTGAACTTAGTATGATTTTAGTCAGCCTCTCTGCTAATGGGTGGGGTTGTGTTCCTGTCTTGCTAGTTGTTTGGCATGGGGCATCCAACACTGGAGCTTGCTGGCCGTTGCGTGGAGCTGGATCTCAGTGTTGAGACAGAGATCTCTGGGAGAGCTCTCACCGATTGATATTACATGGTGCAGGGAGGTCTCTGGTGGTCCAATGTCCTAAACTCGGCTCTCCGGCCTCAGAAGCTCAGGCCCAACACCTAGCTGGGGCACCAAGACCCTGTCAGCCACACGGCCAGGTATGTGGGGATTTTCTTGTCTTTTGGGAAGTCTGAGGTCTTCTGCCAGCATTCAGTATGTGTCCTGTAGGAGTTGTTCCACATGTAGATGTATTTTTCATGTATTTGTGGAGAGGAAGGGGACCTCCACGTCTTCCTCCTCCGCCATCCTGAAGGTTCTCCAATTCATCCATTTAAGTGTATAACTCAACAGTTTTTTAGTACATTCACAGTTATGCAACGATTACCAAAATCAATTTTGGAACATTTTCATCCCCGCAAAAGAAAACTCCATATTCTTTAGTAATCAATCCCCCATTTCTCCCCAATCCCCCTACCCCTGAAAATGACTACCCTACTTTGTTTCTGTGGATATGCCTCTTCAACACATTTTACATAAATGGATGTGGTCTTTTATGACCGCTTCTTTTACATAGCCTAATGTTTTCAAGGTTCGTCCATGTTGTAAAATGTATCAGTTCGTCCTTCCTTTTTATGGCCAAATAATATCCCAGTATGTGGATATACCACATTTTATTTATCCATTCATCAGTTAATGGACATTCAATGGTTGCTTTTAGATATTATCCCTGTGTCTTGCAAATGAGGATCACAAATATTTTACAATGTTTTGTAGCAATATCATCTCTCTTCAGCTGTCTTCCCTTTTAGACTCTTGAGCAAAAGGTTTCAAACCCATCTTTTCTCTAAGTAATTTGAAATTTACTTCTTTAAAATCTAAGGCACATTTCTCCAGCTATCCAAATTCCCCTTCTTTATCCTTTTCCCAAATATGTAAGAATTCCAGAATAAAAATTTCTCCTGAACAGATAATTCAAAAATTAAACGCTATGCTTTCCATAGAATAAGTCAGGCATATATACATATAAAAGTCTAAAAGCTTCTGCAATGACTGGATCTTTCTTCTATATTAGTTCTGAGATGCATATCCACATACAGTGGACCTCTGACCAACACAGGTTGGAACAGCACAGGTCCACTTACATGTGGATTTTTTTCACTAAATATGTACTACAGTGCTCCACAGTCTGTGGTTGGTTGAATCTGAGGATGTGGAACCAGGTATATGAGCACCAACTGTAAAGTTATATGGGAGTTTTTTGACCACAGAGAAGGTCAGCGCCTCTAACCACCACATTGTTCAAGGGTCAACTGTACTTAACTTTCATTTATTCAATAAATATATTTTTTAAAACTTCCATGTGACAGTTGATTTGGTTATCTGGCATGGACGCAGGAAGATTAGTAACACATTTTTCTCTTAACTTTTAAGTTGACCACAATTCCATCCTCAGGTTAGCAGATTACTGCATGTACAATGTCATTTCCAAGATACCTTTTTTTTTTTTTGAGATTTTGTTTTTGAATTTTAAACAAGAAATCACACACTAATACTTTTTTTCTGGCACACATCTCACTGCAACAAATCTTGTCAATCCCTAGACAATCCTAATTACTTCAATACATTAAAACTTCAAATTACCTTCATTTCCACAGACAAAACTAGGGGGAAAAAAAAGAGATATCCCAAATCCATATCATGGAGTCTGATCTTAGCTGTGATAACTGTGCCTTCTCCTCTGTCTTTCATCTCCCCTTCGCTAAGCTTCAGCTTCCTGTCTCTACATCTTGGATCACATAAATACCCCTTCTTAAAATACACTCTTCCTTCTCTATATTCATCCAGGACCTATCATTCCATTCCTTCAAGGTTTATCTCAAGTGCCACATTAAAGCACTAAACTCAGTTCCAGGCACACACTTCTAGCATACCACAGTAGAAAGAGCAAGGGATTTGGAATTACTCTTCAGTTTGAAACCAAGCTCTGCAATTTACTACATGACCATAGGGAATTTACTTAGCTTTGCTAAGTCTGTTTCCTCATCTATAAAGGGCATAAAATAATTCAGACTACAATAAGTTTCTTGGAAAGATTAAATGAAACAAATTGGAAACTGCCAAGCACAGTTATCAGCAAATAATAAAATATGTGTTAATACTTTTTTCTCCACAAAGCCTTATTTGTCCACCCAAGCTTAGTGATCATTCTGTTCTAAAGCACAAATAATGAATCAGAACTATCTTGAACATGAAACAAAAGGCCTACCTCTCAGATTGTGCAGGCTATCAGCACTAACCAATATGATCATCCAGAATGTTTAATTTCATCGTATATTGCTTGTTGACTTGCAGATTTAAGCCTATCTCAAAAATAGAAATTGTTCTAAACAGAATCTCCATTTTTGCTTTATCAAAGCAAGAATTCACTACCAATGAAGACCCTGCAAAGAGAAAGCCGCAAAAAGAGGCTCTTCCCTTACCTTGTGGGTTATCCATTCTCGTCCATACTGATACACATTGTTAGCCGCAGAATTAAGGGCTCTTTGGACTACCTGAGCCTCAGGAAGCCAACTAATTTAAAATAAAGAAAGAAAAAAATGAAAAACTAATATAGTGCACTGCACCAAACTCTTGGAACTTAATTTTTTAAACACCGATGAACTGACATCACACACTTACAAATGTAATAATCTTATAGTATAATAATATGAACAGGAAATTTGGATCTCTAAATAGAGATGTGACTTGGGAGAAATTAAGAGCTTTTAAATTACTCCCGTATTTATAGATTCATTAGTGGTTTGAAGAGACTGTTGAATATTTTCAGTTACATGGTACTACATTTTAGGGGAAAATTATAACCTGTATTATTATTCAAAAGTGTGAAATTCACAGAGGTATCTGAATAGATCCTTAATGACTAACAAACATCTATTAGGCCTGATAAAAAAAAATCTTGCTGTCTGCTGTGAAAACACTCTGCCACTGTATTCATGCAGGTGTCCGAAGAGCAACAGAGGAGCTGCTGTGAGGCCAAGTCAAAGGCTTTGGCTCAGTCCAGACCTCCTCACAACCAGTGCCCTCTAGGAGACATGGGGCCAGAAACAACCTGAGCAACCTTTGCTGGGACAAACTGGGACACACCTTGGTTTTATACCAACCACGGCCTCTAAACTGAGCTTCTTGCTTCAGATATTTACTACATCAGCCAATCACTAACTCTCCTAGCCTCAGTCAAAAGGTATCCCTCAGGTGAAACCAAGCTCCTACAATTAGGACTGGCCTACCCTCATCTTCCTGGGTCAAGATTAATCTCTATCACACTATGACCTACCAAGAGAACAGCCCCAATTAAAAACAGCTTCATCTACTGGGTTCCTCCCAAGTAAGGGCAGGGCTAAGTGACGTTCAGTACCATCGTAGTGCCATCTCCTAATGCAGGTCCTGAGAATCAGCAGGCTTGAGACTAGTGAGTAGTAAGTAGAAAATGAGTTCTAGACTAACAATACTGTCCAGGGAAAGAATTAAGAGGTGTTCCAACTTCAACTTCATTTTCTCTGAAGCTCTACTAGGCTGATCCTACCCTAAGTCTTTCTAATTTATACTTCAGCTCACCAAGCACATCCACAGGAAGTCGAGGTACCTATGTAAGGCACACAAAATGTGTACCACACTGGAAGAAAGTATATCTAATCAATTCTTAACTGTATCACCTCCACTAAGAGCACCCACGTGAATTTCCCACAAGGTCAACCGCCATCTTCAGGACAAGAAGCCACTGAGTACTGAGATTTGCAAGAAACTATTCATTCATGACCACCCCCCGAATCTGCTGCAAAAGAATCAGACCTCCCACAAATTACTGAAGTCTAAATAGCTTTTAAATTCTTTCCTGCATAGAATATTATTCAGCAATAAAAAGGAACTTGCTATTGCTACATACAACATCTTCAGTGGACTTCAAGGGAATTATGCTAAGTGAAAAAAGCCAACCTCACAAGGCTGCATACTCTATGATTAGATTTATGTATCATTCATCAAACAACAATATTATAGATACGGAGAACAAAATACTGGTTGCCAAGGGTTAGGAATATGTTGGAGGAGGAAGTAGAGGGTAGGTGTGGCTAAAAGGGGTAGCATGAGGGAGCCTTGTGGTGATGGAACAGTTCTGTATCTTGACATGGTGTTGATAGCTAACGGGAAGCATGATAAAACTGCAGAGAACACATATAATATACACGCACATATACATACACAAGTGCATGTAAAACAAGTGAAATGTTGATTTCCTGGTTTTGATATTGTATAGTTATACAAGATGACAACAACAGTAGAGAAGGTGGGGCGAAGAGTCCAGGGGACCTCCCTATACGTTTCTTTGCAAGTCCCTGTGAACTTTATAATTATTCCCACATTTAAAAACAAAAACAACTGGGCTTCCCTGGTGGCGCAGTTGTTGAGAGTCCACCTGCTGATGCAGGGGACACGGGTTCATGCCCCAGTCCGGGAAGATCCCACATGCCGCGGAGCAGCTGGGCCCGTGAGCCATGCCCACTGAGCCTGTGCGTCCGGAGCCTGTGCTCCGCAACGGGTGAGGCCACAACAGTGAGAGGCCCGCATACCGCAAAAAAAAAAAACAAAAAAACAACCAACTTTCTGAACTACTCTGATCTGGGGCTCCCCAGTTTGTGTGTGCCTTCAAAACAATAGTAGAGATAGTACTATTACAATTGAAAGCCAGTACAGAAGGGCTCTGGACTTATTTCCACTACAGAAGAATAACCACCAAAGAAAAAGGGCCCTCTTCTAAGGAGATAATTAAGGCTGCCAATTTTTTAACTTCACTCCAGATCACTCTCCTGAACTGTACACCAACATAACCAATAGCCTACTAGATGCCTCTGTTGACACTTACCATAAACACCTCAAACTCATCAGGTAAAAAGTAAGTGAATTAGTTTTCCCACCATATCTGCTTCTCTGTTTCCTATCTTGGTGAATCCACCATCATCCACTAAGTTCCAAAGCTTGAAACATTAGAGTCACGCTAGGTTTCGTTTTCCTATACCCAATTAATCACCAACTAACCCCCTTAAGATCTTACAAATCTGTCTGTCCTGTTCACTCCACAACAACGGTCCACAATTAAGAGCTTTACTGCCTCTCACCTAGTTTTACCCTAGCTTTTAACTGGTCTAAGAGGCTCAAGTCTTGGAACACCTTCCACCTTTTCTCCACAGCACAGAGGGAGACTGTTACAGAATAAAATCTGATCAATATTACTTCTTATATCCTTCACTAAGACAATGAACATACCTATCACTCTCAGAAGCTTCCCTGCGCCCCTCTGTACTCCCTCCCTGGAACCCACCCCTATCCACACAGAGCCACTGATCTATCTGTCACTAGATTAGTGTTTTCTAGAACTTAACATAAATGGACTCATATCATATAGACTCTCTTCTGCTTGACTTCTTTCATTCACCATAATTATTCTGAGATTCACCCACGTTGCCGCATGAACTGACAGTTCATTTTTGTTTAATGCTAAGTACTATTCCCTTGAATGGATATACTACAGTTTGTAACTAATCAGACATATTGAGAACAAGCACTGAGTATGCTCTGGGTAATAGGAGATAAGTGGGTAGAAATATAACAGAAATCCTTCTGAGAATATTTAAATATGATTCTAAACCAAGTTCAAGGAATGTCCTGAGGAGGTTTTATATAAAGAAATAAAGTCAAGTCAAAGGAAAAAACCAAGTTAAATCTCAATTTATAATCTTAAAACTGGCAGAGTATTTCCTAAAATAAATTAGTGACCACCCTGGCGTTAGTAAAAAAGGTCATGTAATTTGTCATCAAGTTCAATTAGGTGAACAGCATAGTCCAGCTGAACACTCTCCACAAAGACATAAAAACCCTCTCACAGAAGCCAAATTAAACAAGTACACAAAGAGATCCTCTAAGACAGGGGTTAGCAGATTTCTTCTGTAAAGGGCCAGAATGTAAACAAATACTTTAGCCTTTTCGGAACATATAATCTGTATCACAACTACTCAATTCTGTCTGCCTTTGTAGCCCCAAAACAGCTACAGACAACATGTAAGTGAATGGGTATAGGTTGTTCCAATAAATCTCTATAAGAACAGGTGGCTGGATTTGGCCCTGAGCCACAGTTTGCAACCCTGCCGCAAAAACGATACAATATGGGAACACTGCTGACTGTGCCATGGGGGACTGTCACAAATTCCTTAGCCTTTGATCCTGCATCCTCATCTGTGAAATGGGGATAATCTCTTCAACCTACTGAGGAACACATAACACAATGTAGGTGAAAGCTTAGTTAAGTCACAAACACGTGGAAAACTGTGAATCTCAATTCAAATATACGAACTCCCCCCTCCCCACCATCCCATTACATGCTATTCTTATGCAAAAATGACTACATTCATCAAAGCCTTGGCAAATTCTTTTCTCTTCCAAGGTAACTGTATCAATGAAGATCATTTCATGCAAACAGACATAGAACCTTGGCCAACCATCTCTATTTTTGTCAAAACAACATTCTTACTTTGCCCACTCAGGGTGATTTGCTAGAGTTTCATTAATCAAATTGCTTGTGACTTCAATCATGTGTACACTCTCTTGATGTACCTGTATTATGGATAAGAAGAGAAAAGAATCTCAATAAAAATTAAACCCAATTTAACATTTATTTTCTACACTATTATTGGAACAATGCTTTTAGAGTCAAGTAATTATACATCTTAGTTTCAATTAACTTAGAGCCCTCCACTGAATAGCCGCTATCCATAATGTCCTAGGACACAAACTATGGGAAATAAATTGTGCAGAACAGCTCCTTATCTTCAAGCTCAACAATGGGGGGAGAAATGTAAATAGATACAAATACTTCCAAATATATACAACATAAATATATAGATATATTTAGTTCACATAAGTGTATGTGTGTATAGTGTATGTATGTGTGTGTGTGTGTGTGTGTGTGTGTATATATATATGCAATATCAACACTACATGGGCTTTAGAATTATAAGGCTATGTGAGACATACAGGGAAATAATCAACCGAGTAAGGTCTGTGAGTAAAGTAACCCAAGTGAAAATGAATCTCAGAATTTATCCCCCTCAAAATGAGGGGGATAAAAAAGGAGAAGCCAATGTCAAGGAACATGTTCTATATGATTTTACTATTTTTAAAAGTATTAAATGGAGATTGGTTCAAGATGGTGGAGTAGAAGGACGTGCACTCACTCCCTCTTGTGAGAGCACTGGAATCACAGCTAACTGTTGAACAATCATCAACAGGAAGACAATGGAACTCACCAAAAAAATACCCCACATCCAAAGACAAAGGAGAAGCCACAATGAGATGGTAGGAGGGGCAGAATCACAATAAAATCAAATCCCATAACCACTGGGTGGGTGACTCACAAACTGGAGAACAATTATACCACAGAAGTCCACCCACCAGAGTGAAGGTTCTTCACCCCATGTCAAGATTCCCAACCTGAGGGTCCAGCAACAGAAGGAGGAATTCCCAGAGAACCAGACTTTGAAGGCTAGCGGGATTTGATTGCAGGATTTGGAAAGGACTGGGGGAAACAGAGACTCCACTCTTGGAAGGTACACACAAAGTAGTGTGCTCATCAGGATCCAGGGGAAAGCACAGTGGCCCCATAGAAGACTGAACCAGACCTATCTGCTAGTGTTGGAGGGTCTCCTGCAGAGGCAGGGGGCGGCTGTGGCTCACTAAGGGGACAAGGACACTGGTAGCAGAAGCTCTGGGAAGTACTCCTTGGTGTGAGCCCTCCCAGAGTCTGCCATTGGCCCCACCAAAGAGCCCAGGTAGGCTCCAGTGCTGGGTCGCCTCAGGCCAAACAACCAACAGGGAGGGAACCCAACCCCACCCATGAGCAGACAATCAGATTAAAGTTTTACTCAGCTCTGCCTGCCAGTGCAACACCCAGCTCTATCCACCACCACTCCCTCCCATCATGAAGCTTGCACAAGCCTCTTAGATAACCTCATCCACCAGAGGGCAGACAGTAGAAGCAAGAACTACAATCCTGCAGCCTGTGGAACGAAAACCACAATCACAGGAAGATAGACAAAATGAAAAGGCAGAGGACTATGTACCAGATGAAGGAACAAGATAAAACCACAGAAAAACAACTAAATGAAGTGGAAATAGGCAACCTTTCAGAAAAAGAACACAGAATAATGATAGTGAAGATGATTCAGGACCTTGGAAACAGAATGGAGGCAAAGATTGAGAAGATGCAAGAAACGTTTAACAAGGACCTAGAAGAATTAAAGAACAAACAGAGATGAACAACACAATAACTGAAATGAAAAATACACTAGAAAGAATCAATAGCAGAATAACTGAGGCAGAAGAATGGACCTGGAAGACAGAATGATGGAATTCACTGCCACGGAACAGAATAAAGGAAAAAGAATGAAAAGAAATGAAGACAGCCTAAGAGACCTCTGGGACAACATTAAACGCAACAACGTTCGCATTATAGGGGTCCCAGAAGGAGAAGAGAGAGAGAAAGGTCCAGAGAAAATATCTGAAGCGATTATAGTTGAAAACTTCCCTAACGTGGGAAAGGAAATAGCCACCCAAGTCCAGGAAGTGCAGAGAGTCCCAGGCAGGATAAACCCAAGGAGAAACACGCTGAGACACAGAGTAATCAAATTGACAAAAATTAAATACAAAGAAAAATTATTAAAAGCAACAAGGGAAAAATGACAAATAACATACAAGGGAACTCCCATATGCTTAACAGCTGATTTCTCAGCAGAAACTCTACAAGCCAGAAGGGAGTGGCACAATATACTTAGGGTGATGAAAGGGAAAAAACTACAGCCAAGATTACTCTACCTAGCAAGGATCTCATTCAGATTTGACGGAGAAATCAAAAGCTTTACAGACAAGCAAAAGCTAAGAGAATTCAGCACCACCAAACCAGCTTTACAACAAATGCTAAAGGAACTGCTCTTACTGGGAAACACAAGAGAAGAAAAGGACCTACAAAAACAAACCCAAAACAATTAAGAAAATGGTAATAGGAACATACATATCAATAATTACCTTAAATGTAAATGGATTAAATGCTTCAACCAAAAGACACAGGCTTGCTGAATGGATACAAAAACAAGACCCATATACATGCTGTCTACAAGAGACCCACTTCAGACCTAGGGACACATACAGACTGAAAGTGAGGGGATGGAAGAAGATATTCCATGCAAATGGAAATCAGAAGAAAGCTGGAGTGGCAATACTCATGTCAGATAATATAGACATTAAAATAAAGAATGTTACAAGAGATAAGGAAGGAAACTGCATAATGGTCAAAGGACCAATCCAAGAAGAAGATAAAACAATTATAAATATATCTGCACCCAACATAGGAGCACCTCAGTACATAAGGCAAGTGCTAACAGCTATAAAAGAGGAAATCAACAGTAACACAATAATAGTGGGGGACTTTAACACCTCCTTTAACTTACACCAATGGACAGATCATCCAAACAGAAAATTAATAAGGAAACACAAGCTTTAAATGACACAACAGATCAGACAGATTTAATTGATATTTATAGGACATGCCATCCCAAAACAGCAGATTACACTTTTTTCTCAACTGCACACGGAACATTCTCCAGGACAGATCATATCTTGGGCCACAAATCAAGTCTCGGTAAATTTAAGACAATTGAAATCATAACAAGCAACTTTTCGACCACAATGCTGAGATTAGAAATCAATTACAGGGATAAAAACGTAAAAAACACAAACACATGGAGGCTAAACAATACGTTACTAGATAACCAAGAGATCACTGAAGAAATCAAAGAGGAAATCAAAACATACCTAGAAACAAATGACAATGAAAACAGGACGATCCAAAATTTATGGGATGCAGCAAAAGCAGTTCTAAGAGGGAAGTTTATAGCAATACAATCCTACCTCAAGAAACAAGAAAAATTTCAAATAAACAATCTAACCTTACATCTAGAGGAACTAGAGAAAGAAGAACAAACAAAACCCAAAGTTAGCAGAAGGAAAGAAATCATAAAGATCAGAGCAGAAATAAATGAAATAGAAACAAAGAAAACAATAGCAAAGATCAAGAAAACTAAAAGCTAGTTCTTTGAAAACAAAATTGATAAACCTTTAGCCAGACTCACCAAGAAAAAGAGGGAGAGGACTCAAATCAATAAAATTAGAAATGAAAAAGGAGAAGTTACAATGGACACCACAGAAATACAAAGCATCATTAAGAGACTTCTATAAGCAACTCTATGCCAATAAAATGGAAAACCTGGAAGAAATGAATAAATTCTGAGAAAGGTATAACCTTCCAAGACTGAAGCAGGAAATAACAGAAAATATGAACAGACCAATCACAAGTAATGAAATTGAAATTGTGATTAAAAATCTTCCAACAAACAAAAGCCCAGGACCAGATGGCTTCACAGGTGAATTCTATCAATTAACACCCATCCTTCTCAAACTCTTCCAAAAATTGCAGAGGAAGGAACACTCCCAAACTCATTCTATGAGGCCACCATAACCCTGATACCAAAACCAGACAAAGATACTATAAAAAAAAAAAGAAAATTACAGACCACTATCACTGATGAATATAGATGCAAGAATCCTCAACAAAATACTAGCAAACAGAATCCAACAACGCATTAAAACGATCATACACCATGATCAAGTAGGATTTATCCCAGGGATGCAAGGATTCTTCAATATATGCAAATCAATAAATGTGGTACACCATATTATCAAATTGAAGGATAAAGACCTTCAATCATCTCAATAGATGCAGAAAAAGCTTTTGACAAAATTCAATACACATTTATAATAAAAACTCACCAGAAAGTGGGCATAGAGGGAACCTACCTCAACATAACAAAAGCCATATATGACAAACCCACAGTAAACATCACTCTCAATGATGAAAAATGGAAATCATTTCCTCTAAGATCAGGAACAAGACAAGGATGTCCACTCTCACCACTATTATTTAACGTAGTTCTGGAAGTCCTAGCCACAGCAATCAGAGAAGAAAAAGAAATAAAAGGAATACAAATTGGAAGAGTAAAACTGTCACTGTTTGCAGATGACATGATACTATACATAAAGAATCCTAAAGATGCTACCAGAAAACTACTAGAGCTAATCAATGAATTTGGTAAAGTTGCAGGATATAAAATTAATACACAGAAATCTCTTGCATTCCTATACACTAACAATGAAAGATCAGAGAGAAATTAAGGAAACAATCCAATTCACCATCACAACGAAAAGAATAAAATACCTAGGAATAAACCTACCTAAGGAAGTAAAAGACCTGTACTCAGAAAACTATAAGACACAGATGAAAGAAATCAAAGGTGACACAAATAGATGGAGAGATATACCATGTTCTTGGATTAGAAGAAGCAACACTGTGAAAATGACTCTACTACCCAAAGCAATCTACAGATTCAATGCAATCCCTATCAAATTACCAATGGCATGTTTTAGAGAACTAGAACAAAAAAATCTTAAAATTTGTATGGAGACATAAATGACCCTGAATAGCCAAAGCAATCTTGAGAAAGAAACACGGAGCTGGAGGAATCAGACCCCCTGACTTCAGACTATACTCCAAAGTTACAGTAATCAAGACAATATGGTAACTGGCACAAAAACAGAAATATAGATCAATGGAACAGCATAGAAAGCCCAGCAATAAACCCACACACCTACAGTCAACTAATCTATGACAAAGGAGGCAAGGATATACAATGGAAAAAACACAGTCTCTTCAACAGGTGGCACTGGGAAAACTGGACAGCTACATGTAAAAGAATGAAATTAGAACATTCCCTAACACCATACACAAAAATAAACTCAAAATGGATTAAAGACCTAAATGTAAGACCGGACACTATAAAACTCAGAGGAAAACATAGGAAAAACATGCTTTGACATAAATCACAGCAAGATCTTTTTTGACTCACCTCCTAGAGTAATGGAAATAAAACCAAAAATAAACAAATGGGACCTAATGAAACTTAAAAGCTTTTGCACAGCAAAGGAAACTATAAACAAGATGAAAAGACAACCCCTCAGAATGGGAGAAAATATTTGCAAACGAATCAATGGACAAAGGATTAATCTCCAAAATACACAAACAGCTCATGCAGCTCAATATTAAAAAAAAAAAAAAACCCAGTCAAAAAAATGGGCAGAAGATCTAAATAGACATTTCTCCAAAGAAGACATACAGATGGTCAAGAGGCACTTGAAAAGCTGCTCAACATCACTAATTATTAGAGAAATGCCAATCAAAACTACAATGAGGTATCACCTCACACTGGTTAGAATGGGCATCATCAGAAAATCTACAAACAACAAATGCTGGAGAGGATGTGGAGAAAAGGGAACCCTCCTGCACTGTTGGTGGGAATGTAAATTGATACAGCCACTATGGAGAACAGTATGGAGTTTCCTTAAAAAACTAAAAATAGAACTACCATATGACCCAGAAATCCCACTACTGGGCATATACCAAGAGAAAACCATAATTCAAAAAGACACATACACCCCAATGTTCACTGCAGCACTATTTACAATAGCCAGGTCTTGGAAGCAACCTAAATGCCCACTGACAGACGAATGGATAAAGAAGATGTGGTACATATATACAATGGAATATTACTCAGTCATAAAAGGGAATGAAATTGGGTCATTTGTAGAGATGTGGATGGACCTAGGGACTGTCATACAGAGTGAAGTAAGTCAGAAAGAGAAAAACAAATATCGTATATTAACACATATATGTGGAATCTAGAAAAATGGTAAAGATGAACCGGTTTGCAAGGCAGAAATAGAGACACAGATGTAGAGAACAAATGTATGGACACCAAGTGGGGAAGGTGGCGGGGCGGGGGGATGAATTGGGAGATAGGGATTCACATATATACACTAATATGTATAAAATAACTAATAAGAACCTGCTGTATAAGAAAATAAAGTAAAATTGAAAAATAAATAAATGTATTAAATGTATTGAGCACATGGTTGATCTTGGTCAGTATTCCATGTTTACTTGAAAAGAACATGATTCTGCTCTTGTCAATTAGGTCAAATACCTTGACAATGTTTTTCAATGTTTTATATCCTTACAAATTTTATATCTACTTATTCTGTCAACTATTCCAAGAAGAGTATTAATGAATTCCCAACTATAATCATTGATTTACCTATTTTTCCTTTTAATTCTGAACATTTTGCTTCATGTATTTTATTTTTTAAGATTTTTTTTTTTTTTTTTTTTTTTGGGCTGCACCAGGTCTTAGTTGCAGCACGTGGGATCTTTTGAGGTATGCGGACTTCTTAGTTGCAGCATGCGAACTCTCAGTTACGGCATGCATGCGGGATCTAGTTCCTTGACCAGGGTTTGAAGCTGGGCCCCCTGCAATGGAAGCACAAAGTTTTACCCACTGGACCACACGGGAAGTCCCTGCTTCATGTGTTTTAGAGCTCTAGTGTTAGAACACACATTTGTAATTTTTTTATCTTACTGCAGTATTAACTTATCATTATGAAAAGTCCTCATTTGTCTCCAGTAATATTTGTTTTAACTACATTGTTTGATATTAATATAATCACTCCACATCTCTTATGTTTACAGTTTGCTTCGTATATATTTTTTCATCCTTTTACTATCAATCTTTTTGGTTCTGAATTTAAAGTATATCACTTATAGATACCATTTAGTTGGAACTTGCTTTTTCGTATCCAGTCTGAAAATCTGCCTTTTGTTTAGTTGCCTCATATTTAATATAAGCACTGATATGACTGGACACAGATCTGCCATTTTGCTATCTGCTATCTGTCCCATCTCTACTATTCCTCTTTTATTGCCTTCTTTTGTGGTAAGCAATTATTTTTTTAGTATACTGTTTTATTTCCCCTAAAATTTGCATTATGTAGTAGTTGCTGTTTATCTTAACCTTATCATACCTTTAATTTATCACAAGTTATTTCAAGTTAGTATTGACTTACTTCCAGTAAAATATCTATAGGAAATTCATACCAGTTTAGTTCCATTTCCCAGTCCTCTGCTTTATGCTACGGTTATACATACGTAACTTATCTACATATACTATAAACTCTACAATAGTGTTATAATTTTTCTTTAAATAGGCACATGTTGTCCAAACAAACTGAAGGAGAGGGAAGAATATAACTTTTATATATACTTATATATTTACCAAGTGCTCTTCATTTCTCCCTTTGGATAGAGTTATTTCTAGAGTAATTTCTCTTCAGTCTGAGGGAACTCCTTTAGCATTTCTTATAGTGCAGGTCTCTTTATTAACAAATTCTCAGTTTCACTTTATCTAGAAACGTTTTTATCTTGCCTTTACTTTTAAAGAATTGTTTCACTGATTATAAAATCCTTAGTTGACCACTTCTTTTTTCCCCAAGACTTTGAACATGTCATTCCAATGCCTCCTCGGATTCACTGTTTATTATGAGAATTAACTCATTGTTTTGTTGTTCTCCAGTGTGTGATGTGTAATTTTTCTCTGGCTTCCTTCAAGATTCTTTCTCTCTCTGTTTGGCTTTTAGTAGCTTGACTATGATGTTTCTAGGTGTGATTTTTTGTTTCTGTGTATTTATTCTACTCAAGGTTTGTCAGGCTTCTTGGATCTGTTAATGCTTTTCATGAAGTTTTTGACCATTATTTCTTCAAGTATTTTTCAACTTTTTTTTTCTTCTCACTTTCTCAGATTCCAATTACGTGTCTGTTAGGTTCTAACAGAAACGTTGATATTGTCCCACAGATCTCTGAGGCTCCAATATTTTTAAAATTTTTGTTCTTCAGATTGTATGCTTCTACTGATCTTTCTTCAAATTCACTAGTTTCCTTTTTCTGGATTGCAAATCTGCTGTTGAGCCTATCTAGTGATTTTTCGTTTGTTATTGTTCTTTTCAGTTTCAGTTCAGTCTAGGATTTCTATTTGGTTCTGTTTTATAGTCTCCATTTCTCTGTTGAGTCTGCATTTGCTTACTCATTATTAGCATACTTTCCTTTAATTCTTTGAACATATTTACAATAGCAGCTTTGAATTCTTTGTCTGCTAAATCCAACATGTGGACCACTTAAGTGTCTAATTCTTTGGGTTTTTTTCCCCTTGAGTCACATTTTTCTGTTTCTTTGTATGTCTAGTAATTTTTGGTTAAAAATTGGATGTAAAAAAATGAGTTGTAGGGACTTCCCTGGTAGTGCAGTGGTTAAGACTCCGTGCTCCCAATGCAGGGGACCCAGGTTCAATCCCTGGTCAGGGAACTAGATCTCACATGCATGCCACAACTAAGAGTTCACATGCCACAACTAAGGAGCCCACTGGCCGCAACGAAGGAGTTCACCTGCTGCAACTAAGGAGCCCACATGCCACAACTAAGAAGCGCGCCTGCTGCAACTAAGACATGGTGCAGTCAAATAAATAAATGAAATACATTTTTAAAAAAATGTGTTGTAGCAACTCTGGATTATGTTCTATACCTCTGAAAGCTGTTATTTTGTTTCAGTAAGCAAATAACTTATCTGTAATCAAACTGCAAAGTCTGTCTTCCCTGTCATTAATGTCTCTGCTCAATGTCTTTTATTTTTTGAAAAGCCTAAGGGTTTCCCCTAGATCTGAATAGCTTAACAGACAGCAAATAATTTTGGCAGAAGTTATGCTCAGACACTTCACACTAGGAAGCTTCATCCTCTGCAGCCTGAGATGTGTGAGAGTTGAGAAATACAATCAAAGGCACAACAAATTTGCAAATCTCCCAGGTTTTCAATATTCACAGGACTCCTTGAGGTCTCACATATACCAGTCTAGAATGTGTGATTTATTAATCTCAGCCCTTCTATGGCTCTCTTGCTTCCAGAATCTCCCCCCTTTAATTCACAGCTTCTCTGTTGCCAGCCCCAAACCAAATCCACCACCTCCCATAAAAAAAACTGCAGGTTTTTGCTGCTCACGCCAGGCAGATGAGGATAGGGAACTCCAAGCAAGAAAGCCACAAACTACGTGTTTTTACCAGATGTGGTAGCAGTTTTTCATGAGCAAATACTCCTCAAATTATTGCCTAACTGGTCATTTTCCAATGCCCTGATATGGTGTTTATAGTCATTTTTATACCATTTTATTCTTGCTTTAGGTAGAAAGGAATTACCTGACATCCTCACCCTGCTATTACCCCAAGATATATCAGGAAAATGGAGGCAAAAAGGATTTTCTGACAGACTGGATGTGGATATAAGAGAAAAAAAGTAGTCAAGAATGACCCTGAGGCTTTTTACCTGAGCAAACAGAATGAAGCTGTCACTTACCAAAATGGGAAGACTGTGAGAGAACAGACAAGCAAGGGAGGTCTGGAATTCAGTTTTGACATGTTACATCTGAGATGTCTATAGACATTCAAACGGATACTGTCGTGGTGTTTTAGAGAATTATCCTTTTATTGGTTGGGAGAATGAACTAGATAACCAGTAAATTTCCTTCAAAAGCTCAGTTTGCATGAGTCCTAGACCACAATGAAGTGGTTCAGTAATACTTGTTATGAAAGTTCAGGGAAGCAAAAGCTCACTGAAGCATGGGATGAACAAAGAAAAAGAACTTGAAAGATGAACAATTGAGATGGGCAGGCAAGAAGACCCTACTCAAAGGGATGAAGAAGGGAGAGTGGAACAGAAGAAGAGAGAGGAAAAAGAGAAAAAAGGAAAACGGAAGACCATGCTGGTGAAAGATTTCTCTAAGAACTAGGAACTCGTGCAGTGGCAGGTTTAGGTGAAATATGACAAAAACAAAGAAAGGTCTCTAAACAAGGCTGTAGAGTCTAAATAAGTGACTATACACGATTAAAATCCAAAGAACAGATAAAAAGATAAAAACTGCATTGAAACTGAAACAGGTACAGAGATAGCAGGTTGATAAGATCAGGGAATACTGAAGCTAAGAATGACTGAGAAATAGGACTTGCAAGTAGAAAGTCAAATAGCAGGAAACAGTGTAATCCTTTAGTAAATTGCTGCATATTAGATTATCTACTGATAACAGGTACTACCATATCTCTACAGCGCTACAGGAAAATTTTTCATATCCATGATTTCATGTAAGCTTCACAATTCCTGGAAAACATATAAAAATCTGGGATGCAGAGTTGAGTAGAGTCAATATAAAGATTTAAATAGATTATAAAAGTTTTTTAAATAGTCCATAAGATACATCACTACAGAGAAAGTTTTAGCTGCACTTTGGAGAATGATTTTCTTTGATGAAAGAGGGGTGATATGGACTAAATTTTTGTATCCTCCCGAAATTCATATGTTGAAATCCTAACAAGCAATGTGAGGTAGGGCCTTTGGGAAGTAATTAGGTCATGAGGGTGGAGCTCTCATGATGGGATTAGTGCCCTTATAAGAAGAGACACATGTTCTTTCTCCCCACCATGTGAGGACACAAGGAGAAAACAGCCATGTATAAACCAGGAAGAGGACCTTTACCAAGAACTTGACCATGGCACCTTCATTTGGGACTTCCAGCCTCCAGAACTGTGAGAAATGCCAGTTGTTTAAGGCACTCAGTCTATGGTTTTCTGTTACAGCAATGCAAACTAAGAAGGGGGAGAGGATATGCAAGCTGGAAGAATCTGGAAAGCGAGAAATATCCTAATGGTAAATCAGCAGAAAAACCAATGAGACATGAAGGAAAGGAATTGAATTCTGATCTAGGAAACAGGATCTACATTAGAAGTCATGAGATCAGATCGTAGTTCTCCTATTGACAGAAGAAGCCACTTTTTCCTCAGTATCTTAATTTTTCATCTGCATTTACCTCAGAGGATTTTTATGAAATAAATAAAAATGCACATTAAAAAATATATTAGACAAATTCATGGCAAAACTAGTAATACAAAAATCATCAATACTGTTATACATACTTATAAGCAAAGTAATATTTCCCATGCCTGCATCTGCTAGCTTCTTACCTACATGACAAATTCTAACAATTAAGAGTTTATTAATGATAACAGTATTGTTGTACTCTACCTTTGCAGTCAGGAGTAGGGCTAAAAGAAGGGTTCCTATCACTAACAAAAATATGATGAAAATGCTAATTATTTTGTCTAACATCTTCTCCAGCCAGATGATCATCTGCATAGAAACGAAAAAGAGAATTAGTTATCTTTCAAACACAACTTAATAAAAACACATATGTATTCAAACATCATGAAGACAAGATATTCAGCATTGCAAAGCAAACTATGGCATAATGATTAAAGCAGGGAAAGCTTTAAACCACTTTAGAAAGTTAAGTAACAATATTAATTACCATTGTTGTTTACAGAAAGAGTTTATTATTGTCATATCTAAGAAAAGGCAGTCAGTTTGAATATAAACAGTATCTATGCTTGGATTCTCATACTGTGGTATATTTACCTTTCAAATTATAATTTACAATCTGATAAAAATTCTAAACAAAATAATGACAATCGATTAGTGACCTCAAATCTCATGAAATTTTACTGTCAATTAGCAAATATAGATGACTTTAGAAAAAGTATGACTCTTACAGTACAGGTATGTCCTGAATTATACAGATAAAATAGGAGCAAATTAAAACGGGAATTGCATTCAAACTATTTTTTCCCTTTAATGTCACTAGGGTTATAAAAGCAGTAAGAATAAAATCTAATGTTAAGGTAATAATAAATACTAATTCAGAATAATATTTACCCTGGGGGCAAAACGGTTGGGAAGTGGATGCACAAGCAGGGAGGGGTACACAATAGGCTTCAACTGCATAGGTAATATTTTGTCATGCTGGAAGATAGGCATGTGGGTGCTCTTCTTATTTCTTTATATTTGAAATATTTCATAATAAAATACTTTCAAAAATCTGATATTCCACTTGACATTTCTATTCTTTTTAAAACATAAGCTTTATGACAAATTGTAATTGACTGTAAATAAAGAATAATCATTAAAGTAATGGTTATTCCTTAATCAATAATTAAAATTATGCTTTCCCTAAATGCTACTTGACATTCTATTTTGAGTATCACTCCTCTCATCTTTCACAATCACAAATAATCCTACATTTATAAAAATTTTTGTTTTGAGATTATATAATTCTGATAGATTTCTAGAATTCCTGCCATGCCAAGCTACCATTTAACATTTCAAAAATACAATCAGACTGACGACTGAAATACCACATTGCACCCCTCAGCTCCAACATGAGCATTGCTGAATAAGTTACTCTTAATTTAAATATGAATTATGTTCTCCAAACAGTGAGTTAGACATCCAAGAGCAAAAAAATGGTGGTTAAAACAACATGCCTTCTAAAACATTTTCCACTCAGTGATTGTAAGCTTGCATCTCCTTATCTTTCATGAAGTACACTGTCATTAAGAGATCAATGCTACAGTGAACTCAAAGATAAAAAGTGCATCTTTTATCTTGGCAATTACAGCTTCAAACGGAAGAGTTAATTTTCAGTGCATGCTACCAAAGCATCAAAGACAATGCAGAGATTAAAAAAAGTAATAACAGGTTTCTAAGATATGGAAGGTCAGAGGTCATATTTTGAATGTAAGTTCTAAAACCAATGAAACTGAAAAGTTTCACAATCAGAAACTAACTCTACATCTAGCTCTTGATACAGTTTCCTGAGGAAAGAGCTAGTGCTGTATTACTCTTCTTTTTATCTCCAAAACCTAACAGTGCATGGCATGTGGTAAAAGCTCAGTTAATACATATTTGACTAGGCAAGATAAATAAAATAATTTCAGAATTAAGACCGGATTTGTATTCACAAGTTATGATTTCTGAAAATAACTTAGGAGCCTCAATTTTTTTTAGAAAAGTCATATCCTGAAATATGTTAACATAAAAGATATTTTATTTGGAAAGTATGAATATCTAAATTTATGTCTGGGTATTTTTAACATATAAAATGTGGAATATTCACAGACACGTTATATATAACAACATTACAAAAGTCAAATTTTGTTTTTAAGCCAGGGTAGAATTTTCCTATCACAAGCCTTATACCTAAGGCTTGGAATAAGAGGCACCTAAATAAAGATTTATTTTCAAGAGATAATACTGAGGGTTAGATGTTTCATTTAAAATTTAAAATACAGCAGACCTTGTTTTATTCTCCTCATTTCCAATTTACTGTGCTTTGCAGATAATGTGTTGTTTTTTTTTTTACAAAGTGAAGGTTTGAGGCAACCCTACATCGAGCAAGTCTATTGGCACCATTTTTTCCAAAAGCATTTGCTTATTCTGTGTCTCTGTATCACATTTTGGTAATTCACCCAATATTTCAAACTTTAATTATGGTATTTGCCATGGTGATTTGTGATCAATGATCTTTGATGTTACTACTACAACTCACTGAAGGCTTAGATGATAGCATTTTTTAGCAATAAAGTATTTTTAATTAAAGTTTACAGTTTTTTAGACATAATGCTACTACACACTTAATAGACTACAGTATAGTGTAAACAAATTTTATATGCACTGGGATCCCAAAGAAAATCATGTGACTTGCTTTATTTGCAATATTCGCTTCACTGGGGTAGTCTGGAATGCAACCCGCAATATCTCTGTAAATCAAGTCATTTAAGATGTTCAATACATAAGCAAAAAAGTTGGGGCGGGGGGGGGGGTCTATTCACATTACAGCCAGCTAAGATATAAGGTGAGAAAACACGAAAAAGAAGACAGCAAAAGCGAAAGAGAGCACAAAGAGTGGGAAAGCGAGACAGGAAAGACTTAAAAATGTGAAGAACTAAGGACCAATCAAGAGGAAACAAAATGGATAGAAAACTTATGGAGGAAAACAACTCCCTGAAAGAGTGAATGGAACAAGACTCATAAGGAAACAGCAACTGATAGACACAGAAAGAGAAACATGGTCAGAGGAAGCAAGGGGGAAGGGAAAGAGGAAGGAGGAGAGAATTCGTAAAGAAATGCCAGTGGCTCTGTCCCATGAGGGTCATCCTGTTCTGTGGTCCGCTTTGGGCAAAGGGAATAACACCACCTGTCAAACCCTGCCCTGCTCGTGGAAATTGCACAGTTGTCTAGTAACTTTCCCAGCCTTCCACACCAAGAGAAATTATTTCAGATTTTAAACTTTATTTTCTAAAAGTGGAAGGGGAGTAATTTTAAAACAACATTCTTAATGTTTCAAGTATAAATGAAGGGCAAGCATTTTTTTTTTAATGTAGCAATGTCAGTAAATTTATAGTTATACCAAAAGACACTCTGAAACTGACTGGCCCTATTTATCAAACTATGAAGGAAGTGTCATTCCACTACTGAGTTTTCTATTTCGTTATTCTGGACCTGGAGGTTTTTATTTTGCTTTGTTTTTTTTTAACCAAATTCTAGTAGTCTTAGTGCAAATAATAAATACTAAGAAATAAAACAAGTCTTAAGAAACAGTTACATTTCAATTAATCATAGACGTGTCTCTCACCCTCACTTCTCTTGAATTACTCTCTAATTCACTCCACTTGAACTTGGAATACCAATACCCAATGCTGCAAATTTTCTGACCCTGGATGAAATGTAACAAAACAGACCTCAACTTATTTACATGCTTTCCTCAGAACTTAAAGCAGTTACTCCTACTCTACACCAATGCTTTACCTACACTACATGGAATCACCAAAGAAAAGGAAAAAGTTACCTGATCTCTTAGGAATCTTTTAAAACTCACAACTAGTCAGCTATGAACTAGGTAACCTAACTCATTTCGTCACCAAAGGTTAAATCAGATTGAATCTAATGACTTTATTTTTTTTCTAAAGTCTGTATTGAATTTGTTACAATATTCCTTCTGGTTTATCTTCTGGTTTTTTGGTCATGAGGCATGTGGGATCTTAGCTCCCCAACCAGGGATCGAACCCACACCCCCTGCATTGGAAGGCAAAGTCTCAACCACTGGACCGCCAGGGAAGTCCCTGAACCTAATGACTTTAAATCTCCTTTCTCTCATCTCTAGAGGACAATTTCATTTCAATATACACAAACTGGGAAAATACATAAAATCACCTACTTTAATCAAAGTAAGAAAATGTAACATATTTGCAGCACTATCATTTGCCAAGGATTGAACTCATTTACTCATACCAGGTTTTTAGACAGTGGAGGTATACATAGCCATTTGTGTATGTGTGTATGTGTGTTTGTGTGTTTGTGTGTGTGCAGTGGTGGTGGTATGTGTATTTATTTATTTCACACACTGCTTATTTTCAATCCAATGTTTAAAAGCATAAGCATTGTCAAGAGTCCCCCCTTTCTTGTTTCAACAGAAAGAATGAAACCCTAATCTTTACACCCAAGAGTCACATTTTGATCTATTTCCAAGAGGTACCACATCTTTCTTAAGGCCTGCTATATTTTCACTGACGATTTTTAAGGCCTTATTGTGTTTAAAGACAATACACATGAATGATGTCATCTTTTGCTATCTGCCCTAGGGATCTAATGATATTAAGTCAGAACTACTGTATGTGGACAATATATCAGAGATACAGCACTCCTAATATATCTGCATTAGCCTTTATTGAAGTTATTGAAAATTCCATGCTGATCATGTGAGTCATTGACCACAGATACCTCACACTTTGGGAAATACATAAAATTAGATATCATAGGCCATGACTACAATCTTTTTTAAGATAAAAATAAAATTCTGGAATACTAGTTATTAAAAAGGACAACATATAACATTACCAGCCAAGAGAATCAGACAAATATTTCACAAATTTATATTTTTTAAAAATTACTGTGTTATTTATAGAAAAAGTAGCCATAACGAGTTCTCTTTCCTTTTTAGTAACTTCTGCCTAATGTGCTCTCACACAACAAAGGAGATTAGAGTATCAGACTGGGTCACATTATAGAGCTAAAAAGGAATGGAAATCACAGTGAACAAAAGGACTACAAGACAGAACTTACACACACTTGGGCAAGGAGATATCATCCACATCCTAAATAAATAGTTTTGAGTTTTTAGCAAATTGTACTGTGACGATATTAATGCTTCATGACCTTCCATAGCTTATAATTAGAACTTTAAAAACAAAAACTTAGTTTGACATGTGGAAACAGGGTGAGAACGGAGATTTGGGGGGAAGGTACAGAATTCAATAGCAAAAACCAAAATCCAGGTGTTTGTTTACCTTCTTATTTAGCCAGTGCCAGAGCTTGAGGATAGGGGGGGTAAGGTGAGAGAGAGAAGATAAGAACAGGGGCATATCATTAGAGAATACAGTAATAGCATGAAAAGGAAAGAAAAGAAAATCATTGAGAGCATGAGGAGGAAATTATCTCAGACAAAGGAAAAACTGGAAAAAAAAAATTGTAATGCATTAACAAAGTTTTTAAATCAAGTGAATGTAGCAGTCCTTTAAGATACACGATTGAAATGATGATAACCACAAGCTTTGTTGGCAATTCAATAATTAAAAATACATAAAAATAACTTGAATGCTTATAGGCTTGAACTTTCACACCAAATTCCAAAGATCAAAGTGATAATTAAGATTTTTCACATATCATGCACCAAAAGGATTTTCAGTCCCTGTATAAACTAATTTATGTTCATAAACTACATTTTCATTGAACTTTGTAGTTATAGCTTTATAATACTACTTATTTCACATTTCCTAGAGTAAAACATTTCAGTGCTCATTTGGAACAGTGAACACCTGGCGAAAAAGCAGACATATCTAAGATTCTGATCAGATTTGGTGCATTTCCTTCCATTTCCAATTTTTTAGGCACACATTTTTCTACCATATATAATATCCTTTTTTTCACATCAACATTATGTCATCTACACCTCACAATATTTAGCACTATAATAACTCATGCTGATTAGTGGATACATAATCTAAAAATCAGTAAACATAAGATTTAAGGATTATTAGTGACAGAAAAAGCATAAAAACTAAGACGCATAATTTCATCAGAGTAACTAAATGCTCCTTGCAGAGCTTTCCCTAAAGTACACTCAATACATGTTTAGACACATACTTAAAACAATCTCCTGTATGTGGATCATTTCAAAAACACTGGTCCAATCAATTGCAATTAAACAGAAAAACAGATTTATTCCCCAAAGCAGGAGCCCACATACATTATTATACTACACAGAACATAATTTTGACATCAATTATAATTATTCAGTTTGAGAGAGCCATTTATTCTGGTATGTATTACATATAACAGAAAATGCTAGTTTTATTCATTTTACTGTCTCTCTTCCTTAAGAAGGACAGATTGACATATAAATTAGAATAAAAATGAAAAATTTTTACAAGGCTACTCCATAACAAATACTTTTTGACACCCCTGGAACTTCAACTGACACAACCGTAGAGTTTTCCTAAACGAAGGGCTCCAAATAGAAGTACATGGGAACACTGAGAGGGGGATTCAGTTTCTATCCCATCCGATAGTGCTAAGACAAAAATTAATTGAAGTAAGAGTTTCCCTCTTTAAACAGTTTGAAGTGATAAATCTGCTCTAATAAGATAAAGCTTCACCTTAATCAGGGAGCTGTGATAAATATGTTGAAATTTGTGAGAAGTTTTAGATTCTTTCTTATGTAAAAAATTGAAAAAAATTAATAAGAACACAATAGGCAAATTACAAAAGAAAAATATAAACAGCCAATAAGCAAATAAAAGGATGGTCAACCTAATTTTTATTTTTAAATTTTTCATATTAAAACAACACTGAGATACTTCGCTTTACAAAACTAAAATGGACTTTTTGTTACACTATAACATCCAGTGTTGGCAAGAGCTCAAGGAAATGGGCATTCTCACATGTTGCAGTGGTGGGAATTGAAACTGGCAAACTTTCTGGAAGACCATCAGGTAATATGTAAGAAAATGTATCCCCTGCATCTCCTTCGACTTCCTCCCCCCTCACATGAACTCCAGTTACTGTTCTCATCTATATCTACATTTGTTTCAACTAACAGTGTTTCTCAACCGTAAGTCATGGATGGACCTGTTAAAGGAAGCAGTCACTAGCCCTGTGATGACGTCCAGGTTGCGCAGCGTGGCACATAAAAAGGCCTTCGTGATCCAGTCTCACCTGACCCTCCAGCCTTGCCTCCCACTAATTACCATTTCACATATCCCAGCCATTGCCATTTTCCTGGTGTTCCCTAAGAACTCATGCTATGGGAGTCTCTGTGCCCTTGCACTGCTCCATCCACCTGCTCTTCTTGCCATGTCTACCTAATAAACTCCTGCTTGTGCTTCAAAGTTTGCTCTGGCATCACCTCTGCTGCAAAACCTCCCCTCTCCCACCGCTCTCCGACAGTGAGTCATTTCTTGCTCAGTACTACCACTGTATCCTGTACACACTTCTCCTCCCCAAATTACAACAACAGCTTAATGCTTATATAGAGCTTACTGTGTACCAGATGCTGATCTAAGAATTGTACGTATATTAACTCATTTAACACTCACAACCATTCTATGAGGTATACCTGCTATTATACTCATCGTATTGGTAAGAAAACCAAGGCACAGAAAGGTTAAGAAACTCATCCAAGGTCACATAGCTAATAAGCAGAACAGGGATCTGAATCCAGAGTTTGAATTCAGAGCCTATGCTCTTAACCACTAAGCCTCTGAGTCTAACTCAGCCTCTAAATTTTAAGGGGTTGCTATCTCCCCATCAAACACAGCTTCTGTACCTAGTTTTCCAGGATTCATCTGATTTGCCCTAAGACTTAGCATAATATCTGACACATAAGAATTTTCCCAAAAATATTCACTGATCTGAGCCACCACCTGGCGATATAATTTTAGGCAAGTCACTTAACCCCTCTAGATTTCAATTTGGTCCTTATAAAATGAGAGAGTTGAACTAGGTGCTCCTTGTCTCCCATTTTTAAGATGTAAAAATACTAACACAATACTTACTGAAACTAAATCTATCCCATCCTTATATAAACCATAATTCTAAACTTTAAATTTCATCATAGAATTAGACATTAAATGTTCTATCCACAAATAAAACATAAATACCATAAAATGGAATATTTTAGACAATGAAATACATAAACCCCATTAAAATAGCTCAAGTTCTTAAAATACAATACCTTGCTATCAACTTTTAACAAGAATTTTCCAAGCCCGATAATTGGCCATGGTGCCAGGGCTTCCTGTCGCTCCTTCAGGAAGTGCTCTATAACCTGCCACCACACCAAGCAGCGCTTCTCCAGGAAGTTCACAACGCCAAAGTGAATAACGAGCTTTTTGAGTATCCATACTATAAGGAAGATGAGAAATACACACATAAAAAAGATAGAGATTACAAAGTTTTAACATGACTAGGTTCCTCAATTTCATATAACTTCCTGAAACAGTAAAGCTAGTGCTAAAACACTGTTTTTTTTAAAAAAAAAAAAAAAGGAAAAGGGAGAGAAGAAAGTTCAAAATATTCCAAATTCACGTAACTGGGACAATTTTCACACAATCCCCACCCACCTATATTCCTCCTTCTCTGTGAAGTCTTAATCCTTGAAGGGGTCAGGGATTCACAGCCTATATAAACATAAGATACCCTGATCATGAAGATTTCAGTGACCACAACCTTGGCCCCTCACATCTTACCCTTCCAGGGTAAAGAATACTAACCCCTGACATGTCCTAATCTCTTTGGCTATTATAGCTGCTCTTGCCAAATTTTGTTCTTTTCCTTAGATGTTTCATGTTTAGTGACCAGAGGAGTATAAGGTATTCCACATGCATCATGATTATACCACTGCAGGGCAACATGTTCATTTGTTTCTATTTCTCTACTCGATGCTGCTCTGTACATTTGAATCTCTTACCAGGGTTCGGTAGAGAAGCAGGGTGAGTACGAGCAGGGCTGTCACAAACAGCTGTGTACTATGTAACTTCAGTGGGAACCACACAGACTACAATGTGAAAGTACCCCTGTGCAGGTGGGCAGTGTGGTGGCCCTTCAAACAGAGGTTAAGCCTTCTGTTAAAGGCCAACTAAGAAGGTGGAGGGACTAGAAGGAAGTGCTATTTATCTGTGAGGGTTGCCTTGAAGTTTGGACCCTAGATAATGGATCCCAACCACTATAATTTCCCTAACTCAAGGGAGTTTTGTGTCATTAGTCCTGGCCTTATAATCTAACAGTTCACAGTTTACTATTTTGAACCATGAGGTTAGTGTTACATGCCAATTCAACAATTCCTTTATCAGCATTTTTAAATCTCTGGAGAGGTCCTAGGAAAGCTCCTATGGTCTCAAGAATAAGACCAGGGTAATTAGAGTTGTAAAAACTTTTAAGGGGCCACCTTGTTCACAGCCTGCTCTCCCTTTTTATTTAAAAAGACGGTAATCCCGTGAGCCATGGCCGCTGAGCCTGCGCGTCCGGAGCCTGTGCTCCACAACGGCAGAGGCCACAATAGTGAGAGGCCCGCGTACCACAAAAAAAAAAAAAAAAAAAGACAGTAAAGTTATCTCAAACATAAAAGTCCAAAAGATAAAAAGTCTTCCAAGGCAAGACAAGATCATAATTAACCAATTACCTGCAATAGGCACTGGCAGCAACTGTACAATCCACAGGTTCAACCAGATCTGGACTCCAAGAATGGCCCAAAGGAGAGACACAAAGTAGATATCGCTAGTTTTCTTCTTTCTAAGAAATGTTCCAACTTCAGGCCTTTGTCTGCCCAAGGTGGGTGAAGGGGAGGAGGGTGAAGCAGATGAGGACAGTGTTGGAGGGGGTTCTCCTCTGTCCATGGTTTCTGTCCCTGAAGAGGGAAAGAAAAAAAAAAATCCCCCACATATTAAAAATAAATAAATTATTTATTTATAAGTTATAAATAATAACATTAATAAACAGTAATTCAGAGCAATTGCTAGGCTATCCTAGTTTAAGCTTTCAAAATGTATTCTGACAGTATGATCACATTGGGTTAAAAAAGAAAAAAAGACTTGGATGTATGCTTGCATATGCAATGAAAAAGGTATAGAGAATTAATGCTGTGTTTACATCTAAGGAAATTAAGTTTTTTGGGGAGTAGGGTGAGTATGAGAAATGTTTTACTTTTTACTTTATATACTTAACATTGTTCAAGTTTTTTGTTGTTGTTGTTGGTTTTTTGCGGTACGCAGGACTCTCACTGTTGTGGCCTCTCCTGTTGTGGAGCACAGGCTCCGGATGCGCAGGCTCAGCGGCCATGGCTCATGGGCCCAGCCGCTCCGCGGCATGTGGGATCTTCCCGGACCGGGGCACGAACCCATGTCCCCTGCATCAGCAGGCGGACTCTCAACCAGTGCGCCACCAGGGAAGCCCTGTTCAAGTTTTTTTATGACATATATATCATTTATATTTTTATGTATATCATTTAGACAAAAAAACTGAAGAAAAACACAAGACAAAGTAACTGAGAATTATAATTAGCCCATCAAAATTACCCAAACCATATAAAGCAACAAATACTAACATACAGAATTCTTTATTTAAAAATTCCTCCTGGGCTTCCCTGGTGGCACAGTGGTTGCGGGTCCGCCTGCCGATACAGGGGATGCGGGTTCGTGCCCCAGTCCAGGAGGATCCCACATGCCGCGGAGCAGCTGGGCCTGTGGGCCATGGCCGCTGAGCCTGCGCGTCCGGAGCCTATGCTCCGCAGCAGGAGAGGCCACGGCAGTGAGAGGTCCGCGCACCGCAAAAAAACAAAAAAAACAAAAAAAAAATTCCTCCTCTTTTAACTTTACAGTAGATGTATTTATATATATTTCTGAAACAATACGGCTTTTCAGCGTCATTTTACCTAAATGGAGCCAACTGCCCTTACAAGAACCAGCCAGGGATTTGCAGCATATCTTTCTCTTAAAATTAGATATGAAAAATGACAGACTGCTGGGGATGAGGAATTTTCAAATACAGGATATCACTCAATTATTTCACGAGGCACTGTTTTCTAACAATGCGACTACTATTACATTTCACTATTACTCAGAATATACCATGATGATGGAAATGCATAAGATCCTAAAACCTGCATTTTGCCTTCCATAAAAATAGTTAATGATAAAAGTATACCATATTTCTTAAAGTCTAGGTAAAAAAAAACCATGAACACCCCTAATCTCAACGCCCTATTTGCCCCATTGTCTTTACATATTTTACATAGTTGTATCATGTTCCACTTATGACCCTTCCCACTTTCTCCCTTCAGTTGAATGTCAGCTCCAGGAGAGCTAAGACCTTGTCTATCTTGCGCTCCCCTCCACTGATTTCCTAGCACACACAATGGTAACTGACATATGGAACGTACTCACTAAATATTTGTTCTAACAATGCCTTCCCTGTTATTTCATAATTTTCATAAGTAACCACACAGTAACCTTCTGAGCGTTATGTCATAATTTCCTTAGTGTTTCTTTTTAATGTGAAATGATTAGTTGTGAGTACATTTTTACTACTGATATAACTAGCACCATGGTAAGTCAGCCCACCTCACCAGAACAAACATTCTACCCTGAGGTTTGGGGCTAAAGCGCAAGCTAATTATAACATGCTTCTGTTTGACCCTCTCTGAATATCTTCCTAATTTGGAAACTTCACGTTGGTGGATGTGGCAGATATTTAGAAGAACAGTAAGTCCATAACTAAAACATCATCCCCTTTCCACGTTGAAAACATGATTCGATGTGCAAGAAAAATAACATTTTCCTACTACCCCAAATGCCTTTTTCTTAGCCGATCCCTTCTTTCAAAACTTCTCTGAAGTCCATTCTTCAAAAATAGCTCATGAAAAACATTCCTTAGCTCCCAAACCTCTGGCACTAATGGACCTCTTGGCACAGACAGGGAAGGCCTTTTACATTCCTGAATCCTGTGCAAGTACAGTGTGGCTTTAAATCTGGTATAAACCTATCAGCTGGATCTTATAGGAGCTTTGCATGCAGAACAACCAGAGGGCTCTGTTTTAAGGGAAACAGTCAATATACTAACAGCATGAGGCATGCAAAGCAAACTTTGAGAATAAAAGCAAGAAATGCCAGAGAAATGAATGACTGGAAGATGGAAAATAAAAAACAAAAGAAAGAGCTGGCGAAAGGCAACAACAACAACAAAAGCAACATAAAGAGTCAGAGCACGGCTTCCCTGGTGGCACAGTGGTTGAGAGTCCGCCTGACGATGCAGGGACCATGGGTTCGTGCCCCAGTCCGCAAGGATCCCACATGCCGCGGAGTGGCTGGGCCCGTGAGCCATGGCCGCTGAGCCTGCGCGTCCGGAGCCTGTGCTCCGCAACGGGAGAGGCCACAGCAGTGAGAGGCCCGCGTACCGCAAAAAAAAAAAAAAAAAAAAAAAAAAAGAGTCAGAGCAAAGTAGAACAATGGAGGAGAACTGACAGTTGCAGAAGAAATGGAAAATAAAAGGACTAAGTAAGAGAAAATATGGACAAAGGTAAATAGGACACTAAGAAAAGAAAAATAATACGAAAGTGAGAGAGAATAACAAAAGAAAAATAAGAAAAGCACTTTTAAAAAAAAAGGAAAGAATGAAGAATCAAGATAAGAAACCTAAGAAGATAAATAATTAAATGTAAGAAAAAAGTGATATATGAGAACAAAGATGAGAAGGAAAAAAGTGTAAAAATAGGAACCAGAGAGAAGAATGAAGGACCAACAAGTAGCATTTTGTGGTGCTAGTGTCTTTCTTAATTTTATATTCTACATATATTTCATTTTCCGGAATATTCTGAAGGCACTCCTTCACAACGTCAGTCACCTGCAGGCTGGGTAGAGGGCTGGTCCTCAGTGCTCGATTCATACCCTGTGATGGAGATGGCCAAAGTTGCTAGAGTAGAAGCTGCCATGGAGATAACTTGCCCTGGTAACTCCGCTCCTGTAAAACAAGCATGCATTTTTTTAAACTTTTTAAAGGCAATGGACAAAATGGGAAATAACCTGCAAACTGAAACATACTCCTAAGTTTTCAACAGCAATAAAACAAAATGGTTATTACTGACCCACCAGACCAGTGGTTCTTCGCCAAGAGAGAATGCTTAAGAATCAACAGGCTACTGTACAGCACAGGGATCTCTACTCAGTCCTCTGTAATGACCTATATGGGAAAAGAATCTAAAGAAGAGTGGATGTATGTATAACTCATTCACTTTGCTGTACACCTGAAACTAATGCAACGCTGTAAATCAACTATACTCCAATAAAAAGAAAAAAGAAAAACAACAGGAAAGTCTGCTAAAAATGCAGGTTCCTGGACTCTCTGTGTATCTCTCTCATTTGGGAACTTGATGCTGGTGCACGTGGCAGATAGTAGATATATAAATGTGGAGTGCCACGCTTATATTTTTTGTACTTCACAGGTTAATTTTACTGCACATCTCTGTTGAAATACACTGCCACACCAAGTCTGTGAGCTTCTTGAATGCAGACTTACTTTCCTTTGTATTACTAGCTCCTAGCACAGCATGGAACAGCCCATACTTGCTCTCAATGACAACATTCCATGAGTGAATATGCAAATGTATGGGTATCATGCAAAACCATATACAGCTGATCCTTGACCAACACGGGTTTGAACCGTGCAGGTCCACTTATACACAGATTTTTTTCAATAAATATAGTATCTGTATTTTTATTTTACAGATCTTTAAATTAACTGTGGGGAAAAGTTTTTGTTCGATGAGAGATCACAACATGTGGAATCAAAAGAACTAGGATCTGGGCTTCCCTGGTGGCGCAGTGGTTGAGAGTCCGCCTGCCGACGCAGGGGACACGGGTTCGTGCCCCGGTCTGGGAGGATCCCACATGCCGCGGAGCGGCTGGGCCCGTGAGCCACGGCCACTGGGCCTGCGCGTCCGGAGCCTGTGCTCTGCAACGGGAGAGGCCACAACAGTGAGAGGCCCACGTACCGCAAAAAAAAAAAAAAAGAACTAGGATTTGAATTCTGATTCTACCCAAACTGTTTCAGCTTCCTGCCCTTGGGTGAGTCATTTATCAATTCCTTTGTTTCTGAGGCAGAGACAGGAGCTCACAGATTTTTGACTGCATGGTGGAGTCAGTGTCCCTAACCCTGACATGGTTCAAGGGTCAACTGACTATCTATAAAGTACATAATTCAGCACAGGCAAAATCCACTGCTTGAAAATCTAAAAGATCATCACTACCCTGTTTCACGTTACAGGTTCTCATGTTAAGTTCCTAATAGGTAGTAAACCAAGTTTAACCATTTGCACAAGATTCAAAAAAAAAAATTCACTGGTCAATGAGGTCTGTCTATAATGGTCAGCCTTTAATTTGCTATGGCAGACAACACAGACTAGCTCACACAACACCTCATTCTAGTGTGCTTTCTTGTGCCCTAGAGACTGGAAAGCTAAGGATTGTATTTCTTGGACTCCTTTGCAGCTACAGTTCCACATGTGACACAGCAGAACACTTGTGCAGGCACGCCTGTGCAGATGTGGAAGCCCTAAGTGACTCACTGTAATTTGGAAGCTCTCCTGTCAAATACAGTCCCATGGTTTTTCTGCAGGTACTTAGCAGAAGTTCCAGAGGTTCTGCTGTCTGATCTCCAACTTTGTGGCAAGCAGCAGCAGCTGTGGCATTTCTGCTCAAACAGTTCTTTGGTGTCGTTGAGCATTTCTCCTGGTTGCATTGCTTCTGCATGTCAGATCCAAGCTTAACTGTCTGGTCCTTCCAAAAATTCTGTATGTACGAATTCTTTATACTAACCAATACCTCTTTCTATTTAGACTAGCTGGCATGGATTCCACTGTCCAACTGAGAACGCTGAGGGTTCTCAGTCACCAAATCATACGTACGCCCACACTCGTGCAGCTGGGACCTCTGGGTAGGCCAATATTCAATGTGACAACATAAAGCTCTGCCCAGCCAATGAAAAGAGCCATGACCTTCGGAAGGTCAATGAATTACAGCTTCAGATAAACTCTGCACACCCAACAAATTCAAGGCTGGCCATGTCCTAGAGGGAAGCAAGCCAGGGGTCTGAGATGGCTCTTCGGTAGCCTCAGCCATCAGGATCAAGCACACTCATCTTGCTCAATCATATCCTATCCCTCCTCTAATAAATGCCTCTGTAACCTGAAAGAGGTTTAATTTTTAGGCAATCCAAGAGAAACTCAAACTCATGATCTGGGAAGAGAGCATAAGCTAGATATCTGGATTGGAACCTATTCTCCTGGCCTAGGTATCTAAGGTGCTTTTTTGATGCCAGTAAGAGAACAAGGGCTGAGAGAAAAACACAGTGTCTTTCATGTCTTACATGTTTCCATTACTCACTTTACTGAATGCTGGGGATAAAAACACAGACCCTGCCCCCATGGAGCTGAGTGGAAGAGACAGATACGAATTAAAGAACCACACAGATAAACGAATGTATACAAATTGTGATGATTGCTATAAAGGAAGAATACTGGGTATTTTATGAGCTCCTAACAGAAGAAATCTGACTTAGTCTGGAGAATCAGGAAAGCCTTCTCTTTAAGAAGTAAAAATGGGGACTTCCTGGGCAGTCCAATGGTTAAGACACCACCCTTCCAATGCAGGGGGCATGGGAACTAAGATGCCATATGCCATGAGGAGTGGCCAAAAATAAATAAATAAATAAAATGGGGTTTTATTAAAAAAACAGAAAGTTTCCCAAATGATTCTTTAAAAAAAAAAAAAGAAGTATAAATGAAGCTGACATATAAAGAATGAGGAGGAATTAACCAAAGGAAGGTAAGTAATAATATTTTGGATGATGGAAGCAAATAGGAAGGCTGTAAGTGAAGAAACTGGTATGTTAAAGACAGTGAAAGGTCAGTGTGTTTGGAGCACAGTAGGAAACTGGTATCAAATAAACAAGGCTGGAGATGGTAAGCCAGATGATGCAAGTCGCAGAAGACCATACTAAGGACTTTAGTCTTTATCCCAAAAGGAGTAGGAAAGCACTGAAGAGTTTTAAATAGGATGATTTTTTTTACTGAAATGTTATTGAGATAAGTGTAACATCACATGCAGTTGTAAGAAATAATACAGAGAAATCCTGTGTACCTTTTATCCTGTCCCCACCACCCCGCAATGGTAATATCTTTCAAAACTGCAGTACGCTACCACAATCAGAGTACACAATCATGGATACAAGATACAGAACAGTTTCATCACTGCAAAGATCTCATGTTGCCCTTTTATGACCACATCTCCCCACTCTGTAAATAAATAATCAGTTTTGAGATATAAAAAGATCATTCCTACTGTTTGGTCAAGAACAGATTAGAGAAGACCAAGAGTAGGTAGAGGGAGATAAGTTATTGCAGTATTACAGGCAAGACATGATGACAGCATGGTCTGCAGTGGTTAACAGGAAAGATGTTGGGAAAGCGGCTGCATTTAAGAGACATGGAGTAGTCAAAGTGGACCAGACTTGGTGACAAAACAATAAACGGTTCAACGATGACCCCCAAGTTTCCAGATTATGATCAGACAGAGAACGTGTAGGGGAAATGGATGAAGATTTGGGGTATACTGAAGTTCTTTTTAGACTTCCAAATAGAAATTTAAACACAAACTGATTACATCAGAGACCAGAGAGGTCTTAGGTTCCTGTGTGCCCACAAGAGATTTCTTGGGGTCCACTCAAGAGAAAAGGTTGGGAACACCTAATGACTAATGGCCTGGGACAGCACAGTAAGGTGGGGAAGGGGGAGGCTTCCAATCAAAACTCAAAGAAAGGGCTTCCCTGGTGGCGCAGTGGTTGGGAGTCCACCTGCCGATGCAGAGGACGCGGGTTCGTGCCCCGGTCCGGGAAGATCCCACATGCCATGGAGCGGCTGGGCCCATGAGCCATGGCCGCTAAGCCTGCGCATCCGGAGCCTGTGCTCCGCGACGGGGGAGGCCGCAACGATGAGAGGCCTGCGTACCTCAAAAAAAACCCACAAAAACTCAAGGAAACAAAGTATTCTCTCATATAAGAGTAAAGACTAGTTCAGGGTCCTCAATTACTAAACCTACCTCTTCACAAGTAATTTAATGAAGTGGTAACTTATCCTTGAGAAAGTCAGAGAAAGAAGTCCCCTGATGGTTAGGTAGCTCCAAAATAAGAAGATCATTTTATAGCTCCTCAAATACGGGCTTTCAGTTTGGCTGCATTTTGGCTTATACTTCTAAACTCCCACTGAGCATTCATTCATTCACCAAACAGGTGACTAGGCCATGTTGCTGGGATGAGAGACTAAGTTAAGACCCTAGTCTCAAGCTCAGTCTAATACTTAAACTATCAGTTATGGTTCAATATGTTAAGAGGTAATGTAGATGTAAGTGTAGAATATTGGGGGGGCACCGAGGGTAGAAATCTAACCCATGCCTGGGAGAACAGTTTCCAAAGGGGCTATCTGACAAGAATGGTAAAAGATGCCATCCTTTAAATCCATTTAAGCAAGTTAGATAAAGAAGACAGAACAAGTTTAGCTTGGGGAGAAAGGAAGAGGCTGGTATCTTAGAGGACAGAGGTAGAAAAGTTTTCCAGAAAGACAAAAAAGCAGGTGTAAAGACACAAAGGCAAGAAAAAGCAGAGCGTGCTGTTCAAAGAACTCTAGGAAGTCGAATAAGGATGAAACACAGGGTACAATGGTAAGAGTGGAGAGACAGGAGGATACAGAGGGAGAATGGAACCAGAGAGAATGGGACCTGTGCTCATACTTACTATGCACAGGGGCAGTACAATTCAGTGGTTGGAATCACAGGTGAGGAAACAAGAATGCCCAGGCTCAAATCTCAGGTCTATTTCTTACTAGTTGGATGACCACAGGCAGGTTACTTAGGATCTAGATGCCTTAGTCTCCTCAAGTGTAAAATGCAGCATACAGAAATTCCTATCTCACGAGAGGATTAAGTGAAACAATACATATAAAATGCTTAGAACAATGCCTGCTGTGTAGGACTTAACAGCAGTTAGCTCAATAAATGATATTATTATCACCATCACCTTTATCAAAACTGTTGGCTTTGACAGGATAAACTACAAGCACAAGCCACTAGCACTCCTACAGTATTTGCCTGTACCTCTTATCCCCTCCCTGCTCTGTACTACAGACGTTTCCCTAAGTCTTATCCTTACATTTTTAGATCTCCCCTCAGAGCTATGCAAAACATCTTACATACAGTCATCACTGAAAGACTTGAGGAAAAGTTAAGATCAACAGATTAAATCTTCACAACTATGGTTTAAAAACTTTCTCCAACTTGCTGATACCACTAAAATATACAATAAATATTTAATAAGTCTTAGCTAAATCAATGAAAACTACGCAATATCATCCTAGTTAATACACAAATGATTCAGCAAATTTTTAGAATGCCTGAAACTTCACAAAGGAACGAAAGGAACAGCACACAGAAAAAATCAACAGAGTATTTGAAAATTATCGATATAAGATTTGGCAACTGCTCTTACTCATCAAACAGATATGTACTTGAATGACTTTTGTCTAGTGATATCTTTCTGCACTTCAAAAACCCCAAGGGTTTGGGCAGAGAGATGATCAACTAGACAGAAGAATGCCAGGACCCGGAATCTAGGCAGACTCATGGTACTGGGAAAAAAGCCCCAGCTAAAAATAGGCACATAGACAAGGGAACATAATCTTGGGAGCCAAGAACTATAAACAAAGAAAGGAAAGAGCATCCAAGGTTTCAAGAGTCAATCTACCCAGGGAAAGGGCCAGTATTTTTTTTTTTTTTTTCTGGTACGCGGGCCTCTCTCTGTTGTGGCCTCTCCCGTTGTGGAGCACAGGCTCCGGATGCGCAGGCTCAGCGGCCATGGCTCACGGGCCCAACCGCTCCACGGCATGTGGGATCCTCCCGGACCGGGGCACGAACCCGTGTCCCCTGCATCGGCAGGCGGACTCTCAACCACTGCGCCACCAGGGAAGCCCGGGCCAGTATTAACTGGAGGGCCAAACAGCAGGAATCCACACATGTCCAAATAAGCAGACCACTGACATTAGCAGCCTAGCACCAGGGGACAGAAACTCATACTCTGGTATAAGAAATAGATCACATGTTCAGATAATATCTGTTGATACGGCTAAGTCGACAATGGGCAAAATAATTTTTTTTTAATAATGGAGGGAAACATATTTTGAAGCCAGTCTAGATAAGGAGATACTTGATCTACTTTGTTCCCTTTCACAAGAAGAGTTGAAGTTACCAGGAACACATCCAAAGATGCTTATTGGAAGGAGGCCCTTTACATCAAGTAAAATCTCCCCAGCATGTAAAGTTCCCTTTGAAGAAGGCTTCTGTTTCCATTACTAATGTGGAAAATACATCTCCTCCTCAACAGCTTCTAGTATCACTTCACTGTACTACTGGTCAGTAACAGGGGTTTGGATATGGACCACTAGGAGTTTCTCTAGGTCTATTTAACTGACAGCGGCAGAATTGGGGAATGACAGACAAGCAGTAAGAAATTTACTTTGCGCTTTTTCTTCCTCCAATTTGGGCTTAACTGGACCAAACTTGTTCATTCATATCACATGCTGTCCCAAACAATTAAGACAAGATGAAGCCTTCCTCACCAAGGTATTTCTGGTCACTCATAAACAATTACCAATGTTAAGAGGATCAGGCCCAGGTGTAATTGCCTGTACTTCTCATCCTGGGTGTCCTGGCTATTAAAGATACATCTGACACTTGTTTGCCTAGCTTTAGAAGCAGCACTTCTCATACTCATAGTAAATGGCTCTCTGAGCCTAAGTTCCTTCACCTGTAAAACAAGTATAATACTAATCTCACTGGTATACTATGAAAATTAAATGAGATAGCATGTTTTAAGAGTCCTACAAGGCCTCACGCATAGGGGAGACCAACAATGCTTATGTTCCTCCTTTCTCACAGGCCCGGGGAACACACCAAAGCTGGATTCCAGGTTTCTGCCAAGTTAAGACTTCTGGGGCCCGGGAGGCAGAGACGCTGAGTGCTGTGCTTGTGGTAAGCCACCGGGGCCAACATGAAGACTGAAGGAGCTGACAACTACAACTGAGTGCAAGACGGATCCGCAGGGCTTCCCTGGTGGCGCAGGGGTTAAGAATCCGCCTGCCAGTGCAGAGGACACGGTTCGATCCCTGGTCCGGGAAGATCCCGCATGCCGCGGAGCAGTTAAGCCCGTGAGCCACAACTACTGAGCCTGCGCTCTAGAGCCCACAAGCCAGAGCTACTGAGCCCATGCACCACAGCTACTGAAGCCTGCGCACCTAGAGCCCATGCTCTGCAACAAGAGAAGCCACCGCAGTGAGAAGCCCACGCACCGCAACAAAGAGTAGTAGCCCCTGCTCACCGCAACTAGAAAAAGCCCGTGTGCAGCAACAAAGACCCAGCACAGCCAGAAACAATAAATAAAATAAAATAATAAAATAAATTTATTAAAAAAAAAGACACATCAGCAGTCGATACTTTTTCAGGATGGCTGATGCTTGTCAAAGAGCCTGGTGAAAGGAAAGAACACTGGACGTAGGTTAGAGTCAAGGATGTAGGCTTAAATTTTAGCTCCACCAGTCACCCATGGGATTGTGGGCAAATCAGTTAACCTGTTATTAAATGTCTTCATCTGCAAAACGGAGACATCTACTTTACAAGGTTGTGGGGGGAATGTTTTGTTTGTGGATTAAAAAAGATAGTACACTTAAAAGTATGGTAGACACTTAACATTTTTCCCTACATTAACTTGAGGTTCCAGGAAACACCAAGGAAGAGTTCCTAAGGTCTAAGAACTGAGTTAGGTCCCTGGGTTCAGAAAGAACCACTGAGACTAACTCAGCAATGATACATAAGAAGAGTTTTCTGGATCTAGGAACTAAACAAATTCATGCTTTGAAGTATGATGACATCCAAAGGATTAATTCTGTGCATCCAGCAAACCACAGATTGTAAAACAGCAAAAGATTCAAAGCTCAGAAGACAGAGAGAAAGATGCCTACACAAGACTAGGTTACAAGAGCAGTCCTACAATGGGACAGTGGAGGTGACAAGGAAGGAATAAATGCACACAATGCCATGGCAGTACACTGAAGCATTCCCGTGCCTAACTATATTACAGTGACATCTACAGGAGGGAACTGACTATAAAAAAAGGAAAGGTTGTCCCAATATGGCTTGAGTTCTGATGCCTAAAAGAAACAAGGTACTAGGGGCAAGAGGAAAAAAATACTCAGAAATTTAGAAAAAGAAAAAATGGTTAAACAAATTTATTTTATGATGAGGATTATCTACACTAGAAGTCCATAAAAAGATTCTAAATCAAGAAAAGCCCATTCTGAAGTAGGCTGGAATAGGAGCAAACAAAACAAGGAAAACCAACATTTCCAAATCTGCTCTCAACATTTATTCTGTGTCTCTATGACTTCCTTTCTTGTAATCGTCTGGAATACAAATACCAGAAATCTGGGTTGCATGCCAACACACCACTATTCTGGGCTCATGGGGAATAATAATCAAACACAGCCTTCTTTTTTCCCAAGCTCAATACTTGGTCTTAGAACTCCTGTCCTCACGGCTCCCTAGGCTGCCGTCACCAGCTGACTAGAATTTATACCCAAGAGAAAATCCATCTGAAACCCCTGGGTTAGACCTACTTTATTCATATACTTGCAGTAAAGTACTTACTTAGCCCTGGACAAAAGCAGTCAAAAGGACAAAACTGTCCTCAAAATATTAAAAACAGAACTACCATATGATCCAGCCAATTCCATTTTAGGATATATATCTGAAGAAAACAAGAACACTAACTCGAAAAGACATATGTACCCCCATGTTCACTGTAGCATTACTTACAATAGCCAAGATACAGAAACACCCTAAGGGTCCACTGACGGATGATTAAAGAAAATGTGGGGGGTGTGTGTGTGTGTGTATACATACACACACATACATATATATACACACATGCGTGCGCGCATGCGCACACACACACACAGGAATATTATTCAGCCATAAAAAAGAATGAAGTCTTGTCACTTGCAGCAACATGGTGGACCTCAAGGGTATTATGCTAAGTAAAAAGGGTCAGAGAAAGACAAATACTGTATGATCTCACTTATATGTGGAATCTTAAAACAAACAGCAGCTCAAAGATACAGAGAACAGACGGGGGGCTGCCAGAACTGGTGGTGGGGGTGGGATAAATGAGTGAAGGGAGTCAAAGGCACAAACTTCCGGTTATAAAATAAACAAGTCCCAGGGATGTAATGTGCAGCATGGTAAGCTATTGTTAATAACACTTTATTGTAGACTTGAAAGTTGTTAAGAGAGTAGGTCTTAAGAGTTCTCATCACAAGAAGAAAGTTTTTTGGTAACTGTGTAAGGTGACAGATGTTAACTAGACTTATTGTGGTGATATATACAAACATGGAACCATTACGTTGTACACCTGAAACTAATATAATGATATATGTCAAATATACCTCAATTGAAAAAAAGAAAAAAAAGAGAGAGAGAGAGAAATGCCAGAAGAAAAGAAAAAGGAGAAAACTGTCCTGGGGTGAGGGGTGAAGGATAAGCAGAGCTGTCTGAACCACTACTATTAGGGGAAAGGGGAAAAAAAAGGGACAAAGCTTATCAGACGAACAAGTGGAAACCACCAAGCTTTCTACAGTAGTTGCCAAAACAGGAAGTTTACTTCTACTGGTTCGATATATAACCACACAGTCTAACAGATTGTGACCAGAAAGAGAGGCTGAGCAAAGAAAACTTAGAAAGACAGCAAAATATAAAATAAAATCTTTTTTATTTTCTACTCTCAGAGAGATAAGTAATTAAAGTTTCTTTGTTTCAGATAGTTATTATAAAATTCTAAACAAATATTTATGAATAAAAGATGTCTTGGGGCTTCCCTGGTGGCGCAGTGGTTGAGAGTCCGCCTGCCAATGCAGGGGACACGGGTTCGTGCCCCGGTCCGGGAAGATCCCACATGCCACGGAGCAGCTGGGCCCATGAGCCATGGCCGCTGAGCCCGCGCGTCCGGAGCCTGTATTCCGCAACGGGAGAGGCCACAACAGTGAGAGCCCCGCGTACCGCAAAAAAAAAAAAAAAAAATGTCTTACAATTGTCAGACACTACTCATCTACCAAATAAAATAATAAACAAACAGCAACTTAATTTAAAAAAACTTCTGTAACGTAGCTATACACATACACGGAAGTGCCACAAATAGCCTTGTGATTAGCATGAAAAGGAGATGTGAAAAATAACATTGCAGAAGTATATTCATGGACATAGAAAGGTGCTCGTGACATAATTAAGTTTAAAATGCAGTTTACAAAACAATTTCACTATGATCCAGTTTTCTTGTGTCTTAAAAAGTCCAAAGGCATAAAAGTCATTAGTTAACATTTTGGTATAATCTGTGGGCAGTGGGATTTTTAATGATTTTTCTTTTCTTCTTTTTGTTTCTCTCTATTTTCTAGCTTAACTGTAACACACTGGTATTTGAGAACTTTTTTTTTCCTCTAAAAAATCTGCTGCAATTAGTAATTTGCTCTTGTAGTTTATGTATAACTATCAGAAAGAAGCAAGGGACAAATGTCAATTACTGTGGAAACTGTGTGCTGTTCAAACCTACCTCTCTGCTCACAGCCATTTCCACATGGCTGGCTAACTAGAAGTCCAGTCTGATGATCTCAGAACAGTGACGATATCTGCCCCTGCACCCCACCCCACCACAAACCCCATACAACTCATTAGAAACCTGTATGTTTAACAAAGCGCTCTGGATAAAGGCCACATGCAACCAGGGTACCTCAAAAACAATCTTAAAAAAAAAAGATTATTTTAAAAGGTTAAAATAATCTTTTAAAGAATAATCTTTAAAATAATCTTCTAAAGAAGACTAATCTTTATTCAACATTGTAGTGGAAGTTTCAGCCAGAGCAATCAGGCAAGATAAGAAATAAAAGGCACCCAGATTAGAAAGTAAGAAAACTATCTCCATTTGCAGAGACATGATCTTATATATGCAAAATCCTAAAGAAGTCACAGAAACTATCAAAGCTATTAAACAAATTCAGCAAAGTTGCAGGATACAAGATCTACAGGGGTAAATATTCATGACTTTGGATTTGGCAGTGGTTTGTTAGGTGGGACACAACACATGGAAATTAAACAAAATACTTCTGATTAACCAATGTATCAAAGAAGAAATCAAAAGAGAAATCAAACAGTATATGATCCAAAGAAAATGGAAACACAACATATCAAAATCTATGGGAAGGGGCTTCCCTGGTGGCGCAGTGGTTGGGAGTCCGCCTGCTAATGCAGGGGACACGGGTTCGAGCCCTGGTCTGGGAAGATCCCACATGCTGCGGAGCAACTAGGCCCGTGAGCCACAACTACTGAGCCTGCGCATCTGGAGCCTGTGCTCCGCAACAAGAGAGGCCGCGACAGTGAGAGGCCCGCGCACCGCGATGCAGAGTGGCCCCCGCTTGCCACAACTAGAGAAAGCCCTCGCACAGAAACGAAGACCCAACACAGCCAAAAATAAATAAATAAACAAATATGGGGTTTGAAAAACAAAAAACAAAAAACCTATGGGATGCAAAAGCACTTCTAAGAGGGCAGTTTATAGCAATAAATACCTTCATTAAGAAAAAAGAAATATCTCAAATAAATAACCTAACTTTATGTAGCTGCTTAATGGGCACAGCACTTTCCTTTACGGTGATGAAGATGTCTTAGAACTAGATGGAAGTAATGGTTGCACAACACTGTGAATGTACTAAATGCCACTTTAAAATGGTTAATGGGGGCTTCCCTGGTGGCTCAGTGGTTGAGAGTCTGCCTGCCGATGCAGGGGACACGGGTTCGTGCCCCGGTCTGGGAGGATCCCACATGCCACGGAGTGGCTGGGCCCATGAGCCATGGCCGCTGAGCCTGCACGTCCGGAGCCTGTGCTCCGCAACGGGAGAGACCACAACAGTGAGAGGCCCGAGTACCGCAAAAAAAAAAAAAAAAAAAAAAAAAAAAAAGTTAATGATTAATTTCATGTTATATGAATTAAACCTCAATTTAAAATGCAAAAAAGGGGGGTGGAAATGGTCTAACCATCTAAAATATTTGAAAGAAATTTATTTTCTGTTCAGAAAATACCACCAATTTAAAGCAGTTCATCATAGTATGTTTTTTAAATAAAGTTATTCTCCCAAATACTTCTTAAGAGTAATATTAATAGAATGCAGTATTTCTTACCAGAAGACTCTTTTCCATTCTGTTTTTCATAGAGGGTGCCCACAGACATCAGGAAAACAATAACCAGGAATACCGGAATTCTCCATGAGCCAGCCAAGGATGCTGCAAATTATTAAGAATTAACATTTTTAGTGAAATAAAAATCTAGCACTTGTCTTTAAAAGACTCAGTTCAGTAGACTGACAGAACAATCTGGCAAATATGTTAATAACAAAATTGTTTCACAGGGAAAAAATTTTTTAAAAGGCAATTGAAACCTCAATCCAGGGCTCCTCTCAGGAAGTCCAGCCCTGCTCTCAGAGGCCCTAGTCTAAAGGATTGGGTATGTGCCAGCTTACCTTTAAGAGGCTTGTATCACCTGAAGAATCAAGTCCATTCTAAAGCACATCCAGTGTGGAAGACCATCAAACCCCCTGTTTAACCCCCGAATGACCTGCATCAGGCACAGAACTTTAAGTCATGGTGCCTGACTTGATTTCCCGGAAATACCACTGGGTGTGAACTCTACCTCTCAAGAAAGGGTGGAACGGCCCACAAGAGCACGGCAAAAAGCTTTAATGTATCCTCAGTGTACAGAGCAAAAATGCTAACAAGTGGCCAAGGATCAAAAGCCTCTGCATTTCCCTGAGTTGGTCTACAGCCTTACGAACATACCTGCCTGCCTCCCTCCTCTACTCTACCTTCCCCAAATTCGAAATGAGTCCCATAAGACATTAGGGGATCTTGTTGAGAAACTCCTTTAGCATTCCAAGTCAGCAGAGCTAGAGAGTAATGCTTTGTTCCATATCAGACTCTAAGCAAAGACACACTTTCAACCAACTCTGGTTTTTATTTTATTTTTAACAATAAGTAGCTCTAAAAACTACTACTAATAGGCTACCTACTGCTCTAGGTTACTGAATTTTGTTTTTAAATTAGAACTTGATGTTTCCATATAGTTAAGACTTGGAGGTAAATGAGTCCCTGAAAAATCACTCTACAACATCCTGGCAGCCACTCAGCTAACAGTGAAGAGTCTCAAATAACGGGGAACTCATTACTCTGAGCAGCTCTGACACTGATCATCCTTATGTTGAACAGAGACTTGTCTCTCTGAAGCTGCTCGTTGCTCTGACATCTCTCCCAAATGGCTACAGAGATCTGTTTAAACCACTCTTTCACAATCCTTCAAATACCTGAAACCGGCTTCCGTATTTGCTATCTTCCTTACCTCTACCTCCTCCCCACCCCTGCAGCCCCAGTGCCCTTCTCTTATGGAGAGTAAACATCTCTGGTTCCCTTAAGAGTTTCTCTCCCATGATTTTGAGCACCTCTTATCATCCTTGACTGCTTAGCTACATCCTCCCTAAGTAAGACACTCAGAAACAGCCATGAAAGTTCAAGTGTGCTCTACTTTATAAGATATATTTATTTTTAAAAGACCTTTTTGAAAATGAACATTCCATATAATTAAAAGTAGACATTTTAAAGTACAATATTTTCATTCAAGATTAATGAAAGATTAAGGCAGAATATTTTGAAGGATTATTTTAAAGAATTTTAAACGCAACACATAAAACTTCAAAAAATTCACTTTGATTCACACGGTCAGCCTCCGCTGACCTTAAGCTAGACTTTCTTAGAAAAAGGGACCCACCTAAATGAAAAAGCAATATAATCCAGACAGGAATTGAAACTGCTCTCAAGTAGCGTTCAGTGCTTGCATTCCACTTGAATGAAACAGTCAACACATAGCCAACTACCAAGGTCCAGATCTTAAATAAATGAAATATAGACACAGTTGTAAAATATATACACATGCAATAAACATACAATTATACAAAACTTGCAAGCGTCTACATAGCATGAGAGCTGTGGATACAACACAGATGACGGTTGGTGGTGCTAAAAGGAGTGTGCATAGGTTTTCCTCCTCTGCTTAGATAAATCAAGTTTGGAAATAAACAGGTTTGAAATCCCATGCAGCGATATTACTTAAATATCTTTAACAAAAAATACATAAATATAGTTTTAATTTAAGATATGTTAAAGTTCAAAAACTATTATATGCATAAAGATACTTACGATAAAATATTCAATTTTTAAGCCATAGATTTAAATTAAGCGCTTCACCTTGTGGAATTCTTAAAGTTTTCTCTGTAGATTAATATTTACAAAAGAAAAGAAAAAACAAGAGCGAATTCCCTGGTGGTACAGTGGTTAGGACTCCGTGCTTCCACTGCCAGGGGCCCAGGTTCCATCCCTGGTCAGGGAACTAAGATCCCGCAAGCCGGTGTTACTATGAAAAGAATTTTTTAAAAGCTAAAAAGAAGGCAGCCAGCTGAAGTGTGACCCTGCTGAAATAATCTTGGTAACAGATGGTTAGAGTCCAGAGTTATACTCAGTTGAAGAAGTGTAGCTGAAAAAAATATTACCAGAGGAAGAAACAGCGAGACTTGAGAACAGAAGAACCAGCCAGGGTCCCCCTCCTCAGTTTTCCCTACAGTAAAACTAAATGACTCTACTAATCACAAAGCATCATACACAGAAACTCTCTAATAACCTCATATTTTAATAGAACACACACAAAAGATGGAAAGAATACATAACCTAGAACAAATGTGAGCACCAATAATTTATTAAAACAACCTGAACCTTGAAAACAAATAGGCAAATTAAAACAAAAAAAGGACTTTATGCTGTAATTCAGAGAGTGAAGAAAAAGGAACTGATATGGTTACTACAAAAGCCAGAAAAAAACTACCTCCTACTTTATTTTGATCATATCTTCAAAATACTCTTCGGGTCTTAAAAATGTTTATAGCTTCAGACCTGAGAATTCAGCTTTGGGACCTTACTAAATAATGATAAATTCTGAAAAAGGGTTAAAAATAAAGAAGCTCATCATAGACTAATTTAGAACACTGAAAAGTTGATAACCTAAAAGTTCAATAACTGGAAAGTGGTTAGCTCTGGATGAGTCACTCAGTAAAATGTTATGCAATCATTAAAACAGGCTTTTTTAAACAAAGACTATATAACTTAAAATATTCCTAAGATATTATTAAGGAAAAAGCAAAATTAAAAAACACATGTGACATGAGTATATCTACTGTATGGTGGAGGAGGGGGAGGAAATGTACTAAAAAGTTGTATTTAGGTGATAAGATTTTGTTTTCCCCTTTTCCTTTTCTCTATATTTTCCAAATTGCCTTTAATGAGCACTAGTTCTTTTATAATGAAAAGGATATTAAAATATTTTTCTTCAAGCAACTAATAAGATGAAATATTAAAGAGATCTTAAGCCCCAGATATATGAGCACATGGGAAGTGAGACTACAGCTGCTTCCAAAAAGTTCAAGCTTGTAGGACCATACACATTTAACCCTGGGAATTTAGAGAATTTGAGATATGACTGTAGAGCTCACAACAAAATCTGAGTGTAGTAACAGTACACTTATGTAACACTTTGCCTTGTTCTAATACTTTAAATACATGAACTCATTTAATCCTCATAACCACAGGAAAAAAGTACCATTATCACTCCCATTTTAGAGATGAAAGAAACTGATACTTCAGAGAGGTGATTTGCACAAGGTCACACAGCTAAAAAGTGAGAGTCAGAAAAGATGGGTTCAAGGCCTCTGGGGCAGCGGACTTAGCCTTGGACAAGCAGTGAGATGGGAGGAAAATCCAGGTAGAAAGACAGCCAAGGCCAAAAAGCTTTGAAAGGATACCACCCAATCAGTATCTTAAAGATGGAAGAGAAATCAGTCAGAAGTCTCTCTTCTAGAACCCTGTCCTCCGGCCTCCAGGGGACATGGGTTCAATCCCTGGTTGGGGAACTAATCCCACATGCTGCAGGGCAACTAAGCCCACGCACCTCAACTAGAGAGAGAAAACCTGCACGCCACAACTAGAGAGAAGCCCGTGCACCACAACGAAAGATCCTGCATGCCACAACGAAGATCCCGCATGCTGCAACTAAGACCCGATGCAGCCAAAAAATAAAACATAAATAGATACTATTTTTTTAAAAAGCAAAAAAAAAGAAGTGACAGAGTCAGGATTAGAACCCAGGAACCTGGCTCCAGAATCCGCTTTCTTAACAATAAGGAGAATAAAGGGTAGTGCCAGAAAAATAAAGAGGAAAAGCTGCTCCAGTATTCACAAGGGAAAATAAAAACAGTTGATTTTGATGACTATAAATTGCTGAAATTTAAAAAGAAAATGATCCTCAGCAAGTGGATGGTCTTCAGCAGTATGCTACACAGGAGTAATTAGCCCTGCCTTATTAAACATGTAGTCAGTAATTTAGATGAAAGACTAGAAGGCATATTAGCCGAACCTGTAGATTACCCAAAATTGGGAATAGTCAAAATAAATGATTCAAAAAGATATCCTGAAATTAGAACAATGGGCTAATCAAATAACATTAAATTTAACAGAGAGAAATGCAAAGTTCTGCTTTTAGGTTCAAAACTCATCTATACGAGTATAGAATGGGAAGAGGATAGCTGGTCAGAAATGTAACTGGCATGAATGCCTATTAATAAAAGTACATCAGGGAAAGTGATTGTTTCAGTGACTTACACTATCAAACCACAGTGGCAATAAAATTCAGACTGGGAAAGGAAATGGAAATCACAACACAGGAGACACAGATACAGCTGGGGGAAAAAACTGTTCAGCTTAGGAAAGAGAAGGAAATAAGATTTGATAGCTATCTTCAAATAGCTGGGGAAATGTCATCTGAGAGAGGAACAGACTTAATTATCTGTGGTTCTGAGGGCAGAAATAATAGGTGGAAATTAGGAAGCAACATATTTCAGCTTTATATAATAAATTTTTCTAATAAACTGTAGATGTCTAAAAAGGGAATGAGCTACCTACCATCGCTAAAAGTCTGAGCAAAAGCTGACTGGAAGTCAGGCATGACAAAGTAGGAGAGTGTGCCCTCAGTGAGAAGCTGAACTAGAGGATCACAGAAGGATATACTTCCAGATTTTAAGCCTAATACTTTTCAACCAATCTTCAAGAAGTTTTTGTTTCTTATCTGTATTCATAAGGAACGAGTATCACTCGCAAAGAGAGGAAAAAAATGAGAGACTGCATACTTCAGATTTTTTCAAAGAAACTCATGATCTAAAGAGAGGTATGTGTTTTCACCCAGTAAACCTGAAACTCACAGATAACCTCATTTCAGTTTAAAATAGCAACTTATTAAATATACTCCCCAACTCCACTTCTACAAATTCGGTTTACAGAAGAACTACAAACTGTGCAGATATAAAAATGTTCACTGTGGCAGTTTAAAATATTAAACAAACAAATTAAATATAACAAATTAAATGTCATTTTATAGGAGACTGTTTAAATTATGGTATCTCCAAAAATGAAATAATTATTCAGACTTTCAAAAGTGTGATAAATAACTTTATTCAATGACACAGTGTAAATTTATGCATATGCACATTTATAATGGTGAAAATATATACTCACCAAAATGTTAAAAAATATTGTCTCTGAATAGTTGGATTTCAGGGGGTAAGTCGCATTTTTATACTTCAAGTATTGAATTTTCTTCTAAGAGTAGTATTATCTTTATAAATAGTAAATGTCTTTACTTAAAAAAAAAACTTTTGACTTTTTTTCAGTATTTTCAAGAGTTTCCTCAGAAAAACTTCACAGAATATTATTAGTTGAAAAAGTATGGCCATTTATAAAAACACTTTAAAGTTTCTATTAAACCATAATGATTTTACAGTTACCAATGTTTAAAAATGTTTATCAGATACTAATACAAATTCAGTGCTAAAATAATTTGGTAGGAACACTTTCTAAAAGGCATCCAGAAAAAAAAAAACTTTAGACTACGCTACTATTAAAAAGAAAGAAGTATATCTGAAAGTACTATCAAGGAAAGATATCCACAATACAATGATAATGAAAGAGCAATGATAAAAGAAAGAGAATTATATATATAAAATTTTTGTTTTAAAAAACAAAACCCCTATACTTTATACATTCACATAGGTGTAGAAATAAATTTAGAAGGCTATTCACCAGTTAACAACAGTAACATCTATACAGTGGGAAGAGAAAAGAGACAATTCACTTTTACCATATAAACTTACATGCTGCTTAAATTTTTTTATATATATAACAAGCATGTTTTACTTGAGTCAATATTTTAAATCGCTAAATATTCTTTAACTTACTGAAAATAAGGATGTGTACATTCAAATTTCATACATAATTTCCAGTATGGATTCCTATAAGTGTGCCTTTATGAGAGCTTTTTATTTCTGTCTCTGAGAAAACCTGTTCAAGTATGAATTTTCTTCCAGGAATAAATCAATGAGCCACAGTTTAAACAGAAGAAGGCATACTTTCCCAAACTATGTTCTTCAGAGCAATGTGTCTGATCTTTTCAAAATATACATTCAATACTCATTTTAAAGCACCAATGTGTGCTAGATACTTAAGACTGTCCATAAAAACTGGCAACATTTATTTAGCACTACAAGTAAAGCAAATTAATAAACAATCACATTTTCCTTTCATTTGACTTATTGACCACATATACTTTTCTGATTAAATAAGATATTAAATGCATAAAACATAAGTAGACTTTGCCCTATAGACTATGTCTTTGTTTTATTTATTGTCATCTGGGTATTAACTGGAAAAGCAACTTGGCTTGCTTCTATTGCATGATTTTGCAGAACAGTTTCCTAAGTCTTTTACGGAGAGAATAAAACGACTGATTTCTTCCCAACTTATGGAGCCACAGCCCTAATCAGCTACTGCTTCGGGTACTTCATTCTCCTTTAAAACTTCATTCTCGGGCTTCCCTGGCTGCGCAGTGGTTGGGAGTCCGCCTGCCGATGCAGGGGACGCGGGTTCATGCCCCGGTCCGGGAAGATCCCACATGCCGCAGAGCGGCTGGGCCCGTGAGCCATGGCCGCTGAGCCTGCGCATCCGGAGCCTGTGCTCCGCAACGGGAGAGGCCACAACAGTGAGAGGCCCGCGTACCGCAAAAAAAAAAAAAACTTCATTCTCCTTTATTCTAATTTGAAAACTTTCACGGTGTGGCAACTTAAGAGTCAAGACTCTTTTATAATCAAAGTCTTTAACTGAGAAAGAACCTAAGTACCGGAAACTTTCCTCCTTACTGTTGCCAAGCAAGTAAAACATCCCAGGAGTAGGCCTGGCCAGCTGGCTAATGTGCATTTCCCAAGAGCCTTGCTGGCAGTACTACCAAACTCTGGGGATCTATCTGTAAAACTGAATATCCAGGAACCTTAGAAATCATCCAAGCTAACCCCACACTTCACGCAACTAGAGTTGAGTAGCCCAGAGACGGGCCCTGGTCTGTCCAAGGTCACAAAGCAAGCTACTAACAGAGCTCAGTTTAGAATTTACACTCTTATCTTTCAGCCACTGTTCCTTCCACTTCATGCTTCTTTATAAAGTAAAATGGAAACAATGTGATCAGAGACCATGGAGAAAACAAATCTATTACTACTGCAAAAACTGTAAATGTCTTCAAAACGTTCTAACAAGTCTGAACTAAAGGAGAGAGGAAGACCCAGAACACTCCCAGCAAAGAAAAACGGTGGAGCAGGAAGGCTAGATTTTTAGATTTATCTTGACAGCTCTACACCAAGGAAAGATGCCAAGGACCCTAAGGACTGAGTTATATGTGAGGCTGCTGCAACAGATGATTTTTTTTAAGTGTTTAGACATCACTAAGTCAGCACAATAGTCTAATATATTTGAAACTGTTTTTAAAAATTGCTCACATCATGGATGGTTACTCTTTCACTTGCAAGCAGGTTGGAGAATTAGCAGAAAAGAGCTAGGAGACTGAAGGAACCCCAAAGTGAGGTGAACAGGACCTGAACTGGAAGGATAAACTGGTAACAAAGGAAAACACAGGTAGTAAAGACATTACAAAGGAAAACAGGATAGGACTTGGAAATAACAGATACAAGGATAAGAGAGATGACTAAGGTTTCTAGATGACTAGAATCCAGGGGCCTTTGGGGGAATATGTGTGGTTAGTCCAATCCTGATATTCTTCTATTTTTTTTTCCTGAAAACTAAAATCAATTTATACTATAAATAAATAAACACAATGTATTGGGGGAAAGCTTTTAAAAATCTTTGTTGAAGGTTCTGATGACAAAGGGCCTTCAACTGCTGACAGGTCTGTTGAGTATCTTTCACTGACAGAATGAACAGATCAATCTCTAAATCTCACCTGAGAAATTCCTCGCTCCTACTTCACGTGACTGTTGTGAGAATGAAATAACACACATGAAAGTGCCTACCAGTCCATGGTAGATGCTCAAAAGCTGGATCTTAAATGCATGAATTGTCAGCTCTCCAAAACGTAGATTTCCTTAAATTCACTTTTCTCTCTGCCTCCCCCAGCCATACCTCTCAGCGGCAGCAGGCTCCAATTTACAGGTTGTTTAGAAAGCGTAAGGACTCTTTTTCTATGACAGGCAGCCCTTCTTGGGCTCACAAAACCAAACCAGCTGTGAACTATGACAGAAAAGTTATAGAGAGGGCGCCCTACCCAGTCACATGACCTTTCACTTCTTGTCAGGCCTTAATCAGCGCTCCTGACTGAGCAGTGAGCACTCCCTGTCTCCGCTTCCCAGGTACACTTTTAGCTCACCTCCATCCAACCACCCGCTCCTGAGAACTGCTTCAAGAAAACACAGCCGCAAGCTTCTCTCCAACTCAGATCAACCTCAGTTTAGGCTCCCTACTCACTTCTAATTAACTCATACTGTGTCTTTTATAATGGGGTTTTTTACCCCTTCCTCCCTTGCCCCCATCGCTTTAGGCAAACAGCTGAGTTTCAAGCCTTTTCAAAATTATTAATTGGCTTGACCTTCCTTCCCCTCATCTAACCTAATCAATCTTGGCCCTTACTTCTCTTCTGCTCATCCACAACCCATTCAAGGGTATGTAAATAAAATACAAGGAAGGGGGGTTTATCTTCAGTAAAAAGATATTCATAGCTCTATACGCGGAGCTGCAGGCACTTTTTCACATTTATTCAATTCCTCATCTTTCCACTATCTGAGAGGGACTGGCAGAAATGCCCCAGTTTCTGCTAATCATGGCAATTTACCCATGTATTCAATTCTTACTTTACTATGAAAATACAGTGTTCATATATGCTAGGGCTTTCTTTCCTAATTTCCTACAGTTTGGTGGATATGTTACTTGGTCTTGCCTACGGTAATTACAGTAAACTGCATTATCAACAGTCAAAAATGTTAGCAGAATCTAGAAATATGTCTGAATTTGACAAGATTGAATCTCTTGAGGACAGGAATCAAGTTATAGTAATCTTTATATTTCCTAACAGCATATAGTACTCTGCCTTCTACGTAAAAGGCATTCAGTCCACTTAACTGAACTGTGAAACAACAGGTAAAGGAGAAATAACATGGACCTGGGACTCCATAAAGTGAACCCTGGGTTTGTTCAAAGTCTGAGTGACTTTGGGACCGTCACATTCTCTGGATCTCAGAAACCTCTCCTGAAGAGCACCAGGCAAGGAGGCAAGAAAGAGTAGGATCACTTCCACCTGATAGTCTGCCAAGCCTCAGGAGGTGAAAGAGGGTGCTTCCACATCCCTCCCTCCTACCACAAGTGAAATAACCAGGCCTTTTGGAGGCCAAGGATTCTGTATGATAACTTAGCAGTTACACACACAAGCAGCATCCCAAAATTATGGATGAGTTGCTCCCCAATACCTTGCAATACCCTGCTGGCCCATAATTGGTGGGTAATGAACATTTATCTGTGTGTCTGTCATCTCCATAAGAATATGCTCACATATGATTATATGTACCTTGAACACAGAGCCTGCACCTTACTCCGTTTAAAGCCCTCGCAAAGCCCAGTACCTAACAACATACTCAATCAACTTTTAACTTGAACTGAGAGGTTGTATGGATAGAGCAAAAGCAGACAGGAGTTCTGGAATCAATCACCAACTCTACCAATAACCTCAGGCAAGCCAAAACCTTGCTTGACAGATAAAGGGAATTATTTTGCAACTTGACATCAAGGTGCATTGAACACTGACAAAAGTGAATACATTTATTTTTAAATGGTACTGCTTACTGATGAAACAGCATTCTTATGCATTAAACATCCACTTGTTTTTAACAGTCCCCAGTGAAATATTTGGATCAGTAACTGATCTACAATCTGGTCTGAGTTAGGAAATGTGTCACTAGATTATGCTTGAAATCCCTTCCAACTCTCAAGCTCCGTGATTTTCTAAGAATAAGCTCAGATGATCCAAGAATCACAAATATACCTTTCCTTCACCCAGTCTGCCTAAATAATCCAGGCGGGAGGATAATGTTGCACAGCAGTCCCTGCACAATGTAAGCAGTTCCCAAGAATAGACTGTGGTGAGAAAGAGGCCCACGAGGCTCAGCAACCAGGGAGGTGCCTGGCACAAAGTACATTGAAATCACCTGAACTGAGAGGCAGCTCTGAACTATTAAGAAAGATTTGTTCTAGGACTTGAGAAACTTGCGTCAACCAGTGCCCTCTTTGTGCCCAACTAGCCCTAGCCTGGTAAGAAGTCACCTCTCCTATCTGTAGGATGACAGGTTGGATTAGAATCTCTAAGGTCCCTTCCAGGAAAGTCCCACGTGAGCAGAACTAAGATGCTGGAGGACCCACTCTCCCTGACCAGGAGTAAATTCATGTCCACCTACCGATGCACTGAAGCCCCTACCTGCAAAGCGGAACAGCGATTCCTCACAGGGCACACGCCCCGCTAAGTGGTTCCGTTAGGACGGGGGCGGGGAACGGGGAGACTGTTTCAAACCACACCCGCACTTTGGAAGGAAGTGCGCCAAGTTCCTAGGGTGCACGGGAAGGAAGGCTGAGACGGGCACTCCCTGCGGCGCAGGTCTGGATCTCTGGCCGCCCCTGCATCGTGCGGAGGGGTTGGCAGGATCGCACCCCAGCGAGCTGCGGGTGTGGTGAGGGGCACTGCGCGCTCGCCGGGACCGCCCAGGGCCCGGGCCGAGGCTCACTCACCCACAGGCTGCTGAAGTAGTCCAGCCCGCGGCAGATGAACGCGCCGGCGTGCGCCAGCAGCACCTGCACGCCCAGGTAGCTGCCCAGGCTGTAGAGGCCGTAGAGAAGCGGGCCGCCGGCGCCGAGCAGCAGCAACAGGCGGCGGCGGCGCAGCGCCTGCTCGCCCAGGGCCTCCACGCCGTAGTCTGCGAAGCAGATCGGCAGCAGCAGCGCGGCCAGCACGATGGGCGTGTGCGCGCGGTGCAGGCGCTGCAGCCAGTGGCGGCCCAGCCGCGTCAGCGAGCTCTTGAAGGGGTGCAGGAAGGTGCCGCACAGCACGGCCCACAGCAGCGGCCGCAGGAAAGCCTCCAGGATAAAGTAGACGAGCACGGCGGCGCCGCAGCACAGGCACACGAACAGCACGGCCCCGGTGTTGTAGAAGGCCTGCTTGATGGGCTTGTCGAAGCGCAGCGCCAGCGCCGCCGTCCGCGGGGTCTCCCCGCAGCCGCTGCCGCTGCTGCCCGGCCCGACCGCACGCTGAACCCGCGGCGCCCGGCCCGGGGAGCCCCGCGGACTGGGCGGCTCTTCAGGGGAACCGTCGTCGGCCATGGTACCCCTGCCGCCGCCGCCGCTGCCGAGAGGCGGTACTGGGATGCCTGGCGAGAGGCACGGGCGAGAGGCAGGGCGGGCGGCCCGCGGCATTGTGGAAGTCGTAGTTCCTAGCTGGCCATTGAACGCTTACAGGACCTTTGGAGAACTACAACTCCCAGAGAGCGTAGAGAGCGCTCCTTCGCCCTCGGGCTCCCTTCGTTCATTGGTCCCTGAGGAACCCAGGTAACAGGTTTCTGGGCTCAGCATCCTAGAAGAGGCAAAAAACAAACAAACAAACAAGCCAAACTCCGCCTTCCCATCAATTAAAGTGTTATAATAGTCACAAACTGGGAGGAAAAATGTCAGATAATCTTCCCGAAAAACACCCTGAACTGTCATTAAAAACAACCCAAAACAAAACAAACGAAAAAAGCAACACGCCTCACCCACTGGTTAATGCCAATTTTGGGGGAGGCGGAATCCCCAAAGAGGCCCGATGTTAACAGATTGAAAACCCAGGCTGCACATTAGAATCCGTGGGGGAGTACTTATGGAAGACCGATCACCAGATTCTATTTTACTGATTTACTTAATAAACACTTAAAGTGTGTGCTCTGGTGTGCTTGGCAGGATTTTTAAATAGCGATTACCATATGGCAGACCCTGTTATAAATGTCTCATCCCCATTAACTCATTTGATCCTTAGAACAACCCTACAAGGAAGGCGGTGTTATTATCCCCACTTTACAAAGAGGAAAACTGAGGCACAGAGAAGTTAAGTACCTTGCCAAGGTACACAGCTAGTAAGCGGCAGAGGCAGGATTCAAACTCAGAATCTGGCTCCTAAGTCTATTCTTACGTACTGTGTTAATTAATTGGTCTGACAAGGGATCCTTTTAGCATATTTTTTAAAGCTCTTCAGAAGACTCTTAGGCGCAGCTACTGGAACTAAGAGAAATGAAGGCTGAAGCACCAGAAACTCACTAGACTTACATTTATATGGCCTAACGCAAGGCTGGGTTCCTATAGGATTTTGCTCACCCCTCTATGATTGTACTTACTACACTACAGTCAAAGTCAGAGATTCTCATGGGTTTGCTTCATTTCTGTGTCCGCAGCACCTGACACAGCATGGGCCATTCATAGTACAAGTTCAGTGTTTGCTGAGCAAGTGAATGGATGATTTGCTATCCTTTCAAAAAAACTTGTTTGTGCTCCCTATGAGAAATAGTGTTGAAACACTAGGGATGTTTCGGCTGTGTATTCCTATGGTTGAGAGCAGAGAAAAAATACTGGGATGTAGGACCTACAAACTGAATTTGAGAGAAGTACACACAGTCTACTCAAATCTCTAGCTCACAGGACATATGCTTTTAGGCATCACCTCCAAAATGCAAGGCTACTTGGGTTTTCTTCTTTGGTCCCACACAGCAACTCACTCCAAAGACCTCAGGGAAGAACAGCCTCCATGGGCATCCAGGATACAGTGGAGGTGAAATAGATTCAGAGGAGTGAATCAAGCTGACCCTGGGACCACACTGCCTTTGGCCTTCCTGTTGCATGAACCAATGAATTTCCAACCATTTAAGCCAGTTTCAGTTCAGTTTTACATTTCTTGCAACAGAAAGATTTCTGGCTGATAAAACGATAACATCTACATCACTGGTTGCTGTGAGAATGAAACAGAAGAGTGTGTCTAAAGCAGCAGCACAGTACCTGGGACATGGTAAAAAATCTGATAGTGGCTCTCAGGGTAACTCTTCGTTTTGTCCTAGAGAAGCCAAGAGGCATCTCTTAAACATCAGTCAATGTCCACAAACTCCCAAGGTATCAAGATAACAGCCCCAGAGGTAAAACAAACACAGGTGGGGAGAGGATTCTCCAGGGCTTTGTGTTTATCTTAGAGTGTTTACTTTAAACAAGGTCCAGTGCTTACAGTGGAGTGTGTACATCACATATAGAGCAGTATGTACAGTGCAGGAGAAGCCATGTGAAAATGTAATCAAACAACGTGCATTCAGATTCCAAATCTGAGTTACCGCTCTCTTTTACTAAGCCCGTAGAAGACATTGCTAATCAACCACTCAACTCTTTCTCACTGAGCCTAGACACAGCCTCAAAATCCTTCTCAGCAAAGCATTCTAGGGAACCACTACCAACTCCACAAAGTAAGCACCCAAGAGGAAACGTATTTGCCTTTTCTACACTTAACTAACCATCCAGCGTCTGAAACTAGATAAAATTGGCAGACTAAGAACATAAATAACTGGTTTAGAAGAAAAGAGTTTGGGAAGCTAAGGTTAGTATGAATGTGAACAGTTACTAAGAGATTTTTTTCTTACATCTCAATGGCTGAAGAACAAATGATGTAAACAAGTCTGATACCATCAGGCCCTGCCTGACTCCCTAACTACTCCTACTTCTCTCTCCTATTCCTGCACTAGGACACATGCCCCCACTTACAGCACGGGTCCTGCCAGTTCACTGAGTGGAGTATCGCCTTTCCTGCCTCCAGGCTCCTGTTCATCCAGTCTAGGTTCCTGTCCTTCTGGTTTGTACCATTCAGCTATAGCTAACATTCCAAACCATGTCAATAAGGACAATTTTACCAATTCGTAAAAAGGTCAGTGAAAAAATTATCAAATTGATTCAACCAACCCAGCTGAGATCCATGTACCCAGGAAAAGACCAGATGAGTGAAAGAAAGCTGGGCAGTTCTTTTGGGGAAAACACACACACAAAATCCCCCTTTAAAAAAAAGGTCTGCGGGGCTTCCCTGGTGGCGCAGTGGTTGAGAGTCCGCCTGCCGATGCAGGGGACATGGGTTCGTGCCCCGGTCCGGGAGGATCCTACATGCCGCGGAGCGGCTGGGCCCATGAGCCATGGCTGCTGAGCCTGCGCGTCGGGAGCCTGTGCTCCGCAACCGGAAAGGCCACAACAGTGAGAGGCCCGCGTACCGCAAAAAAAAAAAAAAAAAAAAGTCTGCAGCCAAAATAGCTCCCCCTTTCTCTTCTAGGGTGGGAGGAAGTTTGGTAGGGGGGACTGGCATCTGCAAGCTGATTTTGTAATTAACACTTATTACCAAAAGCCAGAACTGCCTGTCCAAAAAGTGGCTGGCCGTAAATGTCCTTTCCCGGTAGCTCCTCATCTTCATAGACGTGATTCGTCTGGAACGCTTTATCTGGAGCTGTTGAAGTGTGACAGTTAGGGATCAGGATTTGGGATTCCCAGCCCACCCCTTCCTTGGCTCTACTCCCAACAACACACTCCAACTAAAGCTGAGGCTATGCAGCGTATAAACAACCAGCCTTCTGCTGCAAGTCAGAGCAAGACTGAGAACCAGGAGATGGTGGATGCATTTCACATTAGCCAGACGAATCACTCTCTATGTATAACTAAACTCTCTTCATTTGAGAATCAAGTCCTGATGGGTTTGAACCCTAAGCATTACTTGTTTGTACACTCTTGGTACCACACTGATGTCACTGCAGCCTCTAGCTGGTCCCTGTGTCTGCCCTCTTGCTGCGCTCTCTACAGCGCAGCCAGCGTGATCTTTCCAAAATACAGTCTGATCCTTTCAAAGCCTCCTCACTTTGTGGGAAGGTTCCAAACTCTTTGCTATGACCTCCAAGGTCCTCTGTGATGGGGCCACGCTCACCCTACCTCACTCTTCCCACTCTCTGCCTCATCCTTTATCCTCCAGCAGCTGGGTGGCCCCCAAAGATCTCCAGGTCCTAATCCCTAGAACCTGTGAAGGAGGTTACCTTACTTGTACTTTGCAGATAGGATGAAGTTAAGGATTTTGATGTGGGGAGATTATCCTGGGTTATATGGATGGGGGCTAAATGCAATCCCAAGTATCTATATCAGAGGGAGGGAGGGAGATTAGACTACAGAAGAGGAGAGCAATCTGACCTCTCTGACCACAGAGGCAGACACTGGAGCCATGAGACCACGGGCCAAGAAATAGCCACAGCTACCAGAAGGTGGAAAAGCCAAGGAAGGATTCTCTCCCCAGGAGTTCCCAGAAGAAACCGGCCCTGCCCACACCATGATTGTAGCTCCATGTGATTCAGTTCAGACCTCTGGCCTCCAGAACTGCAAGGGAATACATTTCTGTTGTTTTAAGCCACTAAATTTACGGTAATTTGTTACAGCAGCAATAGGAAACTAATACAAACCCTGTCAAATGACAGCGGTTCCCGAACACATCCTGCTGGCCTTTCTTCTGGGGTTGCTCTCCCCTTTCTTGGAGATGCTTCTCCACATCCTGCTTTGCTCCTATTCCTTCTTTAAGATTCAGCCTCAGTACTACCACCTGCTTTCACCTGGTTGCCCCAGGCTGGGTGAGGATCCCTACTCCAGGTTTGCACCACACCTGAGCATTTCTTTACACTGCAGTCACCAAAAAGTATTATCATGATATTTAGGTATCTGACTCCCCAAGTAGGCTATGAGCCTCTTAGGGGCAGAAAGCAAGAGCTGTTCTTCCTAGAGTCCTCCATGAGTAGCTTCTAGCATAAGGACTGGTACATAAGAGTCCTCGATAAGTATTCATTGAATGAATGAATGAACGAACAAGTGGTTAAAGCTTCTTGACCTCCTGGATGCAAGTAACTTTCATGTCCACTTTACTTCATCAGTCTCTTCTTACAGCTCATACCCTGGCCCTTGCACCTGGGGCTGAGCCCTAAGAAACTTCCAAGTCAAACATCAGCCAGGGTCAGGTCGGACAGCTGGGCTACCCACTGAGAATACTGCAAAATAAATACCACGGCAAACACCTAGGATACCAAAAAACAACAAAATACTTGTTTGGGGGGTGGGGTGAGGATTAGAGCCTATAATGCAGAATGTGGTAATAACTAACTCTTTCTTAACATGACACTCCTTGAATTTCTCAACCTAGTCCCAGTTTCTCAACCAGTTCAGCTACTGCATTCCACAATTTCCATACCACCTTGATGATTCATAAGCCTTTACAACTAAACCAACTGTTCTTAACATATAATATGATTTAGTTAACCAGTAAGGCCTATAATTGAAATTCTTAGAGCTAGTTATGCACTATTAGCCAATTAATACACTTTACATGGGATTATAGGTCTCCATTTACTATTTGATAAAGGTACTGAGCTGAAGCTATAAATAAAGATTCCTTTTGCAAATTGTTTCTCTGCAGGGATTTTTACCTGACTACTGCAACATGATTTTCTTCTTTGTCAGAATGACAGGCTGTCATCTTCTCCAAGGTTTACAACTTCAGGGAGACTGTACTGATGAAAGGGTGTAAAACAAACAAACAGAAAACCAAAGATGCACCAGAGTAAATCAATAAAGAATTATAAACTTTAATTACATCAACAGGAAGAATTTCAAACCATGTTGAGAATTTATATTTTAAAATTTAAATCTAGTTAATATATTCTAACTCTAACATAGCCCTCTAAAGATAGAAGTATTTGTGACGGCAGATGGGCAGAACAATCATTTAGGTAGCATCTAGGAATACTGCTACGATTACTTTACATAAATAGAAATCCATGTCTTTATTAGTAAGGTACCACACATCGTAGAGTAAAAATCCACGTAGGACAGGCTTATAAATATACATAAATCTCAAAATCAATCACAATTGAACATTAAGTACACAATTATTATAAAACAAATATAACCCACCAATGTCCATCTAAAGGCATAGTTCTTACAAAATAGTATTTTACAGACAGTTGCAAAAAAGTATATTAATACTCCTGGAGCCAGACTGTTCCAGCATATGAGCGCATCTGGGGGAATAAGGCATGTGGAGAAGGTGCATTTACTCTTCCAGGTGGTCAGGACATTCTGTGTGATGAAATGGTAACGGCTTTAGTGATCTGGGGGAATGGCACAACCGCCACGCACCCCGTAACCCTAGAGAATCCATGGCTCTCCAGAAGAATAGAACAGAACAGCTATTTGCCTAATAGCCAATATCCAGGGGAAAATGGAAAACATTAGTTGAATATCAGCATACTTTAAGTGAAAAACCCCAAAGCGCTTGATGGTTCACTTAAATTTTTAGTCACATTTAAAATCACGTTAATAGCCACTATTTTCATGAAAAGGAATTTATATTTATCTATTAAATATGAAAACAACCAAGTACAACTTGAAACTAAATAACTGATTAATTGAACAAGAAATCTAATTAAATATAAAACATGGATAAACCCGGTTGCATCTACATGCCATTGACTCAGTTCACACTAGGCTTAGTTTCTTAACTAACAGTATAGAAAAGTCAAACTCAACAATGATACTTTATTTTATATGTTCTTAACAAGTCATAGAATGTTGAATGGAGGAGGCAAGGTTTAATAATGGATCCAGGAACCCTTTCTGCAAACGAAATTTCTATAAACTCAAGGGTAGTTTGGCCTGTAATACATACAATGTTTTATCTCTTGGTTTTTAAAGTATTCACAAGATCAGAAACAGAAACAATCCTGACAAAGACTTTCAAATGGCCATGGTATGTGTATATAATAGGCATTTATGTATAAACACATACAGACCTCATCATGTATGTACAAATATATATACAAACACTCTGAGAATAATCAAACTGTTCACTAAACATAACCAATTCTATTTAGAAAACAATACAGTTATATACAGCAAAGTATTTACATCTCAGCATTTGACCTATTGTGGTGGTTCTCAAACATGTTTCCATTATGATACACAAGGTGATGCCATAGTCACATGAGTAAAACACTCCCATCCCGGGGATGTAACAGATTTAGATAATACTTAAAAACTGTCTAGAGGAAAATAAACTAGTCTGAACATTGTACAGTTGACCCTTGAACAACATAAGTTTGAACTGTGCAGGTCCACTTATACATGGATTTTTTTCAATAGTAAATACTACAGTGCTACATGTAGTAAGGTTGGTTGCATCGTTGGACCATGTGACCATGGATAGGAGGAACCGCGGACATGGGAACCCCATATTATGGAGGGCTTACTATAAATTATAGGTGGATTTTCCACTGCCTAGAGGGTCAGTGCCCCTAACCCCATGCAATGTTTAAGGATCAACTGTAATCCACACCATGAAGAGCAACTGCACAGTGAAAGTCATTCACGATTGGCACAGCTTAGATAAAATAAAACTTACCCAGCTCTGACTTTACTGACACCTCTTTCACATCCACTCTGGAAAACATATTAGAATGCAAATTCTAATGGGATTGCATTATCAAGATAACAATCCATCAACTATAATTTAGTTTACAATCCATCAACTATAATTTAGTTTACAAACAAATTACTAATGTCGATATTTTTACAATTAACCAGTAATACATTATAATACATTACTCGCAGTGTCCTATACAACTGATCATGACACCTGGGTGTGCCTCTTAGCTGAGAGCAAGGGTAGGAAAACTACAGTCCACAGGCCAAACCCAACCTGCTGCCTGTTTCTGTATGGTCTGCAAGCTAAGAATGGTTTTTACATTTAAAAAGTTTTTTTTAATCTAAAGAAGAGTATTTGTGACATGTAAAAGTTATATAAAATTCAAATTTGTGTCAAGTTTTATTGGAACACAGGCATGCTCATTGGTTTACGTATTGTCTGCAACAGAGTTGAACAGCTAAGAGACTGCAAAGTCTAAAATATTTATCATCCGGACCTTTACAGAAAAACTTTGCTGACCCATAGGCTAGAACTAAGAATAATATACAACCTCAGTGGTAATACCCCTTAAGCACAAAATCCTGAATATAGACTGTAAACTTAATTACAGAAACAGTAGTAAAAAATATGTGGGATGGAAATCCATCCCTGAGTTGTCCAAACCTTCTGATTTCCTTGATGACAAAAGCCAACTTAAGATAATTAAATATGGCTCTTGCATTTTGTCTGAAATCATGTTTGCAAATTCACCTTTGAGACTACAGTGGAGCAAGAAAAGGGCATTGGACTCCAAGTTAGAAGACCTGGGTTTTAGGTAGTCACTTTAAAAAATTAACTAAGACAAATACATTCTAGTCTTGTCCAATCTGTGTATTATTTTTTAAAACTACTAAACACACTAAAATGACTGGTAAAATAAACAATCAAAATGTTTTTAAGAAGAGAAAAAGCCAATAGAAAGTAAAATGTACCCCTTTCCCCAAATATAACTATAAAAAGTCCTTCTATTCATTGTAAGTTGCTAAAGGGGAAAAAAAAGCACCTGGCTAATTTGAGTGTGGATAGTGGGTTCCACTTAATAAAAGTTTTAATGAATGTGCATGATGGAAATCACATCACCTCCCTAGGTCTCAGCTGCCCCTCTTTAAAATAAGTGCATTGGATAAAATGGCGTCTAAAGTCCTTGCCAACACTGGTAATTTATGCCAAATGCCTAGCCGCAGTTTCTTCATCTGTAAAATTGGACTAATCATAGAATCTACTTCCTATGGTTGTTGTGAGGATTAAACGAGTTAATCCTTGTAAAGTGCTAAGAAAAGCACTAAATACACTTAGCAGACATTATTATTCTACTTAGGCATTTACAAAAACACACTGGTTGGGTTTCTCCCCTGTAACAAGTACTATGTTAGAAAATGGAATACAGAGATAAAATAGAAGTTGATTCTCCTACATTACGTAAGAACGAATAAAATTGGAGTCTACAGAGTTTTAACTTCAATATGTCTATAAATTGATGATTCTCTGGGATGATGGTTAAATGCTGTTCTGCATCCCTGGTCTGTTGAATTCCCATTTCCGAACAATGATTATTGTTAAAAATGTCAACTCTGTTTTACAGGGCAAAACAGCATTGTTACGAAAGATCTTTCGATTTATGTTTCAAGGGACAAAAGTTCAGCGTTTGCTAAAGGAGTGATCACAGGTCGAAAAATATAAAAATGTTGACCAGTCTAGCAATGTATATGGAATACAAGCTTTCTGGACCAAACTTGCCATGGGAGTAGAGTTTCATTTATTTATTCATTCAACAAATGTTTGTATGCAGTCGTGTCTGTTATAAGGATGAGTAACAGGAAATGGTCCCTGCATTACGGAGTTAGCAGGGAGGACGAGCCAGCAATTACAGGAAAGTGAGATGAGTAAAATAATGGGGAAGCCGAGTGTGCTCTGGGAGCATTTGGCAGGGACCTGAACCTATTGATACTTAGTCCAGGGGACTGGAGGAAGAAATACTTACTCTGTGACCTGACAGGTGCATAGGAGTTCAGCAAGCCCAGGAAGTGGAGAATGTTTGGGCACAGGGAATGTCACGAGAGGTGAGAAAGCAGGTCTGAAGAACTGAGAGCAAATCAGTCTTGCTGGGACAGAGCAAGGTGAGGAGTGGTGACAAAAGATGATTTTGGAGGTAAGCAAAGTGGTTTGCATTTCACACTAATGGATATGCAAAACTGGTAATCCAAGGAAAAACAATTCACGAAACAATTAGCTTGACTTGAAATGTAAGCAGAAGGAAAATCCCTTAATTTATTCCTTCCCTGCCTGCTACAGAGACTAGCTCAAGTCTCGATTTAGTTTTAACCTATTTATGGTGGAAATATTATACACATGAGAGGGTGAAATATAAAAATATTTGCTTTCTTATTTACAACGTGGGTGCCTGCATACTCAGTGTCCTCACTGCTACACAACCACTGTAGCTTAGAAGGTGATGCACAGGCCATCTTCAGCCAAGGCTGGAGGGCTTGGTTATGAGTCAGGTGGAGCCAGGGACTTGAACCCGATGACTTGAGTTTGAATCCATCACTCGCTTGATGTCATTTCACCTCTGCCCACCTGCAATGAGGATTGTTTCTCCTACATCCCTTGGATGCACGCAGTAAATGTCACGGAATCTGGATGTTTTCCTTATGTTTTTTGTTGTTGTTGTTGTTTTGTTTTTGCGTGGTACGCGGGCCTCTCACTGTTGTGGCCTCTCCCGTTGTGGAGCACAGGCTCCGGACGCGCAGGCTCAGCGGCCATGGCTCACGGGCCCAGCCGCTCCGTGGCATGTGGGATCTTCCCGGACCGGGGCACGAACCCGTGTCCCCTGCATCGGCAGGCGGACTCTCAACCACTGCGCCACCAGGGAAGCCCTGTTTTCCTTATTTTTGTTCAGTGCCAGAAGAATGTGAAAGCTTCTCCCAAAGGAGAGGCGGCCTTTCACTTCTGACATGGATTCCAAGGATGGCATTAGAAATCACAGTCTCCAGTGTTGTTAATCACAAAAACCACAAAGTTGAAGCCAACTTTAAAGCAATGGGGTGGGGAGTTGGGGGGGAGCCAGAAGACTCCATAACTCTACAGTGGAAATGTCTCAGCAGCATAATTATACGCAGAGACTCTTCCTCTAAATGGGCTGTTAACTCAGTCAGTTGGAATAAAGGAACATTTGGGTTCCTTTGAAAAAAGAAAATGCATTAAGTCAAGACATTATTATAAATTATGCTGACTGCCCATCCAATTTACGTCTGAACATTTGAATGGATACTCTAAGTAAATTCACTTGATGGGTCATTTCGCATTTGCTAATTTAAAAAAAAATGTCATCTTTAAAATGTTTCTACTCCAAATCTCCACAATCTCCAAAAATGTTAATTTATTATCAAAATGCCTTGAATATTCAAGATGATTTGTCTATTATAATACACATTTAATCATACTCAATATATGGTGACTGACAACAGAATTAGCTGTAACCACAAATGAACACCTTAATTTATTAAATACAGTGGTAGTAGAGTCCAAATTCTAACTTCTAAGAATGCCCATTTTTTTTTATCATTAATATAATTTTACATCTTCAGGAACACTCACAGTTCCATTTCTAACCTTTCCAAGCAGCAAAAAAAAATGTGTTCTTTTAGCTACTTACTAATCCAGAAGACACTTCAAATAAATATGAACCATTTTCATATCACTATTATCTCCATCATTCTCCTCATTAGCTGTGTAAGTATCCAAATGCCTTCATGCTTTATGAAAATTTGAAAGTTCTTCTGCCTAAAAGGCTGGCTGTGAACTTGGGCCATCCAGTGAAGTTCTCCTTAGTATTACTCCAAGTAACTCTCTTGAGCTGTAGTTGGAAGAGTAAAGGTTGTTTAGAGACATGGTTTCTATGCCTAGCTTTCTCTACCTTGCTATGTGTTATCTTACCAAGTAGCCAAGGCTACATGGCACGAGAGTCATAAAAAGGGAACCTTCCTGGGTCTCAAATCCCATTCAGTACGATGGCAATAATAATGTTCATCAAGCCAACTGAGAGACGTTGGGAAGCTCAAATAAGAAAACATATTTGAAAGTGAGTGCTTAGAAAAGTTTTAAGTACTTTCCCAAAGTATGGGGTCATTATTAAACAATCCTCTTCGCTTAGAAAAGAAACTTGCTCTTTCTTCCAGAAAGCTGAATCATATAAGTCTTTTTTTTTACATAATAGAAGCTAAAATTATACTGCATATTTTTTAAAAATATACTAAAGACTTTCTAATAATGCATTGAATCTGTTGGCTTTGCAGCTGTGGTTAAGGGGTTCCCATCAATAAGTAGAAGGTCAAGGCAACAATGAGAAGCAGACAGAATGGAGAGGAGAAGGTCTGATAGGCAGCTGATGGCATAAAAATGTCCTCATACTTGTAAATACTGACAACACGCTCTGAAGTCGGTGGTGAGTCTATATCGTGTCGGGTGATGGAGCCTTTAAAGAGGAAAGAAATAAAAAGGAAGGGGCAATAGAAAAAAGGTACAGATTTAAAATGATACATGCAAACCACAGAAAAACTAAACTTCAAAGAACAAGAGCTACTATTGTTTTTTCCAAATATATTTTTTATGTATGGCTCATTAACCACTCCTGACCACATGGACTCCCTTGCAGATGGAAGTCTATGGGATATCAAGTGGTAGCCTGCCCAGGCCAGACCAGAGAGGGTGTGGTGTGCTGTGTGTCTGTATGTCTGCATGTCTGTCTGGCAGAGTGGTGTGGAATGGTACAGAAAGTAAGAGGATTAAGATACCAAACAAGCCTTTGGATGGGAAACATTTTTTGACCTGTATGCAAAGGCTGCTTAATAAGCTGAAATTGATAGGAAGGGCCTGACCTTTGGATTAACCCATATGAAATTTAGGAGACTAAGGCATATGAATTTAGAGCAGAGACCTTGGAAATAGGGCTCAGAGCGAGGGTTTTTTAAGGTACTATTTGCTAGAGAAGCTGTGTCCAACTGGACATGTCAAGCCCCTGCTGCAGTGTCCGTGCTGCCTCCTGTTAACACAAACCAAACTCCTCCGGCTGGCAAGAGTTTTTCTCTCAACTGGTCCCATTCACCTCTCCTCCCTAACCTCAATCATTGGTCACCTACGTGAATTCCCAGGCTTAACTATGTACCTCCAATTCATACCTTTCTTGAGGGAAAGGCTAGATACAGCTACCAAGAGGCAGAACCAAACTCAAGCCCAGAGTTTTAGATTCCAAATCCCATCATTTAAAATGAGTTCATTTCTCCAGCCTAAGACATAGTTTATTTCCCAGGGCACTGAAAGTACTCAAAGGTATAACTGTAGGTCCACTGTCGGTAACCTGGGAAATAAGCAAATGGAAAAGGTGTCACAAATCTGGAGGCATCCATATGTTTTCCCAACTAGAAACAGGCAAAAAAAAAGGGTATAAAATCTCCAATCGATCAATGGGAACAATTTGAAGAGGAAAAAAAGATCAGATTAGGCAACGGATAGTTGATGAGAAAGATGTAATTCCCAGAATGAGTTCTCATACAGGGACTGAGAACAGCTCCCTTCCATCCTTGGTCAGGCCATCAGGCTGATGAACCAGGAGGAACGCTGTAGACACAGTGTAACTTGATTTTAGCAGCCTCTCAAAGGCTTCATGATATGCTTGGGTCACTGTTGGGGAAATGCTGAAGAGCCTTGCCGCCCAGAGTGAGGTCATCAGTGGACCAACTTGTTAGAAATGCAGAATCTCAGGCCCCACACTAGACCTACTGAAAACTGCATTTTAACAATATAGCCAGGCAATCCCCATACACATTAAAATTTGAGGAGTAATGGGCTAAACAATAGGATAATTTGGTAGATTTATGACCACCAGAATAGTCATAAAGTGAGTGTCAAATCTCTAGAGAAGTCGCCAGAGGCCCTTTCCTGTTCAGTATTTTTCTATTTAGAGCATAGGAGTTAAGAGTACTCACTGATTTTGAAGTCAGACAGATCTAGGTTTGAATTTCAGTTCTTCCATTAATTAGCTATATAGCCTTGAGCAAGTTCCTTAATCTCTCTAAAATGAGGGTAATTCCTACAATTCTGGAGGACGTGGTGAGGAGTAAATGAGACCATTGTGAGAATTAGAGTCCACATATCATATACAGCAGACATATGATCTGTTTCATTAAGCACAGAGCTCATCATATACTATCTTGTATATCTTGCTCTAACTATGCATGTGTATAACTTGTCCATTTCTGTGTTCATGTGTATAAGTCCATTATAACATTCTGAAGGCAGAACATTCATATCGCCTTTCTCTCTTATGTTAGGCAAGTGCTTATCACTCTCTCGCCCAGTAAATAAGGACTACAAGCACAGCAGTGTCTGGTGTTTAATTCAGATACCAAAATGTAAGCTTACCCTGAATGGCTGGACCCCAAGCAAACAGATAATACCAACTTAAATGCAGATCAACAATTGTTTCATCTCTGGGAACATTCACAGGCCGTTTAAATCTGCAGGTGACCCGATTATTCTCAAAAACTCCTTCCTCATCTCTGGCAGGATTTCTCTGAATCTCCTTTGCCCACTGGCCTACGTTATAGAAGTGCTGTACGCGCACCCTGCCGTTGTCGTCGTGGACACAGGCCATGACATCATCACCACCCTAACATGAAAGATGATGGAGAAAAAAGTCAAAAGGTGTGTCTTTGGCAAACTTTTCCGCTAGAAAGAAATTTCACTCCGAAATATACGATCCATTAACTCTGTAATTGGAAGCCCCACCCCCAAAAATTGTTCTAAAAGCCATTAAAAATCTTTAACCAGGGACTTCCCTGGCGGTCCAGTGGTTAAGACTTTGCCTTCCAGTGCAGGGGGTGCGGGTTCGATCCCTGGTCAGGGAGCTGAGATCCCACATGCCTTGCGGCCAAAAAACCAAAACATAAAACAGAAGCACTACTGTAACAAATTCAATAAAGACTTTAAAAATGATCCACATCAAAAAAATCTTTAAAAAAAAATCTTTAACCAAGTGACCAGAGTTTGTATCACCATAGCTGACATCGAGTGCCTCCTAATGAGCCATTTAGAGAAGAATACATCACCAGCTCTCCAGCAGTCCCGCCGAAAACACAGACACTAACCTAATCATAAGCCAGCAATCAGACAAACCTGAATGGAAGGTCATTCTACCAAAACACTGGCCTGTAATCTTCAAAAGGGTCAATGTCGTGAAAGACCAAAAAGAAAAGAAAAAAGAAAAGATAAGAAACTATTTCAAAATAAGTAAGACTAAAGATACATGACAGCTCATGGTGTTCCTAGACAGACTCCTGAGTCATAAAATAAAAATTTCTGTAAAGGGCAGTATTGGGACAAAGGGCAAATTTGAAAATGGACAAGTATATTTGATAATACTATTGTATCTAGGCTAAACTTCCTGAATTTAATAAACTATATAATGAAAAAGAATGTCTTTGATCTTAGGAGATACCCACTTAAATATTTAGGGTTAAAGGGTCATGATATCTTCAATTTAACCTCCAAAGTTTCCAGAAAATAATAAAAATAGTAAGTAGTAGCAGCAGTCAGAGTTGTTGTAGTAGCAGCAGCAGTAAAGAGACATAAAGCATATGTGGCAAATGTTATTGTTTGAGAAAAAGTGATAGTGGTGACAGTTCCACACCATGAATGTAACTGATGCCACTGAATTGAACACTTTAAAATGGTAAATTTTAGGTTATGTACGTTTTGCCACAATTAAAAAAGTTACCATTTGGTGAATCTAGGTGAAACATATATACAGGAGTTTATGATCCTATCCTTGCAGCTTGTCTGTAGGTTTAACATTTTCGTAAAAAACAAACCAAAAACGTTATAGGTGTTCATCAGTTATAACAAATGTACCCTCCTGTGAGGGATGCTGATAATGGTGGAGGCTCTGCGTGTGTGTGTTGGGGGGGTATATGGAAATCTTCTGTACCCTCTATTCAATTTTGCTGTGAACCTAAAACTGCTCTAAAAAATAAAATCTAACGAAGAAAACAGTAATGCATCATTTCAAAAAAAGTTAAAGGTTATTAAAAAAGGGTTCCATTTTGCTTTTCCTGTGCATCAGGTTTGGAAAACTTTTCAATCTGTGCTTCTTGGAGTAATAGGAGAAGAAAAGAGAGACCTATATTTTATTTTTTTTGAGACCTATACTTTAAAGGCTTCTAGATAGCAAAATGTCAAACATAAAATCTGAACGCTCCTCACTCGACCTCCCTCCTCTGAGCCCCCTAATCTTAACAGCTGCATCATGAGTGCAAATGCATTCCAGGACAAGAAATGGTCAATTGCACTGCAAGCCAGCTTCTGGGATGACACACACACCTGCTGTTTCTCCTATTGACCCTAAAGTAGGAGACAAGTGATATAAATTAGTGTCCATGCCGTCTTACCAGGTGGACCCACTGTCTTACAGCCTGGACTGAGAAGTGCATTCTTCTAGTGACTCTCCAAGAACGAACTCACTGGAGCTCTGATTGCTTAGCCTGATCCCCCAGTCTCTTCTTACCGCCCACATACAACCTATGTCCAATCCACCAGCAAAGACTGTCAGCGCTACCTTCAAAACATATCTGAAATCTGAGCCCTTCCCACCACGCCTGCTGCCATAACCCTGGTCTGAGCTGCCCTCCTCTCATTGGAAGAACCTCAAAACAGACCATGTGAAGAGAAGAAGCAGCAGCACACGCAAAGGTTCAAAGGCCTAAGAAAGTCTGGCTACTTGGGAAGCACCTTGGCACAGTGAATGGCAAATGATGACGCCCCAGAGGAAAGAGAATGCAGCAGAGGCACAGACAGAAGCAGAGGTGAGGGATGGTCAGCTACCTGGGTTCCTGCCTGTTCCCGTTCACAGTCCTTTCTGAGGACCAGATGTGTTCCTGCCCATGCACACTGTGGAAGACTGAATCGTTGGACAGAATTCTTCACTCCCCCGCTGTTATATTAGGTACATACACCTTCACAAGGCTTCTTGCTAGAGGGAGTGTATTTCCCTGCCCCTTCATTCTGGGCTTGGCTGTGTGAATTACTTCAGGCAATGCAATATTATCAGCAGATGTGATGTGAACACAGGTTTGAAATAAGCTTGGATGGCTCTTGTGCTTCTGCCTCTGCCATGAGAAAAACACGCCTGGGTAGCTACTGGTTCCAGAATGATTAGAGAATACCTGAATCCGGGCCATGGCCTGGAGCCAAGCCCAGCTGAGTCCCAGCCAATCCACACACATGTGAGCAAGAAAGAAATGCTTCCTGTTATCAGCCGTGTAGTTTTGGGGGCTCTCTTGCAGCAGTACTGTGGAAATAACTAATGAACACAGGTACCACGAGACACCTTGTATTCTCATAACCAACCCTTCCATCTCCGTTTAAGCTAGCTTGAAATTTTTTTTAACTTGTAATCAGAGAGCTGTAACTATTATAATTGTTATAAGGATTTGATCAATTTACTTGCTTTACTTTGAAAAAGAAAATTAAATGCCAGAAATCGGCTTCTCCCATTTAAAAGTGGCGTCATAACCTAGGGAAACACAACCGTGCTCATTCTCTAAAGTCTAAAGTAGCACAGCAAACTAAAGAGAAAAATTAGCTTCTATCATGCTTTGTGTCTTACCATTTTCTTGTCTGAAGAGAATCCAACTGCTACCCAACCATCTGTGTCTGCACTCAGCTCAAATTCCACATCAGCCCCTATCATCCGGTAGCTAAGGAAGTAGTCACAGGTCTCTGCATTACAGCCCGGTTTGCCATATCTATAGGATATATCAAAACAGATATTACTGCTTCCTCAGCCACTTACTCAAAATACATCAACAGAACATCTGTGTGTCAGGCAGGACGCTAAGCAATATTAATAAATAAATTAGATCTTTGCTACCTGGGATCTCAAAACCCCAGTTTCACTCAGGAGAGACCATGGAGACGGAATGCTCCTCTTTATCTACCTGCAAACTGAGGTCCAGAGATGGGAAGGAACTTACCGAGTGAATCAAGCTGGAACAGGACTGAACCTGGGCCTCCAGGCCTAGCCAGGGTTCTCTACGTGTTATTAGAATTTCTCAAATATTAATTATTACTGAATTATTTCTGCATCCCTTTTAGAGAAAAAAAATTCTCTGAGTTAATAATTTAAATAATTTAAATTACCAGTTCTTTTCACTTACAAATTTTCAATTAAACTACAAAATTAAACTAACAAAAATGGGCAAATTAAATATAGATTAAACTACAAAACAAGGAACTTTTAAATTCACAGCATTCACGTGACAAATGAGGTCATTTCACTGAAAGCGACTTTCTGCTTACCTGCATGTAGTGTGTCTGAGTGGACTCTGCAGGGTCTTTATTTTGAGCATGTTCTTACTACTAGACATGACTCCACTCCCCTCCACTTTTATCTGTCTGAATTGCTCCACAACACTTATACATACAAGGCACCAAACAAATGCCTCATCTGGTATTCACTGGGCGCGAATGCATCATTTCTTCATAAAATTTGCTTTTGCTCTATCGGGCTACTTGGTGCTAATACAATTCAGACACTAAAGTATAGAGCACTGTAAGGTGGTGATCCAGATAACCAGATTATGCGTTTGTTAATCTGTTTAAGGAGCACCACTGAAATGAAAACATGAATTTAAATTTTCTTCCAGAGGACTTGCGGATCCTTTAAGGATCAGCAAGCCCTAGTTTCAGGAACACTGCTTTACACCATTTTCAGAAACGACAGAAAATTGTAGCAACGGGTGGGATAATCTAAGCTCAGATGGAAGGTATCTAAAAGTACAGGATGCAAGGCTGCCAAGTATTGACGGAGGAGGGAGACAAGGAACATGCAGCTCTGCTGGCAGATACCCTGAGAAGCTGGCAGGAGGTGTAAGCTCAAGACCACAGGAACTGGGCTGAAAAACCTGAAAAGGGTGAGGAAAGCTAAAAGAGGGGTGAATGGGCCAGAAAGGAAGTCTCCCTGAAGCCAGCAGGGCACTAAAATGCCTTCGTTTCTCAAAAATATCCCCTAATCACCAGAAGTATTTTTTGCTGGCTATCTTCCCCAATAATCGTATCACTGGATTTTTAAAAATTCCTTAGAAATACACTTGTAATCAAAGAAAACTCAAAAACCCCATGTTCAATTGTTTCTCCTTGAGCACTGAACCAAAAAAAAAAAAAAAAACCAAAACATTCAGTGCAGTGGCCATCAAAATCTTTACTCAAGGACAATTTGTTTTAGGAAATAAAGGATTCAAAGAAAAGGAGGCTTTCCCAACAAAGCACAGCTGTCTAGACGGGAGGCCCACTGTCTACACTACTGTTTTCTAGCTCCAGCCCATCACGTCTTGACAGCATACTACGAATAATCAGGCAGGAACTCACTAGATCTGAGACAACTAGCTAGACACAATAATCAATGCGTAATGACTAGTTAGTATCATACAGCTACCCATAAGTCATGACTATTGATTTGAAAAGGAACTGGGTCTCAGGCACATCTATTATTGCCTGTCCCATCCACACCCCTGCTGAATAAGCAGAGACATCTGTGTTATGTGATTCTTTTTCCTACAGCCAACTGGTTAGACACCTGAGCCAATGGCGTACAGTCATAAATGAAGACCTAGAGAAGAACGTTCTAGGGCCAACGGGCATGCTACAGCTCAAGGCTTGGAAGACTGAAACCTGGGGTGGCCATCAGAAACAAGCCGCATCTCTGCTGAAGTTATGAGGGGTACAGGTCCCTGGTTAGAGTGAACTGCATGCAATTTAAATACTACCTTGAGAAGTAAAATCAAAGTCTTGGCTTTAAAGTTATCCAACTCGCAGATCTACCAACCTAAAGCAGCCCTTAGTTTTTCCACAGTCATCCACTTTGATTTTGGCAAATGGATCCACAGGAGGAGCAGTAGGGAAAGGGTAACCTGGCCAGTGAGAATAAATAATGGTTAGAAAATCCAGGAACAACGTTTCCAATGAGAAATGCTTCTTTTTAGTAGGTTGACTATTCTCTAGCGCACGCGTCTAGAAATGGTGAAGGCCTCAGAAAAGAGCTTTGTTGAAGCCTAATCACCCTTCTCATGAGGGGCAGGTAGGGGCACACATCTTTGAACCCAGCCTTGCGTGTTAACTGAGAAAGGGCTTTTTCCTCATTTACAGGTAAGGAGCCTGAGGCACTGAAAGAGGACATAATATCATACCCACTGGCTCACCACTGTCCCCTGAGAGTGTGAAAATCACACTTTTATACAATACACATGTTCTAAGAGAAAAAATAAATGAAACATTTCTATATTTGATAGCAGAGGTTTTCCATTTATATCTATATGTTATAATGATTTTTCTGTTTCTCTGAACTTCCATTTTCAATTAAGCTGTATAGAACATTTTATCTCACTAATTCTTTAAACAAATCATTTCATGCATCTTTCTTAACATCATAATGCATTCAACCACACATCAAAGGAAAGCCTGCATTATGCTTCCAGTCTGTGACACAAATATTTTTCTTCTAGGCTGTCCACTCCCTGCACCATGTGTGATTCATCTTGTATTCTCTGCCCAGCACAGTGCTTGACACTGGACATTGAATGACTGTCAAATGAATAAATAAAATCACCCATAGATATTAGGCAGTGCGAATACACTTAAAAAATTATTGTATTAGTTTTTCTTTTCTCACTATTCTGAAGTCCTTTCTTTGTGATTTGTAATTTTTTTAAATGAGGTTTTGTTTGTTTCATTAAATTATACTTTAAAAAAAAGCCAACAGCAGATGCAAACTATTACATTTAGAATGGATAAATAAGAAGGTCCTAATGTATAGCACAGGAAACTATATTCAATATCCTGTGATAAACCACAATGGAAAAGAATCTAAAAAAAGAATGTCTATATGTGTATAACTGAGTCACTTTGCTGTACAGCAGAGATTAGCACGACATTGTAAATCAACTACACTTCAATAAAAAAAAAAGTCACCAGGCCACATTTTCCTGGTTCATATCTGTGCTCTATGGACAGTTCATCTCTACTACCCTGGATCTTGATCACATACTAAAGTATAGCCCTACCTTTTCACCATCTTTAAGTACTTGGGCCAGATGCATTACTTTTTCTATTTTCATGCTTATTTTATGCTAAGTCGTAAATCCACTTAAGTACTATAGACTGAGTCCCACCTTGAATGAGTTTTTTGTTTTTCTCTTACTATTTATGTAGTTCGATGCTACTATGTTAAGCATCATTCTATATGTTCTTCCTCTTATTTCTCACTACAATACTGTGGCTATTTTTTCTCAGAGTATTTATCCAGGAATGCAATGACTACTTATGTTTTTAAGGTTCTATAGGTGTCTGAAAAAGACAATCTCTTGTAATGTTGCTTCTGACACAGGTTCACCATTTCCTTCCATCATCCTTACTACTTCCTAGCATCTAGAATAATACATCAGCATATAGCAAATTTCCAGCTCAATAAATGCCAGTAATTATTACTATTGGATTATTATTACTATTAAATTTTTAAACTAACCATTGGGTAAGATCGTCTCTAGAAGAAGAATGGGTTTCTAAGCTCCAAATAAGAGCAAGTTCTGGAACAAAGCTCACTTATAAATGTATTGAACTAGCTTATTAATGTTGGTAAATGGCTTATTTCTCAGGGCTTTTCTAGCACTGATTTCCTATTTTATATGCTTCTAAATCTTGGAATGAGAACTTTTTTTGTCAAATGAATTTGGGCATCATTTAATAATATCACATTTTCTTCTCATTTTGTAAGATGTTTTGTTTTTTTAAGTATAAATTTATTTATTTATTTTTCACTGCACTCGGTCTTCATTGTTGCACGCAGGCTTTCTCTAGTTGTGGCGAGCGGGAGCTACTCTTCATTGCGGTGCGCGGGCTTCTCATTGCGATGGCTTCTCTTGTTGCAGAGCATGGGCTCTAGGCACACGGGCTCAGTAGTTGTGGCTCGCAGGCTCTAGAGCGCAAGCTCAGTAGCTGAGGCGCACGGGCTTAGTTGCTCCGTGGCATGTGGGATCTTCCCGGACCAGGGCTCGAACCCATGTCCCCTGCACTGGCAGGCGGATTCTTAACCACTGCGCCACCAGGGAAGTCCCTGTAAGATGTTTTGTAATAAAGAATTTGATTGGTTTTTGTCCCTGGTTCCTGGGAAGGAGACTCTAAATCCTTGGAATTTCCCAATGGGTCTTTCTTATTCCTGAGCCCCTTGGGTTCACACCTGAGTTTATGCTAAGAGATAAGATGACTCAGAATGGGGACTGGTCACTAGAAAGACGAACCACGTGATTAGAGGTTTGGGGCTTTGAGCTAGCCCTGCCTCCAGGGAGGGGGTGAGGGGCTGGAGATTGAGTTCAATTCTGTAGCTAATGATTAAATCAACCATGCCTAGGTAATGAAACCCCAATAGAAACACTGGACACTGAAGCTCAGTGCAGCTTCCTGGTGGTGAACACACTGATATAACGGGAGGGTGACAAGTCATGATTCCATGGAGAGGAATCCTCTCCTTCCAGGACAGGACATGGAAACTGCATTCATGAGCCCCCCAGACTCTGTCCTGTGTGTGTCTTCATTGGCTGTTCCTGAGCTGTATCCTTGATACTAAAACTGTTATTGTGTGTACAGCCCATTCCTGAATCCTTTGAGACATTGTAGTGAATTACAGAACCCAAGGGGGGTTGTGAGTGGCCCCTGGATTGGTAGCCAGTTGGTCTGAAGTGAGGCTAGTCTTGTTGTGGACCATGCCCTTTAACCTGTGGGGTCATTAGTGCCAGAACTGAATTTCAAGACACCAACTGTGGGGTTGGTATCAGAATATAAGCAAAGCAATATTCTATTTTTTTTCCTGAAATTAAATGATCTACTATTTGGAATAAAATAAGTTTGGACCACGTGCCAATATTTAAGCTCCTGTATCTCAGCTACAACCCAGCCTCTACAGCCAGCTGTAGGATGGGCTAGTACTCTGCAAACCACATCTCTCCTTTGCCAGCTGGCTAGGTTCTGCCAAAAGAAAACATTAAAGGGAGGTTGGGAGGCAGGAGGAGGGAAGGACCATTTGTTCCTGTTTGATTGCTGTCCAATATGCAAGTCCTCAGCAACTCTACTTCATCCTTGCATTGGCAGTTGGTTTGAGTTTACAGCTTTTTTCTAGACTCCCAGGACTAGCCTCTTCAAAGGAACCAGCATCAGCTGGGCAGACAGCCCATTCTCAGAGGATGGGCTGCACCTCTGGGGTGGGGGTGGGAGTGGGAGGTCCCTTGTCTGAGCTCTTGGCTCTCACAACCTCAAGCGCTTCTCTCTGCTCTCTCAGCCCCAGGGCCGGCAGCCGCTTCCCAAAGTGACTTTCTCTGAGCTCCCTTTTTGCTTCTGCAGTCCCCTCAATACCTTTTCAGACAGCTCCCTGGGCTGATTATCCTGTTTTAAAAAGCTTAAAAAATTGGTTTCTGTCTTTCTGACTAAACCTTGATGGGTAGAGAGTAAGTGTATTAATCCTTGAATAGCAATACAATGTAAATGTTTGTGAAAAACCATATCTTATTAGCAGTTATCATCTTGAAGCCTAGAGAATAAAGATATTCAATTGGATCTGTTTTACATGCACTGTACAATTTTATTGGAAAATTATGTTTATTGTAGAATTTTAATTTTTAAATACCCTAGGTGCACAGAATTAACGATATTTCTTGATTTATGGAACACTCCGTTGTATGGATTACAACATTTTTTTATCCATTCAGGGGCTGACAGACATTTGGGTTGTTTCTACTTTGGGGCTATTATGAATAATGCTGCCATGAACATCTGTGTACAAGTCTTTGTGTGAACATATGTTTTCAGTTCTCTTGGAATAGAATTGCTGTGTCATATGTTAACTCTACGTTTAACTTCGTGAGGAACTATCAAATTATTTTCCAAAGTAGCCGCACTGTTTTACATTCTTACCAGCAATGTACTGTGGGGGGGTTGGGGGAAGGTCCTTTTTTTCTTTTTTTTTTTTATAGCCATCCTAGTGGGTGTTAAGTGGTATCTCATTATGATTTTGATTTACATTTTCTTAATGACTAATGATGCTGAGTATCTTTTCATGTGCTTATTGGCTATTTGTATATCTTCTTTGGAGAAATGTCTATTTAGAGCCTTTCTCCATGTTTTAATAGGGTAGGCTGTCTTTTTATTATTGAGTTGTAATGTATTAGCTTTTTTTTTTTTTTTTTTCCCCGGTACGCAGGCCTCTCACTGTCGTGGCCTCTCCCGCTGCAGAGCACAGGCTCCGGACGCGCAGGCCCAGCGGCCATGGCTCACGGGCCCAGCCGCTCCGCGGCATGTGGGATCTTCCCGGACCAGGGCACGAACCTGTGTCCTCTGCATCGGCAGGCAGACTCTCAACCGCTGCGCCACCAGGGAAGCCCTATATTAGCTTTTTACTCTCTGCTATGTCTAGGGTTATTTCTCCCTTTTCTCATTCCTAATATTATTTGTCTTCTCTCTTTTTCTCCTTATCAATCTTGCCAGAATCCTATTGTGAGAGTTAATTTTATGTGCCAACTTGGCTAGGCCAGGTGCCCAGATATGTGGTCAAACATTATTCTGGATGTTTCTGTGAGAGTGTTTTTGGATGAGATAAACATTTAACATTTTGTATCAGTGGACTCTGAGTAAAGCAGATTGCCCTCCATAATGTAGGTGGGCCTCAACCCCAGCTGGACAGAACAAAAAGACTGACCTTCCCCAGGCAAGAGTGAATTCTGTGGCAGGTGGCCTTCAGACTTGAACTATAACATCGGCTCTCTCCTGGGTCTCCAGCCTGCCAGCCCACCCTGCAGATTCTGGACTTGCCAACCTCCAAAACTGTGTGAGCCAACTCCTTAAAATAAACTTCTCTCTCTCTGTCTCTCATCTATATATACATACACATCCTATTGGTTGTGTCTCTCTGGATAACACTGACTAATACACGTATCTACTTCATTCATATTTTCAAAGAATCACTTCTGGCTTTTTCATCCTCTTTACTGACTATTTGGTTTCTATTTCATTAAATTCTGCTACTTCGTTATTTCTTTCCTCCTACTTTCCTCAGAGTTTTCCTTTCTCTAACTTCACAGTTCTTTGGCACTTCTCCTTTTCTTCTATCAACGTTTAAGCCCAACAATCAACTCCCTCCAGGGGTTTCTGCCTGGACATTCCACAAGCAAAACAAGTCCAGACGCCCAACACTGAGCTTCTCCACCTCCCAAATGCCCTTCCTCCTATGTTTTCTATCTTAGTGAAGAATCCCACCACCCACCCCCAGTCTCCCAACCCTGAAACCCCAGATTCCTCCACCTGGAACATTTCCTGCATCACCATTCCTTTCATTCCCACCCTGAAACATGAGCCTGCCTCTTGGCTATTGTACCACCTCCTATCTGATTCCCCCACTTCCCTTCTAATTCTTCCACCAGCGCCAGGTTTCTAAAACAGAAATCAGATCTTGTCACAACGCCATTTGAAGACCTTTACTGGCCTCTCCCCACCCTCTCCTATCTCTCCTACACTCACTCGTCTTCCTTAGTCCTGAGATGTATGCGTCAGACCCCCAGCCATGCCAGCTTCTGCTTTTCCCCTTAGCTTTATCCATGCTCCCACTTTTTTCTTCTATTGAAGTATAAGTTGATTTAGAATGTTGTTGCTCCCACCTTTTTATTACTGGTTTTTGGTGGTTTTGTTTGTTTGTTCCTTTCCCTCCACTTTCCGTTTTAGTGCTTTCTTTCTCTTTATCGAAAATTAAAATGTGGACGAAGACCAAATAATATTGGTTTGAGGCAAAAAAACCTTTCTATTCTCCTTCCCTTTCCTTCTTCTCACATGTGCCCTGTAAACCCCTCCAATTAACTGTTCTGTCGTGGAGGATGAAAGACATTTTTATCTCCCTTCAAGAGGCACTTATTGTCTTGGTTCATTTCTCCAGGTTCTCAACATGCCTCAGTTGTTTCCATTCTTGTCTAACACGCAGCCACTATCTGTTCCTCTTTTGCAATCCCTTGAGCCTATTTTGCCATACTCCACTAGGTGGATAATGGCTTCTCGTTTGCTATTTATTGCTTCTAATTAACTGCTTGGATCACAGCCCTCAGGTATTAATTTGGTACTCAATTCCTTGAAGTTTTAACCAGAAATTATCTGTTCAAATCTCTGAGAGCTACTGCATCAGCCTATTTCTCTTTCTGGACTGCCTGAATCATTTCTGCTTATCAGAACCATATAATGAAGCAAAAATGTCAAGGGACTTTGTAAAATGGAACATTCCACCCACGTGGAGCCCGTTTAGCAAAGCTTTCATCATGGCACTCCACCACTCAGGAACCTGCAGTTCCCAACTGACTACCCCATCAATTCCAAGCCCCTCTTTTCAAGTTTGCCCATAAAAATGCCCCATCCCGCCTGTTCCACTGCATTTCCTAGCACATGTGTTTAGAAGAGAGGTCCATGAGGGCCTTCTCTTCTAAACATGCTGGACACCTCACACCACCTTATCCATAAAGTCAATCAACAACAAACCCACCCGGTTCTCTGCTACTTTCTAGCTGTGTGACTTTAGCTACAATATTTAAACTTTCTGGGGGTCAGTTTCCTTAACTCCAAAGTGGGAATAGCAGTAGTATCTAAGTCAGTGTTGCTATAAAGATTAAAGTTAATATGGGTAAGGTACTTAGGACAGTGACTGGCACACAGTAGGCACTTAATAAAAGTCAGCTCCAGTTAGTGTTATTATTGGGTTAGATTCATGGATATGAACTAGATGTAGATTATTTACCTTTAAATTATTTACCTTTTCTGTGATTTGTTTTGGTTTTATTCTCCTGCCCCAAAACTATATATATGTATATATATATATATATATATATATATGCTGTTTCTACTTTGTCACTGAAAAAGGTGACACTATCTTTGTTCAAACCAACGTACTATAAATACTATAAATGAAATACTATAAATGAAAAAAGTACGTGTGCATGTGCCTCTGTGTGTGAGTGGGGGGGGGGGTCTTTTTATTCTCAGTACGTATATATGCACCACAAGGGGAAAAGCATCCCAAATGTTTATATGTATGGGGATGAGTTATGTATCCACATACAATACACAGTAGACGCAGGAAGAATATAGGCAGATGAAGGAACTCCTGCCCTTCCCCCCAAGCTCTGTTCTTCTCTCTACTGCCTTACTAGCTCTTTCCCAAGATGGGAAAAATTGTGGTCAGAACTCAATGGTCAGAAACTCATTGATTGACTGGGCCATGTTTTACAAGTGGTCAGACTACTATGCCTTAAAGATAAGCAACCTTGAATGGTGTTCCTTGTTTCCTTCCAAGGTAGGATATGGCCCAAGGGCAAGCCAGCTACCATCATCCAAGTGGCTGGCTGATGAGTCTCAGGGTTTGCTCCTCAGACCTGGTCTGTAAATCTTAGCAGCAAGGAAAAGGGAGCAGCAGGCTTCACTTAGGACTTAACCCTAAGCCAACACCCAACTCCATTTTTTCAGAGAAACCTCAGAATAGGAGGTTTGCCCATAATCATGTGGTGATCTGTTTTATATTTCTACTGTTGTTCTGAATATACAGATTCTGGCTTTGAGAACCTCAAGGGTAAGAGGGTATGAGTGATAGGAGTCAAGCACCAAGAACCTATCCAAACTGTTAACCACAGAGAGCACAAAGGGTCACAGCACGGTTAGACAGTGTACTCTGGGAGAATATCTTGCCTAGTGGCAGGGAATGGGAGGAGGAAAGCAGAGAAGCCCTCTGAAAGAGGCAGCAACTGAGCTGGGATTGTAAGGCTGAGTAGTACAGGCTAAGACATTCGAAATGAGAATGTCTTAGCCCGAGAATTCTGAAAACTAGCATCATTAAACCAAAATATAATTTAAATTTAAAAAAATGAACATGTTAGGGGGTGATGAGAAACATCAAATCAGCCAGTGTTCAGTCTGTGGCCTGGGGGTCTTGGGCAACCTGGACACTGGAGAAATGGTCTCTGGACAAGGTGGGTAATGGTCACTGGGCTCAACCAGAGTTTCAGGGAATTCTCCATGCCCACCCCATTATTCTAATTCCCTTTTTCTGATTCCATACTACTGGGCTACTTTTTCATTAAAAATTCAGTTTGTCGGCAACTTTGAACCTGAGAAGGGGGTACCCTGCATAGAGAAAACAGCCCAGTCACTAGAAAAAGACAACCCCACTTGTACTGATAGAAAGATAGAATTGTTTAAAGGTACTATTTCTACCTCTTCATTTGCCACTTCCTCCAAAATCAACTGGTCTCCCTCCTTCCTTCTCCACTGAACTCATCCCAGGAAAATCCACCCATTACCTCTCATTTCCTGAATCCATCAACTATTTTAACTCTTCACTGGGCCTCCCCATGGCATGGGACACTCTTCCTGATGCCTTTTTCCTTCGTCTCCTGGGTGGGAAACCATTCTGGGACATTTCCTCGTTCTGCTTCTCCATCTCTGGCAGTACCCTTTTAAGGCAGTGTCATGGATTATTTCTAAGGATCTTGGGAAAGTCTCTACTCAGGACCCACAAGGCTAAAGCCTAGGCCTAGGGTAATCTAGTAGACGTGCTTCCCCTGGGAGGCTCACCCCACAAACATCCCCACTAGCACCCACCAGATGGTTGTAGGATCAGCCTTTGAAGATAAGTGAAAGGATCAGAGAGAAGGGTAGAATGGGCAGTGAAAGCTCAGAGTGAGGGAAAGGAAGGAGTGAGAGATGGTTGTAAATGAAAGTTGGGTCAGACAGAAAATTCCAGATAAAGGAGTTGAAGCTTCCTCCAGGGAGTAGGTTGGAACCATTGCAGATTTTTGAGGGTTAGAGCCAGGCTTCAGGTTGTATGTGCAGAATAGGTGAGAGTGCCAAGCAGACAAACTAGAGATTTGTACACATCACAGGCCCTGCTACCCCTGTAGGGTCACCTCACCTAAGTGCCCTCCCCCTTTTATCTCACCAAAGTCTCTCACACTTCCTGGTTCAACTCTATAAAGCTTTCCTTTGGGCTGCAGCCCACCTGATGTCCATGTTCATAAAAGTGCCTGGACTATACAACTAACTTCGTTCTCTCTATATATACAAACTGACATAGAATCTGACCTTGTTCTCCATTTGTTAGATGCATGTGCCCAATGAGAATATAATTTCTCATGTGCCACCTTTGAGTCACCTAGCAGTGTGCTAGGCTGACTATGAACAGAATAACTACGTATTACATGCTTTCAAAAAGAGATGGATTTTGTACTATTTATTCTTTCATAGAGTGACAGATTCTACTTCTGCTTGTTGTTCCCCTACTCTGCCCCTGCATTCTTTCCTTCTCCCTGACCACATGGCTACCCAGCTAGAACACTCTACTTTTCAGCCTCCCTTGCAGCTAGGTCATGTAATTAGGTTCTTGCCAAAGAAATGTGAACCGCAGTGATTTGTGCAACCAGCCTAAAAGGTAATTGTTTGTCCTGAACTTCCTCTCTTTCTCCTTTCCTTAAGCTTGAACAAAGACGTGCAAGCAACCTGACTTCCACACAGATGAGGACAAAGCCTTAGAGGGTGGGGGAACAACATCAGGGAAAGAACCTAGGTCCTTGAATGACCTTGTGGAACAGAGCTGGACCACCTGCCCAGACCAGCCAGACTCAAGTGAAAGAAAAATAAACTATCTTATTTAAGCCACTGTATGTTGGGGTCCCTGTTTCAGCAGTTAAGCATCTACCCAACTAATGTATTTCCCCAAATCCATTTCTCCATATAATACAGTAAGTCCAGCTTTTGAATTGGGCATATTACTTCCCAGATAAAGGCTACATTTCCCAGCGTCCTCTGCACCTATGTGTGACCATATGACTAGCTTGTGGCTAATGAAGTGTAAGTAGAATACGTGGGCCTTCTGAGCAATCTCCTTATAAAGTAGTCAGTGACCTTCGACTGCCTACTTCTAGATTTCTTTACGTGACAGAGGAACTTCTATCTTATTTAAGCTATTAATGTTTGTTTGTTGTAGGTAACTAAACCTAATCTTAAGTAACAGATACATCCAGCGTCATATCATCTGCTGGGACACACAACATTTCAAAGCCCAACTTGATTCTTGGATATTCCTCTTAGCAGAAGAAAAGGAAAATCACTTTCCAAATTGCAGAAGTAAGAAGCCAGTTTCCATTCCTTCTGAAGAAAATCAGCTTGGCTTTTGTGCTCACTGAAACACTGCCTCTACAGGGAGGTCATTGAGGGACAAACACCCTGTCTCTGGGCCCACCAGGCCCCAACAATGGTGGCTCACACTAGGGATGCATGACATGTGGGAAGACAGTAAAGAAGTGGGATGGAAGTGGGGAAAGAGATGTGACCCGGCTCTCATGGGCAGGGCAGTGAGCACGAACAGAACGCTGAGCTTGGGACACTAGCCACTGCAAATTTAGGTCCATACAGACAGGGAGGAACTAAGGCAACATCTCTCTTTAAATTGGGATTTCTGCTTCCCACCAGCTGCTCTTATCTCACACACCCTAGGCCAGATGGCAGTCTCCTCCCTTACCACCCTCTACCCCAATCCCTGACAGAGACAGAGAGTGGAGGCCAGATGCTGAAAACTGGGGGAGCCTAGACTCAGCCCCACCTGTCCGCAGCTTCGCAGGACTTGGCTGACCACCTGCCTCTCCCGGCCTCAGTCTCCCCACCTGTAAAGCCAGCAGCGGGTGGAAGGCGCTGACAGCTCTTGAGACCACTTGTCCTGGCGGATGGGTAGTGGGAGCCACGCGCTCCCCGTCCGGGCCTCGGCCGTGCCGGCGCTGCCTCCATTCGCATCCTAACCAATTGCCCGCCCCCGCCCCCGCTCCTGCCGCCTCCGGTCCCCGTCCCGGGTCTCCGCTCCCGCAGCCCCTCATCCTCCCGCAGCCTCACCCTCCTCGGACAGGTAGCGTAGGTCGTAGAACTCCCCCGCGAAGGTGCCGTAGGAGGAGTCGTGGCGCGGCACCGCCTCGTCGGAGCCCGAGTCTCCCCGCGCGCGGCCCCGGGGCCCCCGGCCCCCGGCGCCCGCGCCGTCGTCCGCGGGGCTGGCGGCACAGGCGACGGGCCCGGCCAGCAGCAGCAAGAGCAGCGGCGCCCAGGCCCTCGGGCACTGCCGGCGCGGCCGCGCCATCGCTATCCACCGATCCCGCAGCCAGGCCGCTCGGGCCGCAGCAGGGACGCCGCGGGCGCAGGGTCGGTACTGCGCGGCCGCCGCCGCCAGCACGCGTCCGCCCCCTCCCGCAGCCCGCGCAGCCGCGGAGCCGCCCGCACCCGCCGCCTCCCAGCCTCGGTCTGCGCATCCTCGCTTGCGCCAGAAGCCTCCCCTTCTTCCTAGCATCCTCTCCTCCTCGCCCGAACTCTCTTTCTCTGCCTCTGTTCTTTCTCCCATTTCTCCTCCCTCCCTCCACGAGTCTCTCACAGACACAGATTTGGCCCTTCTACCCTCTTGCTACTACTCAGAAAGTGGTCCACGGAGCAGCAGCAGCAGCATCCCCAGAGGCCAGCATGTTAGCATCACTAATCTCGGGCCCCACGGCAGACCCGTGACTCAGGATGCACTTTACCAATATCCCCGGGAGACCCCAGTATACGTTCACATTTAAAAAGTGCTCCCCGGAGGGTTCACCTTGAACACACCTTGTCAGAGTCACTGCTTCCCCCACCTTGTTCCAGCACTTTTTGGTTTATATAAAGCACTTACTATATCCATTACTTCTTGGGAGCATCACTGAAAAAGTTGAAATTGCAAGATCCGCACTTTATAGATAGGTAAACCGAGGTCCTTAGGGCCACTTTAAACATAGGTAAACCGAGGTCCGAGGTCCTTAAGGTCTAGTTTCCCGAGGGAAACTAGAACCCAGCTCTTTGGGCTGGATTCACATAGATTTTTGGCGTGTGCAGTCAGCAGAGGCTGCCGGTGCCCTTGCGTAACGTGCCCCCTTCAACACCAGGCAACTGGTTTACTGGTTTCCCCACAGCGAGCACGTACAGGCCTTGGCAGGCCCAGACCGTGGAATTCCCGACTTTCCCAAATCCATTCCTGCCGCTTGCAGTTCACTTCCGGTTATTTACTCAGCCATTCATTCATTCATTCATTCACACCAAGCACTTAACTACATGCCAGGCCTTTCCAAATGATGGTTTTGGAGTGATAACACATTCAAACTGCTAAGCTGTTTTCCGCTAGAAAACATGGATACAATTCTTTTTATGCTAGTATTGCAGATCCAGCATTCTAGCTTGCTTTTAAATTTTATTTTATTGCATAAACAAACAAAATAATTATGGAGGCAGAAAAGCATGGAGGTTTCAAACGTAGGCCCAGAAGTCAGGCAGTGCCACGTGGTGATCAGTAACCTCCATGATGCACTGGAGATTAGGTAAGATGATAGAGGTAAGGATCAGTGGTATTGAATGAATACCTACAGTATTAAACCCTATGACAATGAACGAATGAATATGCCTATGGTTCTGAAATACAAAAATTCAAAAGAAACTAGTGATTACAACCTTTTTTGGCCCAGGAGAGATGGGAGACAGGGGACTGCTGTGAGAAGTGAGAAGTTTTGTGCGACCCAGAGGTCAAATATTTGCTTTTAGGTAACAGTTAACACTGATGGTGGGTTGTCCAATTGGAGTTTAAACGTGTTTATCCTGACAGGTGAGTCAGGTATAATTCATGGAAACCCTGGGCTTCACTAGGTCTCCCAATATCCCAGTCGTTGTAAGAAATATGTCAGATTTACTGCTTGAAAAAGGTAAGATGAACTATAATTACTTTAAAAATCAAAACAAAGACATTTCTTTCCCCAAAACATAGCTTTCAGAGGATAAAATTCTAAAATACAAGAAATCCAATCAATTGAAAATCTGTTAGAGTATCCCTAAAAGAACAAAAAAATCCAAAAATAAAATTTTATTGTTAAAAATTGAAATGTCTTTCTTTTCATCTTCCTGTTTATTAGGAAGGATATGGCCAATTTTAAATGGACCAATGTTTAGCAAAAAAAAAAACAAGCATTGGACTTCCGATTCTGGTGTTGATTCACTGGTTTGGGAATCCAAGCTGTTATCTATTACTTTATTTTGTATTCCCTTCATTTTAATTAATACAATTAACAGTGATGGTGCCAGATATAAGGCAGATTAAAACCAGGTCATTCTTCTGGTAAACTGGTCTGGTAAAACCAGGTGGGCTATTTTGGGGGGGGGGGGCAGGGGATGTCGGGTGCTGGTGTTGGAGGATGGTTTGCACCCACAGCTTAAAATGAAGCTTGTAGGTAAACTGCAGATTTCAGTGAGCTACCCATGATCAAGGACCTGGGGTCCATGGACTCAAAGGCGGACATAGATGGGTTTCAGGGGTGGTGTGAGGATCCAATGAAAGTCTGGAATGATGTGTGACGTATAGCTTTTTCTAGGGAGAATACCCATAATCTTCATGGGTCACTTAAAAGTCTGCACGCCACCCCAGGGCCTTAGAACCTACTCTGGTTTCCAATTCCTTACAGGCTTGGCTGCTTCCTTTCACGAGGTTCTCTCTCATCCACTTAAATTGCTTTTGGGATTTTCTTATTCTTTTTGTTTTCTTACAAGATTTCAGCCCTGGAGGGAGACCTGTTCTCACCCTCAGCACATATTCCCTACTTTGTTACATCCCAGGGTTTGCATAAAGCCTCTGCTCCCCAATGATGTGAACCCACAATACTGTGGTTTCCGCTTTTGTACGTATTTTTCAAGGAAGAACGTTTCCTGAACATGCTGAGACCGCTGCCTGAACAAGAGTTGGGAATTCAAACAAGAACTTAGAGATGAACCTGAGTTTAATTTCATTTGCATTTTTAAAAAAAGATAGCACCTTTATTTTATCTTCTCAAAGCCATTTCTCTAAAACAATTTTTTTTCTGTTATAAACTTCACCCCCCACAAATCAGTGCTGCATCTCGGTATCTGACCAGTTTAACAACAGATTTGCCCATGCTTCTGTCTGTCTAGTAATATATGTGATTTTTTTCACTTTTGATTGTTTATGAAATAAAAGTTGTGATCTTGGCAGTTCCTCAAAAAGTTCAACATAGAGTTGCTGTATGACGCAGCTATTCCCATCTCAGTTATATACCCAAGAGAACTGAAAACATATGTTCACAAATGTTCATATTATTCATAAGAGTCAAAAAGTGGAAGCAAGCCAAATGTCTATTAATTGATGAATGGATAAACAAAATGTGGCATATCCTTACAATGGAATATTATATAGCCATTAAAAAGGAACGAAGTACTAATACATGCTACAACATGGATGAAACGTGCAAACATTGCGTTAAGTGAAAGAAGCCAGTCACAAAAGACCACATATTGTGTTATTCCATTTATATGAAATGTCCAGAATTGGCAAATCCATAGACAGAAATCCAAAGACAGAAAGTAAATTAGTGGTTGCTAAAAGATAGGGGGAGGGGAGAATTGGTAGTGACTACAGATATGGAGTTTCTTTCTGGAATCATGGAAATGTTCTGTAATTAGATAGTTGTGATATTTGTATGACATTATGAATATGCTAAAAAATACTGAATTATATACATTAAAATGGTTAACAGGGTGAGTTTCAAGTTTTTTAAAAGCTGTGATCTTTGAGATGATGAAAGAAAGATAAAGATGGTAACAGAATATTCTTGTGCTATTCTGGGAGTGTATTCTTGGGGCACATTCAGGTGGGATCTTCTGAATGCTCTAGGACCTCATTTTTAAACTCTTTAAACATAAGGATCTCCTATGCAATCTACAATCCACAAACCTGGGGTTGCAGGATTCCCAGGCCACTTGCATTAACCCTCACCCCCATACCCACCAGGAGTCTGTGGCTCACAGTCTGGAACACTTGCTCCGGAATGATTATGTCAGCAAGCTGATTTTTCTCCCCGGACATAAGATGTGTTGTGTGACCGTATGGTACTGTTGTTTTGGTTTTAAGTATATAAAAAAAAGGCGAAGTGATTGTACCAATTCACTTTTATCCCTATGAATCCACCCAACACAATGTCATCTTCTCAGGTCACAATGCCAAGCACCCAACATACATGTACGTAGGCAAATAACCAGGACAACTGCTGAAACAATGGAATCCTCTTGATTTTACTGGTTAGGGTTGAGCTGCCAAAGGTACTGGGTTTTCATATACAGTAACAGCCAACTTGTTTGTGATCAGACTTCCAGTGACATCAACCTTCTGAAACATCTGTGAACCCAGGGGGACATGGGGAAGAAGCAGCAGGCTCAGAGCCTCCTGAGAACAATGGCCAAAAAGCCCATGCATCCCTCCTCGGAAGCAAAGCCAACCTGACACGTATGTAACACTGAGTTTCCCGGCTTCCTCAAGAAAACTTCAGTTTTGCCCTGGAGGTTTCCATCAGAGAGCCGGAAGTGAAGAGCAGAAGACTGAGAAAGCAGGTTAGAAGAGGAGGGATTGGCAAGAGGTGACAACCCCAGAAACAGATATTTCCCCCGTACTGTACAGGAACACATTTTGTATCGTGTACACAACATAAAGAACGGCTAAAGCTGTTTTAAGAGTACGGCCGGGGTCATGTAGTATTGGGGTGGGGGGTAAAAGTTCCCAAATACCACAATTGCCCCCAGACAGCTTCACCAATAGAGCAGACAGCAGTGCAAACCATCAATGAGAAAAGCGTTAGTCTGTGAAAGGCAAGCCAAGCCCTGCACATCTGGATAGCGCTTGATGACATCACTGCACCACACCAAGGTACAAAAGGGGCTGATGTTTGTAATGATGACCATGACTCATCAAGAAAAGGTTAAATACTCTCCAGTATACTCTGTTTACTAAGGCAGGGAAGTGTGTAATATATTTTAGAAAGATTTCCCTCAAAAAAATATTAAAATTGTATAGATTCAGCACTTAAAGGGTTAATCCTCTGTTATCTGAATATTTGCGTACATTACCTCATTTTACAACGATGCTAGTCAATGAGGCATTACTTTTTTTTTTATAATCATTAGTATCAAATTATTGGCACCATTCAGGTTTAAGGATAGGGACAGGAGAGCAAATTATACAACATAAAAATACAGTTCTGATACAAATATACGAGATCAATTCCACTTAAGTGGTCATAAGAAATGGATGGACATTTTACACACAAGGAAATACAGCTAGTAAGTCACCACATGGAAAAGTGCTCAGCCTTGCTAGCAATTAATGAAATAAAACCACCTTTCAAGAAACAACTATACGCACTTATTAAACTAGGAAAAATAAATAAAAATGGCACAACCCAATACTGGCAGAACTATTGGTAAATAGAAATGCTTATACATTGCTGGTGGCATCATAAATTGTAGAGGGGATTCAAGCATTCAGAGAGGATGGGGGGTTGAACTTGATGACCTTTAAGGTCTTTTCAACCCAGAGACTGGATCTTTCTAGAAAGCAATCTGGCAATATGAAACAAGAGCTATAAAATACCTCATGCTCTTTGACCTTGTAATCTCTCTTTGGAGATATTCCCAAGGGGAGAATCCAAAAGAAGGAACATTTTTTACAAAGACATTCATAGCAGCACTATTTATAAGAGTGAAAAGTTAGATATAACTCAAATATCTAGTAATGGCAAGAAGTGAGGTTAATCATGTTACATGGATACAAAGAAATCAAAATTGGTGAGAGCAGGATCAGTGTTGAAAAGAGGAGCTGTGTGTTAGATGGAAGTACTCAAAGACCATGTACACACTGACCATACTGATGTAAAAATGTGTGCATATTCATTGAGAAAGCATGGGAAACATTTCAGAGGGCTAGTCTGTGGTTAGGGGGTTCTTAATTATTCCTGCAAAGTTGTTCAAGTACATAATAAAAATTTAAAAACACATTTCTTGAAACTATATAAAAAGAGAGCAAAGTTTCTTCTGGTCAAGTTTCTATCAACAGGACATGAGTTGATCAACTTTAGAAATAATTTTCCTTTATGGAACACCCAAATGAATCCTGATATCAAGTCACTTTGTAAGGATTTTTAGACAATTTAAACTATAATGTCTTACTTTGGGTTCAATAATAAATTTTATATATCCCCAATAATATCATATACCATAAGTTCACAAGTTAAATTGTATTTCAGATTAAGCTGAAGTACCTTCAGCTCTGGTGACTGCAACTTTCCTTTTTTAGTTCACCTACTTGTGTCTGAATAAAAATGAATGTTAAAGACTTTATAAGATCTGTGTATTTACCAGTGTAAATGAAAAACCAGCAGTAAAGAATTATTCTCTCATTAAAAATGACTCTAACAAACAGTCAAAGCTTGGTGCAAGTGTCAATCATACAAAATCACATGGTTGAGATTGACAGCAAAGGATTCCGTGCCATATTAACCCCTGTGGTTATTAATATATACACACAGGTACTTCTGAAAAGGAATCCTGGTTTTCCCACCTTTCTTCTAGGCTTACCAAATCCTGTCTCAACTACACTGAGTAGCAGAAAAACTCTAATACTCAGGAGACATAAAATATCTTTTCCGATAGAAGTCAAGCCAGAAGTTGGCTTTGACTAACCACAGAGACCTGGGCCAACAGAGCACACATTTGTATGTCGTGCTAGAGTGATCACACAAAGCCCGAAGAAAGAAAACGGACAGAAGGCACCATGCCATCCTCCAGGCACCAAGCGGAGAATTTCACAGTTCGGTCATCAACAGTCTTTTCATCATTTTCTCTCTCTCCAGTTCCTGCCGGAGCGTCTCTGCACTGAAAAACAATAAGGTGACAAAATGGTGAGATACACGCTCAAAAACGGTAAGAGCAGTCTCAGTTTAAATGTCGTCTCCCAGATTCTTTCCCAGTCTGAGTTCTTGACTTTCTCTTTCAGGATCCTTAAGGACCCCCTACACTTGCTAGCATTACAGTGACCTGAAATAGGCTTCCTATAGGTTTCCCCCACCGGACGGAGAGCTTCTGAAAGCACCGCTCCGCAGGGGACTGACTGTTAGATATGCCATTCCTCTCTGAAACCCTGGAGCCTAGCACAGGATCTGGCATATAGCAGCCTCTCAGTAAAGGTCATTTAAATGAATGGGAAAATGTCCAGGGGTTAGATTTCTTTAAATCATGTTCTCAATTGGTTTCATGTGCACTTTCTCCCAGAATTACCTCCAATGTTTTAATAAATAAAATTGAATTGAATACATAAAATTGAAGTAAAATTGGCTGCTTTAAGAGGTTGCTGCTGAGTTCTTGGCCCTCGAGCCCAGTTGCCTATCTATGGAATTTATCTCCACTGTTTAGGTGCACACACACACACACACACACACACACACACACACACACACCCCAGGAAGTACACGTCTTGAAAGGCACAATCAATTTTTTAAATAATTTCATTCAGAGTAGAAAGCAATGTTTCTACTATGGCCAAGGAGGCTTTACACAATCTGGCCCCAGTTTCACGGGTTTCCTCTCCTGTCCTGCACTACCTCTGTGGCTGCACCAGCCCCCTTAACTCTTTCTTAACCATGCCAGGCTCACTCCACCTCAGAAGCCTTAGCACCAGCTGTTCCCTCTGACTACTATACTCCTTTCTCAAATACCTGCAGCTTGCTCCCCTCACCACCTTCAGCTCTCTGCTTAAATGCCACCTGGGTGAGACCATCCCAGCATGCTCATGGATTTATGTTTCTCCCTAGCACTTGTCACTATCTCACACACACATACACACACTCATTCACTGTCTCTCTCCCCTCCCCCAACACTAAATTGTAAACTCCGGAAAGGTAGCACTTTCATCTGTTTTGTTCACTCTGCAGTCCTAGCACCTAGAATAGTGCCTAGCCTTTGACGACATTTCAATAAACACCAATATTCAGAGAATATTCAGAGAATAAATGAATAAAAGAATGAATAAGAGAGTGGTAGATGTCACAAACACAGTGCACCTAGAGCCTGTGCCTGGTTTCCTGTCATCAGAGTTATCTCTTGGTACCTGCTGATCTGACTCACCTGGCCACTGGAGAAACAGGCTTCCGAATGGTGTAGATGGTCTGCACTGTGGAGACGGTCTCTGTCAAAGGCCTCAGGGTTGCTGCTGGAATCAGTGGGGAAGACTGGCCAGGACAGCACTGTAATTTACTGTCTCTAAAGTCTGCCTGGAGAGGAAACAGAAAAGAGGAAATCAATCTCAGTTTGGGTTCCATTTTCACACTGTCAGCTGCTCCCTAAGACTTACCACACAGTCCCTGTTATTTTATTTATTTAAGAAATTTTATTTATTTATTTATGGCTGCGTTGGGTCCTCATTGCTGCACACGAGCTTTCTCTAGTTGCAGCGAGCGGGGGCTACTCTTCATTGCGGTGCGTGGGCTTCTCATTGCAGTGGCTTCTCTTGTTGTGGAGCATGGGTTCCATGCGCATGGACTTCAGTAGTTGTGGCACGCGGGCTCAGTAGTTGTGGCGCACGGGCTTAGTTGCTTGTGGGCGGCATGTGGGATCTTCCCAGACCAGGGCTCGAACTCGTGTCCCCTGCATTGGCAGGCGTATTCTTAACCACTGCGCCACCAGGGAAGCCCAGTCCCTGTTATTTTTTAATAATAGTCAATCAACTACCATTTATTAAATGATATTGCTTAGTGCTAGCCGCTATGCTAAGCACTTGACATTCATTACCTCTGGACAATCTTAAAGGTAGAGGTCATGTTTCATCACATGTTAGACACCATCATTTGTAAGATGCACCATTTTTGCCCATGCCACAGAGAAAGAAAAAGTAACCATTCGAACTCTGTCATGTACACTATTGTAATAAACATTCTGATTTCAGAGATGTTAGAAGGTGGAAAAACGCACATCTTGGAACTGATTTTATGGAAAAGGAAAGTGAGGCTCAGAGAGGTTAAGTAATCTTCCCAAGGTCACACAGTTAGTAAGTATTAAGAACCAGTATTTAGAACCAGGGTTGGCTGACTTCAAAATTGGTGTTTTTTACCATTATAACAGTGGTTCCCAAAGTATGGGCCCCAGACTAGCAGCATCAGTACCATCTTGAAACTTGGTGAAAATGCAAAGTCTCAGGCCCCAACTAAGACCTTTGGAACCAGAATGTTTGGGGACAAAGTCCAGCAATCTGTGTTTTTACGAGACCTTCAGATGATTCTGATATATGGTAGAGTTTGAGAACTACTGGTCTAGAGTACACTGCCTCATTTGGAGAGGACAATTTATTGTTGTTTTCATTACAAAGCAAGATATGCTTATTACTTCACATAGGAAACTCAGAAGATATATAAAAGTAAAGAAATGAAGTAATTCCATAATCCCTTACTATCACTGTCAGTGTATTTCCTCATAGCGTTTTTTCTATGCATACTTTTTTGTTTGTTTTATAACCTTTCAGTAGTACCAGCTATATATTTTATAACTTGAGTTTTCATGCTAGTTCCTGGCCCTAAACTTGGAGAAATTTTTCACGTGGCTTTCTAAAGAAGAGGTTTTGATCATCAAATGAGCAATATATTTCTAGTGATTAGACAGATGATGAGCTGTCCCTCCTAGGGAAACATGGAAAACCACAAAAATACCAGGTGTAGTTGTAGTTCTGTAAGGGTATATCTGGCTTGAGCAATGGGGAGAATCTTATCTTTGAGAGGTCCTGAAAGACTACTACTGAGAAATACAAGCCCTTGTTTGTTTTACAAGTGCCTCTAGAGAGAGAACTGACCTGGCCTGGGCTGGAGCAACGCCAAAGAATTGACCACGAGAACAGGAGCATCGTAGAGTGGCTAGCATGTGATGTTTGCCACAGGGAGCTTTCACAAACTTTGGGCTGTAGTGGTCACTTGTGTGGTTTACCAGATAATCCTGGCTCATTGATTTCCATGGTAGGATTACACTTCCCCACCCCACTTTGAAGTTAGGCATGACCACGTGCCTTGTTTTGGCCAAAGAAATGTGCTGCCATGTTTTATTTCCATGCTAGTGTGTGATTTGTCACCTCTTTTTTTTTCACCTCTGCCACTGTGACTAGCACTGTTTCAGACGGCAGCTGCTCCATTAGCCTGGGTCCCAGACACAGAGCAACACAGAGCACAGTGCATAGCCCACCCCTGACAGACATGCAGCGGGAGTAGGAAATTCAATTTGTCATTTTAAAGCATGACTTAGCCCAGCCTTCCTGATACAGGAGCTGGGGTAAGAAGTTATTTTGTTGTTTCAGTGAAGTGGGTGGAGGTTGGGCTTTTGATGCCAATTTTGATCCTTTCCGGAAAAAAGAGGGAAATTTACACTTACATACAAAGGCAAAAGTGGGTAAAAGTACCAGGGCCTTAGCATGAATCAGGGCAGTGGCACCAGACTTTATTAATAGTCATTATATTCTTTACTGCCATGCACTCAAAGTAGAAAAAGAAAGAGCCAGCTTCACTTAAGAATGACCTTAGGGGGACTTCCCTGGTGGTGCAGTGGTTAAGAATCCACCTGCCAATGCAGGAGACACGGGTTCGAGCCCTGGTCCGGGAAGATCCCACATGCTGCGGAGCAACTAAGCCCGTGTGCCACAACTACTGAGTCCGCGCTCTAGAGCCCATGAGCCACAACTACTGAGCCTGTGTACCACAACTACTGAGCCTACGCTCTAGAGCCCGTGAGCCACAACTACCTAGCCCGCGTGCTGCAACTACTGAAGCCTGTGCACCTAGAGTCTGTGCTCCACAACAAGAGAAGCCACTGCAATGAGAAGCCCGCGCACCGCAAGGAAGAGTAGCCCCCGCTCGCCGCAGCTAGAGAAAGTCGACTCGCGGCAATGAAGACCAACGCAGCCAAAAATAAATAAATAAATAAATAAGAATGATCTTAGGGAGCAGTGAAAATTACTATTATTAAATCTCAACCCTGAGAACTTGCCTTCCTATTTGTTGAATGAAGAAATGAATGAACAGACTTCTGCTGGAACAAAGCAGGTAACACAGGGACAGACCAGGTTAGGCAGAAGAACATGGGACAGAAATCTGACCAGAGCCAGGCAGGGGCCCTCATCTTAGACAGACCAAGGCCCTGGGCTGAGTATCACGTAGAGTTAACAGGCTCAAATACAAGACAGAAACTGGTCTCAGGATTAAGCAAGGAGCCTGGTTGTTGAAACCAGACCCAAGGTCAATGCTGGATCAACGGCCAGAAAAACTTTGTGTGGAGTTCCCTGGAGCTGCTGAGCTCCCCCATGACTGTGGTCAGGATAGGTGTGGAGGCCTGTGGAGAGGGCAACCCTGTAGCAAGGTCAAGTGTCTTGACCTTGGAGGGGAGGAAAAGATAATATGACACAGGGGGGTAAGAAAATTAGGAAGCTGAAGCTCATGAATTTGGCTTCTGTTACCATCCAGCTGTTAGTAACTCCCTAATTATAATCTCCAGTCTAGTCCTGTCTCCTGATACAGACTTGGATATCCAGCTGCCCATTCACTGTTTCCATTCAGATGTTTCCAAGGCATTTCTAACACATCATGGCCAAAGGCAAACGCATTATCCCTCCCAATCCACTCTTCCCTAAGATTTCCTTATCTTAGTGAATGGACCCACTCTCCATCCACATTCTGCAAGTCAGAAATCTGGGAGCCCTTTTTGGCCCTCCCTCTCCCTCATCCAATCCAATTCCTTACCAGCCTCTTTTTTTTTTTTTAAGAATTTTTTTTTTAAGATTTTTTTTTTGATGTGGACCATTTTTAAAGTCTTTATTAAATTTGTTACAATATTGCTTCTGTTTTATGTTTTGGGTTTTTGGCCACCAGCCATGTGGGATCTTAGCTCCCCGACCAGGGATTGAACCAACACCCCCTTGCACTGCAAGGTGAAGTCTTAACCACTGAAATGCCAGGGAAGTCCCCCTTACCAGCCTCTTAAATATCCCCCTGACCTGTGCACACCTCTCCACCTCCACCATCAACACCTCTCTGGATCACACTCTCTGCCTTCTCTCCCTTGAACTATTGTCCTAGATTTCTAGGCTACTTCCCTGAGTCCGCTCTGCCTGAACCCAGCTCTGCTCCCACTGCCATCACAGGGCTCATTTCCAAATGCAGCTGCCCTGTTACTACCCTGCTCAAAGTCCTTCAAAGGCTTCCCATTGCTCGTAGGATCCAGATCAGGGCCCCTCCTTTGGCCTACAAAGCCAAGCATGGTTTTGCCCTATGGGGTTTGTCCCTGCTTTCCTCCCCTTCCTCCTCTCATGCCTCACACCCTTGCTCTCTGCCTTCTAGGCCCACTGGCCTTCATTTCATTCCCCTGAATGTGGGATGACTCCTCCGCCGAAGGACTCCGGTTCATGCTGTTCCCCCCGCCTGCTCCAGCCGCCTCAAAGCCCTCTTGCCCAGTTCTTAAAAGTCCCAGCATGGTTTCTGACATTGGCTTCCTGCTCCATCTTGGCCCCCAGCTTTTCAGGAAGGGCTTCCCTGGGTGTCTCACAGCACTGCCAAGGCTGGGGAGCAGGCCAGAGTGCCCGCCACGGCCAGCAGAGGAAGTAGAGCCGGAGCTTCCAGCTGGGGAGCTGTGCCTAGCCCAACTGCAGGGGCCAGATGAATGTTGCGGCAGCAGCACTGAACAGCCCGGCCCAGCCCGTGTGTCTCTGCTCTCTGGCTCTTAAAAGGCAGGTTCTGGAAGCAGATCATGACCCTAGCATGGATTGTTCTAGAAACATGCTTTTATCTCTGCATGGACTGCTGAACACCTTCCCAGTTCTGTTCATCCTCCGAAACATGAATCAGCCGCTGCTCACACCCTCCCTATTCATGCGGCCGGCCACCTCAGGTAGCGACCATCACCTAACCCATGAGACTGCACTTCAAGCTACCCCTAGGCCACCTCACAGGTCCTCTAGATTGGCCGTTGGAAGGAGCCTCAGGGACCACTTGGTTCTTGGTTCCAGGAATCGCATACTCGGATCCCTGGGAGGAGGAGAGGGCGAGGGGAAAGAGGAGGGAGCCTCTTCTGCCCACCCCCATTTGAGCCTCCCCACTTCTGCTCAGTAGATGGTGAGCTTCTGCAGAAGCTTTTAGTTAAGGAAAAAAAGCTGAGCAGCTGAAAAGAATCCTGAAAATCATCGAACTCTTTCATTTTGCAGATGAGGAAACTACATTTAAATGTTTAAACACATTTCAACAGTTTGCAAAGAGTTTAAATAAGCTGCTCGGCGACACGGAGAGCCATGGTAACGGGAAAGCCAGTTGTCATGACTACCTGCTCTTGTTAAGCACACCACCTGCCTCTCCAGCATTGAGAAACGTCGTACTTGACATTTGTGGGGGTGGTCTGTGGTCGGTAAAGTACTTTCAAGTTCTTGATCCCTTTTGATCCTTGCCTCAACCAGATAGAAGGAGGAGGATGTTCTTATTACTATTTCCACTTTAAATAAGACGAGACTGGTGCTCAGAGTGGTAAAATAACTTAACCTAAAATCTTACCATTATCAAGATGCAGATCCAACCCCAAAGAATTGAAAACAGGGACTCAGACAAATATAGGTACCTGCATGTTCACAGCAGCATTATTCACATTAGCCAAAAGGTAGAGACAACCCATCAACGCCCATCGATGAATGAATGGATCAACAAGTTACGGTATATAAGTACAATGGAATATTATTCCTCCATGAGAAGAAATGAAGTACTGATATATCTTACAGTGTGCATGAGCCTTACAAACATTATGCTGACAGAAGCCAGACACAATAGGTCACACAGTATATGATTCCATTTTTATGGAATATCCAAACTGGGCAAATCCAAAAAGACAGAATGGTGGTTGACAGGGGCCGGAGGGAAGGGGAAAATGGGAAGTGACTGTTTGATGGGTATGAGGTTTCCTTTGGGGGTGATGAAAGGGTTTTAGAATTAGATAGAGGTGGTAGCTGCATGACCCTGAATGTACTAAATGTCACTGAATTGTCACTTTAAAATGGTTAATTCTATGTTACATGAAGCTCACCTCAATAAAACAAAACTAGAAGATGCAGACCCCCAAGCCCCAGCTCCTTCCCAGCCTCACAGAGTTCACAGTGATCCAAAGAAGCTATTGGGGGCTTCCCTGATGGCGCAGTGGTTGAGAGTCCGCCTGCCGATGCAGGGGACGCGGGTTCGTGCCCCGGTCCGGGAGGATCCCACAAGTCGCGGAGCGGCTGGGCCCGTGAGCCATGGCTGCTGAGCCTGCGCATCCGGAGCCTGTGCTCCACAACGGGAGAGGCCACAACAGTGAGAGGCCCGCGTAACACACACACACAAAAAAAGAAGCTGTTGGCACTGCTGGCTGGTGAATCACAGGAAAGCACGCCACCTGGGAACAATATCTCGAAACACAGATCTGTTTTCCGGATCTACTTACGGTAAACTGTGGCCCTGTTATGAAAGGATCAGGAAAAGGGGTCACTGTATCAGCCGGGAATGTTTTTATCTTCAAAAAAGAGACAGAGAAGAGTGTTACTTTCAGATTAGAAAACAAAGTTTTGAAATCTTTGGCAGTGCATTTTTAAACGGAACTGAAGGTTTCAGGGGGACACACACCGAGCCTTCATTACTTGTTGAAGAAATACACCAAGGGTCACTAGGAGTGTTGCCCAGCACTCGTAACTGTGCCCACTGTTGTGCTATAGGGCCAGGCCGCTGCAAGGAAGACAGGCTGGAGTCTTCCTCGCCCTGACCACGACCAGGGCATATAATGAGGCAGGTGAGGGCTCCCTGGGGGCCTGCTGACGGCTCCCCTGCAGCTCGGGAGAATGGACTAGAGGCCGCTGAGAGGGCACATCTGGGAACACAGTATATCAGAGTGGACAGAGTACCAGGAGGCCTGGACTAATCAGGCCAGGAGGATTCCCTGTCCGTTCACTTTAGTTGCTGGGCTCCCTGTAAACTCTGGGCCACAGAGGGAATCCTCAGGGAAACCCATGTAAGCATGGGAGAATCCCACCACCGTGGCCTTGGGAACAGAAGGCATGGTGATCAGAAATGCCCCGTGCTGGGGTCTGAAAGAGGGTGGACGCCCCGGCATGATCAGGTAGGGCTAAGTGGCCAGAAAGAGCCTTTGCTTCCATTTCTTTCTCTTGGGTCATTTCATCTTTGGCCTCCTGGAGGCCTTGGAGGATGGGGGGCGGGGGTGTGTGTATTTCTTTAAGCTGGCCTAGAGGACTGCCAGCAGGCCCAGGGTCCTGATGACTGTGGCACTAGCTTTGTCTGCAACCCACAGGGGCACAGAAACTGCCTGCTGGTGAATGCACATTGCGCCACCCGCCACCAGAGGGCTGCAGCCAAGACGTCGAGGCCACCACTCCCTATGCGCCACCGCCTTAGTGTCTCTCAGAGTCTTGCCTATGGACCCTGGAGTAGCTACCTGATGGCCTTGAGTCATTCTAATGGAGGGTAAGGTAGGGAGGGTCAGGAACACATCAGACCAGACCCAAATCTTCTGAGGGTTCTGAATGAGTTGAGTAGGTCTCAACTCAGCTGATCTAGAAATGACAATGTCCTTGCAGTGGGCACTGAGATGTCCAGCCCAAGCCTGCTCCCCTTCCTCAAACTCTCCTTAGTCTCTTTAAATATCTCAAAATTCCCAGGGACTCAGGTGCCAACTCGGGTTGCTGGTAGTGACTGCCTGCAGCATAGCAAGAGAAGGACTGGGGGCAGCCTTTCTCCTTACAGGGCCTAACGTGGTGTTCTGAGACCAAAAGCAAAGTGAAAGTAACATACAGATAAGACTCAGACCATCATGAAATAAAAGGGGAAAAGAGGATTATTATCGCTATTAAAGGAATGTGAAAGTGGGCAACTTCAAAGAATTATTTTATACCTGCTCTAAAGAAGAAAAAGACATTCCAACAGTTACACTCTGGGTTGCTGGGCTCTGGCAAAGCACATTCACTCTTCTGATGATGGCGCTGATGGTCATTGGTATCACACCACTTTAGAATGACTTTAGCAAAGCCAAAGGTGCAATATTGAACCCAGCAGGGTCTGGCCTGAGAAAATACAATACCTGACACACAAGCTATATGTGTTCCCTCGAATAGTGACAAACTGGAAACAAAGCACGCGTCCTGCAGTAAAGAGTTCGTTAGGTAGATGGCGGGCCATTCACTTGATGGAATATACAGTATGTGGTACCAAGAACACGCTAGAAACAACAAAACATTAAGCAAAAAGAGGAAAACAGGAGATGATGTGGATACTCTGATTTAACTATGTAAAATTATGAATGAATACAAATAAATATTAGAAGGAAACATGCAAAATGAAAAAAAGTTGTGCTAGGTTGGGATTATGGGTGATTCCCTTCAAGTCATTATATAATTCTCATATTGTCATCTTGATAAATAGCAGGAAAACACAAGTTAAAAGCTTTTGTTTTAATAGAAATGCAACTAAGAATTTTTCTCTCTGCGGAAAGCATCTATCCTCAGCACGGCTCGAGGAGAACAAACTCTTCACGGTTCTTGAGACCTAGAGACGAAGGGGCAGGATCACAGCCGTGGGTCCCAGTTTGACCAGGGACGGCTGGACTCCAAACTCTGCAATCATCCTGGAGTGAGAGCCCCTGCGGCCCCAGGCTCATCCGGAGGTCTGGTGCTCGTGCACACCCACGGGCTGCCTCCTGGCGGCTCCTGCCCGCCTCACCTCTCCTGGCCGGGCCCCTCTCCCTGCCAGGGTACCTACCAGCCTCGTTTTGATTGGAGGATGCATGCAAACTCCAGTGGTCTCTTCCTTCATGGGGAGAGAGAGTGGAGGAGAACAGCGAGAGTGGGCACAGTGGGGGGCGCTGGCGGGCTCTGCCTGCTCACGAGGAGAGGAGAGAAGGGAGGGGAAGGAGAGAAAGACAGCACAGTGCAAGATGGATCTGTGGACTCCAGACAGCTCTCAAGCCAGCCTCACCCGCAGCCTCCTTCCAGCCTCTGGCCACCTGGCTTCTGGTCCCTCCCTCTTCCCTCCTCTCTCCACCTTCTCTCCTCCTCTCTGGCCCTCCTCTGTCTTCTCCACTATCTGAGCAGAACGGCAGATCAAAACCCATTGCTGGGTCTGGCAGGTAGGGGCCCTGTCCTGTGCCAAGTGCACAGGACCAGGGTGCTGTTGAGGATTCTGAAGCATCGCCCAGGCCAAGCCAGAAAGAGCTCAGATGAATCCGTGAAGCCAGCCATGGGGGCAAAATGAGCAATGGCCACATACTGGAGAGTCTTTGCCTTCCATGCCCCATGGCCTCCTGCACTCTGCTAAGTAAGGGCCCACATTATAGGTGGCTAAGTGAGTAGATGCCCAACAGAGAGCTACAAGAAAGAGGTACATCAGTGAGGAGGAACACAGAGTTTAACATTGAATCTGCCATGGCTCTTTATCTGTGTTCAGAAAATATATTGGCCGTGACCCTCCTCCCACATCTATGGACCCAGGCCTTGGCATCTCATATTGGCACTGGGGGGTGAGGGGGCTTGCCGCTTACCTAGGCGATATCAAGCATTGTGAGAAAATGCCATGTCATTTGGGATACCAGGTTCCCTGGCCCCAGCCCTAAACAGTGCCATGCACCCAGCAGAGATCCAATAGCTTGTACTGGTGAGGATGAGAATGGTGAGGGAAGAATGCTCTGATGTCAGGGGAGGGAGCCACTGACAGGGTCAGTTTGGGTCTCAGGAAAGAACCATTACTCCAGGGAACAAATACATGCATCTTTTAGCTCATGAGCGTTTTCTGAAGTAGTTGGTATGATCCTGCCATAATGAATCCAGTAGAGCCTCTGGGAAAGTTTCATTGAAAAATTATCAGGAAAGTTGTTGCCTTCTTCTCCATCTCCAAATTGACCTAACTCCATCCTTTTTACTATCGTGCAGTCCTAGATGATCTCCAAGGGGCTTTTACAACCATCATTTACGATGGTCTCCATAATGGCCTTGTTTTACTATTCAGACGTGGGAGATGCAGAAATTGCATTTGCAAAGTCTAAATCCATGGGTCTAGACCCTCTTGTTGACTGTTTCTAAATCCATTCTTCAGAAACAAGGGAGTCCACATTAGTCCCCTAATGTGCAGTTAAGTTTTCCCACCCTACTTAAACTCCCCCTCCGGCTCTGGTCCTCAGGATAAATGTTATGCTCTATAAGATGCTACTAAGGCATAAATCACCAAGAAACAAGGACATTCTGCCTTGAGGCCAAAATGTGTACTGGCCACCAGTGTCTGTACTGAAGATTATAATGGATGACTTAAAGCTTTGCCCAGCATTGGACTTTTATGGTAAAGAAATGTTGGTCCATCCCACAAGCATCTCTGACCTTTCTAAAGGGAGATTTAGATCTCAGATTTGAAACTCAGATTTCTAAATGCATCTGAGCGGATTTAAACAAAAGAACATCCCTGGGGCTCCCACACTTCTGACTTGTAGTAAATGAACAGGATTTCACATGCAATAGGATACTATTTTGAAATACCATTTATGTTTTCTCCTGGTATTTCCTTCCCTCCTTGGGCCTTTTCTACATTTAGGCACCTAGGTTCTATATGGCTTTTGAGTTCCAAAATCTGACTCTCTGGGGAACAGAAAGGTTTTGGCATAGATAAATGATGGTGAAAATGTGTAAGCCTTCATCCAGATAAGAAAAGAGATTGCCAGCTTGAGGATAAGCGAGAGAAGTCAGAAGGAAAGGGAGAACGGGTAGACATTAGTGAGTGCTGCACAAAGGGTCTCTGGGCCCCCCGTTCATAGGCAGAGGCTGGGGGACAGGGATTAAAGAGCAGTGGGGACCTGCACCCCTCTACTCAGGTAGAGATGGGAGAGCAGAGCAGAATGGCTGTGTGGTTGTGTCCAGCAGATAGGGATTCACATCCCAGCGGCACCGCGATCTCCACCCACCCAAAAGGGGCATAAGTGAAGCAGCGGGTGTCCCAGATGTATCAGCAAATAGGTGACTTCACGAACTAAAGAGACTTCCGTCCCTCTCCCCATGCCCTGAAGAACACGGATGAAACCCCAGGAAGACTGAAGAGGCACCTGATTTGACTTGAGCTTAAGCTTCAGCTCTCCTGCTAGAATGAGGTTCAAAATAAAAACTAAGTTATTGAGGCAAATGGAAACTCAGTTCTTCTGACATCCAACCCAGGGCCCATTCTGGGCCCTACACAACCTTCCTTTGGCCAGGCCATCTCCTCCCTGACACATGAACTCCTGACTAATGTCCCCTGACCCAGACGAGACCTGGATTATGATGCTCTGCAGCTGGGTGAGTGGTTCTTACAGTACAGGGATCAGGGAGGGACACGCCCCAAAGAGAGAGCATCAGAGACACAGAAGGTATGGGTGTTCACGGTCTGTGTTACCTGGGGAAGGAAGCTGGCATGACTGACCTGGAGTAGAGGGTGGGACTCTGCATCCCAAGGTCAACATGATTGATGTGTCCATGTGCCCACCTTCTAACACCCCACACTCTACCGACACCCACACCCCCCTGCACACCAAATGAGAACACCAGAGGGAGAGTGCGTGCTGTCTTCACTCACTTGCCTTCTTCCCTTCCCATCCTCACACCTGCTTCCCTCCCAGGCAGAAACTCTTATCTGATCTTGAAGAGTCTACGATGCAGATTCCAGGAACGGGCAGACAGCAGAGCTGCAGAGGTTGTAGGACTTGGATTGCTACATTGAGCTACATAATAACAGAGTTGGGGATTACAGAAGAAAAGAGTTGGGAAAAAGCAGGGGATGCTACAAGAGTGAAGCTAGAAAGAATGTTTTTGTGGAGAGTTTGGGGATGTAAGTCCTCGGGGAAGTGCAAGGTGCAAAAGAATTAAGAGAGAAGCAAAATCAGATTCAAGAACTGTTACCAGGAGGTGTTCATTTAATCTTCTTTCATTATTTTAAGAGATGCCAGTTAAAGACTGAATCTTTCTTATCATTCTTGGCTGTTTGGACCATGTTTCGTTCCATGCAGAGACTGGATCATAAGGGTAAAGAGACATTAAGGGTTAAACTAGCTCCAATAGTGTCTTGGTTTAATGAAGGCAAGAAAATCTGTCCCACTCCTCTCTCTCCAGCTCCCTGTCCTTCTAGCTCTGGCCTGAGGCACCAGGGCAGGGACACAGCTTTAAGACTTTCTTCCAGCCCCAGACCCTAAGTCTAGCCTTCCTTGGCTGTCTTTAGAGACACAGATGTCATGCTCCCCATCACCCTAACATCAAGGGCAGAAAGGGCTGCAGCTCGCATTTCTTTGATGCTGGGAAGAACAAATGGAGGAGATGGAGGTAAGAGGACCAGACAAAGGGAGAAGCAGGCTGCTGGAGTCCCTCTTCCCCTCTAGGACGCTTCGGCACTCATGGAGATAGGTCTCTGGAGTGAAGTAAGGTCAAAGCCAATGATGCCAAGGAAAGCCCGAAATACTAGCCCTCCAGCATACCTTCTGTGTGCATGTGCTCTGTGAACATGCACTTGTGCCTCAAATCCTCACAAATAAGAAGAAGGATGCTTCATCTTGAAAAAAGGTATTCACTGCAAACTTCAGCTGTGAAGTGGGCAGCTGTGTCTTGTACAAAAACCTCAGCTGTCCCGTGGCTGGGCAGTGCAGCACCTGGACCCTGTTTCAGAGCTCGGTCAGAGCTGCCCAGAGACACAAGCAAAGTGTGCTGGGGACACGGAATAAGCTCCCTGCTGTTGGAGGGGTGCAAGCAGAGACTGGACAGTAACTTGGTAGGCATTGGCACCTGAGATCAGGGGACCTGTGGGTCCCTTCCAGATGCTGCTTCCTTTCTAATCTCAGTCTGTTATGCCAAACACAGAAAAGGTGAGGCAGTTAAATCCACAAGCTGGATCTGCAACACAATGGTTTTTAAGGGAATCCCATCACTCCTGTCAAAGCCATGATGTATTTTTTTGTAAACTAACCCTAGTTCTCAGATCTACCAGACCTTTTAAATAATAATAAATAATCATTATTTTGCTCATGCTGTACCTTCTGCGTAGAATGCTTTGGTCCACTTCCTCCATCTGGCAAACTCCTACTCATACCTTAAAACCCTAGCAACATGAAGCCTTCTTTTTCCTAGTGCCCCCAGACAGGGTTAGGCACAGGGTCCCACAGCAGTAGCAGTTTATACAGACTCTCTTAGAGTGTTTGAAACACAGCCCTTCTTCCAGGCATTGCTCTTCTCCAAAATGGTAAGTTCCCTAAAGAGGAGTCCAGATTTAGTTCAATTAGATGCAAAGGGCACCAGAGAAAGAGCCAGAACATCTGGGCTCCAGCTCCAGCTTGGTCCCTGGGTGATTACCCCACTCTGGGACTCAGTTTCCCAATCTGGGCAAAGGGGCGATGAGGTGTTTCCGGGTTACCCTATCTTGGCAATCTGTCTAACAAAAAGGCCATGAATACCCAGCTCCATTTACTTGAGCATGGGAAGGAAGTAACTCTGCAGGTCCCCGAGCTGGGTGTTGCCCACTGTCAGTTCTCAAGCAGTTTATCTGAAGGCGCTGACTCTAAGCTCTCAGACCGTACCAGCTCTCCAGAAGAGAAGTATAGTTGCATAAATCACAGATGATTTCCTTGTGCTAGCTGAGGCAGGAGCAGTGATCATTCCTAAAGCCTGGACAGCATTTTGCCTCATTTGTCCCCTCTTGAAAGCCTTCCAGAAATCCTTCCCATCCACCACACCCTTGTCCAGGGAGCCAGTCCTGAATGACTCCCACTTCTGGCTTCTCCCCAAGCATCTTCCACACGTCTCTCCTGTTGATCCTGACCCTTTACCAACCTGAGCCCCCTCCAGCCTCTAGCTGCCCTATCCATTCCCAGAGCCTCGTACGCAGCCAGGCGCAGAGTAAGTTCTCAGGAGACAGTTTTTGACTTGGCTCACGTTTTGACTCACATGCCAAATTCGTGCACCATGATTTATGCCCCAGTATACTTGGGTATTAGGCTGAGCCCAGCCTAAGATACATCCAATTTTGCCTGTGTCATCTAATCACGTTTATAATATCTTATACACATTTATGGTGCTTTACATGTGGGGCTCTCTCTCTCATGTGATCCTTACAATACTCTTAGGCAGACAGGGCAAACAACGACATCCTCATCTGACAGAAGATGGGGCAGCAACTATCCAATGACAAGGCTCTTAAGGTGAAGAGCGGAGAGTGGAGCCAGGTCTGGCCTGCATGACTCCTGGCTCAGTGCTCCCTTCCCTGAAAGGGCTTCCCACCTGCAGGCATCCCATCCTGAAGGAGAGACCTCTATGCAGAAGATGGAGGATGGTAGGGAGGCACGAGGGGCCTAGAAACCTAGGTGAGGCCTTGAGCTGGTACTCTAGGCCGGAGCATGTTGTTGCAGGAGACAGCAAGAGATGTCCCAGGGTGGGCATGCGTGGCGGGCATGCAGCCCAGGAAGCCAAGAAGCCGAGACTGAAGCACGGAGGAGCAGCAGACAGGCAGGGTGGGGCCCCTGCAGCCACCCTCAGAGGACAGGGAGCGCGGCCCTCCCTTGGGGGCTCTGTGAGGTGGAAGGACCCGTGATGCCTGAACCCTGGAAGAAAGCTGATCCCTGAGCCTCCAGGCTGTGCGCAGGACAAGAGGAAGAGCCTTCCCAGCAGCGATGCCCACCTCTGTCCATCCGTCCCACTGCCAAGGTGTTTCTATGGTCTGTGGCTTTTCTGGTTTTAGCAAAATGGGAAGTTTACCAGAGGAGTGGCTTCTGTGAAATCCATCAGCAGATCACCTGGCTCCAAGGTAAAGGCACCTCCTCGGTCAGAGGGGCTCTACAAAGGCAGACAAAAATATCCCAGTTAGCGCCGGCTCTGGACTGACAGTGGAATTTCAACAGAAGATACAGACGGTCCTGACCTCTCTCCTCTTCCCCTTTTCTAACACTGAACCCGTTATCATGCCAACCCCCACCAGAGTTCTGTTAACTCAGTAGTGTACAAAATGTTGACACCAAACCCTGAGTTTTTCTGAAATCTTAATGGGTAGAAGTAGGGTATAGGGTGGAGAACTGTCTTTTTTGAAGCTGCAAACAATTTTTCTTAAATGCTTTGACTGCTCTTTGACTGGCCTTTGGGGGGAAAACACTTCAAAGAGTGCTTTGAATATATAAACAGAGAGTAAAGACCTCATCCTGGATCAAGACCTCAAGGAGCTGAACTCATCTGCACAGTAACGAGGAAGAGCTTTATGGTAGGAGAGTGATTTTCAGATGGTACCTCTGAAAATCACGTTCATTTTTTGGGAAAATTTTTTTTTCGCCTTGCCTTGGGGGTATCTCAGCAGCATGGGGGGCCTTGAAACCCTCTGTGGAAAAAAATAAGTCGCATTTACTTGGTGCAAGCAGGGCCCTAAGGAGAGAGATGGCCAGAAGAGGGAGCCTTGTGGCTTCTGGTACGATGTTGCCTGCATCTCCACTGAATTCCCTTCTGTTTTGTAAATGTTTTTGCGTGGTTTTAACCATGGCCTGGGATATACAGAGGAGCCTGTGTCCACACTTGGGACAAAGCAGCGCTAGGGACTCAGCACAGTGGAGGGGAACCCAACTCCAGTTCCCAGGAGGTGATCTACAGAAAAGTGGGGAGCCTCAGTCTGGGCCAGTCACTGGCTGAGGGATCCAGCCGGATCCTGCTGGACACAGAGGTATTCCCAGAAACCCCAGGAAGGGACCCTGTGAAAGACTGGCCTCAGTCATACACGATGCGGCCTGGACTATTGTTACTTAGATGTTACCAGGAATCATGATCCCTGGACTACAGAAGCCTCGGGCATCCTGTTTGCACAAGCACTTTAATCTCTGCTGGACCCATGAGCTGGGCATCGTAGCAGATCTTATTCTCTTTTTTGGGAAGAGGAAACTGAGGCTCGGAGAAACAAGGGCTGCGGAGTGACTACTTGTTTCAAGCAGCCACAGGTGTTTGAAAGGGGCAGTTGGGCCCCAAGTCTTGGCCCCCAAGACTCTAAGGTTCCACCCTTGCATTAAGGGCCCCACCTCATGCACACAGTGTTCCTCAGCGGGGTCCACAGACCAAGCAACCTTTGACTCAGCATCTGCTTGGAGAGCAAGACACGTGACCGCCTTGGGACCAATTGCTGAAGAGTGACCACAGCTAAGCGTCACTCAAGGGAAACCAAGAGAAATGTCTTGTGCCTTAGTCACAGCCCATTCACATCATTGGCAACTTCCTGAAATTTCAGAGTGACAAATAGAATATTTCCCGCTTTCAAACCGTTAACACAGGCTATCCCATAAAAGGAATGGGATAGGGACACCTCTATGTTTTTACTCCTCCAACTTTTCCATTATGGGGGATAAAAACCCATTTCTTGCTTTCTGTCTTCCCAGTAGAGTAACAGCTTTTGCAGGGATGATATTCTAAAACTAAAATTGCCCTCAAAAATCTCTTAAATTTCCCTTCAAGTACAAAGTACATGCTTTTATATTATACCATTTGTCTCTCATACGTGGTTATCTTTCAGGGACAGGTTATATAAAACACATGCTTTGGTGGTTATTACTGTAGCTTTACGAGTGCACAGACTTGATGATGCAAAGTTTAAATGCATACAGATGCCACACACAATTTATGCAGAGTTCTCGGCAAGTATAGCTACTCCTCAGGGCTTTTCCGCCGTACCTTGGCCCCTGGGGACAGCTGGCCCTTGCCTTCTGAATTCTGAGGCGAGCTGAGTTTGTGGACCTTGGGGGATGCCAGCGGCACTGAGACTTGTGTGGTGGTGGCCATGGTGGTGGCCATGGCTGGAGTTGTGGTCGCTCCCGCTGCCTCGGCCAGGTCTGGAGGGAGGTCGTCTTCATCACTGCGGTTACTAGAAGCACATGAAGCTCTGCTCATTACAATAATAAACAGGCTGAGGGGAGTGGAGGGAGGTGGGGAGGGCCAGGACGGCTAGGGTGGGGATTGGGGGCTTCCCAAACAGATGTCTACCAGATGTCCAGCTTACAGGGGCCGATATATTGACCTTCAGCTAAAGCAAGTCTGGGCTGGATTTTCTGTCACTTGCCCAGGGATTAAAACAATGTTTTATTATGAGAAAATATGTATAACGTAATATTTATCATTTTATCCATTTGTCAGTTTACAATCCAGGGGCTCAAACACATTCACAATGCTGTATAACAAGGACTTTATCTATACGCCAAACTTTTTTATCATCCCAACAGCAACTCTGCACTCACTGAACGACAGCTCCTCGTGGCCCCCTCTCCGCGGACCCTGGTAACATTTGCTCTGCTGTTGAGGCTCAGGGTGGGCCACCCCCAAATATGCCACAATGGCATATTGATTCTTTTTTATTAGGATAGAGTTGTTTTTATTTTAATAAAATTACATGGAGAAAAAGCTTAATATGTTTTTTATATAGCATTTTTTTGAAGACCCTGAAGGAAAGATTGAATTACCATCATCATCGAAAGTTTATTCCTGGAAACATCTGCAGGATTCTATTTTTTCGTATTTTCAAAATTGTAATTAGGTATCACCAAATAAAGTAATAAACAACTTTTAACTCAGAGTGCAAAATGAAAGCACCTTGTTATTTCAAAGGTGCAAAAGCAAGAAAATACGACATAAACTTATCCATTTTTAAATAGTCGTCCGTGTGATGGGTAAATGCCATTTAAAAACATTTTCAATAGAAAAATGATTTATAAATCAGTTTTCAGAAGATCAAAAAAATCAACGTTTAATACCAACCTTAACTATAAATAAAAAGAATATTGTCATCTCTCCTGTTTTTGCTTCAACATTTATGTCTTCTGCTCTTTGCCTTTCAGAGAAAATATTGCATGGTAAGGCTGCCGTCTTTTTGGACGAGGAGAAGGATCAAGATCTTCTTCAATGTAACCTCTTTCCATACAAGTCTGAGTGGAAGGAAAACCAACTTCCCAGAAATTCTCTGGTGTGTTGGGTGGAATGTAGCGAAATCGGTGGCTTGAGCAGGAAACCAACTTCTTTTCTCTTTCTTCTGCTGGAAAATCTGCATAAAAAATTTCACCTTACTTACACGTGTGTCCAAGCAATTTTCTTCTTTCTTCTTTTTTCCGGACCACCTCAATATGAGGAAAATTTTGTAAGCTAGTCTCCCTTTCATCATCTTTAAAATATGGCTCCACAAATGCTTTCTGTTTGACTTTATCTTGTTTATCACCAGGAGAGTTTGGTTTCTTTGTAGCAGTTGACAACTCTTCATCTGCTAGTTGGGGGAAGCTATCCACCAAACAGGATTCATATTCTTCATGTGTAGTCCGATCAAACATATCTTCCAAGCTATCATTCAGTTTTCTTTCTCCATTTGGACTTTTTTCTCCCTTCTGCTCTTGATTCTTCTTCTTTTTTTTTTTTTTTTGCGGCACACGGGCCTCTCACTGTTGTGGCCTCTCCCGCTGCGGAGCACAGGCTCCGGACGCGCAGGCTCAGCGGCCATGGCTCACGGGCCCAGCCGCTCCGCGGCACGTGGGATCTTCCCGGACCGGGGCACGAACCCGCATCTCCTGCATCGGCAGGCGGACTCTCAACCGCTGCGCCACCAGGGAAGCCCTTGATTCTTCATTTTTAAAAGCATACTTTCACTAACCAATGTACAGTCCATGTCCACTGTCTCTCCTCCTGCTAATCTTGACTGACTGCCATCCTTTGTATCTACTACAGTGATATCCATTTTATACTGAGAAAGGTCTGCTCCTGGATCTATACTCCCCTGGATGTTTTCAAAGGATACATCTTGGTTGTTTTGTAGAGACTTTGTTTTAGCAATTCTACATGGATTTAACTGAAGAACTGATGCAAGTTCACATGCTCCATGGACTGACCTGGTTTTTATTTTTAGAGGCTCACGAGAACCAGCACCCTTCGTGTCATCAAAAAGATTCTCTGTCTCCAAACTTTCACGTGGATGTAGAGGAATTTTAAAGATAGAATTTTCTTCCTTTATTTGTAACAGTGTTTTATTATCTGGAGATTTACTCAAGGACTGGAGGAGGGACTCCTGTAAACTGCTGGGCTCTTCTGGGGAATCTTTGGTTAACCCACAGCTCCCACTCAAGGCCTTACGGCTTGAGGAAGAGCCCTTTGGAACAGGCTTCAAAACCTCAGAGAGAGTCACTTGCCTAAACCCGACTTTAGAGTTCTCACTTCCTTGGCTTTTCTCTTGACGCTGAATAGCTGAAAATCGATCAGACAGATCCAGAGGTTTATCCATCACATAGTCTCCATTCATGTAAGAATGACTATCCGGTGGAAAAGGAAAAGCATTTTCTTTATCAAAGGAGGCTTGGGGGCAGCTTACTTCATCTTCACTTTCTTCCTCGATTTTCTTCCTTTTGATTCGGCCTCCCAGTGATTTCATGTTTATCAGTAACAGTATCTTTAACAGTAACAGTATCTTTAATGTGATCAATACTATCCTGTTCACTTGTATTTTTATTTATAAGCACCTGCTTATTAGAAGATGAGTGGTTAGTGATCTTCTTCACTTCAGCCCCAATATTATGATGTGTGAAAAGGGCACCATCTTCAGATTTTGATCTAGGTTTCTCTGGTCTAGAATTAGAAGTGTTGCTGAAAGGCGTTGTTTACAGATGGTTTTTCTTCCCAGTCTCTAAAAGAGAAGGGGACAAACTTGTATTCAAACCGAAACTACTTTTCACGTTAGAGGTAGCTCCAAATACAGGAGATGATACCCAAGTAGTCAATTCTTCTTGAGGAGGAGTCTTTGAATTCGAATCTGAAAATCTTAAACTATCTTCACTATTTCTTCTAGATTCCTCAAAAGGTTTTTTGTGATCTCCTTCCAGACAGTGGTAGAGCTCATCACCAAGAAGGCTCATAGGACCTCGAGATTCAGACTCGTCTTGAACACTAAGTCCAAGTGTTTCAGCAACAACTGCGGCTAAATCATCAGGAGGACAACTGCTTTTTCCATGTGTGTTGGCCACTGGAGCTTGACTCTGATCACGTGTCAGCCACTAGAATTTCACGTTCATTATGTTTATGTTGTGAATGAGTTGAAGACTGTGGTACTTTTCTCCATTCACGTGCACACCCAGAGTGCTCCAGTTTAGTATGTGTTGGTTCGACGTGTCGGACGTGGAGGTTCTCCTTCCTTCGTAATCGGTTAGCGCCAGAAAATGAAACGGTTGTTATTGGTGAATCTGGAATAACATCTTCCTCAGATTCAAGACCGGGTGCTTGACGTGGTTGATCATGTTCAATTTTCTGCTGCAGCTGTTCAGAAAGATTTTTATTTTCTTCCTGCATTCTTTTCATTCATAAGCTCTGTGATAAGTTTAAGATTCTGCTGTCGAATATTTTCAAACTCTTGCTGTTTCTTCCGCATGTGTTCTTCAGTTACCACACAGCGACCACATAATCCTGCTCTGAATCGATCTTCTAAAACTTGAATGGTTTCATGAAGGACTTTCCGTGGCTCGCTCAGCTGTTGATTTTTGGTGAAGAATTCTTCTAGTCTCTGTGCATCTAAACTTCGTTCCTTTTTCAGTTTGGTTACTTTTACTTGTAGACCTTGTACTTCTTTATCATGATACTCCTTTAGTTTTGTCCAAAGATCCTTAAAGTCATTAGATACATCTGCAGAACTGGGGCCTCCGCAACTGCTTCCCGAGACGTTCATCTTACTTAATATGCTCACACTTCTACTGCCTAATGTTTTCTGACCTTTTCTGTTACATTATACAGGTCTGAAGTTGTCTTTGGCCAGTTCAAATACGGCTTGCAAGATTGCCTCGAGATTCTCGAAAGCCCCAGCAGGAACGCGAGCACGCTCTGGAGCGGGGAAGAGACGGCCGTTTGCTTTTCTCCTCGTTCCCTCCCTAATCTGCCACACCGCCAGCAGCCAAGCTGCCCCCTTGGGGCAGCCAGTGTCTTCCAGGGCTGGGGGACGGCCCGAGGGCCCAGGATTTTTAAATTAATCCGGTAAGAGATAGTTTTACTATTAAGCAAAGTATGTATTAACTATGAGATGTAATATCCTAGTTATGAAAATTTGCATTTTAAAAACAACTTAGGGTAATTTTTTCCTGTGGTAGTTAGTAAGAAAAAGTAATTACTTTTGGCATTTAAATTAGAAATAAATATTTATCAATATAGTTTGTACTGGTTTCCAAGAGAATATTGAAACTTTGTTTAGGGCCTCAAGTTTTCTTCTCCTCTTCATGATGTTAAATTGTAACCTAAAATGTTGTAAAAAGTTATTCCTTAATTTCTTTTTTTTAAAATAAATTTATTTATTTTATTTATTTATTTTTGGCTGTGTTGGGGCTTCGTTGCTGCACGCAGGCTTTCTCTAGTTGCGGCGAGCAGGGACTACTCTTTGTTGCGGTGCACGGGCTTCTCAGTGCAGTGGCTTCTCTTGTTGCAGAGCATGGGCTCTAGGCGTGCGGGCTTCAGGAGTTGTGGCATGTGGGCTCGGTAGTTGTGGCTCACGGGCTCTAGAGCGCAGGCTCAGTAGTCGTAGCCCACGGGCTTAGCTGCTCCGCGGCATGTGGGATCTTCCCGGACCAGGGCTCGAACCTGTGTCCCCTGAATTGGCAGGCAGATTCTTAACTGCTGTGCCACCAGGGAAGCCCCAGTTACTCCTTAATTTCTGACAGACTTTCTCCTTTCTGCTTGTTACGTGGTGTAAAGGCCTGTCATATTGATTATTTTGAATTAAAGTTACTTAAGAAATGGCCAACACTCTGACCCTCCTTTCTGTCTCCCTGAAAGCAGGAAATAAATCTCTCGTGTGAAAGGTGTACTCCCTGCACCTGAAGATAGAAGGACCCCTTTATCATCAGAGTCAGGGGATTTGGGCCTAGAGGCCTGTATAAACAAACCCTGTGACTTCTTTAAGTTGCTACCCCGAGCCCAAACTCTGTCTAGATTCTTCGCTAAATGAGCACCCAAAACCTAAGTTTCTTTGTCCTGTCAATTCCTCACAACTTTGTTTCTTTGTCTAAAAAGTAGAAAAGCTGCCTGCTTTGGGCACTTCTTAGGTTCCATTTCTATGAGACCTCCATGTGCATGAATTAAAATTTCTTTCTTTTTAACCTTTTCAGTTTATTATTAGTCCAGCCACAAGAACTCAAAAAGGGTAAAGGGGAAATTCCACACCCCTCCCCCACGATGTTTTCTGTCCGGATGAATTTGACTACTCTAGGTACCTCGTATAAGTGGAATCATACAGCAAATGTTCTTCTGTATCAGGCTTGTTTGAACATAATGTTTTCAAGGTCCATCCATGTCATCACATAAGTCAAAATGTCATTCCTTTTTATGGCTGAGTAACATTCCATTGTATGGACAGACTATTTTGTTTATCCCTTCATCTGTTGATGGACAATTGGGTTGTTTCCACCTTTTAGCTATTGTGAATAGTGCCGTTATGAACACTGGTGTTCAAACATTTGTTTGAGTCTCTGCTTTCAACTCTTTTGAACTGAAATTCCACATAGGAGTGGAATTGCTGAGTTGTATGGTAGTTCTATGTTTAATGTTTTGAGGAACCACCAAACCAAGGGATGTTATTCTGAGGAGCCTTCCTTAGGAGGGTAAGCATAAGACTTGTAGGAACCTCCTGTTCTGAGCGAAGGGTGTAATGACTCCTTTCGTGGCCTAACAGCAACTGTCTCTTCGGTGTGATAAACTGATTATAGAGAAGGAGTTGCACACAATTGTTCTGGGGCCAAGCAGCTCTGGTCTTCGACCCTCTCTGATCGAGTGGGATGAGCCAGGATGGAAAGGACACTAGACAGGAAGTCACCATGTGGGAGAAGTCTCCCTCACGGCAGCTGGGGCTTATATCCAGGACTTGGCTTTGTTGGGAAGGCCTGACTTCCCACAAGGTACGTCAAGGCTGGAAGCTCTTCTGATCTGATCATCCCAGCACAGAGCAGCACCATCAATCCCCCACCCTTAGCATGGACAGTATTTTCTCAAATTTATAGAAATAGACAAGTTCCCTCTCCCCTGCTGCCAGCCAGATTGCTGCCTGCACAGGAAAGGGCTAACTCAGCAGGCCCCAGATGCTCAAACCCTGTACATTCCAAAGGAACCATTGGCCACTGACAAGCTCCTGAGAGAACCTCTGGACCCTTGGAATATCCTGCTGGATAAGTGTGTCTTTGCACACCTAAGACCTTGAGCTATGCCAGATAGCTTATGCTATCAATGTGATTTATGACGAACACCTGGTGTCTAAGGTAAATTCATGAAACATTTTAATAAGTAAAATTTTATGTAGTAGTATGAGTCTTTTCTTTGAAATGATTTCTATTTTAACAATATATGCATAGAAAAATGTCTAGAGTAATAGTCATAAATGTGAACATTGGTTATTTTTGACGGTGTGATTCTAGGGAATTAGTTACTTTTCTCTTTGGACTTTTCTGTCTTGCCTGAATACCTTTAGATTTTTACACTATGTTTAAATACATAGTTAAGTTATATATCTGGGTAAAAATTAAGCAGCTCATCATTTTCTAAACATACCAGCTGACATCAATATAAAGATGATGCTTTGACCTGCCTTCAACTGTTTGCAGAGTTTGCTTCTCCTTTCACTCTGCACACAGCAGCCACACCTTTCCTCCCTATGCCGTATTTCAAGAAAAGAACACAGCTGAGATTTTTGTGTATATCCTAAAAAGCAGCAGTTTGAAAACTTTTTCAGAGCACCTGAATATCATGATGCTTTGATGGAGTACCCTAAAACCCAAACAAGCACACATAATTCTGGCCTAGGAACTAGGAATACTGTAACAGCTAAAAAGGGCACACACATCCCTGCATCTCAAAACTAATGATGCAGAATTACTTTTTAGGAAATGGGAAATCTGAGGTTTTCCAATCTGTATCCCCAACCAAGTGTTTATTAACTTTATCAATATCTATGAGTGGAAGAGACGAGTAAAGAAGTGGTAACGAGTGTCAACAGTACCATTACTATTTATGGGATGAAAACTTAAAACTGGGAAAATCTCATCCATCAATTTCGCTATTTACTACTAATGGGAAAAATGCTGCCATTCTTTGATTTTCAAAGCAGAATACTTTGGGGTATCTTAAGAAATACACATGAAGTTAGAGGTTTGACAGTGGCTTCCTTAAAAGAGGCAATTTGGTGAGTTAGCTAAATTTTCTTTCCTTCCAGGTCATGTGTTAGTCATTGCTTCCAAAGTGATTACATATCCCGAATGGGTGATAATAACATTTTGAGTTCTGAAATGTGAAAGGTTAATCCTGCCAGCTTTATCCTCAGGGGAGCAGATTTTTCATGGTTTAATTTGTCCCCCAGAGATCATTAGGACTGCTAATTATTTGAATCTTACTCATTTTGGCTTCCCTAGGAAATACAGCTGCTATACTGTCAAGAAACTTCTATTAACACTAATGAGGTGGGATGTGTCTGCCCTGAAACTGCACTCCCCTTTCTTCTCCTTTTCACAAGGTGCAAGTGGCAGGCCTGAGCTGGCTGTTTGAGAACTGCATCTGGAGTTACACTCCTTGTCCTATACTCTGTACTCTCAGTACCTCCTAAACTTGACCTCTTCAGAGGCTTCAGGTCCATAAGAAAAAGGAAGGGGAACTAATCTTTCAGCCAGGGCTAGGCTGAAAGCTAGGGCTTTACCCACATTATCTCATGTTTACCCTCACAAAATCCTTACCCATTTTACAGACGAAGGAGACGTTCAAAGAGTAATTTTCCCAAGAGCTTGTAACAGTAAACTAGAAGCCTTTCTAACTCCAGAGCCCCACGCTTTCCACTGCACCCAAAGATCCCCCTGCAGCTCTCTGACCAATTATACATCCAGGCACGATACCTGGGCCATAGCCAAGGTCAAGAAATTCTAACTACCATTGTGATTATGCTAATATATCACCACCCTTACTGTAGCATTTGCCTGTCTTCTTTGGATTATAATTATAATTTATTAGAGGGAAATCTGTCTCTCCCTCTAATAAATTATGAGTCCTTGCATGGGAATTGTCAAAGTCACTTTGTTCTTCCCCCACAGTGCCTAGAATATCCCTGTGCACATGGTAGCCAAAACAACTTTTGTTAAGCTGAACAGAACTGGACAGGTCCTGGCGGTTCTGGGACACTTTGGACTATGGCTCTTCCTACAGGACTATGGCTCTTCCTTCCTATAGCTCAGGGATCAGCTTTGGCTCTGTGGACAGAAAATGCTACCGTTTCACTACGGCACCATGGAGGCAGTATCCGATATGGCTCCCCCGATCCCCTTCTGCTACTTGTGCCCCTGAAGAAGCCTGTCTCCTTGAGTGTGGGCTGGATCTAGGGACTTGCTTCAAATGAACAGAATAGGGCAAAAGTGATGGGATGTCATTTCCGAGATAAGGTTATAGAAAACTGTGACCTTCTTAGCGCTCTCTCTGGCTCTTCTTGTGTGTTTTCTCCTTTGGAGAAAGCGGCAGAGGTCCACATGACTAGGAACTAAGGGCAACCTCCAGCCAATAGTCAGCAACGAATGATGCCCTCAGTCCAGCAGCCCTCAAGGAACTGAATCCTGTCCCACACGGCATGAATGAGACTTCAGATGAGACTGCAGCCCTTGCCAACACCTTGAAGGCAGCCTTAAGGGACACTCTAATCCAGAAGACCCAGCTAAGCCATGCCTGGATTCCCAACCCACAGAAACTGTGAGGTAATAAATGTGGATTGTTTTAAGCCACTAAATCTTGGAGTAATTTGTTACGCAGCAATCAATGATGAATACATATGCCAATCATGTCATGTTTTCAGGGAGAAAGATCCAGTCCCACTACGACTTAAATTGGAAACAGACTCTATTTTGGGGATAGCTCTTTGGGAATGGTGTGAAGGGCTAAGAAGCATTTACAACTGGACATTTAGCATCACCTTTGTTGTTATAATTGAAAAACCTGCAGCATAGAACTCACAAGCTGTATTGTCTCGTTAACTTCCGCACTCGGGGAGGCTTGATTTCCGGCTTTTCCACAGCTGGTTGGGTAGTTTCCACACGTATAGGAATAGGACTTCTAGAGACACACCAGAAAAGCAGAACACCACCAATAAAAAGGTTTATGGTCTGATTTTGGCTATAGGGACTGCTTTCTCAGTTAATTTATACCTTAATAATATTGACAGTCAAGATATCCTTTTTTTTCCTCCTCTTTACTTATTACATAAAATTATTTAAAAATACCACAGAAAAGCCAAAACCAAAAAAATCATAGGGAAGAAAATACAGCAAGCAGGAACTGAACATAATTGGGGTACCACATAAAATTTCCCTGCCAAAAACACCCACTCCTAATTTTAGGTTTTGGTTCATAACCAGGTTTTGCCAGTAAAATGAGTAAAGAGAAACCTGTGGATAACCCGTTTTTACTTCCAAGTAATCTGGTAGCTATGTGATTTTAAACGTAGCACAGAATATATTTTTTAAAAAGAGAGATAAATAATGATTAGAGTGTTTCATGTGAAAATGCATAATCAGAAGACCTTTAAGACTTACTCTGAAACATTTTAATTCTATGTCTAGGTGAAAATGTTAAAAATTAAGTTTCATTTTTATATTTCCTCAAGAAAATATGCCAGATAACCAATGGGCTTACTCAAAACCAGTGATTTTAAGGTAAAGCTTTTACACATTTTTGTACGTGACTGATTTCACTTAAAACACCAGAAATTACCTTCGGGGACCAACAGGCATCAAAACAAATTGAGGTTCTCAGCAAGGGACCTCTAGCAAGTCAGTTAACACTTCTGGACCTCCATCTTCCCTTCTATTCAATGCCTAATATGGCGATAGGTAGGTGGCCAGTGCCCAGGAAATGTTTGTTAAAGAAACATGTGAATGAGCAAATACGAAATTGGAGTCAACATACTTTAGGTTCATGATTTCCTCAAGTTGGGACCCCAGAGTCAACGGAACGTGGTCTCCGGAAGAACACATAGGGGAGCACATAACTTTGCTTGGGTGAAATAGTTGGTGTCTGGAAAGCTTCAAGGAGGGATTTACACTCAACCAGATGGAGGTAAGACTTCCAAGGTGGGAGACAGAGTGGAGACCCAGAACTGCTGATGGGTAAGGTCCCATTGGAAGAGCAGGGGATTGTGACTAGAGGGGAAAGCAGGGGCCAGGGCCTGAGGCACCTCAGGGTGAGCTGTTTACGCTGAAGGCAAAGGCAGTCACTGAAGGTTTTAGGCAAGGAGTGGCAAGGTCAGACTTGCATTTTAGAAAGGCCCTTAGAGCATCAAAGGATGCTGGTGAGAGCAGGCCAGTCGGGAGCATCTTAGAAGACTGCAGTAGTGGTTCTCCAGGATGAGAAATGGTGAGGCCCGGGGGTAGGCCGGGAAGAGGGTCCTGAAGAGGAGAGGATGGATGTGGGTGATAATATGAAAGTCAAATTGGCAGGACTTGGGGACTAATTAGATGAGGGCATGAGGTAGGTAACGGTCAAGGACTCCCCGGCCTCAGGTCTGGATCACAGGTAGGTAATGATGCCACTGACCAAGATAGGAAAACCGGTGAAGGGACAGTAGGGTAGGGTGGGAAGAGATGAATTAAGGTTTTGAAAAGTCCAAGAGGCAGCTGGGTATGGGTCTCTGGAGGAAGACAAATTTATACCAAGAACATGGGCCAGGCATCATGAGATGACATAGAGAAATATTAGTCTTTATTTTTAGCATCAAGTATTCCCCAGGGTAGTGGTTCCTATGTCACCTTGGGTGTTTTTGAAATTTTTATTCCTGGCCTCCCCTACCACAACCACACTCCCTTCCCCCCCTCCCCCCTCCCCCCCAACAACACCCACCCCGTCTTCCACCAAAGGATCTGAAGGGTCTGGAGTAGGACCTGAGTCTTTGGTTTTAACAAAATATGGTTGCAGTGCTCCTTGGACCCATTTTAGGAAACTCTATCCTAGGGAGACCCCCACCAATGTTAGCAGGCTGCCAAGGCGTCAGTGGGGCTGCCATGATCTACAGGCTGTTACTCACTTGGGCTGGGAGGGGAAGAGTGTCTGCTTTCTATGAGATCAGGAAAGGGAGGTTTTCCTCTGGGTTTGGGTTGGTGGTAGCCTGGAGGCTTTAAAGAACATTTGTGGTTCTAGTACTTCAAGGAGCTCAGATAAGGAGCGTGTGAATGGACCACGGGAAGAGGGATGAACTGAGCTGGGACAGGGAGCAGAAGCCAGGTCATAAAGGTCACCCTATGCTCTGTTAAGGAGTCCGGACTCCACCGTGACTTTAAGCAGGGGAATGACAAGGTCAGATCTACATGCCTGAGAAGCATCTCAAAAGTGATTTCTTTTTTGGTACATCAGGTAGAAATATTAAAACAGAATAAGTGGCATTTTTGAGGCATAAAGGAAGTTGTTTATGACAGTCCTTTTCTCTTGCCTCAGGCTCACATTCTCTCAGTTTTCTTTTTCCTCTTTATTTTATTAGCAAATGCCCTCATGAGTAATGTTTTGAGGATAATGCTGAAGGTACTATTGTTTCCCCATTCAAACAAGAAGCAACAGACCTTACGTTAGCGTCCTGAAGACTGGATTTCTTATTGATATTTACAAACGTTGATTCCTCTTTTCCAACCTGTTAAAGAAAACAGGAAGGTTCGTCAAAACTGGACATCTTGGCATGCAAAAATGTTTCCAAGTCTCCTACATTCAAAGGATTACAGAAATGTGAAGGTGTATCAAAGAGGTAGATCATCAAGTACTCAGTCAATAACAAAATTTTCCGGTGTTTATTTAACAAAAAATGTTTTCTTGAGTCATTCCCCATCGCAGGGATTAACACGTAATCATTCAAATAAAATCAATGCTTGCATTCACACTCATATTGAGCACCTGCTACGTGCCAGCTCCTGATGGAATGAGAAGAGGATGGTGTGAGAAAAGCCAAACCCACAGTTTAATCCCCCACTTCACATTTTAGATCAGGAATAATAAGCAGCTCTATGCTCACACAGCACTTACAGCTGACAAAAGAGTTTAGAAGCTGTCCTTTCACATCAGTGGACCGAGCCTGGGAGGAATTATGTCATAGGATTTTGATAGAAGCCTTGTCCTCTTCCCTCTGGCGAGTCCCATAAAGAATGGTGGGGAAGAAAAGGACACCCACTCAGCCAGCCAGGCCAGCTGAACACACACTGGAGGTCAACAGGAGATGCAGCAGCTTGTGGTCCTCAGACCCACCACAGCGTACAGAGCTGGCCCTTTCACTTACCCAGTTATAGCTATACCAGTTAATAACTCTTTATATTAAAAGCTCTGTGCACATAACAGGTGTGGTTCCTATCTCCTGGCTGCACCCTGACTGACACAGCATCTCAGTCCTAGAATGCCTCTTTCTTCTACGTGGCACAGAGGAAATCCCGCAACGTGAAATCAAAGGCTTGCATGCATGGCACGCACCTGGGCGCTCGCTCGGGAAGCATTCTCCAGCTGGGCTTTTAAAATGTTACACTTAACGTGATCAGCCACGGGGGAAGGCAAAAGTGGGGTCTGAAGAGTCTTCTCAGAAACCTTTTTTTCTTCAGCCTGAGATGAACCAAAATACACGCAACAGACTGTAAACAAAGAACTAAGAAAACACATACATTAATCTTTCCCATCAATCACCACTGCAAATAACCCAAAGACATAAACATACAGAAAAGTGTGTCACTAACTCCTTATGTTTGTACCAGTGCTTTTACTATTTGCAAAGGATTCACAAGCACATCCTCTCAATCCTCTCATTCTCACGTGAAGCAGGGAGAGGTTGTATTAGGAAGCCCATGAGCCAGAAGATGGGGAAGGTCCAAAGAGAAGAGACTCTTCCAGTATTCATGCAGGTAAAGCCAGGACTCAAGCTCCGAGTTTCCTACACCCAGCTGCAGTGCTATTTCCCCCATAACTGCTACTTCTTACATATAAAGACCCAATTCTGTGACTTGTTGGGTTAAGGGAAAGAGTACAAAATACTAATTGGTATTTTTACAATAATCTTGCTGAAAATTGTGATTCTCAATGAGAAATTTGTATCTATGTTGCCTCATTTTAGAGTGTCTCAGATTTCAATAATCTGGTGCCACCTTTGCTATTTTTGCCATTTCTCATGTATTAACTAAACATGTACCTATAATTCGTACAATCCGGTTAAGGTGGATTACCCTGGGACCACCAATTTTAAGTGTGTCCTAAGCAATAGTATCTTTGACATCATAGACTTGGTGGCTGTTATATTTATTATGACATAAATTATGATAATTATGTAACTATTAAAAAATACTCATCCATGTATAGAACCTGAAATTGTCTTTGAGGGTACACACCTCACACTCTGGGAAATAATGTCATATTGTTAAGCATGCCTATTGTGGCCATTGTCTATCCCAGTGCTAATATGGTGCTCGGCACACAGTAGGTGCCTAATACATGTCTACTGAAGAAGATTATAATAATACATAGTGATTATTGGAAGATATGTGTTTAATAAGAAAGATACAAGACCATATGATTTCTAAAAGTCAATTTAGTGACTTAATACAGCACATTAGCCACGATGTACCAGGGCAAGAACAAAATGTTCTAAAGGCCTCCAATTCTGCAATTTCCAAAATTAATCTAATTCACTAATTCAAAAGTCCTATTGAGCACCTTGATACACATAGTAGGGGTTTTATGAAAGCTCCAGAGGAAGCATAGGGCAACTGGCTGGTTGACATCATTGAATAAAGAAAAGAGGGCCGAGAAAGCAGTTTCCCAGGAGGACCTCCAAACATATGGAGGGAATATGGTAGAACAAGCTGAACCCAGCAATTTCACAAAACAGTAAGATAAGCAGAGACAGAAGACCTGGATTTGAATCTCCGCTCTTTCCCTTACTAGCACCATAAACAAGATGATGTTGATGGTGGTGGTGATGGAGATGAAGGACAAGGAGGGTAAGGGGCGGGCGGGGGGTGCGGATTTCATATGCACATCTCATTGAATCCTCTCATTTAACCATCCCATTTGAAGGTAGATGCTATCACCATCCCCATTTTATAGATGAGAAAAACAAAGCAGAGAGATGGCAAGTCACTTGCCCAAGGTCACACAGGAAGTACACAGAAGAGCCAAGATTCACACCCAGACTGGGTGACTCCGAAGCTAGAGCCCCTGCCCACCAGCCACACTGGCACCCCTTAACCTCTCTGAGGCTGTTTCTTTCTTCATAAGATTATCATGACAATCACATGGGAAAAAAGGATATGAATGGCACTCTCACATTAGAATCTTTGGTTAGAAAACAATACATAACTACAAAGAGAGCATCGGATATGAGGACACTAATGATCCTAAGATCAAGCTGAGTATAAAGACAATAGACTGTTTTGAATGGAGTCAGGATCCTAAGAGACTTAGCGTTCTCTAAAACAAAACAAAACAGTAACTTATTTATTAGTTACAGTATAGTTTTAGTATAATTTATCTTGTACATGTAAATCCTGTTACATTAAAATAATTGTTGAAAAGATATATAAAAGATAATACTAGCATGGGTGTTTTCACTGGTGTATGATGAGTTAATTTTTTAATTAGATCTAATTTTTTGGAATGATATGCCGGAATACAAGAATTGAACTGGTTCTAAAGCCCATTTGAGATTTTTGACAATTGCTTCAGGGGATATAGTCATACTGACAGTAATGACCGAAGACCTACTTTAAAAAAAAAAAATTGAATGCTGCTAAAATAAGAGTGAGAATTTAGCATTGATTTTCCCCTTGAATTTATTAATTCTAAACTGCTTTTTGGATATAAAATTCAAGCTGGCTTGTTCTGAAAAGAAGGAGCTACCTTTCAGCTCTATAACTTGACTCAGGTGAAGACCAATATAAATTTTGGAAAATCTGAGTGTTATTACATGAATATGTTTGCATCAAAGGCATCTCTATGAGGGATAAACATGTGAATTACAACAAGACCATAATTACAGCCTGGAGGATGGCACCCAGAATGCTGTGCTTTCTCTCTTTTGCATGGCCATATTTTGTATTTTACATTCAATTTGAATTGAGGAAGAGGCTTTATCGTTCAATATGGAAAAACAGATTTCAAAACATACAAATGAATGATAATTGGGCTTTGATACTATTATAATTGGAAATGGTCTTCTGTTTGAGGATGTCATTTGGGGATAAAGAAATGATCAGATGCAGTTTTCACTTGTTGATACAAACTGTTTACACATTTGAAATCTGATGAGATTTAAATTCCTGTGATAATTTTGGGTATGCTTTTGGAATTGGGCAACCAAACGTCTTCTCACCATTAACATATCCAAACCTTAGACAAATCAGAGGATTCTTCAGACCGCAAAAAACCTTAAAAGCCATCAAAACCATTGGTTCCCAATTGTGGTATCATGATAAGTTGTGAGGATTGTTTTATTAATGATAAAGAATCATAGTATGGGGCTTCCCTGGTGGCGCAGTGGTTGAGAGTCCGCCTGCTGATGCAGGGAACACAGGTTCGTGCCCCGGTCCGGGAGGATCCCACATGCCGCGGAGCGGCTGGGCCCGTGAGCCATGGCCGCTGAGCCTGCGCGTCCGGAGCCTGTGCTCCGCAACGGGAGAGGCCACAACAGTGAGAGGCCCGCACACCACAAAAAAAAAAAAAAAAAGAATCATAGTATGAAGTAATATACTTTGCTTATGCATTAGGACAAAGTCAAGGTTATCTGACATCACTCTAGCCTACTTGCTCACTGATGCATTTCTTCAAGTGGAGGAGAAAAGAGGGGTATTGTTGCTTGAGCGCCAGGGAAATGCTCAGTAACTCACAGCTGTCTCAGCTACATCTTAACCCAGAGCAAGCCATTATTGGTGATGTCCCACCAATATTCGTGCAACTACTAATTACCTGGAGCTTGTGAGTTCTCTGCTACTGTATGCTATACTTCCCTGCAAAATATTTTTGGATTTTGCCAAACTCCAGGTAAGTTCTTGTTAAAACAATTTATTGTGTGGGCTGCAGAAGAAAAGTTGACAGTCAGGATACTAAGAGAGAGAAGACAAATCCAGGGGCACACAATCCATCAGGCTGACTCCCAACACCTGGCAGAGGCCTGCTCAATAAAGATTTATTGACTGAAAGAATATAAGTGCCATCCTGCAGGAGGAATTTTTTTCCAGCTGGCTATCAGGGAGGGTAGTATCAAAGAAAAAGTGGGTGAACAGGGTGTCCTGAAGTTGGGGCCCTTTAGTGATCAGAGGGACTTTAGGCTGCCCCGCTGGGGTGTGGGATTGCAAGGGAGTGGAGGGTCTTCTGAGAAATGCTGGAAGTGTAGTGCAGGCTAGAGGGATGTCTGGGGTGGAGGAACAGCCCCGATAGGAGGTATAACCTTCCCACGTTCACCAGTGCAGGTAAGGAGGGGGAGCTTTCCAGGCCAGATCTCCCAAATTCCTCCTATTCCCTCTTATAAAGGGGCAAAGCTAAGCATTAGGGTGGAAAAAAATGACCCATGAGTAAAGAATACTATTCCTATGGGGATTTTAAAAATTAAAATATGTGTGCAACAGTGGATCTCGACCAGGGGCAATTCTGCCCTTCAGGGGACATTTGGCAATGTCTGGAGAC